>NC_092755.1:29198045-29806454 GCF_047496795.1 Chiloscyllium punctatum | reverse complement strand
GAATATGGAGACATAAAACAGTTCACAGTAAAAAGGGACTCAAGTTTCCGAACAGTCTAGTTCCTTCTCAGATGTTTTTGAGTAAGTAGTTTGGAAATGCATGAGAAGGAAGTGGCGTTTGTGACTGAAATTTTATGTATTTGTTAAATATAATCAACCAGAATAACAATAACATTCAGAATCATTTGTAGAATCGACAGAGATAGACTTACCAGGGACACCAATAATAGCGAGGATGGGATAGTACCCTGCTTGAATAATCATCAGTACGGCTTGTGTCCGCAACTCTAACCGTGGCCAATCCTGAGAAAGCCAATAAAGACCCCAGGATAAACTCCTGTCCACTGTTGTAACATTCCAGTCTAATGTTCCCAGATTCGGATCCATTGTTAGAAAATTTTAGTCTAATGTTCTCAGATTCTGATCCATTGTTGGAACATTCCAGCCTAATATTCTCAAATTCAAATCCATTGTTGGAACATTCTAATGTTCTCAGATTCTGGTTTCTCTCTCTTTCTCTATAGCTGCTGATCCCAATCTTGTTGAGGTTGACTCTTCGCCGAATACTATGGCATTATAACTTGAAAGAAGTCCCTAATTATGGGAGAGGGAAAGCCTCCAGTGACCCAGTTAGGTCTAGGAAGACTGATATTAATCACAGAGGATGTTGGATTCCTTGGATGCTGCCTGACCTGCTGCGCTTTTCCAGCAACACGTTTTCAGCTGCTATTAATCACAGTCACAGAACAAACAGCTCCAGTTAACCCATTTCACGGCAACTCTGATATATCACAATAATTGGTGTGGGTGGGATTTTGATATCGATGATTATTGGTCTAATGGCATATCTCCAGTTGTAAACATAGAGGTGGGGGAGCGAGATAAATCTTTCTCTTCACAAGCTCAATGATTCTGCTGTGTTTTGGCAGTGTAGGAATTGCTGGGCTCCCGAGGACGTTTGTGTCTGATCACCAGGCCTGCTGCATCTTTTCATTTTATTTATTTATGTTTAACTTTGACTTTTGTCTGTCCAGCATTTAATGCTGAGGTGGGTTTAGGCATTTTTGAGAGACACCTACAGGGCCATAGACGATGTAGATACAGTCCATTCCTTGTGTTCTTGCAGCCGCTGCCTGGTCCTGTGGAGTGATGGTCGAACTCTCACAGAACCAGGATTCTTAGTTTTACCTTTTGGTAGTTATTGCGGGGGTCTCAGCAGAGTTGGAAGGCAGTAAATCTCTCCCGGGTGCTACACACTCTCTCTGTGACTTCTCTCAGAACTGTCTATTGATGGTCTTTACTCCTGGATTGGAGAACTGCATGTGAGACAATCTGTTTCCTGCATTTGTTTTTGGAAAAAAGTGTGCTTATTGGACGATACCACATTGGAGCAGTTACTGTATAGCTATTAAGTAAACTATTATTCTGCTAAGTTTTCCAACAGAATTAAGTTATTGCAAGTTCCTCTTCCTTTTGTTGTCTTTTTTCGACAGTATTCGAATAAATAGTGTTTTGCTTAATGTCGAATATTTTTACCAAGTCAATTCTATCTGAAACTCATCTTCTCACATTTACCAGTGGAATGGGCCGAGCTGGAGGAGTGATAATAATGTAAGGAATTATATCGGATACTGAATCCACCTCCCAGATCCAGCCCGGATACGTATTAGCCCTGATGTGACCTACTCAGCATGAAGCACTGCGTAGACCACGCTGGTGTACTGCTCAGCAATCCGTCCAGGATCGAACACTGTTTAGAACTCACCAGCTCACGACTTATCTGTCCAATAGGCACTGATCTATAAACTTGGACTAGATAATCTTTTCAGCACAGGGCGCTGTGCAGAACACACAAAGGCATTGTTCTATACACACGGACTGGATATCTGTGCAGCATGGAGAGCTGTGCAGTGAATAGCAGTGAATTTATCTAATAATGTGGAGCAGTTATCTTCCAAGTATACACAGCTATGTACACGAATCACTGCATTGCTGCGTAACACTGTGTTAGATCACTGCACTGCACGGGGAACTTGCAGCTCATGCTGCAAATGAGAGGTTGTGCAGCTTCCTCCATTTACAGCTCCATATCTACATTGTGGCATGACACAGGGGTGCTGTGGATGTGAAACTCACTGCTAGAGAGAGATGGCGGGGGCATCAGTTTAAATACCAACAAATCGGAGGAGCTTGGTTAAAAGAGAGGGGGAGATTGAGAGAGAATTTCACAGAAGGATCTGATGGTAGGTTTAAAAATTGTGGAATGAGAACATTTCGATAGTATCTTGCAATATAGGTCACTGTTTCTAGGAATGATGGGTGAGCAGGATATTTGTGTAAGTTATGATGATTAAGAATTTTGAATAAGCCTTTGTCCTGCAGTGTTGTAACTGGGAGTGGGATCAGCAGAGTCTTCGACTCATTGGGCTGAATCGAACAATAATTTGTCTCAGTGCCATTTTCACTGAGTGTGACAGAAGGAATGTCTGCACGAGGCAGAGCTAGTTTCCTGGTGTTATCTCATCGAACTCACCTCATTACCTACCCACCCCACCCCATGGTGTCCCTCTCATTCACTACCAGCCGATTTTCCCAGACATCACGGCTGGAGTTACACACCATCGCTCGAGTACCCCTGGATATTCAGTGATCCGTGCCACTGCTGCCATCGTTAAAAGGCCAATGGGCACACGGTTGAGTTTTCTCAGTTTGGAGCTGCCCTGCACAGTTTACCCCGAGCATGGCAGATTGGGAAATTACACCACAGCTTGTCGACAGGGGCACGGAATTCCTGGTGAATTGTCGAGTATAGAGCGGGACCATTCTCTTCCCAGAGGGAGCCGCACCACCAGACTCATCAAACATGATCTGAGCACACCACTCAGCTGAGTGCAGTATCTGCGGTCCAAAGAAAAGTCCAGCAATACAGTAAAAGCATCAATAACCTTCCCCGCTCTGTCAGGATAAGGGTCACCGTATTCTCTCTTCTCTTTCACACTCACTGTATATCTATTAGCGCCTTACCCAGAATAAGCCTCCAGCACTCTCACCACTGCAATGCAGCACCTTCTCTCTCCCTCTCTCTTACCTACGCAATACCTCCACATGGTTATAAAATGTTCTTATGAGTGCTGTTTCTAGAATTCTCTGGATGATGTCATTTGTAAAATGTTCCAGATAATTTTCAAAATAATTCAACTTTAGCAAAATCTTCATCCCCCAGTATGTAACGCATCAGAGGAAGGAGCAGAGTTTTACTTTTTTCAAAATCACTCAGGATGAAAGTGCCTCATGAGGCCATTCAGCCTCTCAAATATGCTCCATAATTCAGACAAAGGTAACACCTAAACACTTGAAGACTCACTCTCTTCTTGAAGACAGGCGCCACATTGGAGTTTCGCCAGATTCACTGGAACACGCCTGTAATATCGAGAGTTATGGAATATTTCACACAGTGCCACCAGTCACTCTGTAACCACTTCTTTTAAAGCAAGCTATGAATTGCTGATGAGTTGTTTACCCTTAGACTTTTCTGTTTGAGAAAGGCCTTGTTTGTTTTGTTAGAGACTATGCAAAACTTTCATCTGACTACAATTTTTATTTATAATGTTGAACCTATTTGTGCCTACCCTGTTAGGAACGATGTAAAATACTGTTTTAAATTCTCTGCCTGTTCCCTGAAATCACTTCCCCAGTCACATCCTCCCGATGTCCCACATATTCTCTCCTGCCTTTCTTCCAAGGGTCACAGGTAGATCATGAACTTTTTTTATTTGTTATTGGAAAACTCTTGCGGTTAGTTTCTTTTCATATATCTTGCCAGTTTTGGAATATTTTTCTTTGTATTTTGTTTTATGCAATCTGCTTCTGGTTCCAGAAGCAAACTTCCCAAATGTGGCCCCGCCAGAGAGCCCCACTCTGAATTCTTCAATTTGTGATTGATTAGCAAATTTCACAGTGTTTGTGCATCATGGGTGGTTCATCTTCACATCTTCATATCATCTTCTTTTTGACCAGAGTCAATCATTACTGAGCGTTATTAAGCAGTATCTGCCCCCCCCCCCCCCCCCCCCCCCACACACACACACACATCTGCTGACCTTCACCTATGTCTGTTTTCACACTCCGTATGTGACCAGATATATGACATAAATCTGCATTTGAAATACGTGGCTCTTTTCAATCATTGAGAGGGAACCTACGTATGTGGCTGAAAACATGATCAGCTGAGAGTGGCACCATTCTCCCAGTTTCCCTGCCTCTGTCATTTCTGTGAGATGATGCGGCATTCCTTTGGGAAGCTTCATACATGTCATCCTTTTCATTCAAACGAGAAAACCCTTCATTCTGATGGACTGAGCTTTCAGCTGTGTCTGTCTCGTCTCCCTCATTTCTGCCTTCACTCCGTCCCCTCCTCCCCAGAACAATGATAGATCTCCCTTGTCCTCACTTCCTACTGCACTAGGATCTACATTCACTGAATCATCCTCCACCGCTTCCACCACCTCCAGCAGGACAGCACCATCAAACACGTCTTCCCCTCCCGTCCACTGTCAGTATTCCACAGGGACCACTCCTTCTGTGGCACCCTCCATCATCCCGAACACTTCCCCAAACCGCCATGGCACCTTCCTATGTAAATGCAGAAGCTGCAACATTTGCCCATTCACCTCTTCCCTCCTCACTGTCCAAGGCCCTAAACACACCTTCCAGGTAAAGCAACATTTCACTTGTACACTTTCAACCCAGTCTCCTGTCATTGCTGCGCACAATGCGGTCTCCTTTACACTAGTGAGACAAATCGAAACTGTTTTGTGGAACATCTCCACTCTGTCTGTATAAGTTACCCTGGCCTTCTGATTGCTCCCCATTTCAATAACCTACATTGCTCTCATGATTATGAGAATGCTTTGAGGAGTTAATGATGGGTTGGACCAGAGAGAGATACATATCTGAACTTCCAGAAGGCCTCTGAATTGGTACTGCACAGGAAGCTGCAGAGTAAGATAAGGACCCATGGAGTCAGAGGCCAGATACTACGATTGATAAAAGGTTGGTTCTCTGGCAGGATGCAGAGTGAGAATAAAATTGTCCCTCTCAGGACGGCAGCCGGTGCCTACCAGTATTCCACAAGAGCTAATGTTGGGACCACAACATTTCACTTTGTAGGTTAATTATCTGAGTGGCGGGGCAGAATGCATTCTGGCTACATTTGCAGATAATGCAAAGATAGGTGGAGGGGCATGTAGTATTGAGGAGGCAGGGAGCCTGCAGAAAGATTTCGACAGTTTAGGAGAGTGGGAAAAGGAGTAGCAGATGGATCACAATGTGGGAGAGTGTGAGGTCATGCACTTTGATATGAAGAATACAGGCATGGACTATTTACTAAATGGGAAAAAAATCAGAAATCTTAGTAACAAAGGGACTTGGATTCCAAGCCCAGGATTCGCCTGAGATAAACTTGCAGGTTGAGTCAGTTAAGAAGGCAGACACAAAGTTGTCATTCACCTCGAGAGGAGTAGGATATACTGGTGGGGATTCTGAGGATTTCTAACGCTCTGGTCAGACCACATTTCCAGTATTTTGTGCCTCATACATCAAGAAGGATGTATTAGCCTTGGTGTGTGTCAAGAGAAGGTTCACCAGAAATGAAAAACTTCACACATGAGGAACGTTGGAGAACACTGGATTTATACTCGATGGAGATTAGAAGGATGAGGGGCGATCCAGTTGAAACTTACAGAATACTGAATGACCTGGATACAGACAAAATTAGGAGGACGTTTGCACTGGCAGGAGGGCGCAGGCTTAGAGCAAAGGGAAAATTCATTAGAATGAAGATAAGATGAAACATCTTTAGCCAGAGACTGGTGAAATTGTGGAATTCCTTACCACAGAAGGCTGTGGAAACCAGATCATTTGGCACCAACGATATAGCCAGGAAAGGGACTGAGGATCTGAAAAGTGACTACAGAGAGTTAGTTTGGAAGCTGAAGAGCAGGACGAGTAGAGCAGTGATCTCTGGTTTGCTACCAGTGCCACGAGCTAGTGAGATGAGGATGAGTCAGCGAATGCAGCTTTACACGTGACTCGAGATTGGTGCAGGAGGGAGTGCTTCAGATACCTAGGCATTGGGATACATTCTGGGTAAGGTGGGACCTGTACATGAAGGACGGGTTGTACCTGAACTGGAGGGGCACAAATGGCCTGTTTGGGAGGTTTGCTCGTGTGATTCAGCCGGTTTAAACGAGTTTAGCAGGGGTGTAGGAATAAGACCGCATGTCTGAGAGGGGGTTAGTTGCAGACGGGACAGTGACAGGGTATATTGAACCTATCAGGAATGTTTCTCACGCGATGAAACAAAGGGATCAGTTAAAGTGCGTCTGCTTTAATGCAAGGAATGTCCGAAATAAGAGTCTGAAACTAGAGCATGGATCAGTACTTAGGGCTACGATGTCGTGGCCATAACGGAGACGTAGTTTTCACAGGGACAGCGGTGGTTGCTTGATGTTCCAGGGTTTAGAACGTTTAAAAATATTTAGGGGCGGCACGTTCGGCGCAGTGGTTTGTACTGCTGCCTCACAGCGCCAGAAAACCGGGTTCAATTCCCACCTCAGGGAACGGTCTGTGTGGAATTCGCCATTTTCCCCGTGGGTTTCCTTTGGGTGCTCATGTTTCCTCCCATAAACCAAAAACGTGCAGATTGGGTGAATATGTCGTGTTAGATGAAGGGGTAAATGCAGGGGAATGGTTCTGAGTGGGTTGCTGTATGGAGGGTTGGTGTGGACGTGTTGGGCTGAAGGCCTGTTTCCACACTATAAGTAATCTAATCTAAAAAAGAACAGGGTGGGTGGAAAATGAGGAGACGGTATAGCATTGCTTATCAGAGAGTGCGTCACAGCTACAGAAATGAAGGTTGTTGAGGAAGATGTGTCTACTCAATCAGTATGGGTGGATGTTAGGAACAGCAAGGGAACAGTCACCGCATTTGTGGGTTTCCTATAGACCACGTAATAGCAGTGGAGAGATTGAAGTTCTCATAGGCGGGCAGATTCTGGAAAAATGCAATAGTAGCAGGATTATTGTTATGGGTGATTTCAACTTTCCAACATCAACTGGAACATCCTAAGGTGCAGATGGTGTGGATGAAACCGTTTTTGTCAGGTGTGTTCAAGAGGGTTTCCTTGCTCAGTATGTAGACAGACCGATGAGGGGAGAGGCTATTTTGGATTTGGTGCTCGGCAACGAACCAGGACAGGTGTCAGAACTCACGGTGGAAGAGCACTTTGGTGAAAGTGATCACAACTGCCTCACATGTAGCATAGTCTGGGAGAGTGAAAGGAGCAGTTTCCGAGGGAAGATATTTAATTAGGGCAAAGGAAATTATGATGCTGTCAGACAGGAGTTGGGAAGTACTGACTGGGAGCAATTGTTCCACAGAAAGGGCACAGCAGACATGTGGAGACTGTTTAAGGAGCAGTTGTTGCGAGTGATACATAAATGTGTTCCTCTGAGACAGGTAAGAAGGGGTAAGATTAAGGAACCTTGGATGACGAGAAAAGGGGCACGTCTCGTCAAAAGGAAGCAGGTAGCTTACGTAAGATGGGGGAAGCAAGGATCTAGCACAGCTTTAGAGGATTACAGGCTTGCTAGAAAGGAGCTCATAAATGGACTAAGGCGAGTCATGGTGGGGCACGAAAAAGGCTTGGCAAGAAGGATTAGGGAGAATCTAAAGGCATTTTTCTCATACGTGAGGAATAAGAGAATAATCAGCGTGTAGGTAGGGCCGATCAGGGATAGTGTAGAGAACGTATGCGTGGAGTCTGAGCAGATCGGGGAAGACCGAAATGAGTTTTTTGCTTCGATTTTCACCAAGCAAAGGGAACTTGTTGAAAATGAAAACTTAGAGGAGCTGGGCCAGATCAGTCTTGACCAGGTCAAGATTGATGAAGTTGATGTGCTAGCAATTTTGGAAAACTTTAAGATGGATACGTCCCCAGGGCCAGACTTATCCTAGACTGCTCCAGGAAGTTAGAAAGGCGGTTGCTAAGCTGCTGGTGAGTATATTTGCCTCCTCATTCCCCACATGAGTCGTACCGGAGGATTGAAAGGAGGCGAATGTTGTTCCTTATTTCAAGAAGGGTAATAGGGAAATCCCTGGCAATTAGAGACCTGTCAGTTTTACGTCTGTGATCAGCAACGTCTGGAAAAAATACTGAGGGATTTGATTGATGACTGTTTGGCAAATCATTGTGTGATTAAATCTGTCAGCATGGTTTCGTGAGGGACCGGTCATTCCTCACAAATTTTATTGATTTCTTTGAGGAGGTGTCAAGATAGGTCGACGACGGTCGAGCAGTGGACGTGGTGCATGTGAACTTTAGCAAGGCATTTGATAGGGTTCCCCATGGAAGGCTCAGTCATAAAGTCAGGAAGTATGGGATAAGGGGAGATTTGGTTATCTGGATTCAGAATTGACTGGCTGGCAGAGGCAGACAGTGGTTGAAGATGGAAAGTATTCTGCTTGGAGGACAGTGTTGAGAGGAATCCCACAGGTCTATGTCCTTGGGCCTCTGCTCTTTGTAGTTTTTATAAATGACTTGGATGATGTGGTTGTGGGGTGGATTAGTAAATTTGCTTATGACACAAAGGTTGGAGGTGTCGTCGATAGTTATGAGGGCGACTGTAGTTTGCAGCGCGACATCGAAAGGATGCAGAGCTGGGCTGAGAAATGGCAGAGGAGTTCAACCTAGGTAAATTAGAAGTGATGCATTTTGGAAGGTCAAATTCGAATCCTGAATATAGCATTAAATATAGGATTCTTGGCAGTGTGGAGGAACAGAGGGATCTGTGTGCGCAAGTGCATAGATCCCTCAAATTTGCTACCCAAGTGGATAGGGTGTCAAGAAAGCATATGGTGTTTTGGCTTTCATTAACAGAGGGATAGAGTTTAAGAGCAGTGAGGTTTTGCTGCAGTTCTACATGTCCCTGGTGAGACCACACTTGGAATATCATGTCCACTTGTGGACCCCATACTATAGGAAAGATACAGAGGCTTTGGAGAGGGTGCAAAGAAGGTTTACCAGGATACTGCCTGGACTGAGGGCTTGCTTTATGAAGAAATGTTGAACAAGCTTTAACCTTTCTCTCTGGAGACAAGGAGGAGAGAGGAGATCTGATCGAGGTGTACAAAATAATGAGAGGAATAGATAGAGTCAATACCCAGAGACGTTTCCCCAGGGTAGGATTGACTAGTCCGAGAAGTCATAGTCTGAAGATATTAGGAGGAAGGTAAAAGGGAGACGTCAGAGATAGATTCTTTACACAGAGAGTTGTGAATGCATGGAATGCATTGCCAGCTCTGATGGTGGAAGCAGAGTCATTGGGGACATTTATGCGACTGATGAACCTGCACGTGGATAGCAGTGAGTTGAGGGGTGCGGAGGTTAAATTACGACATTTTACATTAGGATTCAATCTCGGGACAACATCGTGGCCCAAAGGGCCTGTTCTATGCTGTACTGTTCTATGTTCTATGTTCTATTTAGTATACTTAAAACAGACTCAGATAAGTTCTTGCTTGACAAGGGGATCAAAAATAACTGACAGGTAGAGGGAAATGGGGTTGAAAATCTATCATTCGTGATCGAATGGCAGAGCAGACTTGATGGTCCGAATGGCTTCATTTCTGCTCGTATATAGTTGTGGTCTTATAATATTTCGGTCCTGGATGGCACAGTGTCTCAGTGATTTGCACTGCTGCCTCATAGCATCAAGGAACTGGGTTCGATTTGCTCTGGGTGTTCTAGTTTCCTGCCACAGTTCAAATTTGTGTAGGTTAGGTGAACTGGCCATGCTGAATTGCCGATTGTGTTCAGGATGTTGATATTAGGTGCAATAGTCAAGGGTCTATGTACAGTATTAGGGTAGAGAATGGGATTGGTTTGCATACTCTTTGGAGGGTCAGTATAAACCTGTTGGGCTGAAGGGCCTGTTTCCACACTGTAGTGAATCTAAGAAAATGCAGGTTGCTACAATGTTCCAATGAAGTGCAACCCAAGCTCGAGTAACACCTCACTTTACACTTTGGTACGTTACAGTCTGTAGGAGTTAATATTCAATTCCATAAATTCACAGCCTGAACCCATTATGGCTGTTCTCCATTTTCCGTACACTCTCCCTCCTGGGCTCCCTAAGTTCGTGTCTTGTTTATGTTCCATTCAACAGAGAACCAATTTCTAATATTTCCACATTTATATACACCCATTATATATGTGTGTCGCTTTCATCATAATTTAAAGCCCATTTGTCTTTCACAATGGGCCTCGAAACACTCTTTCCCACCTCTGCCAAGATACTAAAATGCTCACTTTTCAATCCTTTACACGTCTGAAGAAGATTTGCACTGGACTTGAAACATTAACATTGTTTCTCTGTCTCTGCAGATGTTGCCAGACCCCTGAGTTCCTTCAAAAATGAAAAGTTACAGAATACATTTTCAATATAGCAAAGATCATTGGATACAGGAAATCTGAAACAAAAACAAAAATTGTTGGACTTACTGGATGCTTTGAGGAACAGTCACAGAACCGAAGGATTAACTCTGCTTTCACTCCACAGATGCTGTCAGACTTGTCAGTGTCTTCAGCAATTTCTGGTTTTGAACAAATTTCAAACATGTGTATCAAAGCTGCTCACACGCCCTGTCCAACATGGAGCACCATACACCGGGAAGTGAATGATAATGCAAGGTATACAAATTCATTTGCTCTGAAACTACATAAGGCAGTCATCACCAACACTACAGAGCTCTTAATCATGGTCATGGAGAGAAACAGGGAAACACAGTCGCTTTAAACAGAAGATGGCATTACCGGAGGGGAAGAGATTCAGGTGAAAACCTTAAATGCTTTTGAGGAATGCGACAAATTGGAGGAATGGCATCATGAAGATACCCAAACAGGACGAGAATTTTTAAAAAAGAAAATTGTCCCACATCAGAAAGCGGGATAGGGCACTGTGTACAGGGGAGAAGGGTGACCGGGACCCCGTGCGAATGAGGACAGGCAGCAGAACGGTATTGCAGATATTGCAGCTCAAACTGGGCATTCATGTGATGTTGTAAATCACAGCAGCTGTAGTAGCAGCAGCAGCAGTCGAATTATATTCAACCACAATATAATCTCTCAGTCTACCATTACCATGAAGCCGATCTCCGCTTCAGTGATGAGTGTGGGTAAACATGCCACGGTCAGAACCGTCTGTACCTAAACCTGATGACAACCCATTCAAGCTACCGCACTTACTGCTTACATTAATAAACATCAGAACTAACATCTGATAGAGAGGGCGCCATGATCCCAAGACTGTGACCACTTCTTTTAAAACCAGCTGTGAATTACTGCAGGCCTTTCTACTCTTACTCTCACCTGTTAGAAAAATCCTTGTTCGTTTTGTTAGAGACGGTTCAAGAACTTCCCTCCTATTACCATTTTGTTTACATCATTGAAAAACTTACTGTACCTTCCCCTGTGAGGAATCATGCAAAACATGGGTGTAAATTATCTGTCTGCACCTTGTAGCCAATGCTTCAGTCACATCCTCCAATTATCCTCAGTATCCTTTCCTAATTAATTACACCTAAGATAACACTCATCTTGAACTTTTTTTATATGCTTGGAAAAGTTCTTGCTGCTTGTTTTTGTATTTCTTGCCAATTTACTACATCATGTCTTTTCTCCCTTTTTCCTCGCTTTCTAGATTCATACAGTCATATCGCGCACAAACAGACCCTTTGGTCCAACTTGTCCATGCTGACCAGGTTTTCCAAACTAAACTAGTCTCATCTGATTGCATTTTGTCCATATGCCTCTAAGCTTTTCCCATTCATATATTTGTCCTACTGAGTTTTAAATGTTGTTGCTGAACTTGCATCTCCCACTCTTCCTCTGACAGCTCATTCCATATACACACATCACCCTCTGTGTGAAAACATTGACCCTTCGTCCATTTCAAATCTTCCCTCTTGCATCTTAAACCTATGCCTTCTATGGTTGAACTCCCCCGTCCCCGGGAAAAGACCTTGGCTATTCACTCTATTCATACCTCTCATAATTTTATAAACTTCTACAATGTCACCCCTCAACCTCCTACACGCTATCTGACACTAACTTTATGAACCGTGGGCGGCACCGTGGGCGGCACCGTGGGCGGCACGGTGGCACAGTGGTTAGTACTGCTGCCTCACAGCGCCAGAGACCCGGGTTCAATTCCCGCCTCAGGTGACTGACTGTGTGGAGTTTGCACGTTCTCCCCGTGTCTGCATGGGTTTCCTCCGGGTGCTCCGGTTTCCTCCCACAGTCCAAAGATGTGCAGGTCAGGTGAATTGGCCATGCTAAAGTGCCCGTAGTGTGAGGTAAGGGGTAAATGTAGGGGTATGGGTGGGTTACGCTTCGGCGGGGCGGTGTGGACTTGTTGGGCCGAAGGGCCTGTTTCCACACTGTAAGTAATCTAAACAAGCATTTACAGATAAATCACTGCAAATTTGAAACAGTATTCAAATGACAGGTAAATAACATTCAGCCCAAACTTCACACTGTGATTTGTTTTTTCTCCATGTTATAATACTAAGGCAGCACGAAACTCTTATGAGTACCAATAAGAGGTCAAACACCTGAATTGCTTTGTCCAAATGGGGTGATGATCTCTACAGTGAAATCGCATCACAGGCCTGAACCATATAAGAAGGGGAAGGCTTGTACCACACGGTCAGCGTGCAGTTGCCTTTAGCAGAGTGAGATGAATGCTGAGTATAACCTTTGAAATTTGGACTGCAGTGTGAATTTAGTGCAAAGGGGGATAGGTATTTTCAATAAGGTTTACTCAAAGAAGGAAACTTTCCAGAGTGAGATGTGTGGGAGGTGGAAAACAGCATGAATGGAGAGGCCGAGCCACATTGAGACCAAAGGCAAAGTGGCAGCGCAAAACGCAGCTTGATGCTACTGCAGAGTAGGTAGACTTGATTAGAGTTTCAGGTGAAGTGGGGAGGGAACATAATGTAAGAGAATGTACTCTGTAATTTGAGAGGGAGAACCTGGAATCACGAAGGGGACACGAGCAGGGAAGAGGATGGAGCAGCAATGGCAGTAGTTTCTGTGTGGAATTCAGGAAGCACAGCTGAAATTCATGCCTAGCATCTGCCTCTGGTCCCTGCAAAAAACATCCTAAATCTGGCCCTCCACTAATGCTCATCAGTTGTACCCTTGAGAGCCTTTGTCAACCATGGGTGGTTCATCTTCTTATCGAGTTCTTCTTTTTGAACAGAAACAAAACTTACTGAGCGGTTTGGGATAACTGTTTGAATTTCTGCTCACGTATACTCACTGTCTTCCTCTGGGTATATTTTCACATTTCGCTTCAGACCAAACGTGAGGCAGAAATCCTCAAATTAGATGCCTGGTTCTTTTCAATCATTCAGGGGGATCTTCTGCCTGTGGCTGAACACAAGATCAGCGGAGGCTGCCTCCATTCTCCAAGTTTCTCCATCTCTGTTGTTTCTGTTTGACGATGCCACATTCCTGTGAGCTGCGTTTAATGTGACCTCCTTTTCCATCAAACCAGAAATCCCCGAACTCTGGTGAACAGGGCCTTCAGCTATGACTGTCCCACCTCCCACGGTGTTGCCCTCAATCCGTCCCCTCCACCCCAGAATAATGATAGATTCCTCCTTGTCCACACTTCCTCCTGCACGAGAATCCACATTCACATATTCATCTTACACCATTTCCACCGTCTCCAGCAGGACAGCATCATCAAACACATCTTCCCCTCCCGCCCATTGTCAGTATTTCACAGCGACCGTTCCCTCTGTGCCACCGTCCATCACCCCGAACATTTTCCCACTCCCCAATCGCACTATCCCATGCAATTACAGAAGCTGCAACACTTGTCCATTCATCTCTTCCCTCCTCAATGTCCAAGGCCCAAAACATAGCTTCCAGGTGAATCAGCATTTCACTTGTAAACTTTCAATCTGATCTCCCGTCATTGCTGCTCATAATGCAGTCTCTTTATATTGGTGAGACCAAACAGAGACTGCTTTGAGGAACACACCCACTCTGTCGGTAGAAATAACCCTACCTTCTCATTGCTTCCCATTTCAATAACTTACCTTGCTCTCATGCTAATATTTCAGCCCTGGGCTGCTGCAATGATCCAAGGCAGCACAACCCAAGCTCGAGTAACAACTCACGTTACACTTTCGTACCTTACAGCCTTTAGGAGTTAATGTACAATTTCACAATTTCACAGTCTGACCCCATTATAACTGTTCTCCAATTTCCGTACAATCTCCCTCCTGCTCTCCCTTTGACCTTGTGTGTTTGTATCTTCTTTATCGTTCACTCAATAGAGAGAACATTCACATCTTAATTTAAAGCTATTTCACATGATCTTCTCGTTCACCACTACTAAAAGCATGTTTATCTTTTGCCACGCCCTCTTTTACCCGTCAACCCACTCCCCACATCTGTCAAGGGATTTTAAAACTCATTTTCCAATCCTTTTCAGTTCTGAAGAAATGTCATACTGGACTTGAAAGGCTAAATCTGTTTCTCTGTCTCTGCAGATGATGCCAGACCTGTTGAGTTTGTCTAGAAATGACTAAGCTCAGAACATGTTTTCAGTAAAACAAATTACTATGGATACTGGAAATGAAAATGCAAAAATTTGTAGAGAAAATGGGAGCTTTGTAGATGGGTCACTGGTCCTGAAAGATTAACTCTGCTTTCACCCACAAGATGCTGCCAGACCTGCTGAGTTTCGTCAGCAATTTCTGGTTTTGAACAAGTTCCATAGACGTGTGTTAAAGCTGCTCAAATGCTTGGCCTAACACGGAATGTACTGGGATGTGACCGATAATGCAAGGTGCACAAATTCATTGATCTGAAACTGCATAGGGCTGGCATATCTGACACTGCAGAGCTCTTAATCTTGGTCAGGGAGAGAAACAGAGGGGAACACATTCACATCAACACAGAAGATGGCATTGGGGGAATGGAAAAGATTCAGATGCATATGTTAAGGGGTTTGAGTAAAGTAACAAATTGGAGGCGTGACACCAGGGAGAGACCCTCAGCACAATGAGAATAGGAAAATGGAAGTGTTACCACATCAGAAACCAGGCTAAGACACTAGTACAAGACTGATGGATGAATGGGCCTTGGTGTGAACTGGGGGACAGTCAGTAGAATTGAATTGAACATATTGGAGCTCAAACTGGGCATTCATGTTGTGCGGTAGAATCACAGCAGGAGCAGAATTGTATTCAACTATAATCTGTAACATTTTCCCCAGGAAATTCCCTCAGCCTACCATTACCATCAAGCTGATCTATGGTTCAGTGTCGAGTGTGGGTGAACATGATAGGGTCGGAACCATGTGTACCTAAACCTGATGACAATCCATTAAAGCTACTGCACTTGGCTGGTTACATTCGAAACAGCAGGACTAACATCTGATACAGAGGGCGAAATGATCCCAAGACGAATAGATCATATCGAAGTTCTGCAGTGCTGCCACATCCAGACATAAATGTCGATGGACTATTAAACAACTCACTGGAGGAGAGGACTCCATAAATATCGCCATCCTATATCACAGGACAGCCCTGTACATCAGTGTAAAAGACATGGTTGTATTATCTGCACTGTCCTCAGCCAGAATGTTGAGTTGATGATCCACCTCACCCTCGCCATGCTGCTCGCAGAATCACAGATCTCAGTCTTTAAGCAATCTGATTTGCTGTATGTGACATGGAGAAACAGCTGAACACAGTAGATACGACAAAGGCATTTGGCCCTGACACCATTCCTGCAATAGGACTGAAGCCTTGTGCTGTACAACAAGCTGCGTCCCTGGGGAAGCTGTTTCATTCCAGCTCCAACTCTGACATCTCCCTGGTAATGTGAAAATTTACTCAGCTATGTCCAATACCATAACAAGGGAATAACTACTGTCTGACCATTTACCACGCCCTTGGTCCCGTCGCGATAGTCAAATTGGTGGGAGTTCTTATTGACAGAGCTGTCAAGCAGCACAGAAATAACCAGCTCAGTATGGTTTCAGATAGGTCCCCATGTGGAGATGGTGCTGTTGTAGAAATATCACTGGATTTCTAATCCAGACCAGGCTAATGCTCTTGCAGCTGGTGGACGTTATAATTAATAAAATATCGAGATGTAAATCCTGGAGTCATTAACAGTGACCTTGAAGCCAATGTCGATTGTAACCACCAATTTCCTTCCTCAATGTACTTTCAGGAAGTGAATCTCCCGTGCTTTCCTGGCCTGGCCTAAACGTGACTCCAGACAAACAGACATGTGATAAACTCTTCAATGGTCTCTGAAACAGCCAAGCAAGACACTCTATTGTCTCAAACTGTTCTGGGGTCTTAAAGGATAAAACAGATCACCCGACTCCACCCTCACTATTGGAACGGCAAATACTACTGTATTGACCCTGCAGAGATCTGCTTCCTGACATATGAGAGCAGGTGGGAACATTTACAGAGCTTTCCCACAGACTGCACAGAAACATAGGGAAATGAGGAGGTCATTCAACACACTGAGCATCCTCCATTCTATTTCATGGTGAAAATCTCCTAAATTCAGTTTTCCCCACACAGTATTCATATCCTTTAGTATGCCTAAACATGGGAACACATCAAATAGGAACTACTGTATTCACTTTGGTCCATCAATTTTGATACTCCATTCAATATACTGGCAGTTATCCAATAAGGCGTGTTTATTAAACGCAAATTCGCTGCAACACAATTAGTGAATTGTGCCCCTTTCTTTATAAAGTGAGCTCCCGTTCACTGTTATGGGAGACCGTCTCTGGCACCAGCTGAAAAGCAAATCCCAGCCTCAGCATCCCTCTGTCTGCCAAATGCACCCTCAGTGTGTTCAGCTAAAGCAGGAATATAATCCGCTCAGCAAGCCTTGAAACTGAGCATGAATGTGGGATTTGGAGTCTACATTTAGAAGGAAATTAATTTCAAACCGGGAGGGGAATATCTTGGAGAGAACTGGAATTCCGCATAGGCATCATGTAGTCAGTCAGCTTGCGTGCTTTCTGGTGAAGATCTTGGTGAAAGATGCAGGGCTGTAGTCGGTGACTATCGTGTTAAAGTGTGACATTTACACTACTAATTCATTACAGTATTTCTTTATAATGAATTTGAGATTTATGTAGCCTGTGCTATTGTTTGCAGGCACAGGAAGAATGTGCAAACTCCACACAAACAGTGACACCAGACTGAAACTGAACCCAGATCTCTGGTGCTGGGAGGCAGCAGTGCTAACCACTGAGCTACCACTGTGGGCAACACAACTTGCCTGCACAATTCAATACTCGAAATGTGGCATAACAGCAGGGAGATTCCATAAGCCCCCAAACTTGTCATTAAGCAACAGGAGGAGGACATTGAGATCTTGGGCGGCTTGGTCAGGTATAGGTGCAGGACATGCTAGCCATCGGGACTATAGTGTAGGAACATCAGGAGGACATTCAGCCCATCGTGTGTGTAATGCAGGAACTGAATGAGTCCAATCAGCCACCCATGCCCCTTACACAGCAATTGGAGCAGATCTTTTACAGCCTCGTGCCTATTTCGCGGGAACTGAAATGGACTGTCGAGGTTAATGGAAAAGGATGAACTTAAAATAACCAACTTCACTCGGGAATGGAAAGGTATGAGCAAACAAATTGGACTGAAGACAAATTGGTCAAATCTGTTATTAAGGAATGAACAACAGGAGACTTTGAAAGTCAAACCACAATCCATTAAAGGCAACATGATTTTATTAAGGTTAAATCATATTTGAATGATTTTCTATTTTTTTAAAAAGTAAGACAAACAACTTGAATAATTACGGTTCTGAAAGATGTATTATATCTGGACTTCAACAAGGCAATGCATAACATGCTTGACTAAAGATTAATATGCAAGACAAGAGCACATGGGGTTAGAACAATTTATTTGCTTGAAGAGAAAATTGGCTAACCAATAAAAACCATGATATGGAGGTGCTAGCTTTGGACTGGGTTGAGTAAGGTCAATCATTACATGGCACCAATTTATAGTCTGACGGGTTTATTTGAAAACACAAGCTTTCATTGCCCTGCTCCTTCATCAGGTGTTAGAGAGAAAAGACCTTAGTCACAAAATTTATAAGGAAAAGATGAAAGGGTTGTACAACACATGCACATGAATTGAACATATCTAAGATGGCAGCTAAATCTTTAATTGCTTAGAATAGAGATGCAGGTATAGATTGATGAATATGCAAATCCAAGAGTTCCTTTCAAGTCCTGCCTGGAGATACCTTCAGGTATTATCGATATAAAGGAGGTGATCCCTCCAGTCAGACAACGTATTTTAGGCAAGTGATCTTGTTTGGAGTCTGTATGCGTATTCACCTGGAAGTAGTTTGGGTTGATTTCCAAAATAGGAGCTCATAAAATATCTCATTGACTGACTCTACAAATTGTAAATATTTTTGTGAAAATATAATGCATCTGGAAATACAAACCGGCAAATGAAAATTCATCTTACAGATTAGATGTGTGTGTGTGTGTGTGTGTGTGTATGTGTATGTGTGTGTGTGTGTGTGTGTGTGTTTGCGTGCACGTGCATGGGTGTTTGAAAACAAGGTGCAGTGTCTGTGGGAGGGAGAGAGAGACAGAGTGCGTTTGTGAGAGAGTGAGGGGGAGTATGTGTGTCTTTGGGAGGGAGAGAGAGGGTATGCGTGTGTGATAGAGAGGGGAAGTGTGTGCGCATGTGAGCGAGGGGGAGTGTGTTTGCGGGGAGGAGAGGGTGAATTTGCATGGGTGTATTTAAAGGGGAGAGGGAAATGATGTGTGTCTCCTTGTTAAAACACGGGCAGATTTGGCAGATCCTTTTCCCCACACACACTGTGTGGTTTCAGAGCTTCCCGTCTTTGCAGCCTCTTTTCCATTGGTTGTTCATGTTACAGACCCAGATGCTGAAACTATAGTCTCCATGCTCCATCCAGAGTTGGTTCAGCAAATCCTCAGGTCTCCCTGAATGTATTTTGCAGCTCACAGCACAACCTCTAGCAAACCATTCCCATCACCTCCACTAACCTTTCCATAACAGGAGTCAGACAGAACCCCATCCGCTCCAAGTTAGAGACCTGTGCCTTGACAATAATTCTCGACGGGTTTCCTTATGTTATGGCCCGCACGATCATCTGAGAGGAACAAACACAGGCTTTCAGTGGTCATGCACAGACCAAGTTTCAAAGACGTGTCTCAAAGCTCCTGGACCCCCTTTCCAACATGGAGCAACAGCCTGCCACATAACATTGCATTTTTTCTGAGCTTCACAATGCCAGCACTCGATACACTCAGGAGCCAAAAAACAACACCAGGGAAAGGTACAGAAAAACAAATAATTAATTAACTGATAACATATTGTGAAAATATGGACAAGGAGATAGGGGAGTGGGAGTAACTGGAGAAGTGAGACAATGGTGTGTCCAATCGCATAAATGAGAGCATTCAATAAAATTATTGCCAGATCACTTGAAATGGTTAGTTACATCAAATTATGAATCTGCTTCACAGAACCATCCCAGACACCATCAACTGGGACAAGGGACCAGCCAGAATGGAGAGCTATGCCCACCATGCTCGTGGACTACTCTGTAAACGGGACTACCTGCCCAGCATGGGGACCATTGCAAACCTTTGCCGGTAGATTGCTAATATACTTGCACTACAAAAATGTCTTGCACGGGAAAATTTGTAACCCATGCAGTGAGTGACGGTAAATGGTCTTCCACAAATGTATGGCTCTGTATCTCCACTGCCGAAATATAAGGCAAGTGTGTGTGTGTGTGTGTGTGTGTGTGTGTGTGTGTGTGTGTGTGTGTGTGTGTGTGTGTGTGTGTGTGTTGGTGGTAGTAGATATGAAAATTATTATTTGAGAGAGAATAGACATAGATGAAATCTGTTTAAATGTGAACAACTGACAGGGCTTCGTGTCATTAACAGAGGGAGACTGAGGACCGTGTCATAGACAGAGGTGACGATGTGCTTTTGAATATTAAAGTAAAGGCATTGCCAGATCCAACAACAATATAAAGCAATCCGTACAGGTTTGATGGGATTTTGGTCTGCCTTTAGATACAAGCCATGGAATACCGACTCAGATTTGGTTAAGCAGCAGCAGATTATTGGCTTTATTAAGATTGTGTATCATAGCTGAAGGTTCAAACAACAGATGGGATGATCAAGTGAAGAATAATCTGCAGTTGTCAATAGTTAAAATTAGGAATGGTCAGGATATGGTGTCAGTAATCAGCTTGTGGCCAAAGGGATCACCGTAGTTGTGACTCGTCTGTTTCAGCCTCAGTTATTGGCCAGGGATGAGATGGAGTCAGAGGAAGGAAATGGAGTTTGCATCCAGAACAGAAGACAGTGACCTCCAAGCTCTCAATATTTAAATAGCATGGGCAGTGATGCAATGAATCCTGGTTCATACCTGAAAGTGAGTAGGTCAACCAACAAGGCCCAGTGCCAGAACTAAAGGAGAGAAAGAATGAACAAGTTCACTGTTGTTTGTTGTGGTTTGGAGCGTGAATACTTACAGAGTAGAGTAAATGAAAAGAATATTAATACAGTCGCACATGGTTAATGCAAATAATATATCGACAGTGAAACTTACCAGGGACACCAACAATAGCCACGATAGGATAATAAAAACATTGAATAATGTAAAGTGCATATTTGATCCGCGCTGTTAACGGCCACCAATAATATGTAGAAAAAATCGAAACATAATAGGATAACCTCCTGTCCATTGTTGGAACATTCCAGTCTATTGTTTCCAGATTCTGATCCATTGTTGTAACATTCCAGTATAACGTTCTCAGATTCTGATCCACTGTTGGAACTGTTCAGTCGAATGTTCTCAGTTTCTGATCTCTCCCTCTCTCTGGAGCAGCCGATACCTGTTAGTGCTATTGGTGGTGGTCCCTCCCATACTATGGGATAACGTATTGAATCGAGCCCTTTTGTCACTAAAAGATGGAAACTCTCCACTGGGATAATTAGAATCCATGGAGACTGACATGAGTCACAGTCACCAAACAAAAAGGTTCAGTTAACCAGTTCCTTACATCATTTTACATAACACAATAAAAGGGAATATTTACTAGGTTTGGACGGAATGAATGATAGTTGCTGAGGGATAGACCATAAATCGTTCAATCCATTTCATCTGTCTTCCTTTTATACGGGAGTATTGTCGGAACCCTGTTTATTAAAGGAGACAGGAATAAAATAAGAGACGAGCTGCATAAAATGTTTGGTGGAGACGTTTCTAGATACCTTTGTGTAATGCTGCTCCAAGTTCGAAATTCCCTGTTATCAAGTCCTTTCTTAACCTTGTGACATCATTCAGAGCATTGAAACTGCTGCTCAGGAACAGGGAGAAACAGGAGATAGTCACTCAACTGCTCGAGACTGGGACAGAGGAACAGGAGGCAGTCACTCAACTGCTTGAGACTGTGATACAGGGAAATCTGGAGGCTAGTGAGGCCCAGATTTCTGTTTCCCAGGAACAGGAGGAGGTGACTCACTACCCACCACTGTGAGACACTGGGAGAGAAAAGGAATTGGCTTGGTACTAACAGAAATATCTGAATACGTTGCATGAGCGAACCATTCAATCCTGCTCCAACAATTTTCAAAACTATGGCTGATCTGATTGTGATTCCCTCATCCCATTTTACAGAGATTCCCCTCTCTGCAGCCTCTTCTCCATTTGTTGGTCATGTTGCAGATCCAGATACTGTAACTACAGTCACCATGTTTCATCCAGAGTTGGATCACCAAAGCCTCTGGTCTTCCTGAATTTCCACAGCAGCTTAAAACACAGCCTCCAGAAAACAATCCCCAAACGTACAAAAACTTGAGTTAAGTCAAATGTCAGTCAAAGGCAAATGAGAAGCTTGGTCTGAATCACTAACAGTTGTGAGGATTCCTCATGTTACTAAGCACATGAGCAGCAGAGAGTGATTAACACAGGCGTTCAATGAATAGGCACAGAGCAAGTTACAAAGTTGTGCCTCAAAACTGTTAAAACCCCATTATCCAACATGGAGCACAGGGCAGGACACTGGGAAGTCAAAGAAAACGCAAGCAATGCTTTTTTGAACACTGTTGCTAAGCTTCTTATGTGTTGGAAGCTGATGCTCTTGAGTGAGCAACAATCAAGGGCAGGAAAAGATATAGGACAGTTATTCACATTGAAACTGGACAATTAAAACTAGATGGTGGGGAAGCAGTTTAAACACCAACAATTGGGAGGGATTTGGGAAATAAACAGAGGGAGGGAGACTCTGAGCCAGTGTTATGGAAGGATGTGTTTGCAGGTTTCAGAATGCTGCAATGAAGACATTTCGATCATATCTAGCAACATAGGTTAGCATGTCCGGGAATGATGAATTAATACGATATTGGTGCAAGGTCAGATAGAGTCAGAGTCTCGGAGATGCACAGCACAGAATAAGACGTTTCAGACTAACTCGACCATGCTGATGGGATACCCCAAATTAAACTAATCGCATTTGACCAATGTCGATGTAAACCCTTCCTCTTCATGTACCCATCCAAATATCATTTAGACGCTATAATTGTAAAAATCCTCCACCACCTCCTCTGGCAGCTCATTCCACATGTGCACCACCCTCTGTGGGAAAAAGTTGCTCCTTAGGTCATTTTAAAATCTTTTCCCTCTCATCAGAATCCATGCCCTCTAGTTTTGGGGAAAAAGACCTTGGCTATGGACTCTATACATGCTCCTCACGCTACAGGAATAAAATAACCCAATCATCAAAGTTTGTGAGAACCCAATTTACTCGCACTCTCCCTATAGCTCCAATCCTGGCAACATCCTTGTAAATCTTTACTGACTCCCTTCAAGTTTCACAATATATTTCCAAAAGGAAGGAGACCAGAATTGAATGCAGTACTCCAAAAGTGGCCAAAGTAATATGCTGTACAGCAGCAAGATGACCACCCAATTCATATAGTCAAAGCACTGGCCAATAAAGGCAAGCATACCAAATGACCTCTTCACTATCCTACCTAACTGCAACTCTACTTTCAAGAAACTATGAACCTGCATTCCAAGGTCTCTTTGTTCAGCAACACTCCCCAGGACGTTAGCATGAAGTGTACGTGTCCTGCCCTGATTTGCATTTCCAAAATGAGCACCTCCCATTTATCTACATTAAAAACCACCTTCCCATTGTCAGCCCATCTGCCCATCTGATCAAGATTCCATTGTACTCTGAGGTAAATCTTCTTTGCTGTCCACTGCACCATCATTTTTGGTTTCATCTGCAAACTTAGCAATTATTGCTGCAATGATCACATCCAAATTATTTATGTGAATAGTGAAAAGCAGTGGACCCAGCACTAACCCTTGTAGCACACCAATGGTAACAACCCTCCTGTTCGAAAATCAATCCTTCACCACCACCCTCTGTCTCCTGCCTTCGGGCTAATTCTGTATACCTATAGCTAGTTCTCCCTGTATTCCATATGAACTAAACTTGTCAACCAATCTACAATGCAGGAAGTTGGAAACTGCCTTACTGAAGTCCATACCAACAATATACACATCTGCCTCAATGAATCCTCTTAGTCACTTCTTCAACCATACTCAGTCAATTTAGTGAGACACGACTTTCCATACTTCGATCCATGTGGCCTATCACTTATCAGTCGTTGCTTTTCAAAATCCATGCAAACCTTGTGCCTCATAATCCTTATCAACAGCTTGCCCTCCACTGAAGTCTGGCTCACTAGCTTTTCCTTACCATCCTTCTTAAACATTGTCAATAATCGCACCAAGTTCGCAAGCCTCCTATCTTCCGGTACCTCATCTGTGACAATTGACGATACAAATATCTCAGCAAGGGGCCCAGCAATCACTTCACTCGCTTCCCACAGAGGTCTCGGGTCCATCTGATCAGGTCCTGAAGATTTTCCCACCTTTATGGGTTTACGAACTCCGGCATCTCCTTCTCTGTAATACAGGCACTTTTCAACATGTCACGGTTTATTTCCAAAGTTCTTTAGCTTCCATCTCCTTCTGCACAGCCAATACTGACGCACGATGCTTGTTTAGTATCGCCTCCATCTCCTGCGGTTTTGCACATCAGCAACCTTGCTGATCTTTAAGTGGCCCAAAACTCTCCTGAGTAACTCTTTTGTCCTTAATGTATGTGTAGAGTCCCTTTGGATTCTCCTTAACCCTATTTGCCAGAACTATTTCATGTCCCCTTTATGGCCTCTGGATTTTCCTCTTATGTATACTCCTACTGGCTTTAGACCCTTCTCGACAGTCACTTCATTCGATTTTTGGAAAATCTATCGTTTTCGATTTTTGGAAAACCCATCAGGTTCGCTGATGGCCTTGAAGGAAGCAAACTGCCTCCTTACCAGGCCTGGGTTACATGTAACTCCAGACCGACAACCATGTGTGTGACTCATAACTGGATTAGTGGTGCTGGAAGATCACAGCAGTTCAGGCAGCATCCGAGGAGCAGCAAAATCGACGTTTCGGGCAAAAGACCTTCATCAGGAATAAAGGCAGAGAGCCTGAAGGGTGGAGAGATAAGCTAGAGGAGAGGGGAGGTGGGGAGAAAGTAGCATAGAGTACAATAGGTGAGTGGTGGAGGGGATGAAGGTGATAGGTCGGGGGCGGGGGGAGGGTGGAGTGGATAGGTGGAAAAGAAGATAGGCAGGTAGGACAAGTCAGGACAAGTCACGGGGACAGGGCTGAGCTGGTAGTTTGGAACTGGGGTGAGGTGGGGGAAGGGGAAATCAGGAAACTGTTGAAGTCCATATTGATGCCCAGGGGTTGAAGTGTATCGAGGAGGAAGATGAGGCTTTCTTCCTCCCGGCGTCTGGTGTTGAGGGAGCGGCGGTGTACGAGGCACAGGACCTCCATGTCCTCGGCAGAGTGGGTGGGAGAGTTGAAATGTGACTCGTAACTGCCCGCTAGGCAATTAGTAATGGGTAATGAATGCAGGTCCAACCAGTGATACCCTCAACCCGTGAATGAGTACTGAAAAAAACCTTGACTCCTGCTCTCCCTACCTGACATATGCTTCCCTCTTATCCATGACCAGGCACTCAATTTCTCCCGTCCTCCAGCATTCCTTACACCTACCAGCTTTACCCTTAACCCTAACAGGGACAGACTGTCTCTGTGGTTTTGACATCTCCTTTTTGAAGGCTTCCCTCTTCTCAGATGGCCCCGTAACTGCGAATATCTGTTCCAATCCAGTTTGGAAGTTCTTGCTAATATCATCAAAATTGGCCTTCCTCCAAGTTAGAGCCTTACCTTTTAGACCCAGTTCATCCTTGTCCATCTCTATTTTAAAACTAATAGAATTATGATTATGTGTCTCAAAGTGGTTCCCCACCGATAGCTCAGTCTCCTGCCCTGCCATATTTCCCAAGGGGAAGGTGACGTTGAGATCCTTCTCTGTGATGGAGAGCATTGATCAAGCAGCTGCAGCGTTGTAACTGGGATTGGGGTCAACATTGTCTTCGTCTCATTGGGCTGGATCAAACCATAATTTATCTCAGCGCCATTTTCATTGAGTGTGACAGAGGGTTTGTCTGCACAAGGTCGAGCTAATTTCCTGGTGCTACCTTATCGAACTCACCTCATTAACTACCCCACCCCATGGTGTCCCTCTCATTCAATGCCAGCCCTATTCTCCCACCCATCATGGCTGGAGGCACTCACCATCGCACTGATGCCCCTGGGTATTCCGTGATCCCTGGCACTGGTGCCATTTTTAAAAGGCCAGTTGAGCTTTTTTGATTTCGGAGCTGGTTTGTACAGTTTACCCCGAGCATGGCAGATAAGGGGCAATTACACCACAGTTTGTCGACAGGGGCACAGAGGTCCTGGTAGATGGGCTAGTACAGAGGGGGACCATTCTCTTCCAAGAAAGGGTCACACTATCAGACCCACCGAGCATGGTCTGAGCTCCCCACCCAGGTCAGTGCAGTATTTGTGGTCAGAAGAAATGTCCAGCAATAACCTTCCCCGCTCTCTTAGGATAAGGGTCACCGTATTCCCTCTGCTCCCTCGCACTCACTGCATATCTTTTGCAGCAGCGACCCAGAACAACATTCATGCTCCACCACTCTCACTGCTGCTTTGCAGTACCTTCCCTCTTTCTCTCTCCCCATTATACGCCCCCACCACACACACACTAATAGCATTACATGGGTACAACACTGTGGACTGACTCCCTCCAGACCCCTCACCATATCTCCCCCTACCTACACCAGCACTAACAGCAGAGGTACCCACTCGCACCCTCCCTCCCTCCGTCCCTCTCTTTCTCCCATTCCATGAGAAACAGCCTGGAATAGGACAGTAAGGGTCAAGCCGAGTGGTGGAGTGCCCGATATCCGTTCCCTCACGTCCCTCCTCCCCCTACCATGTTCAGGCGACCCTGGTACAAGCCGGAGAGGACAGGGACGCCTCGAATGGAGATTCTGAAACGTCCCAGCAACCGAGTAAGGAGCAATGTTCAGTGAAGGGCAATTCTCACTTTAAACCCACTGGCAGCTCCGTTTCCCACCGGCACAACTTAGAAGCCGTGGCCCTGATGCCATCTCCCTTTTATGTCAAGCTGGTACAAATGGAATCTCCACGGTCTCGGGGGGCAGGAGGGTGGCCTCACAACACATCGTCACCATCACATCCCAGGAAGGGAGCACGGAGAGTCCCTGCTACACCTCCTCCTGTAAACAGCTCAGATACTGAAACGAATCTGTGAGATTTACTGCTCTCCCCACTTGTCCTGACATCTTCAGTAACCTGTTCACATATACACCCTGGCCCTTTGCTCCTGCAGCTCCTTTATAACGGTACAACCTGTTTTTTATTGTCTTTCAATGTCCTTCCTACTAAAGAACATCACCTCACACTGCGCTGCATTGATCCTCATCTGCCATACATCCGAACACTACATCAACATATAACTTTCCTGTTGGAGTTCAACACCGTCCTCAACAAACTTTACAATTCTTTCAGGTTTGGTATCTGCAAATATTGAAATTGTCCTACAGTCACACTCCACTCAAAAATACTGACACACACCAAACAGAGCGAGTAAAATATTGACACACTCTCCAGGTCTATATTACTGTCAATGTATAGTGAGTGCTTCTTTGTGTCTGTATTCGTGTGTGCATCTGTGTGGGGCGGATCTGGCAGTTTCTGTTGTGTTTAAAGTGATGTAATATCCCCCGATATGTGATCTGAGTTAGGATCAATCGATCCAAAACGTCAACTTTCATTTTTGTCCAAAGATGCTTCCAGAGCTGCTGAGATTTATCTTGTTTTCAATCTCTGTTGCACCCCCACCCCGATCCCCCATCCCCCAACGCCACCGTAATCATGGTGCGAAAAGTGTGTAAACGATCGGGGATTCAGTCTGAGAGGGAGAGACGGAGGGCAGCAGCTCGCAGCACAATCCAACCTGAATTTTTATTGCACCAAACACACACACACACACACGTACATACACGCGCGCGCACACACTCGGTTGGTTTGGAGAGGATTGTCATTGTACTTAGGCCCGCAGAGTGGAACATGTTCGTGTGGAGAAATGTCTGCGCTCTTTCTGCAATGTGGAAATATTTTGTCACTGGGTAGTGTTTCCAACACACAGTTTACACATTAAAGCATATTTCCATTGCAATTATATCCAAGCAGTTCCGAGTGAGCCACTTTCCAAGGCGATGAGATTAATTTTAATGCACTTCCTGTAACTTGGAATTTTTAATGTTTTACTCTTACAAGTCATCTTACATTTGAGAAAGGATTGAAAAGACCTAAACCAGACCAGCAGAGTGTGGGCTTGTATCACTTTTAGAAAAGAGGGAAATGGAGAGGAAGGGAGAGTGGTTTTGACCCAGTTTCAGTGATTCACACCAAAAACAAGAAGAGTTCCATTGCACAGAGATGCAGAGACAGAGATCCACACACTAATGCAGGAACACATGTAACAAGCACAGAGAGATAGACATGCAAACAGAGGAAAACAGAGACATATATCGACACACAGGAATAGACGATCACAAACAGAAATATGCAGACACATACTTGGACATGCAAACACACATAGACTCATCGAGTTATACAGGGTATTTGCAAACAGGCCTTTCGGCCCATACAGTCCACGCTGACCATAATCCCAAGCTAAACCAGTCCCACCTGCCTGCGCTTGGCCCAGATTTGTCCAAATGTTCTCTTATTCTTGTACATACCAAATGCGTTTTAAATGTTATAACTTCACCCACAATCCATCACTTCCTCAGAAAGTACATTCCCTTCACAAACCACATGCTGTGTAAAAATGAATCACCTCACAGGTCCTCATCAGGTGGACCAAAGAATTTGTAGGAAGCTAAGGAAGTGATTGCTGGGTCCCTTTGCTGAGATGTTGTCATCATCAATAGCCACAGGTGAGATGCTGGAAGTCATGAGTTTGACTAAAGTTTTGCTATTAAACAAAATGGAAAGAAAAAGCCAAGAACAATAGATTGGGGAACCTGACATCAGTGATGGGAACGGTGTTGGAGGGAATAATGAGCTACAGGATTTACATGCATTTGGAAAGGCAAGGACTGATTAAGGATAGGCCAAAGTGAGGACTGCAGATGCTGGAGATCAGAGTCTAGATGAGAGTGGTACTGGAAAAGCACAGCAGGTCGGCAGCATCTGACAAACAGGAAAAGCGACGATCTGGACAAAAGCCCTTTATATGCATAGTGAAATGGGGGTGTGCGTGGATAATCATGTCACACTAATTTGATTTTGTTTTTGTTGAGAAGTAACGGACAGGATTGATTATGGCAGAACGCTGGATGTGATCTATATGGACTTCAGTTAGGCATTCGACATAGCTCCCCATGGAGACTGGTTAGCAAGATTAGATCACACGGAATACAGGGAGAATTACCCAGTTGGATACAGAACTGGCTCAAGGGTAGAGGACAGAGGGTTGTGGTGGAGGGTTGTTTTGCAGACTGGAGGCCTGTGACCAGTGGAGTGCCACAGAGATTGTTGCTGGTTCCGCTACTTTTCATCACTTATATATATGACTTCGATATGAACTTAGGACAGTTAGTATGTTTGCAGACGACACCAAAGTTGGAGGTGTAGTGGCCAGCAAAGAAGGTTACTTCAGATTACGACAGGATCTTAATCAGATGGGCCAATGGGCTGAGGAGTGGCAGACAGAGTTTAATTTAGATAAATGTGAGATGCTGCATATTGGAAAGGCATATCAGGGCAGGACTTATACACTTACTGGTAAAATCCTGGGGAGTGTTACTGAACAAAATGATCTCAGAGTACAGATTTATACTTCCTTGAAAGTGAATTTGCAGGTAGATAGGGCAGTGAAGAAAGTATTTGATATGTTATTGGTCAAGTGCATTGTGTATATGCGTTAGGAGACTGGACAGCGATTGTACAGTACATTGGTTCGGGCTACCTTTGGATGCCTGTATGCAATTCTGATCTCCCTGCTCTGTAGGAAGCATGTTGTCAAACTCGAAAGGGTTCAAGAAGGGTTTATACTGCCATGAATGGAGGGTTTGAGGTACAGGGAGAGGCTGAATAGGCCGAGCCTGTTTTCCCTGGAGAATAAGAGGAGGAGGGTTGATGTTCGAGGTTAGTAAAATTTTGGGTTCAACGGATAGATTGAATAGCCAAAGTCTTTTCCCCAGGTAGTGCAGTCAAAAACTAGATGGGAAAGGTTTATGGTTGGATGGAAAAGACAAAAAAGGGCTCTAATGGGCAATATCTTCATGTAGAGGATGGTCCGTGTGTAATGAGCCTCCAGAGGAAGGGATTGAGGCTGGCACAATTACAACATTTAACAGGCATCTGGATGGACAGATGAATGGGAAGGGTTTAGATGGAAATTGAACAAATGCCGGCAAATGGGAGGAGAATAATTTTGGCTGTCTGGTTGCCATGGACACGTTGGACCAAAGGGTCTGTTTCCATGCTATACAGCTCTATGACGCCATGTCTTTTAACACACTTTCTCCTCTTATCTTAAAACAATCCCCCACTCGAGGGAAAAGACACCTACCATTCAACATTACCGATACCTCTTATGATATTATAAACCTCTAAACGGTTAATTCTCAGCCTCCGACGCTCCAGTGGAAAATGTATGGGTCTGTTGAGCCTGTCATTATATGCAAACACTCCATTCCCAGCAACATCCTGATAAATTTCTTCTGAACTCTCCCGAACTTGATAATATTCTCGATAAATCAGGGCGACCAGAACTGCAAAACGTCCTATAGGACATGCCTCATGGATGTCCTGTGCAACCTGAAAATACCGTCCCAACACCTGTACTCAAAGGACAGTCCACTGCTATTCGTCATTTATATAAATGATTCAGATGAGAACATAGGAGATATAGCTAGTAAATTTGCAGATGGCATCAAAATTGGAGGTGTAGTGAACAGTTAAGAACGTTACCACAGAGTAAAATGGAATCTTGTTCAGATGGGCCAATGGACTGAGGAGTGGCAGATGGAGGAGTTATATTTAGATTAATGCGAGGTGCTAAATCTTGAAAAAGCAAATCAGAGCATGACGTATATATGATAAAGTCCTGGACAGCGTTGCTGAACAAAGGGACCTTGGAATACAAGGTCATATTTCCTTGAATGTAGAATTGCAGGTAGAGAGGATAGTGAAGTAGGTGTTTAATATGCATTCCTTTATTGTTCAAACCACTGAGTGCAAGAGTTGGGAGGTCATGTTGCGGCTGTGCAAGACATTGGTTAGGCCACTTTTGCAATATTGCGTACAATTCTAGTCTCATTCCTATCGGAAAGATGTTGTGAAACTTGGAAAGTTTCAGAAAAAATTGACAAAGATGTTGCCAGGGCTGGAGGATTCGAGCTGTAGGGAGAGTCGGAATAGGCTGAGGCTGTTTTCTCTGAATCATTAGGGGCTGAAAGGTGAATTATAGAGGTTTATAAAATCATGAGAGGCATGCATTGGGTAAATAGACAATGTTTTTTTTCCCCAGGGTAAGCGAGTCCACAATTAGAGGGCATAGGTTTAAGATGAGAGGGGAAAGATTTAAAAGGGAACACAGTGGCAATTTTTATGCTTAGAGGGTGCTATGCGTATGGAATTAGTTGCCAGAGGCTGGTTAACTTAACGTATTTAAAAAGAAACATCTGGATGAGTATATAAATAGGAAGGGTTCAGACGGAAATGGGCAGGTGTTGGCAAAATTGACAAGATGAGGTTAGGGTATCTGGTCGACATGGACAAGTTGTACCAGAGGGTCTGTTTCCGTTCAGTACATCTCTATGACTATGTCTATACAATGAAGAACATCAAGTGAAACACCTTCATAACCATCCTGTCTACATATGAAGCAAACTTCAAAGAATTATGCCTGAAACCCTAGGTTGATCTGTTCTACAACACTACCAATGGCTCAACATTTAATTGTATATGTGGTTTTTTTTGTTTGTTTTACCGAAGTACAATACCTTGCATTTATCAACATTAAACTCCATCTGCAATTCTTTAGCCCAGTGAGTGATAATACTGGAGAAGAAAGGCTGGAAAGTAATCAGTTGCCTTGTATCATTTACTGGTTTTAGGAAAAGGGCAGTCACATGTTAGAGATGGGAAACAGTGATGGGTGTTTCAGGCCAGAAAGTAAGCTCTGTTTTTGTCCCTGGTGTTCCGTGTTGATATTTATTCGAGATCCTTCATAGTGCAGTGTGTGTCTGCAGGATTTCATTCTCTCATATTGCAGACTACAGATAATAGCCATTTAATCTGGAAATAATAGACAAGTATTTCAAGATGTTCATAGTTTATCTCGAAGGCAGAGCCCATAAACTCGACATCCTACAGTTGAGGCAAGTACCTTGCATTTTTTAACAACGTTATTATTTTAACTGGGTAATTCAATAGAGTGAACCAGATTTCAATAAATCCATATCGATCTGGAAGCTGGCATTTAAAGTTAAAAATTTGGGCATGGTTTAGATTTTGTGCAGTCGTAGTATCCCTGCCTCTGAGGCAGAGCTCTGGATTCTATTCCAATTTCTGAACTTCCCTGGAAGTGCTCCTAGCTCGAGACCAGATTGTCTGGATTCAGGTGCAGCATGTCAGAATAGGCTGATGAACGAACACACAGGAGAATAATGCTGCAACTTTTGGGGCTATTGTGGAGTGGTGGTAGTGTCCCTATAGGGCCAACTGGAGGCCAACTAATCCAACTAGAGGTATTTAATAATATGTCTGAACGCATTGAGTAAAATGATTTTAAAATTGTGGTTTGATCGAGATGGAAGAGGTGTCAGTATTGAATTTCAGAATTTAAGCCCCGGATGCCTGAAAGCACAGACCTTGGGTGGGAGACATATTTGCACCTTCTAGAGGTTTATAAATTCATGAAGTGCTTGGATAGGGGGTGAATAATCAAGATCTTTTCCCCATGCTTGGAAGTCCACAATTAGAAGGCATAGATTTAATGTGAGAGGGGAAAGATTTTAAAGTGACGTCGAGGCAACGTTTTCACTCATAATGTGGAGCGTGTACATAATGAACTGCCAGAAGAAGTAATGGAAGTAGGTATAATTTCAACATTTAAAAGGAACCCAGATGGATATATTGATAGGAAGGATTTAGAATGATATGTTCCAATTGCTGGCAAATAGATTAGATTCCCGACAGTGTAGCACAAGTCCACACCAGCTCTCTGAAGATTAACCCACCCAGAACCATCTCACCACATTTACCCCGACTAATGCACGTGACATTATGTGTAACTTAGCATGGCCAATTGACATAACCTGCGCAACTTTGGACTGTGGGAAGAAACCCACGCAGACACAGCGAGAATGTGCAAACTCCACATAGTCAGTCAGCTGTGCCAGCAATCAAACTCAGGTCCCTGGTACTGTGAGGCAGTAGTGCTAACCACTGAGCCACTGCACCATCCCCAAGTAGGGCACGATTACTTTCAGAAATCAGTTTGGCATGGACGAGTAGGTCAAAAGTGTTTGCTTCGGTGCTGTACAACTCTTCAGATTCATCAAGCCATTTGATCAAGTTCCCTGTGTAATCTTCACTGTCCGCTATATAGCCAAACTTGTTTTCATCCACAATCTTTCTAACCACGCCTTCTATAATTCTCATCTGCATCATTTGTTTAAATGTCAAAACAAAAATGGATTGAGCAGAAGTCCCTGTGGAACACCACCGTGCACAGTGTCACAAAGCTGGTCCCTTTTCTCTAAACGCTTTCTTTTCTCAAAGCTACTGTATCCTTGAATTTTTTTTCAGAGGCGTCGTAAATAGTTCCCGGCTCCAAGGTGACTGGTTTGGTACAGAGATTAAACGGTTTTGTGATTATAGGTATAATGAAAGGGGAGTGGTCAGCTCTCGAGGTGAGCAGTTCAGTCCAGAACCAGTTTGCAGTTTAGCTGATTGGACAGGCTCTCTCTCTCTCTCTCTCCCCCTCCTTCTGCCATTCTAACTTTAACGTGCAATCATTTGTTCCATTTGTACTGTTTTTAAGGGGGTTTCCTTATTGGGATGGTTGTGTACTTCCAGAACAGCTAATTAAGTCTAGTTTGAATAGATTGAGTTATGTAGGGGTTCTTTATTCTGTTCTTTGTGTTTCATTGTGTAGTTTTGTGAATTTTTTTGTCTATGTTAAAACCTGATAATTTTCACTGTGCACTTACTGAAACAAATTACAAAGTTCTGGTCTGCGCTGCCTGCTCAAGAATATGTTGAGTGTCTGGCCTAGTCCATAACAACAGACCTCCAGTCCGTAAAACAACCGTCCTCGATAATGCTGTCTCCTGCTATTAGGACACACACACACATACACAGACACGTACACGACACACATACACATACACACGCACCCAGACATACACACACAGACACACATTCCTGAAGAAGGGCTTATGCCCGAAATGTCAATTCTCCTGTTCCTTGGATGCTGCCTGACCTGCTGCGCTTTTCCAGCAACACATTTTCAGCTCTGATCTCCAGCATCTGCAGTCCTCACTTTCTCCTCGAAGACACACACAGAGAGACACAGACACACACGCACAGACGCACATACACAGATACAACACATGCACACAGATACACACGGACGCACAAAGAGACATTCACACACACACACACACACACACACACACACACACAGACACACACACACAGATACACACGTGCATGCGCGTGCCGCACACACACACATCTTCGAGTCTTTAGGATATAACTCGATAAGTTATGATTAAATAAGGGGCTCAAGGCTTGTTGTGAGAGGGTAGTAGAACTGGCTTGAAAAACATGTCATCCATGATCAATTGGTCAGTTGACTGGATGGGCCAAATGGCCTTTTTACTGCTCTAATTTTGTACGCACTATGGTACGTGCATTCGTCTGTGTTAGTGTGTGTATTTGTGGGTGCATGTGTGTCTGTGTGTCCGTGTTTTTATGCTTCTGTGTTTTTGTGAGGTTGAGTGTGTCTGCGTCTGCACGTCTGTGTGTGTCTTTGAGTTTGTCTATGTGTGCCTGTGTATGTATCTGTGTGTGTCTGCATATGTTTTTGCTCCTCATTACTTTTAGTAATGGAAATATCAATGTACATTTTTGTAATTTCTACACTGTTTGTCTTTCATCTTTACATTATTGCTTGAGGAACTTTGTTTTAGTCATGAATTTGTTATTTTAACAGAGAAGTAAATCTACATGACTTCTTCCTCGGACGACCCTGACCCAATGTGTGACCTATATTATAAGCCATATCATCAAACTGGTAACACCGATAATTTGCTGTGACCAATTGAGCAGTGGCAGTAGAAAAGAAAACAGTTACTCAACAACCCAGGGAACTCTGGACCAGTGAGCCTGACATCAGTGGTGGGTGAGATGTTGGACGGGATTCTGAGGGATAGCCAATTGCATGCATGTTCAAAGGCAAGGCTTGATTGGGGATAGTCACCATGGCTTTTTGCATGAGAAATCGTGTCACACTAATTTGACTGAGTATGTTAAAGTGGTGACAAAGCAGATTGATGAAGGCAGTGTTGTAGATGCTTTCCATATAGACTGGAGCAAGTTCTTCGACAAGATTCTGCATATTAGGCAAGTTAGTAAGATTAGGTCACATGGGAACCAGCGCACCCAAGACAATTGAATAAAAAATTAGATTGAAGGAAGGCGACAGTGGTTGGTAGAGGATTGCTTTTCAGACTGAAGGCCTGTGAACAATAGTGTGCCACAAGGATCAATGCTGAGCCCACTGCTTTTCGTCATTTATATAAATGATGTGGATGTGACCATAGGTGGTAAGGGTAGTAAGTTTGAAGATTACACCAACATTTTTGGTGTTGTGGGTAATGAAGAAAATTATCTCAGAGTGCAATGAGACCTCGATCAGATGGGCCAATGGGCTGACGAGTGGCAGATGGATTTAATTCAGATAAATGTGAAGTGCTGCGTTTTGGAAAGCAATTTGGGGTACTTAATTGAAATTCATTGGAGGATGTTGCTGAGCAACGAGAGAGAGAGATGTAGATGCAACGCTCCTTCAAAGTGAATAGGATAGTGAACAAGGTGTTTGGCATGTTTGCCTTCATTTGTCAGAGCATTGAGTTTCGGAGTTGGGATTTCAGGTTACAGCTGTACAGGATGTCAGTGAGGCCACATTTTGGAATACTGTGTGCAGTTCTGGTCTCCCTGCTGTACGAAGGTTGCTGTGAAACTTGAAAGGGTTCAGAAAAGATTTATAAGGATGTTGCCAGGTTTGGAGAGTTTGAGCTATAAGCAGAGGCTGAGTAGGCAAAAGCGGTTTTCCCTGTAGAATCACGGACTTAGGGCTGACCTTATAGAGGTTTATAAAATCATAAGGGAGATGGATTTTGTAAATAGACAAGGTCTATTTCCCAGAATAGGTGATTCCAAAAATAGAGGGTATAGGTTTAAGGTGCGAGGGGAAATATTTTAGATAGAACTTAGAGGCAATGTTTTCATATAGAGAGAGGTGTACATATGGGATTATCTACCAGAGTAAGTGGTGGAGTCTGGCATCTTGATGGGTATCTGAATAAGGAGGTTTAGAGGAATATGAGCCAATTGCTGGCAAATCAGACTCGATCAGATTGGGATGTCTGGTCAGCACGGACAAATTTGCATGCTATATGACTCTTATAAGAGGGATGAGGAGACGTTCTAAACAGGCATTTCATGTGGGAATTCTCTTCCCCACAAGTTTGAGATGTCTCTTTGTTTACATTGATTGAAAACGGAGTTAGTTAAATATTTGACAGAGAAGTGAGTTATCGATAACGTGATACAGTCAGGAAAATGGGGCTGTGACCATAACCTGATCAGCCACAATCTTAGTGCCTGGTGGAGAAGGCTCGAAGTGTCTAATGGCCCACTCCTGCTCCTCAGTCCCATGTTTCTGTGTTCCATTCAATCCCTCAAACCTGCTAGACAGGAGCAGTTAGAGGCTACTTCCTGCTGTAACCTGGTGCACTGAAACAGAGGAGACCATTCAGCCCCTCCAAACTGTCAGACACAATTCGGTCTGGTTTGGAAAATGTAATTGGAAACCAAGGCTGAATATGAAAGAGGTTGCTCAACTCTCTTTCCAGAGCTTCCCCTCTCTGCAACTTGTGCTTCATGTGTTGGTCATGCTGTGGACCCAGTTTCACTGAATACAGCCCGCATATCTCAACCAAAGATGGTCCAGATAATCTGGCAACATTCAATAACAGAGCTTCCAGGAAAATAGCACTCTCTTCTTTCCAATAATACAATGTGGAACGCCACAAACAGGGTATGTCATTCATCCACATGCCCCCCCCCCCCGCAAGCACGTCTTCACCCACAATAAGATCATGAGGACTAATATCCTCTTTCATGTCCAACTCTTCACAGCCCTCAACTCTGACTGGTCTAAAAGCACTCCCTGCCCCCACACTGTGACCTATTGATATGAGCAAAAGACGTGAACACAAGGGCTCAGGGAAGAGTTAGCGGCCCTGTCATCAAGGCATAATTTAACTAAGGACAGCCTCAAGGAGCCTGAGTAGGATTGCGCTTAATGGGAATGAGTTGTAAACTTCCCTGGTTAGAATGATTTAAAGCATAACGCCCAATGATTGTAGTTTGTGGTCAAAAATCCATGCAGTCCTGGACATGTCTGCAAAAGATCCTCAAGGTAGCTTCCTCAGCACAAACATCTTCAGCTGCTTCATAAATGTCTTGCCCACACCATAAGATTAGAAGTGGGGGTGTTCACTGAAGATCACACAATATTCAGGAAAGATGTCCCCCTTCAGCTCCTGAACTAGTCTGTGTCCATGTACTGCAAGACCTGGACAACATTCAGGCGTGTGCTGTTGGAAGTATCGGTAACATTCACGCAAAAGTGCTGCTGGACACGGCACATTTCCACAGATAAAATGAGGAGATTATTCAGCTCCTCACGCTAGCTTCACAGGAATATGAGGAAGTCATTCAGCTCAATGAAATTATTGGAGAAGTGTAGAGATGGCCCATTTAGTGCCTCCAACCAATTACACAGGAAGAGAAGGAGTCACGTGTTATGGACGGCAGCAGATATTCTCAAAAATATTTGAAGGCATTGGCCTAGACTCTATTAACAATTAAGTGTTCTGACACATTAATATTCCCATAAACATGTACTTGGCAAAACGGAAAGATCAGACACAGATTCTCAGATGCAGTTCTCCAATCTAGGAGGGAAAACAAATCAAGTGAAAATTTAGACAGAGTTGCAGCCAGCAGATTTCCACTGAAGCTTCCAACTTTGTGGAGACCCCGATAGCTTCTAATGTTACTGAGAAACCAAAACACTTGCTGTAATGTGGCTGCCAGAACTGCACACTGTATTCTAACTATGGCCTAACCAATGACATGTTTAACTCATATTATGTTGCCTTGATGAATAAACACTATGTCTACAGTCCCGTGTGATTTCTTAACTGGCTATTACACTGTCCAGTCACATTCAGAGATGTGTGGAGAAACACTCACTGACCTCCCTAGTGTTCTGCTATTCATTGAATTCTCCCCTGTCTGGTTCCTTCTTCCAAAGTGCATCACCTCATATTTATCAGGGTTCCATTCCATCTGCCATTGATCTGACCATCTGACCATTCTACCTGTATCTTCCAGGAACATAAGGCCTTCCTCCTCACTGCCGACCACCTGGCCAATCTTTGTTTCAAACACAAAATTACTTTTTACGCTCAGCCCCCACCCACCCTCCACATTCACATTTACTTCATTTATGAATACCACAAATAATTAGATACACTGCACTGCTCGTTGTGGTACACCACCAGACACTGGTCTATCTCTACCACCTTTCCAGTAACTTGGGACCACATAGCTGTTCTCCAGTTCTCTAGCACCTCCGTTTTCTGGTCAGATTCAACTAAAACATTTAGGTCAGGACATTTCCTCTCTTGTCTCCAACAGCATCCTGCGATACAACTCATCTGAACTTTACAACATCCAAAACCATCAATCCCAACTTGCATCTTACATCAATCTGTTCGAGAGCCTCCCAGTCTATCTTCTTGAATTCTGTACCTGCATTGTCCTTCTCCCAACTAAAACAGATGTGAAGCTCTCATGTCACAGTCTGTCAATGTTCCCCAGTTTCACATACTGATTACCCCCTTGGTTTTGAAATGGATCCTAATTTTTCCCTGGTTATTCTGTTAAGCTTGATGTTTTTGTAGAACATCCTGGATTCCCCCTAACTTTGCCTGCTACACTTCTCCATGCCCCTGTATTCGTCAGTCTGCTGTGGGTGAATTTTCTGAATTTCCCTGAGATCACCTCTCGATGTTTGAAACAGTCCAGAACACAGGTATAATCTCATCCACGCTGCTTGCAATCTGTGCAGAACGCCTTTACTTCGATCTTCCAATTTCCGTTAACTGAAGGCCAAATTCACTTTTATCTTTCCATTTCCCAAAGTCGCCCCTGAACCACGTTGGTTCAATTTTATTTACTATTCACTTTCTGAACTCTGAAACATCCACCTGAATATCTAACTATATCACAACCAATAGTTCTCCATTGTCTCCCCCTACAAGAAACATCTTCAAACTATTTCAAAAAAGTTTGTTAACAGTGATTATTCGTGAGAAATCCAAGATGGCGGCGAACAGTCGGTCTGCCCTGCTGAGCTCTGCACCAGAACCCAGACAAAATAATGCATCACCCTCTCCTTCTTCCCTATTGTGTTAAAATCGATCGTTTTTGATCCCCAGTATTGCTCTCTGCCATTTTAAGTGAGTAAGGAAAATGACTAAGGGTGCTCCGGTTTCCTCCCACACTCCAAAAGATGTGCAGGTCAGGTGAATTGGCCATATTAAATTGCCCATAGTGTTAGGTAAGGGGTAGATGTAGGGGTATGGGACGGTGTGGACTTGTTGGGCCGAAGGGCCTGTTTCCACACTGGAAGTAATCTAATCTAATCTAATCAAAATGACCTCGAGGATCACAACCAGCAGGGCACTGCAGCAATGGATATGCCCGCGGCTGTGATGTCGGCATCCGCGAGCACACCAGGGAGCTTATTTGTGGAACAGAGTCTGGTCTAGGAGTGCAGGAGCCTGCGAGAGAAGATTGATTCAGCAATGGAGAAGACCAGAACTATGCTGGAACTGATCTTAGCCAAGCTGCTGAAGCATGACCAGGAGATCCAGCATCTCAGACCACACGTTGTGGAGGTGGAAGAGCGGACCACGGCTTTAGAAACCATGGCAGAATTCGCAGCGGGTCGGGTCCAAGCCCTGGAATGTTAAGTACAAGCCTTACTAGAGCAGTTCGAGGACCTCGAAAATCTGAGCCTTCAGAAGATCATCAGTTTGGTTGGGCTGCCGGAACGGGAACAAGAAAGCCAGCTCATCAGCTACTTGGACAAATGGCTCACACAGTTTTTGAAGCTGGAAGTCAGGGCAGACTGGGTGCGGGTCGAGTGGGCCCACCGGGTCGCAGTGTACAGGCCCGGATCGGGCCAGTGTCCCTGTCCAGTCCTAGTGCAACTCCATCACGACAGAGAAAAAGAGGTGCTGGAAGTTTCTCGAGCTCTGCAGATGGATCCATAGGTTCTGATCTACAAAGGATCACGAATTATGTTTCTTCCAAGATCTTTCTACAGCTGTGATCCGCAAGAGGCAAGCCTTTGATAAGGCAAAAAGGAGGCTGAGGGACGTTAACATTCTGTATTTGGTAAGATATCCACCAATATTATGTTCCAGCCATGGAGGGTCTGTGTTTAATTTTGACTCACTAGAAAACTCAAAGGACTTCCTGTACACCTTAAAATAGACTGGCTGGTTCAAATAATATGGACAAATGTGTTCCCTTTGTTTTCTATGGAGTTTGCCTTGTTTACCTCGTTTTGGGCTTTTTTTTAAGTATGTGGAGGTTCCATTTTTCCTTTTTCTCTCTCCTCCTTTCTTCCTCCCCTCCCATTATCCTTTGTTTTTTCTATCATTTGCTTTTTGTTTCTCTCTCTTAGTACGAAATGGGAAAGAGGTTTGAGGAGGTGGGGGTGGTTACGTGTTTTTTCACCAGGACTGCCTCGGGTGAAAGTATGGATGGGACAGGGTTGAATGCCCACTTTTAATTTTCTTGTTGTAAGACCCGTGTAACATTTTTAAACTTTGATTTGTCTGGGTTGGGAGCGGTTTCAGCTAGGAGGAGCCATGGGGATTAGTGGGTTGTATGAACGGCCCCTGTGGGAAAGGGGGAAAGTCTATGCTTACTTGTGTTCTATGTTGATACATGGTAGAAGTAGTTGCTAGAAGTTTTGATTTGATTGTTTTTGTATTTATATTTTCACGTTTATACGAACTGTTTACAGCTTTCACTGGGCGTGCTATAAATGGGGTTCTTCTCCCAGTGGGTCATGGGCTGCTTCGGATGGTTATGGATAACCGCTCGTTTAAATGGTGCACCTGCAATGTTAAAGGGAGCCATTCACTGATTAAGAGAAAAAAATCGAGAAAAAGGAAATGGTTGATGTAGCCATGTTGCAGGAAACACATCTAACCGATAAGGAGCATTTAAAGTTCCAGCAGGGAAGGTTCAGATGGGTGTTTTCTCATCCTTTAATTCAACAACTAGAGGAGTAGCTATACTCATTCATAAGTACCTTCCACTTCAGTTGGTGAACAAATTAAGAATGAATCTGGGTGGTCTCTGATTCTTAAAGCTTTAATACATCGAGAGGAATACTGGACCTTGAATTATATTGCCCCTAGCACACCCCCTCAAGATGCACTCACAAGGTCGATGATCCTTGGGGCACGTCATACAATTAAGGGGAGACTTTAATTGACGTATGGACCCCGAGGTGGATAGGATGTCGAGGGGTCTCGCGGGTATTTCCCCGCCACCCAGGCAGCTCGTGGACCTGAACAGGTAGCTGGGTTGATGGATGTGTAAGATGTCTTCACCCTGAAGACAGGGACTTCACCTTTTTTTCAAACCCACATCAATGCTGTACTAGGATTGACATGTTGTGTATCCCATTGGCCTTTTTAAGTTCGGTGCTGTCCAGTAGAATTGGGAACATAGCCATTTCTGATCATGTGGCAGTGTACAAGGCGGTCAAGGATGGTGGCGATGGGACAGGCTCACGGCACTGGCACGTGGATCCTTTCCTCCTGAAGAATAGCAAATTCACTGAGTATTTTTTCGGGGGAATTTAATTTTTTTGGAACATTAACTTGTGTACGGCCAGTAATCCGACGGTGCTCTGGGAGACTGCCAAGGCCTATTCAAGGGGTTTGATTATTTCTTACTTGGCAACTCAGAAGCGGCAGAAGGGAGAGCAGCAGTGTATGCTTGAGGCTCGGCTGAAGAGAGCTGAGACAACATATTTAGTCAGACCGTCTGTAAATTAATTGCAGCAGATTACACCCTCCGGACTGGTCTGAATGCTGCACTCGCACAGACAGCAAAGAGAGAGATTTCCTTTGCGAAGCAGAAGTTATTCGAGCATGGTGATAACCAGGTAGATATTAGGCAATCTTGGCCAGACAGAAGATTGCTGCTATTATCACCCGTGATCCCAAAAAGATTAATGTAGCGTTCAAGGAAGTTATCCTCTCGATTGTTCCAGTCAGCGTGCTGGGAGGACTGATTGGCGACAGTGGAGTCCTTTGTTAAGACCTTGGACATCCCAGGTGTAAGTTCAGACCAGGCGTCTCTTTAGATTGCCCCTCTGATAATCCGAGATATACAGGAGACAGCTCCAGAGTGGTAAAACCCCTGGCCCAGATGGATTTTCGGAGTGAAATTTAGAAGGAGTTCATAGACATGCTGGCTGGGCCAATGTTGGATATGTACAATTATTGTACAGTCAGGACTGCCTCCTATCGTCTCTGAGAGAAGGAAATATTTATCTTATTCTCAAGAGAGGGAAAGTCCCAGAGGATTGCACTTTGTATATGCCGATGTCATTATTAAACGTGGTCTTTAAAATTTTATCGAAAATGATGGTTTTGAAGGCCCATTGTGAAAGAAGACCTTTTCTATTAGGGGCCGTAGGTCCTCTGATAACAATAGAAGAGAGCTAAATATGGGTCCAGTGTGCCAACAAGGTTCGATTCCAGGCTCGGTAATCTCCCTGGATGCAGAGAAAGCACTTGACCGGATGGAGTTGATGTGCACCTTTTATATCATGGAATGGTTTGGTCTTGGAGGGGTCTTCGCCAGGTGGGTGGCAGTGTTATATAGTGACCTGAAAGCAGCGGATTTCACTAATGGTATAAGGTCTGACAATGTTAGTATTGACAGTGGTAGCCAACGAAGTTGCCCCCTTTTACTGTTACCATTTACATTAATGATTGAGCCGTTGGCAGAAGCCATCCGGAGGGTCGCCGATATCACTGCCATGGAGGTAGGATCAGAAAGGCGTAAGATCACCCTTTAAGCAGATGGCGTTCCTCTCTTTCTAACTAACCCAATGATATCTGTGTCCTGTTTAATATGAATGATTATTTTTTTTGGATTTTTCTCAGGGTATAAAATCAATGTTACGAAATCAGAGGCCATCCCTGTTGGGGGTCTTATTAGAGTACCCGACCTTGGGGTGGTGTCTGATTCCCTTCCAGATGGTCACAAGGAGGTTTAGGTATTTTTATCATCCAAGCCTTTGATCAATTACACAAAGCTAACTTCGTGCAGTTGCTAGAGAAGATAAGACAGAATCTTCCAATATCCTGTTTGGGTTAGCTCTGGTTAAAATGAATGCCCTTCCTTGTTTGTGATGCTACATGCCAATGCTCCCTTTGACGCTGCCCAGGCAGGCGCTATGGAGGCTTAACAGTTGGCTTTGATCTCTCATCTGGTGTCACAGATGGCCTCTTATTAAGCTGGGCAAATTGCAGCTTCCACAGTGAATGGGGGCGTGTCGATTTTCCAGACTTTAATAAATACCAACTAAGTTCCTTGCTTTCCGATGTGGCTGATTGGGCTTGTCAGGACCCATGGTCAATTTGGTTGGACGTCCAGGTCTTCCAGGCAAAATGTCCCCTCATTAATCTGTTGTTCATGGACAAGATGAGGACTGTTACGGAGAATTGCAGAAACCGATTGTCCTTAACACAGTGAAAGCATTGAGAAAGATGGGACAAGTTGAGGGCACTTTACAAAACAAAAACTTCGGCTTTCACTCCCATTGTAGGATTTGTAGGATTCCAGCCGGGATTGACGGATTCCTGGCTTTAGGCTCTGGGAGTCCAGATGAGTTTCCTGTTTGGGAGAATTTATTGACGGGGAGGTCATGATGAATTTTGAGCGGCTGAGCCAGGAATATGAGGTATCTGGGAGGGACCTCTTTTGTTAATTTCAGCTTCAGGGCTTTATACAGAAAAAGTCTATATTAATGGTTCGTCTCTGTACGTCAGGTATGGAGACGAGATTGCTTCAGAGTATGGGCACTCTCTCGGTCAGCGCCTTCTGTCAATTATTAGGAGGTAGTGTCTCGAAGGACATTGACCCTGTTACACCAGAACAGAGAGAGACTATTCAACACCTGGAGCCCGATATACAGTTGTGGGCAGAGGCCAGTCAGCTCCTTGAGTCGATAACACTGGGCCCAGAGTAGGCCATGCAGCACCAGTACCCTGTTATGCAGCAATAGGATCAGTCTATGCAGCCTCCTCAAGTCTCAACATAGGAACTGGAAGAGGTCACACAGGGACTGGAGATTGATGCACTGGGATACCAGGAGGATATTAAGTCCCATCGAGCCTGTTGCACGGGAATTGGAGAAGGATGCAAACTATAAGATTTCTTATGGGAAAGGAGGAAGAAGTTTACCTCACGTGTCTCGTGTATGGGAACAGAAGAAGGCCAATCATTCCCTCAGTCCTATATCAGGGATGCAGGACAGATCATTCAGTATCTCCATCCTGTGGTGGAGTAATATGAGAAGGTTTTTTCAGCTCCTCAAACTGTTACACAGCAACAAGAAGATTGCATAAGCCGTCACGACTCTTACACATCAACAGGAGGAGGACAGGCAGACCATCGAGATGGTGATGTGGAACACCAGAAAGACATCAGCCCATCGATTATGTGCACAAGGAAGAGAATGAGTCCATTCAGCGACTCAGACCTCTTACAGAGCAATCAGAGCAGGTCATTTCAGCCAACTGCCAATTATACAGGATTGGAGCGAACAAAGAGATTATAGAGCGGTAAGAATTTATAATTATCACCATCACGATGGAATATATGGTAGTGAGAAAGCTGTTGAAATTTAAGAAATATTGTTAAAGTCGATTATTCAGGAATTAATGATAAGAAATTTGCAAAGTCAAACCATAAACCATCAGAATCAACATGATTTGGATCATGGGGATCCTCGAGATGAAATATTTGGACTTTCAGGAGGCATTGAATAGCTGTGCACAAATGATTATTCTGCAGACTAAGATCGTTTACGATTAAAAGTAATTTTTCAGCTTGGATACAGGCTTAGTGAAGCAACAAAATGCAGTGAGATGGAACAAATATGGGTCATTTTTTGTTTGGCAAAATTCATCTTTTAGGAAACCATATGTCTTGGTCCCCAGGCTCCAACTATTTACAATATATAACCTTAAGTAGTTGAGAGGATAAAACATGTTATATACAAATTAACAGATGACACTAACTCAGGTGAGAAATTGCAATGAAGATGCAAGAAGTTAGAAAATGTAAATGGATAGGTTGGGGCAACATTTGACAGAAGAAACTGAACAACGATAAGTATGAGTGTATCCATTTAGATCAGTGAAGCAGAAAGGCAAATTATTATCCAAATGGAGAGAGACTTCAGAATGATTCGGTACAGAGGGATCTGGCTGTCCGCGTCCATACTACAGAATACTCAGATGTAGGTACAGCAGATAATGAGAAAGGCAAGTGCAACTTTGGCATTTATTTCTAAAAAAGTGGATTATAAAGGGAGGGAGGTGTGACATCGCAACTGAGTACTGTGAGCAGTCTTGGTTTCCTGACTGTAGGAGGGATGTATTTGCCATGGAGGCAGTTCAGAAGTGGTTTATACGATTGACTCCAGAGATGAAGAGATTGTCCTGTGAAGAGAGATTGAGCAGTTAATGCCAACACTGCCTGCAGTATAGAAAAATGAGAGGAGATGTTGGAGGTCTGGACGATGTTAAAGGTGATTTACAATATAGATGGGAAGTTGATATTTCCTCATGTGGGACAATCTCGAACGATCCTAAAACCATAGTTTTAGGATGAGGTGGGGGAGAATTGAAATAGGGGTGAGGAGAACATACTTCTGTCACAGGGTTGGGATTCTGTCTAATTCACTGCCCCAGAGTGCAGTAGGTGCTGGGATATTGAGTGAGTGAAGGAATATGGAGAGCGGACAGGAACGTAGAACTGAGGCCACAATGACATCAGCTAAGATTGTATTCAATGTTGGAAGAGGCCTGAGGGGCTGGATAGCTGAACTGATGTTCCTCGTTCTTATTCAGCTCTTTGAATGTATTACACATAAATGGGGGAGGACGGTTATCAGACGGGAAGCAGGCACTCTGGAAAAATCAACCTTAGTCAGTTTGACAGAACGTAACCAGTAGAGTCGCACAGTGACCAGTGCTGGGTCCACAGCTCTTTACAATCTGTATCAATGATCAGGAGGAGTGGAACAAATGTGCTGTAACTAAAATTACCGATTAAACTAAGATAAACAGGCAGATAAATTATCAAGGGTAGGTGGAGAGTCAGTAATTTGATATGGACAGGTGAAGTCAATGGATAAAAGTTGAGCAAATAGGATTTAAGACAATATATAGTCTGTCATTTTCTTTAGGAAGAATGGCAGGTAGTATGTTACTGAAACGGAAAAATACTACAGGACTTAGTGATGCAGTGTGTATTGGAGGATGCTTTCTGACCTGATCAGATACGGGAAGTGTTGCTCCATCTTCCTGATGTTCCCAGGGACCCCATTGCACTCAACCACCATATATATATATATCCTCTTACTCCAAATGGTGACGTTGACGTCGGCATACTGGGAGATGATGGAGCTGTCACCTACTCTGGCCTGGAAAGTTCCTGATCATAGAAGCTGAATGAAACAGTGACCCTAACAGCCACTGGCAGCAGCGTCCTCCCCCTTGTGTGAAGCTTCAGGTCGTGTTGAAGGAGGTGACACTGCTCTGTGACCAGCTCCTTGTTCAGTCAGGATCCCCTCACACTCTAATCCTGAGTTAAATTTAACTTGGAAAGCTGTTCCTGGAAAACCCGGTTTGGATACAGCAGATCCCTTTCCCCAAGCACACTCACTCTGTGGTTTCAGATCTTCCTCTCTGTGCAGCCTCTGCTCCATTTGTTGTTCATCTTACAGACACAGAAGTTGTAACTACAGTCCCCATGCTCCAACCAGAGATGGGTCACCAAATCCGCAGGTCTCCCTGAATGTCTGAGGCAGCTCACAGCACAACCTCCAGCAAACTATCCCCAGCACCTCCACTAACTTTTCAATAACAGGAGTCAGTCAGAAGCCCCTCAGCTACAAGTTAGATGCCTGGTCCTTTACAATTATACTCGAGAGGGTTCCTTGTGTTACTGACTACACAATCATCTGAGAGGCACAAACACAGGTGTTCAGTGGACACGTTCAGACCAAGTTTCAAAGGCGTGTCTAAAGCTGCCAGAACCCCTGTCTGACATGGAGCACCACGTGGTGGGCACCGGGAAGTGTAAAATAGCCCAGCACACGCACACCCCTGTCCATGGATCATCACATGGGGCACACCGGGATGTTAGCAACAGCCCAACACACACACACCCCTGTCCATGGATCACCACATGGGGCACACCGGGAAGTGAACAACAGACAAACACATATACCCCTGTCCATGGAGTACCGCATGGAGGACACCGGGAAGTGAAAAACAGCACAGCACACACACACACCTGTCCATGGAGTATCATATGGAACATACCTGGAAGTGAACAACAGCCTAGCACACATGCCGTTGTCTATGGAGCACCACATGGGACACACCGGGAAATGAACAGAAGTCTGACACATACCATTTCATTGCTTCTGAGCTTCACAATGCCAGCTCTCGATACACTCGGGAGCCAAATGGGACACACAGCCGGGACGTCCAGGAGAGCATTTGCCACACATTTTGCGCATTATTTCTGAGCTTCATAATGATTTCCCGGGATTCCAGGGATATGAGCACCAACGGCCAGGTTAAGGTACAGAAAGACGGATATTCGTGTTATAATTGGATGATTACTTGATCGACAAGTTCAGTAAACAGGCAAATGGGATAAACTGGATGAGTAGTACTTTCGTAGGTCCAATAACAAAAATAAGAATATAAAGTAAATGTGCTGACAAATCAGCTTAAATCCACGTCACAGAATCAGACACCATAATCCAGATGATATATCTGTGCAGCATGTAGCAGTGTTCAGACTAGGCTAGTGTACTGTTCAATACAACCCAGCAATCCGTGCAGACCACACCAGTGCAAAAACTACCTCTCTCGCACTGGGAGCTATGCAGTGAACAGCAGTGAATTGCTGTGTAAACCAGGAGCATTTACCCTCCCAGCGTACAGAGCAATGTACGCCACCGCAGGGCATGGATCTGTAAACCAGGAGCAGTTACCCTACCAGCATGTAGAGCAGTGTACGCCACCCCAGTGCATTGACCTGTAAACCAGGAGCAGTTACCCTCCAGCATGTAGATCTGTGTACACCACCCCAGTGCATTGATCTGTAAACCAGGAGCAGTTACCCTCCAAGCATGTAGATCTGTGTACACCAACCCAGTGCATTGACCTGTAAACCAGGAGCAGTTACCCTCCCAGCATGTAGATCTGTGTACACCACCCCAGTGCATTGATCAGTGACACTTTGTTAAATCACTACCCAGCGTGGCAAAACTTTCAGCCCATGCTGGAAGTGATAGAATGTGCAGCTCGATCCATTTGCAGCTCCATAATCTCCATTGTGTCAATGAATGGAGAATATCTCAAGAGGAAGGAGGAAAATGACTTAGGGTTAAGTAGGCAAGGATCAGACAAGGCTCGAGAGGGTTACAAGGTCATCAGGAAGGAAGTGAAGAATAATCTCAGGAGAGCGAGATGCAGACATGAAAAAGACTTGGTGAGTAGGATTAAAGTAAAACTTATGACGTTCTACACTTTTGTGGGGAACAAGATGATGGCCTGAGTGAGGGTAGGGCTCATCAGGATAATGGAGGGAACTTGCGCCAGGAGCTTGAGGAGGTAGGGGAACATAGAACACAGAACATAGTGCAGTACAGCACTGTACAGGTCCTTTGGCCCTCGATGTTGCGCCGACCTATAATACCAATCTGAAGCCCATCTAACCTACACTATTCCGTTTACATCGATAAGTTTGACCAATGATGACTTACATGTCCTTAAAGTTGGTGAATCTACTACCGTTGCAGGCAAAGCATTCCATACCCTTACTACTCTCTGAGTAAAGAAATTACCTCTGACATCTGTCCTATATCAATCACCCCTCAATTTAAAGCTATGCCCCCTCGTGATCGCCGTCACCATTCTTGGAAAAAGGCTCGCCCTGTCCACCCTATCCACACCTCGAATTATCTTATATGTCTCTAATAAGTCACGTCTCAACCTTTTTCTCCTTAACGAAAACAGCCTCAATCCTTCAGCCTTTCCTCCTAAGACCTTCCCTCCATACCAGGCAGCATCCTAGTAAATGTCCTCTGCACCCTTTCCAAAGCTTCCCCAACCTTCTTATAATGCAGTGACCAGAACTGTACACAATATTCCAAGTGCGGCCGCACCAGAGTTTAGTACAGCTGCAGCATAACTTCATGGTTCTGGAACTCGATCCCTGTATTAATAAAAGCTAGAACACTGTATGCCTTCAGTTGCCTGTCAACCTTGGTGGCAACTTTCAAGGATCTGTGCAACTGGACACTGAGATCTCTCTGCTCATCTACACTACCAAGAATCATACCATTAGCCCAGTACATTGCATTCTGGTTACTTCACCTCACACCAGTTCGCATTGAACGCCATTTGCCAACTCTGAGCCCAGCTCTGCATCTTATCTGTGTCTCCCTGTAACCTAAAACATTCTTCATCACTATCCACAAATTCACCAACCTTCGTGTCGTCTGCAAATTTACTAACCAACCTTCTATGCCCTCATCCAGGTCGTTTATAAAAATGACGAACAGCAATGGACACAACACCAACGCTTGCGGTACACCACTGGTAACTCGACTCCAGGATGAACATTTCCCATCAACCGTCACCCTCTGTTTTCTTTCAGTAAGCCAATTACTGATCCAAACTGCTATATCTCCCACAATCACATTCCACCGCATTTTATTCAATAGCCTACTGTGGGGAACATTATCGAAAGCCTGGCTGAAATCCATATACACCACATGAACCAGTTTACTCTCATCTACCTTTTTGGTCACTTTCTCAAAGAACTCAATAAGTTTTGTGAGGCACGATCTACCCTTCACAAAACCGTGCTGAACATCCCTAATCAAATTAATCTTTACTAGATGATTATAAATCCTATCTCTTATAACCTTTCCAACACTTTACCAACAACTGGAGTAAGGCCCACTGGTCAATAATTACCAGGGTTGTCTCTACTCTCCCTCTTGAACAGGGGAATCACATTTGCCTTCCTCCAGTCTTCTGGCACTATTCCTGTAGACAATGACGATTTAAAGATATATGCCAAAGGCTCGGCCATCTCCTCCCTGGCTTCCAAGAGGATCCTAGGATAAATCCATTCTGGACCAAGGGACTTATCTATTTCCACACGCTGCAGGATTTTTAATACCTCTTCCTTGTGAACCCCAATCACACCTAGTCTAGTAGCCTCTATCTCAGTAATCTCCTCGAAAACACTGTCGTTTCCTCGAGTGAATACTGTTGAAAATATTCATTTAGTGCTTCCCCTATCTCCTCTGACTCCACACACAACTTCATATTGCTCTCCTTGATTGGCCCTAATCTTACGATCGTCATTCTTACATTCCTTAAATACCTATAGAAAGCATTAGGATTGACCCTGATCCTAACTACTAAAAGCTTCTCATGTCCTCTCCTGGCTTTTCTGAGCTCTCCCTTTAGGTCTTTCCTGGCTACCTTGTAACCTTCAAGCGCCCTAACTGAGCCTTCACATCTCATCCTAACATAAGCCGCGTTCTTCCTCTTGACCAGAGATGCCACTTCATTTGTAAAGCACAACTCCCGCGCTCTACAGCTTCCTCCCTGTCTGACAGGTACATAATTATATCGGACATACAGTAGCTTTTCCTTGAACAAGCTCCACATTTATAATGTACTCATCCCCTGCAGTTTCCTTCCCCATCATATGCTCCCTAAAACTTGCCTAATCTCATCGTACTTGCCTTTCACCAGCTGTAAATCTTGCCCAGTGTTATACACCTATCCTTTTCTATCACTAAAGTAAACATAACAGAATTGAGATCGCTATCACCAAGGTGCTCACCTATTTCCAAGTCTAACAACTGACTGGGCTCATTACCCAGTATCAAATCTAATATGGCTTCGACTCTTGTTGGCCTATTGTCACACTGTGTCAGGAATACCTCCTGCACGCACTGGACGAAAACTGACCCATCTATCGTACTCGTACTATAGGGTTCCCGTTCAATATTTCGAAAGTTGAAGGCCCCCATTAAAACTACCCTGTCTCTATCACTCCTGTTAAGAATCATCTTTGCTATCCTTTCCCCTACATCTCTGGAACTATTCGGAGACCGACAGAAAATTCCCAACAGGGTGACCTCTACTTTCCTGTTTCTAACTTAAGCCCATACTACCTTAGTTGACGAGTCCCCAAACATCCTTTCTGCAACTGTAATACTGTCCTTGACCAACAATGCCACACCTCCCACTCTTTTACCATCTTCTTTGTTCGTCCTGAAACATCTAAATTCTAAAATCTGCAACAACCATTCCTGTCCCTGCTCTAACCATGTCTCCGAAATGCCCACAACATTGAAGTCCCAGGTACCAACCCATGCTGCAAGTTCACCCACTTTATTCCGGGGTGCTCCTGGCGTTGAAGTGGACACACTTCAAACCGACCTCTTGCTTGCCGATGCCATCTTGCATCTTTGAATCTTGATTTTAGACCTCCCTACTCTCAATCTTTTCTATGCTCAAACTACAATTTTGGTTCCCTTACCCCTGCTGGATTAGTTTAAACCCAGCCCAATAGCCTTAGTGAATGTCCCACCCCAGGACATTGGTACCTCTCCGATTCAGATGAAGACCACCCTGCTTGTAGAGGTCTCACCTACCCCAGAAAGAGACCCAATTATCCAAGAATCCAAAACACTCCCTCCTGCACCATCCCTGTAGCTACGTGTTCACCTTCTCTCTCTCCCTATCCCTTGCCTCACTAACACGTGGCACGGGCAATAAACCACAGCCAACAACTCTGTTTGTCTTAGCTCTAAACTTCCAACCTACCTCCCTGAATTTCTGCCTTAAATCCCCATCTCTCTTCCAACCTATGTCATTGGTGCCTATGTGGACCACGACTTGGGGCTGCTCCCCATCCCCCTTCCAGAAACTCGATCAAGGACATCACGAAACCTGGCCCCTGGGAGACAACACACCAACCGTGAGTCTCTCTCATCCCCACATAACTTCCTATCTGTTCCCTTTATATGGAGTCCCCAATGACTACTACTCTGCTCCTCTTCCCATTTGCCTTGTGACCAGCAGGGACAGACTCTGTGCCAGAGCCCTCTACCCTATTGCTTTCCTCTGGTTTGTCGTTCCCCCTACAGTATCCAAAACGGTATTCTTATTGTTGAGGGGAATGGTCACAGGGGATCTCTGCACTGCCTGTCGGTTCCCTTTCGGTCCCGTGACTGCAACCCATTTGTCTTTATCTTGTACCTCAGGAGTGACTACCTCCTCTCAATAACCCCCTCTGCCTCCAGAATGAACCAAAGTTAATCCAGCTCCAGCTCCAGTTCTCTAACGCGGTTTTCAAAAAGCTGGAGTTGGGTGCACTTTCCGCAGATGTAGTCAGCAGGGACCCTGGTGGTGACCCTTACCTCACACATTCTACACGAGGAATATTCAACTGCCCTCACCTCCATTCTCACTATTCTAAATTCACAAAGATACTGTTGAAAATAAAAAAAAATACTCATTACCTTACCGATCTGAGGCACAGGTCTTTTGCTTTTGGTTAGACACCACCCGAGTAGTGTTGCGGGTAACACAACCACACAAATATATGTCTTCCCAAAAGTCCTTCACTCCTCCCTCGTACCTCTCGGCAAATGGAGGCCCGACTCCCGAGGTAAGTCCCTTTAAATGCGGAAAACATCACCCTTCCCGGCAGCTCTCGCTTCACCTCTCCTTCTCTCCTCGCAGCTCTGGCAAAATTCATTTAGGACCTCTGAGAGGTCCTTAATGAATGCCATGCTTCAGTATTCAGTACTGAGAGGGACCTTCATATTTTTGGGTACAGCGTGAAACATATGCTAGAACAGGAGGATGTGCTAAACATTTTGAGAATCATAAGGTTAGACAAATCTTCTTGGCCAGATGGGAAAAAAACTAGGACACTATAGGAAGCGAGAGAAGAGATTGCGTGTGTTTTGCGATGATTTTGTTTCATCACTGTCCACTGGATTCGTGCCAGATGATACGAGGTTAGCAAATGTTATTCCCTTGTTCAAGAAAGGAAATAGTGATAATCCTGGGAATTAGAGGCCAATCATTCTTTCGCCAGTGATGGGCAAAGTATTGGAGACGATTTGAGAGACACGATTCATGATTACTTAGAAAACCATAGTATATTTAGAGGCAAAAATAGGATGCTGAAAAAACACAGCAGGTCAGGCAGAATCCGAGGAGCAGGAGAATTCTTTGAGAAGGTGACGAAGGAGGTAGATGAGGGGAAAGCGGTAGATGTAGTATATATGGATTTTAGTAAGGCGTTTGATAAGGTCCCCCATGGTAGGCTACTGCAGAAAATAAAGAGATATGGCATTGAGGGTGAGTTGGAGGTTTGGATTAGGAATTGGCTCTCTGGAAGAAGACAGAGGGTAGTAGTTGATGGCAAAGATTCATCTTGGAGTGCCGTCACTAGTGGTGTTCCGCAAGGATCTGTTTTGGGACCATTGCTGTTTGTCATTTTTATAAATGACCTGGAGGAAGGGTTAGAAGGTTGGGTGAGCAAGTTTGCGGATGATACGAAAGTCGGAGGAGTTGTAGACAGTGAGGAAGGATATGGCAGGTTACAGCGGGATATAGAGAAGCTGCAGAGCTGGGCAGAAAGGTGGCAAATGGAGTTCAATGTAGCTAAGTGTGAAGTGATTCACTTTGGTAAGAGTAATAAAAAGATGGATTACTGGGCTAATGGTAGACTACTTGGTAGTGTGGAAGAGCAGAGGGATCTTGGTGTCCATGTACACAGATCTCTGAAAGTTGCCACCCAGGTAAATTGTGCAGTGAAGAAGGCATATGGCGTACTGGCTTTTATTGGTAGAGGAATTGAGTTCCGGAGTCCTGAGGTCATGCTGCAGTTGTATAAGACTCTGGTGCGGCCGCTTCTGGAATATTGTGTGCAGTTTTGGTCGCCATACTATAGGAAGGATGTGGAGGCACTGGAACGGGTGCAGAGGAAGTTTACCAGGATGTTGCCTGGTATGGTAGGAAGATCCTATGAGGAAAGGCTGAGGCACTTGGGGTTGTTTTCTTTGGAGAAAAGAAGGTTTAGGGGTGATTTGATAGAGGTGTACAAGATGATTAGGGGGTTAGATAGGGTTGACAGTGAGAACCTTTTTCCGCGTATGGAGTCAGCTATTACAAGGGGGCATAGCTTTAAATTAAGGGGGGGTAGATATAGGACTGATGTTAGGGGTAGGTTCTTCACTCAGCGAGTCGTAAGATCATGGAATGCCCTGCCAGTAGCAGTAGTGGACTCTCCCTCTTTATGGGTATTTAAGCGGGCATTGGATAGGTATATGGAGGATAGTGGGTTAGTGTAGGTTAGGTGGGCTTTGATCGGCGCAACATCGAGGGCCGAAGGGCCTGTACTGCGCTGTATTGTTCTATGTTCTATGTTCTAGAATCGACGTTTCGGGCACAAACCCTTCTTCAGGAATTAGAGGCAGTCAGCATGCCTTTGTGAGAAGCAGGTCATGCTTCATAAGTCTCACTGAACTTTTTGTGGATGTGAAAAAAAACATTGATGAAGGTTGAGCAGTGGATGTGGTGTATTTGGATTTTAGCAAGTATTTGATAAAGTTACCAATTGTAGGTTCATTCAGAAAGTAAGGAGGCATGGGACACAGGGAAATCTGGCTGTCTGGATACAGAATTGGCTGGCCCTTAAAAGACAGAGGGTAGTGGTAGATAGAAAGTACTCAGCCTGGAGCTCGGTGACCAGGGGTGTTCTGCAGGGATCGGTTCTGGGAACTCTGCTCTTTGTGATTTTTAGTAGAGTTGAATTGGAAATTGGGAGGGGGGTTAGTAAGCTTGCCGACGGAGGGTTGGTGGAGTTGTGGATAGTGTGGAAGGTTGTTGTACGTTGCAACAAGTCATTGACAGAACTGAGCTGATGAGTGGCAGATCGAGTTAAACCTGGAAAAGTGTGAAGTCATTCACTTTGGAAGGTAAAATTTGCATGCTGAGTACAGGGTTAAAGGCAGGATACTTGGTAGTGTAGTGGAATAGAAGGATCTTGAGTTCCATGTCCACAGATCCACTACGTTGCCACCCAAGTTGATGTGGTTGTTGAGAAGGCGCAAGGTATGTTGGCTTTCACAAGCCGGGGAACTGGGTTTCAGAGCTGTGAGGTTATGCTGCAGCTCTATGAAGTTGAGTGCTGTTCTGCATTGACAGCTTGTAAGCACCTGTCATATGAGTAGCTAGCAGTCCCAGAATGTACTGGAAAATTGAAAATATGTAACATTTGGCTGTTAAACAGATACCTTGAGTTTCGGTTGTTCTTTGGACAACTTTTCATATTTAATGAATCTGTTTAAACTATGCCTCAGGATAGAACATAAAATATAGAACATAGAACAATACAGCACAGAACAGGCTCTTCGGCCCACGATGTTGTGCCGAACATTTGTCCTACCTTAAGCACCTATCCATGTACCTATCCAATTGCCGCTGAAAGGTCACCAATGATTCTGACTCTGCCACTCCCACAGGCAGCGCATTCCATGCCCCCACCACTTTCTGGGTAAAGAACCTACCCCTGACATCCCCCCTATACCTTCCACCCTTCAACTTAAATTTATGTCCCCTTGTAACACTCTTTTGTACCCGGGGAAAAGGTCTCTGACTGTCTACTGTATCTAATCTCCTGATCATCTTATAAACCTCTATCAAGTCACCCCTTATCCTTCGCCTTTCCAATGAGAAAAGGCCGAGCACTCTCAACCTATCCTCGTACGACCTGTTCTCCATTCCAGGCAACATCCTGGTAAATCTTCTCTGCACCCTCTCCAAAGCTTCCACATATTTCCTAAAGTGAGGCGACCAGAACTGCAGACAGTACTCCATATGTGGCCTTACCAAGGTCCTGTACAGCTGCAACATCACCTCATGACTCTTGAATTCAATCCCTCTGCTAATGAACGCTAATATACCATAGGCCTTCTTACACGCTCTATCCACCGGAGTGGCAACTTTCAAAGAATTATGAACATAGACCCAAGATCCCTCTGCTCCTCCACCTTACTAAGAACCCTGTATTCCGCATTTTTATTTGTCCTTCCAAAATTGACAACCTCACACTTGACAGGGTTGAACTCCATCTGCCACTCCTCAGCCTAGCTCTGCATCATATCTTAGTCCATTTGCAGCAGACAACAACCCTCCTCACTATCCACAACTCCACCAATCTTTGTGGATAATAAACCCAAAAGATTTTGAATTTATTGTTTTGCCAACATTGAACCAGAGATGATTTGATGTTGAGGGAATAAAGAGGTAAGCATAATGAAACTGAGAGAGTAAACTGCCATCTTCAGAGACTGCCATGCCAAACACTCTCTATTAAATTTATGGTTTTTTTGCATGAAACATTCTTGCAGTAAAAGACAGAAGACGACCCAGGGAGATTTAATGCTGAAAGAAAGAGGACACTACAGATGACAGCCACTGTCAAGATTTGAAATTAAATGATGCAATTTTAATTTAGTTTTTTTTTAAAGGGAACAGTATGTTGTTATAAAGGTGGAGGCAGATAACAAACAGTTCAGAGAAAGGGAGCTTAGAGCTGTGAATAGTTGTTGTTCAATGTTCACTTTTAAATTTAAGGAATAAATTGATATCATTTTCCTTTAAATAGTGGAATTTTCGAGTTCTCTGTCACTCGTGCTTTAACAGATTATGAGGCAGGGTGAGCTTTTCTGGGTGTTTGGTTTAATTAACAAACGGGTTCATTTCTGTATCGTAACAGCACACTTGGAACATTGTGCTCAGTCATGGTCGCCTTGTTATAGGAAAGTTGTAGAAGCTATAGTGAGGGTGCAGAGGAATCCCTAGGGATCAACAGAAATATTGATACACACCACACGATCGAGTTAAATATTGAGGAAGTCACCACGCGAAAAATAAATACTGGCAGATTCTCTATGTCTGTATAAACGTCAGTGTGTCAGTGTTTGTGATGTCTCTGTACTGATGCTTGTATATCTGCGTGTGCATGTGCATCAGTGTATCGGCATTTGTCTCTGTGTGTCTGCTTTAGAATCTGTGTGACTGCACCAGTCTCTATGTGTACCTGTGCATCTATATTCATATCTGTGTGTATCTGCGTGTCTATGTGGGTATCCATGTGCCGTGTGCGGATCTGCCAGCCTCTGCGGTTTAAAGTGATGCAATGTCTGCCTCTGCTGGCTTTCACAGTCTACTGCATTGATGGCAGTTGAGGGAGAAAACCAGAAGGGATTCAGTCTCGGATGTCGGGAGAGGGAGATGGATCATAGCACCATCCAAACTGACAGAATCATCTGCACATTCACACACACAAACACACAATTGGGTGCGAATTGGGTGTGGGAGGATCATAACTGTACTGACGACACTCAGACTTGGGAATGCTTCTGAGGAGTAATATCTGCGCTGGCTCTGCAATGTGGAAGCGATTTGTCTTTGAAGATTATTCGTTACACAGAGTGTACACCTTAAAGAGTATTTCCACTGCCACTGCATCCAAGCAATTCAGATCAAACCATTTGTAAGGTGATGCGATGAATTTATTACATGTTCTTTAAATTGAAATATTTTAGAATTCACCCCTACAAGGTGTAAGTGAGAAAGGATTGAAAAGTCCTGAAACTGACCCGATGGTGGTAATATATTAAGGTATCAGACAAAACTGTTCCGTGCCTCCAGAGATATTTGCAAAACCAAACAGCCATGCAATGAGAGAGATTCACAGTATTTGATGTCCAATGATAGAGAGAAAAAAACCTGACACTTGTTCAGTGGCATGGGGAGACCAGCAGAGGATGGCATTGTATGACTATAACCTTAACAGGGACAGACGTAGAGGTAGAGGAGTGGAGTAGGGGTTTATCTCAATTTGAATGAATTTACCCCCAAACCTACAGAGCCATCGTTTCACAGAGATGCACACAAACATACACAGACACATTAAACACACAACAGACATACATATAGATATGGACACTTACACACAAACACATGCACACGCCCGCACAGACACACACACACACACAGTGGTTTCTTTAAGATAGAAATAAGTACGTTTTTCTTGAATAAGGGAATCAATGGTCAGTTGGTGAAGGCAGGTGAATGTGGCTGAGAAATATTTTAACTGTGATCAAATGGCACAGCAGATCCAAGGGGCTAAATGTCCTGATTCTGTTCCAAATTCCTATTTTGTGAAGGGATTCATTTTGGAAGTCGAATTTGAATGCAGATTACTGGGTCAAATGTCGGATTCGTAGCAGTGTGGAGGAACAAACGGATCTTGGGGTCCATGTCTGCAGGTCTCTCAGTTGCCACCTAGGTTGATAGGGGTGTTAAGAAGGCGTATGGTGTGTTGGTTATCATTCGCAGCAGGACTGAGTTTAAGAGCCGGGAGATTATGCTGCAGGTCTATAAAGTTCTGGTGAGACCACATTTGGTCGCCTCATTATACAAAGGATGTGGAAGCTTTAGAGTGAGTGCAGCGGAGATTTGCCAGGATGCTACCTGGACGAGAGGGCTTGTCTTGTGAAGAAAGTTTGAGGGAGCAATGGCTTTTCTCATTGGAGTAAAGAAGGATGAGATGTAACTTGATAGAGGTGAATTAGCTGGTGAGAGTTACAGACACAGTAAATAGCCAGAAACTTCTTCCCAGGTCGGAAATCATTGTCACGAGCTGAGCACAATTCTAAGATGTTTGGAGAAAGGTTTTGGGAGATGTCAAAGGCAGTTTTATGTTACACAGAGAGTGGTGGTTGGGTGGAATGCACTGCCAGAGGTGGTAGTCGAATCAAATATATTAGGGACAGTCAAGTGTCTCTTGCATAGGCAGATTGAAGAAAGTAAAATTAAGGTATGTCGGTTAGTTTTATCTTAAAGTCGACTAAAAGCATGGTCAAAGTTTGTGAGAAGATTTGTAGCTCGGGTGCTCGTTGTTGTGGTTCTGTTGGCCGAGCTGGGAATTTGTGTTGCAGACGTTTCGTCCCCTGTCTAGGTGACATCCTCAGTGCTTGGGATCCTCTTGTGAAGCGCTTCTGTGATCTTTCCTCCGGCATTTATAGTGATTTCTACCTTCCGCTTCTGGTTGTCAGTTCCAGCTGTCAGTTGCAGTGGCCAGTATATTGGGTCCAGGTCGATATGCTTATTGATTGAATCTGTGGATGAGTGCCATGACTCGAGGAATTCCCTGGCTGTTCTCTGTTTGGCTTGTCCTATAATAGTAGTGTTGTCCCAGTCTAACTCATTGTGCTTGTTTTCTGCGTGTGTGGCTACGAAAGAATAGCTGGTTATGTGATTTGGTGGCTAGTTGGTGTTCATGGATGCGGATCGTTAGTTGTCTTCCTGTTTGTCCAATGTAGTGTTTTGTGCAGTCCTTGCAAGTCCTGAACTACGAAAGCAACCACCCCAACACACACAAAAGAATTTGCATCAAGACACTGTTCAAAAGGGCCACAACACACTGCAGCACACCAGAACTGCAAAAAGGGGAAGAAGAACACCTATACAATGTATTCGCAAAAAACGGATGCCCACGGAATTTCATCAACAGATGATTAAGGGAAAGACAACGGAACGAGGACATGCCACAACGCATAGGACTAGCCACACTATCATACATCAAAAACATTTCTGAACTGACAGCCAGAATACTCCGACCACTCGGACTCATAATAGCACACAAACCAACAGCCACTCTCAGACAACAACTCACCAGCACGAAGGACCCGATACCCAGCATGAGCAAAGCCAATGTAGTGTACAAAACCCCATGAAATTCCAGTCTCCCTGCCATAAGGATGTTGTGAAACTTGAAAGGGCTCATAAAAAGTTTTACAAGATGTTGCCAGGGTTGTTGCTGAATAAGCTGGGGTTATTTTCCCTGGAGCATCGGAGACTGAGAGGTGACCGTACAGAGGTTTATGTAAACATGAGGGCTTATGGATAGGGTAAACATTCATAGTCTTTTCCCAGAGGTCGGGGAGTCCAAATCTCGAGTGCACAGGTTTAAGGTTAAAGGGGAAAGGTTTAAAAGGGACTGGATGGACAGCTTTTTAATGCACACGGTGATGTGTGTGTGGAATGAGCTGAGAGAGAAAGTAACAGATACTGATACTATGACAACATTTAAGAGATATCTGGATGGGTTTATGAATAAAAAGGGTTTAGAGGTATATGGGCCAAACACTAGTAAATGGGATGGATTTATTTACGTCTTCTGGTCAGCATGGACGAGTTGGACCGAAGGGTCTGTTTCCATGCTGTACATTTCTGTGAGTTGAAAAGGGTGCATGTTATAGAAGAGGTGGTGCTAGAGATTTTAAAACACAAAGGTATGGAAAGCCCCAGTACCTGATTAAGTGTATCACATGACATTGTGCGATGCTAGGGAAGAAATTGTGGAGCCGCGAGCAAAGGTATTTGTATCATTGACAGCCAAGTGTGATGGGCTAGAAGGTGGAGGGTAGCAGAGTGGACAGTGAAGGAGGTTTGTTTAGATTACAAGTGAATGGGCTGAAAAACTGTAGATGGAATTCAATCAGAACAAATGCAATCTAGTGCACTTGGTAAAACACACAAGGGTAGAGCTTATACAATTAATGTTAAGGCCTCGGTTAGTGTTTTAGAGCAGAGCGACCTCCGGGTTCAGGTACATAATTCTTGAAGCTTGCATCACAGGATGGATAAGACAGTGCTTGGCATGCCTGACTATTGCTCAGTCCATTGAGTGGAGGATTTGCGAAGTCATGTTGAGATTGCACAGACATTTGTAAGGCCTGTTCTGCAATACTCCATCCAGTTCTGGTCGCCCAGTTTTGTGGAGGATATTATTAAGCTGCAGGGGGTTCAGAATAGATTTACCAGGGCGTTGCTGGACATGGAAGGCTTCATTTCTGAAAAATAGCTGGATAGGCTGCGTCTTTTTACACTGGAGTCTGGAGGTTGAGACGTGATGTTATAAATTTTTATTTTAAAAATGAGGTATATAGATCGATTTAATGGTAGTTGCCTTTTCCCCAGGATGAGGGATACCTGGGGAGGGACCACATTTTTAAGGTTAGAAGAGAAAGATGTTAAAAATAAAAGACATGGGGGGAAATTGTTACACACAGGGTATTTTGATTGTGGAATGAACTTCCTGAGGAAGGGGTGTATGTGGGTACAATTACAACGTTTAAAAGACAGAGACACGAAACGAGTATTTTACATCAGTTTTTACTGTGGAAAGGAGATGGAAGATATAGAATGTAGAGAAATAGATGGCAACACCTTGCAAAATGTCCATATCACAGAGGAGCAAGTGTTGGATCTCTTGCAATGCATAAAGAGGGATAAATTCCCAGGACCTGAACAGGTGTACCCTCGAACTCTGTGGGAAGCTCGAGAAGTGATTACTGGACCTCTTGCTGAGATATTTGTATCTTGGATTGTCACAGGTGAGAGGCCCGAAGACTGGAGTCGGCTAACGTGGTGCCACTGTTTAAGAAGGGTGGTAAGGCCAAGCCAGGGAACTATGGACCAGTGAGCCTGACGTCGTCCGTGTGCAAGTTGTTGAAGGGAATCCTGAGGGACAGGATGTACATCTATTTGGAAAGGCAAGGCCTGATTGGGGATAGTCAACATGGCTTTGCGCGTTGGAGACCATGTCTCACAAACTTTATTGAGGTTTTTGAAGAAGTAACAAAGAGGATTGATGAGGTCTGAGCAGTAGATGTGATCTATATGGACTTCAGTAAGTCATTCAACAAGTTTCTCCATGGGAGACCTATTAGCAAGGTTCAATCTGCTGGAATGCAAGGAGAACTAGCCATTTGAATACAGAGCTGGCTCAAAACTCGAAGACAGAAGGTGGTGGTAGAGGGTTGCTTATCAGACTGGAGGCCTGTGACCTGTGGAGTGCCACAAGGATTGGGCATAAGAATGGTGAATAGCCAAGGGTAAGGGAGTCCAAAACTCAAGGGTACAAACTGGAGGTGAGAGTGCAAAGATTTAAAGAGGGAGCTGAGGGGCAACGTTATCCGCAGAGGATGGTGCACAGACAGAATAAACTGCCAGGGGCACATGGGAGAAACAAGAACCATTACAACATGGAAAAGACATTTGAGCAGGAACATGGAGGGGAGAAGGTTTGAAGATCTAAGGGCCAAACGCAGGCAAACGAGACTCATTCAGTATAGGAAACATGGGCAGCATTGAGGAGTTGGACCACAGGTTCTGTTTCTGTGCTATATCACTCTGTATCCAGTTAAAGAGGTTTACAGTAGCGAAATAAAGCATATTGTAGACACTGAAACAAGTTACAGCGATAGGGACGGTCATCTGAAATGCAGTACGTTTCAAATATGTGGAGGGACTACCGGGAAGGGAGGTGGTTACAGGGACAGGAACTCTTACAGGAGTTAAGAATGACTGAAGGCACTGGTGCACAAGCCATGCCATAGATACAGCGTTGCACAGTAGTGAGTCTTAGTACAGTGTTGGAAGGAGAACACAGAACAGAAAGATCCCAGGCAGCATTCCCAACCTCTCGTCGTAGGCCTGCATTCTCCTCTGTTGTCCTGATACTCACTAAGACAGCACAGGCCTGGTTTGATAACGATGAACTAGCCATGCTGTCTCAGTGCAACGTAAGTTAAGGTGATTAAGCCAGGGGTGTGTCTGTACTGTACTGTGCTCCCCCTCCAGCACTGTATCGTTGTCATGTCTTGTTAGCGATGTTAGGATCCCTCTCATTGCTCTCCGCTCTGTGCACTATGAGTGCTCTTACCTCACTGCAGGATTAATTGAAGGCTCCAGATCGCGGTGCCCTTTGTCTCTCTGGCTGACTAACCATCTTCAATGAGGTGTTGAAAGAGACCCCCAGCAATTGGGAAGTCTATTAAGTCAGGAACTACCTGAGTACCTACAGGAGACAGAGAAATAGACAGAATGGAAAATTAGACTGATGCAGTGAGGGTTATACATGGAGAATGGGAATGAGCCCCACAGATACCTGGATAATCCTACTCCATCCCTGGCCTGTGTGGTTGCATCTCTCTGGAGTGGAGAATTCTGTTAGCTCAGGATCTGGAGTAACTGCAAGAGAGAGACACTGACAGAGGCAGTAATTAGACCCTCACAGTGAGGGATACCACATGGAGAGACACTGAGTGATATCACCAGAGTGCTGGAAGGTATCAGGATCACACAATCATGTTTGAAGATTGGGTTTAGCTTCATGATGCCCTGGTATCAGTACTCAGGGATGGGCAACCAGTGAGCAGGCGAAGTGATCGCCGAGTGGTATTATTGCTAGAGCATGAATCCAAAATATCAGCTAATGTTTAGGGAAAGTGGGTTTGAATCCAACTATCGATAATTTTAAAAATACTAATTAACAATCCATAAATAAACATGAAACCATTGCTGATGTACAAAAGACCCAAACACTTGTCCTTTAGATAAGGACATCTGCTCATCCTCACGTAGTCTGCACGATGTACCGGCAGCAAAGTGTTAGCCTCTCAATTACCCTCTGAAATGGCCGAGCAAGTTGCTCAGCTCGAAGCAGCTAGGGCTGGCAAGAAAGGCAGGTTAGCCAGAGATACCCACATCCCATACCTGATTTAATAAATAATCCATTAGGATGGTCCCACTGGAACCGTGCTGGGACCAGTGTCCTGGCCAATTATGTCGGTAGGTTTATGGACAGAGATTAAAACTGACAGAGAGGATGCAGGGAAAGGGTTCAGGTGAAAGGAGCTTTCCAAATGCAAAGGGAAAAGGTGAAGAATAGGAGCAGCATGGGAATGTGGCTGAAGACAAGCAGAAAGGAACAGGATGGGACAGAGTTTAACTAAAACTTTACATCAGGGAATCGGTTTGTGATAGAAAATTGTGGGAAAGAGTAAATTATGTTTTTTTTAGGAATGGATAATATCTCATCAATAACGTAGATTGATTTGTGACACAGAGATAAAAGAGATATAGACACCAGGGAGACGTGGTTACAGGGCGAACAAAAGGTGAACAAAAATATTCAATGGTTCTCAACCTTGCAGAAACTCAGGCAAAATGGGTAACGCTAACAATAATGGATAACAAAGGCATTACAGCGAAAACATTTGACTTCTCATCACGGAATAGAGTCAGACTGAATGTAAATTCTGGCTACGACTTGCCAAGGACACAAAGAGCAGAACAGTTTTAGCCACCAAACAGCATTCCGTTGCTCATCACTGCATTACACATGAACTCATTGGAATTTTTTAACAAACACATTGTGATAATTTTGGGAAACGTCAATATTCCCATCATCTGGACAGTCACGCTGACAACAGTGATATTGGAAGCGGAGTTCAGAGATCTTTTTTCAGTGTTTCTTTGAATAACAAATTGGACAACTGTCGAGGGACATATCTATCTAAGATCGATCATTGTGTGGTCAAACTTAGTGAATGAGTAATGTCACCTGGAGGGATCCTCAGGGAAATTGTGATAAAGTGCAGCTTAACGAAATATAAAGTTTTAAGGTGAAAGGACAAGCTACAACTAGAAACAAAAACAGCCAATTACATGAGTTTGAGATGCGAACTGACCAAGGTAAACAGGCTAAACAGACTGAAATACGTGCCTGTATATGAACAGTGGAAAACATTTGAAGGAACAGTGTAAATCACTCAACAAAAGGACACTCCATTGAAACAGACAGCAAGAAATTCCCACCAGCCCCTCAATCAGAACAAAATGTATCATATTAATTTATGAGGCTTAGAAGATTACCAAAAAGTATTTAAAAGCCTGAAGTGAGAGAGTGTTTTAGGAGTAAGTTTTAAAGGGATTGCAAAGGGTCTGCGAGCAGGAGTTGGGCAGTGGGAAGCGGAATCAGTGTCAGGGTTTAATGTCGCAAAAGGAACAGAGAGAGGTGAAGGTGCTGGAGGTGGTGAGAGTGTTACAGAGAGTGGTCAGGACCTGAACGATGTTACAAAGCCAGTCTAAATTGCTGCAGCTGGAGGTGTTTGCAGAGGTAGGGAGGGACATAGGTAATTTTATTTATTCATTCATGGGATATGGGTGTGACTGCTAATTACCCAGAAGACAGCTCAGAGTCAGCCATATTGCAGTGGGTCTTGAGTCATATATTATCCAGCTCAGGTTAGAATGTCAGATGTTCTACACAAAAGGAGATCAGTGAACCAGATGAGTTCTTCCCACTGATCAACAATGCTTTTATGATGGCCTGACCAATGTCTTGTACAGATACAAGATGATATCCCAACTCGTACGCTTAATGGTCTGCCCAATGAAGGTAACATCCCAAACACCTGCTTCACCAGCCTGTCTACCTGTGACACCACTTCCAATGAACTGTGTACCTGTATCCCTGGGTCACTGACTGACAACATTACCCAGGGTCCGAACATTAACTGTACAAGTCCCACCCTGGTTTGTTTCACCAAAATGGCACACTTCACGTTTATTTCATTAAACTCAATCTCCTGTTCTTCAGTCCACTATCCCAGCAGTACTGTTCATCCTGTTGTATCACAGATAACCTTCATCACTGTCCAGTTTACCAACAACTTCAGTGTCACACAAAAAAAACTTACTTAACTTACTTTAACAATATTCCCATCCTAACCATTTATCCAAATGACAAACAACAGTGGGCCCACTGCACCACTGGTCACGTGCCTCGAGTCAGAAAAACAACATGTCCCCCATCACCCTCTGTCTCCTACCATCAGGCCCAATTTTTTGTCCAGTTGACTAACTCCTCCTGAATGCCATAATCTTTTACACTGATCTGAGCTTATTACCCAGTTTACCATACAACATATAGAATACAGAACAGTACAGAACAAGACCCTTCAGCCATGATGATATGCCAATTTTTTATCCGACCATAAGATCAAAAATAAAAGTGGCAGATAGAGTTTAATTCAGATAAATGCGAGGTGCTGCAATTTTTGAAAGCAAATCTTAGCAGGAATTATACACTTAAGGGTAAGGTCCTAGGGAGTGTTGCTGAACAAAGAGACCTTGGGTCCAGGTTCATAGCTCCTTGAAAGTGGAATCGCAGGTAGATAGGATAGGGAAGGCGGCGTTTGGTAAGCTTTCCTTTATTAGTCAGAGTATTGATTACAGGCGTTAGGAGGACATGTTGCGACTGTACAGCACATTGGTTAGGCCACTGTTGAAATATTGCGTGCAATTTTGGTCTCCTTACTATCGGAAAGATGTTGGGAAACTTGAAAGGGTTCAGAAAAGATTTACAAGGATGTTGCTAGGGTTGGAGGATTTGAGCTATAGGGAGAGACTGAACTGGCTGGGGCTTTTCTCATTGGAGCATCAGAGGCTGAGGGGTAGCCTTATAGAGGTTTACAAAATTATGAGGGGCATGGATAGTATAAATAGACAAAGTATTTTTTCTGTGGTTGGGAAGTCCATAGGTTTAGGATGAGAGGGGAAAGATAAATAGAGACCTAAGGGGCAACTTTTTCACGCAGAGGGTGGTACGTGTACGGAATGAGCTTCCAGAGGAAGTGCTGGAGGCTGGTACAATTGCAACATTTAAGAGGTATTTGGATAGGTAAATGATTATGAGGGGTTTGGAGGGATATGGACCGGGTGCTGGCAGGTGGAACGAGATTGGGTTGTATATCTGGTCAGCATGGATGGGTTATACTGAAGTGTTTGTTTCCATGTTGTAGATCTCTATGACTCTAACTTCCAGACCCTTCATTTAATTATCATCCATGTGCCTATCCAGATGTATATTAAATGCCCCGAAAGCATCTAACTTTACTGCCACCGCTGGCAGTGCATTCCACTCAGCCACCACTCTGTATGTAACGAACCTACCTCTGAAATCTCCCCTTAACCATTGCTAATCAGCAGAAAATTATAACCCCTTGTAATAGCTATTTATGTCAGGGTAAAAAAATCTCTCTCTATTCACTCTATCTATGACTCTCATTAACTTGTTCACCTCTACCAAGTCACCCCTCACACGTCTTCACTCCAATGAGAAAAGCCTGAGCTCCCGCAACCTTTCTTCATAAGACATACTCTCCAGTATATGCAGCATCCTGATAAATCTCCTTTTTTCCCTCTCCAATGGGATCTAACCAGGGCTCTGTATAGCTGCAACATAACCTCATGGCTTTAAAACTCAATCCCCAATCTAATGAAATCCAACACAATATATTCCTTCTTAACAAGCCAATCAGCTTGGGTGGCTACTTTGAGGGATCTATGAACTTGGAACCCAAGATCCCTCTGTTCCTCCACACTGCCAAGGATACTACCTTTAACCCTGAATTCTGCATTCAAATTCAATCTTCCAAAATGAATGACCTCACACTTTTCCAGATTGAACTCCATCTGCTACATCTCAGCATCTTGTCAATGTCCCGTTGCAACCTACAACAGCCCTCCACACTGTCAACCACTCCACCAACCTTTGTGTCATTGGCAAACTTATTAACCAACTCTTCCACTCACACATCCAACTTATTCATAAAATCACAAAGACGGGAGGTCCTGTAACCACTCTCTGCAGAAAACCACTGGTCACTGAGCTCCAGGATGAATGCTTTCCATCTATCATCACCTCTGTCTTCTGTGGGCCAGTAATCCTGTATCAAAATACACAGGTTTCATGTACCCCATGCCTCCGTACTTTCTGAATGAGCCATAAAGATGTTTTGTCACATTATCAAAAGATTCAATAAGACTTGTAAGGCATGACCTGCCCCTTACAAAACTATGCTGACTATCTCTGATCAAACTATGGTTTTCCAAGGAATAATAAATCCTGTCTCTCAGAGTCCTCTCCAAAAGTTTGCAAACCACAGACAAAAGGCTGACAGGTGTGCAATTCCCAGGATTATCCCTATTCACTTTCCTGAAAAAGGGAATAATATTTTCCAGCCTCCAACCATCTGGTCCGACTCCAGTGGACAGTGAGGGAGCAAAGGTCATCACCAGGTGCGCAGCAATCCACTCCCTCGCGTCGTATAGTAACTTTGGACGCATCCAGTCTGGTGCAGTGACTTATCTGTCCTTATCTTTTACAAAATCGCAGCAAATCCTCCTTCTTAACATCCACCTGTTCACGTACATCAGCTTGTTTCACACTGTCCTCATAAACGACAAGACCCTTCTCAGCAGTGAATACTGAGGTATAGTGTTCATGAAGGACCTCTTCTACCTCCTGTGACTCCAGGCACAAGTTCCTTCCACTATCCCAGATTGACCTTATCCTCACTCTGACCACCCTCTTGTTCCTCGCATTAGTGGAGAATGCCTCACGGTTTTCCTTAATCCTTCCCAACAATGCTTTTTCATGCCTCCTTCTAGTTGATCTAAGTCATTTCTCGGTTCCTTCCTGGTACCTTATGAGAATCCCAACAGTGTGAAAATGGGCCATTTGGCCCAACAACTCCACATCAACCCTCCAAATAGTATCCAACCCAGCCCAATTCCCCCACCCTATTACTCTCCATTTGCCTTGACTAATGCACCAAACGTACACATCCCTGAACACTATAGGTAATTTAGCATGGCTGAGTCACATAATCTGCACATCTTTGGGCCGTGGGGGGAAACCAGAGCACCTGGAGGAATCACACAGGGAGAATGCGCAAACACCCCACAGACTGTCGCCTGAGGCTGTAATCGAAATGGAGTCCGTGGTGCTATGAGGTAGCAGTGCTAACCACTGAGACACCGTGCCACCCAATGTAACTCTCTGGAGCCTGTCTGATCCTTGCTTCCTCAACCTTAAGTAAGCTTCCTTCTTCCTCTTGACGAGATGCTAAAGTTCATGTGGAAACGTTGACTGCTCTGCCTTCCCGCATTTTTGGCCTCCTCCTCGAAGTCAATCCGGATTGTGAAACGTGGTTTCCCACTCACAAAGCCATGCTGACCATCTCGAATCAGCCCTTGCCTTTGTAACTGTAAGGAGCTCCTTTCTCTCAGAATCTCATCCAACAACTTCCCCATCACTGGGCTCACTGGCCTGTAATTCCCTGCTGCCCTTAAGTGATGGAACAGCATGAGCCAACATCCAGTTTTCCGACACCTCACAGTGTCTGTTGATAATATAAATATCTGTGGAAGGGACACTGCAAACTCTTCCTGAGCTTCCCATAATTTTCTAGGATTGACATAATGAGCCAATGAGAATTAATCTACCTTTATTTGTTTTAAGATCCCAGCACTTTCTCTTCTTTGGTGAGGATTCTTTCCAAGACATCACTATTTATTTCCCCAAGTTCCCGCGCTTCCATGTCTTTCGCCACAGTGAATACTGACAAGACTATTTTGTCTAATATCTCTCTCATCTCCTCTGGTTCCACACATGGGTGACCTTATTGATCTTTAAGGGGCTCTATTCTATACCAAATTACTCTTAGCCCTTATTGAAACTTGCATAAAGGTTTCTGACAATTCAAATGCACTATATCCCCTGTACCACTACTCCTCTCCTGCAAACTTACAATTCTGCTATTCATATTCACACCAACAAATTAAATCCAGCAGGCTCAAAAACAAATTCTCTTTTATCAAATGTGTTTCGAAGTGGCCAGTTATTGTGTATTAACATATCCTTTCTAACAATTCCAGTATCCTCCCGACGTACTGTCAGGCTAACACTATTTGGTTTCAGACTGACAGCAGAAAGGGTTGAGGGAGATCTTGTTTATCAGTCTGAAAAAGGTAGCTTATAGGGTCAGCAGGTAATCGAAAAGGCAAATCAAATGCCGGCATTTATTACTGAGGGAATGGAGTCTAAAAATAGGCCGGTCTAGCTAAAACTGTGCAAGGTACAAGTCAGACCACACCTCGAATATTATGGACAGTGTGAGTGCCCGCAGGCAAGATATTCTCGCATTGGATACAGTCCAGAGAAGGTTTACTCGGATGATCCTGGGAACAGAGGGATTTTGTAATGAGAAGAGGTAGAGTCGGTTGAGGTTGAACCCATTGAAGTTTAGATAATGAGAGAGAAATGGAATGAAACATCCAAGATTCTGAGGGGCTCTGATCGGGCAGATGCTGGGAAGTTAGAAAACTGAACAGTACAGCACAGTAAAAGGCCATTCGGCCCACCATGGCTGTGCCGACCATGGTGGTATTCTCAACTCATACCATCTGCCTGCACATGGTCCTTATCTCTCTATTCTCTGCTTGTTCATGTTTCTGTCTAAACGCCACTTCTAAACTTGACTGACATTTCTACTTTTCTCACCTCCCTCGACCACTTCCACTCTCTCGGTAAAAAAAACAACTTGCCTCACACATCTCATTAAAACATTCTCTTTCTCACCTTAAACCTATGTCATTTAGTATTTGAAACTTACACATTGGAAAAGAGATTCCGACTACCCACATTATCTATTCCTGTCCTAACGTTCTATTCCTGTACCTGGTCACCTGTCAGCCTCTGAAACTCTCGCAAAACAATCCAACTTAGTTGAATTAGCTCTAACACCTAACACACCGTTCAAAAATCTAACACATGCAACGTGCTTATAAACCCCTTTTGTACCCTCTCCAAAGCCTCCCCATCCTTCCCATTGTGTGGAGATGAGAAGTGCACACAGTGCTCCAAATATGGCCAAATAATTGTTTTATATAAATACAACATCAGATGCAAACCACTGTACCCAACATTGTGACTGATGAAGGCTAGTACTCCATTTGCTTTCTTTCCCATCTGAAACACTTCTGTTGCCATTTTCAAGGAGTTACTGACTTGCACCAAGATCCTTCTGTATATCAACCTCCCTCAGTTTCCTAAATTTCTTCTTGAATTTGACATCCTAAACTCCATGATCTCACACTAGTTCAGATTAAACTCAATTTGCCATTTGTCTGCACATCTTTCCAACTGATCAGTAACCTCCTGCAACCTTAGTTATCCTTGCTCAGTAACACCAACCCAAACAATTTTCATGTCATCTGCAACAATTATCTTTGTTACTTCAGTTCGTTTCATTTCTGTGAGAATCTGTAACCAGAGGGGATAAAATCCCAGCGAGGGCTCACTCATTTAAGATGGAGATGAGGAGGAATGTCTTCATTCACAGGGTAATGACTCAGTGGGAATTCCTGACTGTAGGGACGGTGTCTAGGCTGTGTCATTAAAAATATTTACAGCAGAGATGGTCAAGTTTTAATTAATCAGGGAAACATTTTGTGGAAAAGGCAAGAACGTAGTGTGGAGGGTCATCAGAGCAGCCATGATCTGATTGAAGGGCAGAGCATATTGAATGGGCCAAAAGGCCTCATTCTGCTCCCAAACCTCATGGCCTGAACTCAAACCCCAGATCTCCATTATAACATTATGGGTCTCTGCTCACAAAACTCCTTTATAATGGGATTATTAGATATTGATTATTACACAGCATGTGATCTGCAACAGACAATTTTGTTGATGGCTCCTTGATATGATGTTAGAGAAAACCATCTCGTATCCAATCCAGGATTCCAACCATTAAGCCCTCATACTCAGTAGTTATCCAGTCGGCATGGAGACCACTGTCACACACAGTTACTGTACTGCCCTTGCTACAACTACATTCAGTGTCCTGACTGTAACCATATTGTCATTATCATCACTGTCTGATGCCTATAAAATAATTCTTGCTTACAGTTGCTGCTGCTTGCTTATTCTCAACTCCACTCAAATAAGACTACAAAATTTGATCTTCAGATCAACATGACTGTCTCATTAATGCATTAACCTCATCCTTTCTTCACAACATGTTGGCTTTTTGTCCATCCTGTGTTGCCCCAACAACCCTTCCATATTCCCTTCCCAGCAATGGTCATTATGCAGCAACATCTCTGGAATGACAGTTCCATCATATCTTTTCACTATCATTTCATTTGCCTTATGGCGAATGCAGGGAGTCATTCCTCAGTCGTGGGGGGATGAACGGATGGATCGAGGTTGCAGAAATAGGGAGGATTATAAGGGCTCTAGGATATTCGAGTTAAACAGAGTTACATCTGGTCAAGAATGTCAGCGGGACAAAGGTGTTTGGAGATTGGAAGAATTTACAGAGACAGAGGTAACTGGGTTAGATTCTTGAGTGAACAATAGGGATGAATGTAGGGAGTGGCTGGCAGACGGAGAGGTGTAATCAGGGAGTGTTTCAGGGAGAAGAGTATTGTACATGGTGAGAGAGAAATGGAAGGTTGTAGTGACTGAAGATGTTTACAATATAAGGTGGCTTCCAAGTTCTGGAGGCTACATTGTTAGGAAGGCAATGGAGAATACCAGGTTGCTGTGTTGGAGAAAGTTACTCAGATGTGGAGGGTTGCACAAACTGAAAGAGGTTCCTGTGGTCGGGCAGGATGACTGTGGGGGGGGGAGGTGGGAGCTAGGAGAGAGGGTGAAGTTTAAATAGATTAAGATCGAAGAATTGGAGAACGATAAGGAAATTACGATTTTTTTCACAGATAACGAAGGGTTGTAGGAACTGGAGAAGTTTACCCAGGTGGGGACGGATGGAGAGGTTCGAGACAAATACATTGACATGTAGGGTGGTATTGGTAGGAGGAGCTTACACTGATAGACAGTATAGTCGGGGTTTACAGGGAGGAAGGAATTTAGTATCTACTGGAGAAGTTAGGGATTACGGTGTTGGGGATTGGATAACCTGACAGATACAGAGAGCATTGTGTGGACTACAGGAGATTCCAAACAGAGGAAGAATTATTGGGACTGGAGGATATTACAGGGATCACTAATATAGCATGGACCAGGATTGATGCCTGGGATCCCCTGTGCAGTCTCAGTGACGACCAATACAGCAGAGGTGAGAGCAGGACCCTCACAAGATGGTGGGAATGAAGCCTAGAAAGTTGCTGTTCCTTGCCCAGCAGTGTATCTATGTCCTGTCTTCCAGGTCTGAATATAGAAGGCCACTAAGCCCCTCTATGCTGTTTACTGTGAGTGATCTTACCGGCTGCACGATTTACTGAAGGTTCCAGACCTCCTTCTCCATCTCTCTCTGGCTGACCAACTGGCTTCAATGAGTTGATGGATGAGACAGGGGTCAGGAACATCCTGATTACCTGTATGAGACAGGAACAGTCCAAATGGGAAATTAGACTGATGCAGTGAGAATAACTCATGTATAGTAGCACTGTGTCAGCAGGGATCATGAAAATCCAAGTCTCCGTGCCTGGCTGTGCTGTTGCATCTCTGCGTATTGCAGGATTCTGTTGGTTCAGGATTTGGAGAGCGAGAGTCGCTGACAGAGGCAGCAATTCCACCCACGCATTGAGGGATCCCACATGGAGAGATACTGAGTGATAGCACCAGTGTGCAGGAAGATTTCAGGATGAAACCATGGTGGCAGAAGAAGTGGTTCTGATGTAATGGGCACTGTTACCAGTACTCACGGAGGAGTCAGCTATTGTAATGGGATGGTACAGTTCTGGGACCAGTGCCCTGGTCAATCACATGAACAGCTTTATGCAGATTGCTTTACATTGATTCAGACGAGCAGGGCCAGGGCTCAGCTAAAAGGAAATTCCCAATTCCCTAGAGAAGGTTTGAAATATTGAAACATGGGGCTGTGGCTGAGGATAAACAGGAAGAGACTGAGGTTAACTAAAATTGTCCATCAGCAGATAGGTTTGTGACAGGAAATTGTTATTTAAAAAGTAAATTACTGTTTCTTAATTTGAATGCACAAAACGTTTTCAAATAAGTGATATGTACGTGTGCCCGTGATTTCTATGTAATCGCCATCAGGGACACATCATCACAGAGTGAACAAAAAGATAGGGCATCAATATCCATGGCTAGACAACATTGTGGAAAGCAAGGAAGAATGGGAAGCAGGATGGGGAACTCTCACCTTTCGGAATAACTATTGGGATTACCAAGAAAATATGTGACCTCAGATTATGAAGGAGTATGAATCCAAATTCTGGGTAATAAGGGTCAGAGTACAGACGTGGAAGGACAGTGTAAAGGCCCCTTTGCAGCATCAATTTGTTAGACACTGCATTAACAGGGAATTATTGGAATTTGCAGCAAAGACACCGGGATATTTGTGAGGGGATTCAATTCTCCTATCTAACCATCTCATTGGTGATGGGTCACAGACGAGGTTGACTCTCTCCCACTCTCAAGGGGGAGTCTGTCGGTGGCTGTGCAGACTGATGTGACCTTGTTGGGGCAGAAGGTGGCCGTGGGATGGGGGTGGGTGGGGCGTTAGTGTGTCAGTGCGCTCCTTGTGTTATTTTCTTCTGGATTCCCCTTTTTCCCCACAGCAAGTCTTGATGTGTTCAACACCTTCCCAATGCTCCTCCCCCACTTTGGATGGTCTTGGCCCAGTAATTCCCAGGATTTACCAGATTTGATTAAGCGATGTTAGAAGATAATATAAAGCCTAACAATGCTTTAGAAATATTGAAGTATTTGTTAAAGGGATCGCTAGGGGTCTACTAGCAGGAGGAGTGGAGTACGAAGAGATAACATTGTCAGGGTTTAATCAGATGATAGGAACAGGGAGAATTGATGGTTCTGAAGGTGGTGAGAGTGTTCCAGAGACGGGCAAGGGCCTGAACAATGTTACACAGCCAGTACTAATTGCTACAGCTGGAGGGGTTTGCAGCGTAGCAATGGAAGTATGTATTTTTATTAATTCATTCATGAGCTGAGGATGTCAGCTGTTAGACCAGCATACATTACCCCACTGCTAATTGCCCAGAGGGTAACTCAGAGTCAGCCATATTGTGGGTCCGGAGTCAGATGTGAGCCAGACCAGGTAAGAATATCAGAAATCTTTCCCTCAAGGACATACATGAACAAGTTGAGTTTTTCCACATAATCAACAATGCTTTTATGGTGGCTTCATTCATGCCCTGCACAGACACAACATGACATCCCAACTCCTACCCTCAACGCTCTGACCAATGAAGGTAACCATCCCAAACGCCTGCTTCACCAGCCTGTCTACCTGTAACACCACGTTCAGAGAATTGTGTACCTGCATCACTGGGTCACTGATTGACAACACTACCCAGCGCCCAAACATTAACTGTACGTTCCCACCCTGGTTTGACTTCGCAAAATGCAACATCATGCTTTTCTCGACCTGCTATTCCTAACCTCACTGGCCCAGCAGTACTGTTGACCCCATTGTACTCTTAGGTAACCCTCTTCATTGTCTACTTTACCACCAATTTCAATGTCACTCACCAACTTGCTAACCATGACTCCTGTATTATCATCCAAACCGTTTATATAAATGATGCACAGCAGTGACCCAGCACCAAACCCCATGGCACACCGTTGGTCACAGGTCTGCAGTTTGAGCAGTAACCCTCAATGAACACACTCTGTCACCCACCCTCAATCCTATTTTGTATCCAGTTGGTGAGTGGTCCCTGGTTGTGTATGATCTAAACTTATTAACCATTCTGCCATGCAATGTATCGTAAAAGGCCTTGCTAAAGTCCATGGAGACATCATTCACTGCTCTTACTTGATCTATGATTTGTCTACCTATACAAACATTCAGGTTTGTGAGACATCATCGTCCACACACAAAGCCACGCTGAATATCGCTAATCATTCCTTGCCTTTCCTGACAAGGTCCTGGGGATTTATCCATCTTTAAGCGTTTCAAGTCATCCAGTACCTCTTCCTCTGTAATATGGAGATTTTTCAAGATGTCACCATCTGCTTCCCAACATTCTATATCTCCCATGTCCTTCTCTACAGTAAACACTGAGGGCTGGCACGGTGGATCAGTGGTTAGCGCTGCTGACTCACAGCGCCAGGGACTCAAGTTCGATTCCCGCGTCGGGCAACTATCTGTGTGGAGTTTGCATGTTCTCAGCGTTGGTGTGCTCCGGTTTCCTCCCACAGTCCGAAGATGTGCAGGTCAGGTGAAGCGGCTATGCTAAATTGTTCGTAGTGGTGAAGGGTTAAATGTAAGGAGAATGGGTCTGGGTGGGTAGCTCTGAGCGTCGGAGTGGACTTGTTGGACCGAAGGGCATATTTCCACACTGTAAGTAATCTCATCTAAAAACAAACTTATTTAGTATCTCCTGCAGCTCCACATGCAAGCTGCCTTGCTGATATCCCTAGTTACCCTATTGTCATTTATGTATTTGTGAAAACGCTTTGTAATTTCCTTAGCCCTATTTGCCAAAGCTATCTCATGTCACCTGCTCGCACTCATTATTTCACACTTTAGTGCACTCTGAACGTCTTTCTAAGGATTCACACTATCTCTCCTGTCTATACCGACATATGCTTACTTCTTTTTCTTAACTGAAATCTCGATTTCTCTCATCATCCAGCAAACAATATACTTACTGGCCTTTCCTTTCACCCTGACAGGAAAATGTCTTCTGTATGTGGGCTGCTGTTCACATTGTTGAAGGCTTCCCAATTCCCAGTGATAAATGTTTCATTCTCTCAAAATGGAAACTCCCCAATTCCTGCATCTCCAGAAAATGTCACTTGAAAGTAATGAAAAATAAAGAACTTTCCAAAGGTGAGCTCTGGTCAGTAACATAGAACTGGAGGTCACCACATGCATGGAGATTGCTTTGTACCAGAGCAGCACCAGGTCAGTGTCAGGCACACAGACAGAATGGGCAAATAGCTTCACATCGGAGCTCACATCTCCCAGCCAGGGAACCTGAAGCGTGCACAGCCATTCTGTACAGTTATGCAGATATCAGGAGTATTGCTGTGGCAAAAAGAGGCTTCAGTAATTTGGAGGGATAGATACGAATAAAGGAGGTTACAGAGCTGAGGAGGATTGTCGTGTCTTGAAGAGGTTTCCCAGTTTACGAGTGTTGTCGGCATTGGAGGAAGTTACCAAGGTAGCGAGAGTTTAAGATTGAAGGATTCCACAGACAACATTTACACGGATATAAGGCAGGATTCGTGTCAGTGTGGAGGAGCAGAACAATCTTGGTGTCCACGCCCACTGACAAAGCTGTCATTCAAGTTGATAGCCTTGCTCAGAGGGTGTATGGTGTGTTGGCTTTCATGAGCAAGCCCTGTTAGATAACACGTGGTATATTGTATTCAGTCCTGGTTGACTCATTATGAGAATGATGTGGAAGCTTTACGGAGGGTGCAGAAGAGATTTATGAAGATGCTGCCTGGACTGGAGGGGAGGCCATGCGAAGAAAGGTTGAGGGAGTTAGGGCTTTTCTCATCGGAATGAAAAAGGATGAGAGGTGACTTGATAGAGGTAACGAGATGATTTAAGTCGTAGATAGAGAGGATAACCGGATACTTTTCCCATTGCAAAAATGGAAATTGTGAGGGAGCATAAATTAAGGTGGTTGGAGGAAGGTTTACAGGATATGTCAGAGGTGGGTTCTTTACACCGTGCAAGAGATGCGTAGAATGCACTGCCAACAGTGGTAGTAGAGTCCGATACATTAGGGATATTTAAGCAACTCTTAAGATAACCAAATGGATGAGGGTAAAATGTAGGGTCTGTAGGATAAAAGGTCAGCACAACATTGAGGGCCGAAGTGTCTGTACTGCACTGTACTGTACTGCTCTAAGTTCTTAATGGAAGGGTTACAATGGCACAAAAAGGTTTCAGAAAGCTGGAGAGGATAGGATCTGAGTGAAGAGACACATATAGGAAGGTTAGCTCGGATTGTCAGAAGTAACAGAGACAGCGATGGTCTGATCTGGAGCAGACAACCCAGACTGGGAGGGGTGTGAGGACGGGATGTGGTTTCACAGGGATGGAGGACCATAGAGTCACAAGGTGTTATAAAAATGTGGAGAATAGTAGGGTCTGCTGGGGTTCATGGAGATGGGGAGGTTGCGAGGGATGGAGCAGTTCGCAGGGATAAGGATGTTGATAGGATGGGGTGGTTTACACAGACAGGAGTGTTTTAGGTGAATGGAGCAGATTTTATAGATTAGAAGAACACACAGATATATGGAGGGTAGTCGTGACCGAAGATGTTTATAGCTATAGAAAGGCATTGGTTCTGCCTCTATATTTAGATATAGAGGGTGTGGAATTTGACATTTTTACCAGGAGATAAGTATAGCAATTTTAGTTGGAGATAGTTTCACAGATAAGGGACCATTAGCAACTTCCTCCAGTTCAGTCAAAGTGGGAAGGTTTGTAGGGGAATGTGACATTTACACAGATAGGGCTGTAAGAGCTGGAGAAGGTTATGGAGATGAGTAGATGGACGGAGACTGCAGGAGCTTACATTGACAGGGTGGAAGATAGCCACGGGCGGAGGTTACACAGATAATGTGTTTTTCCGGAATTGGATCAGGAGAGTAACAGGCATTGCAGTGAGTTGTACAGATCGGGAATGCTGCAGGGACCTGAAAGGATTATAGAGTCCCCACAGATTTATCGTGTCTTTTGGACTCGAGAAATAGATACGGACAGTTTCAACCAACGTATGCTGTTTTCATTTTCCTGACAAGAGCTTCAATATCCCCCATCAGCCAGGGGTCCCTTAACTTGCCAGCATGTCCCTTTACTCTAACAGGGACTCATTGGAACTTGGATTCTGGAGATCACAATTTTAAAAGCCCATTTGCCAGTAATTCATTTTCCTTCAAAAAGACTCACCCAGTTGATGGTAACGTGATGTGGAGGAGCCTGTGTTGGACTGGGATGGACAATGTTAAAAATCACACAACACCAGCTTACACCAGGTTTATTTGGTGGCACTAGGTTTCAGAGCGCTGCTTCTTCATCAGGTGGTTGCGGAGCAGTCATTAGGCACAGATTGTATAGCAACAAGCCTGCAGTGTCATGGAATGTAATACCAAACAAATTTAGTTGATGCTTTCATCGTTTAGAATGATCACCTGCGCTTTGAAAGCAGGTGCTTTGAAATAAACCTGTTAGACTATAACCTGGTGTTCTGTGATTTTTAATTCATCCAAAAGACCTCTGCCCGATCCTGCCGAATGGCCCCAAACCTGGCCTGACTCCAGTTTAAGAACTTAATCTGTGGACCTGTCTGATCTATTTCCATAACTATGTTAAAACGAAGGCAGTTGTGGTCACTGGACCCAAAGTGCTCTCCGACTGTCACTTGCCTGACCTCGGTTTCTGAGGAGAAGTCGAGTCTTGCACCCGCCTGAGTAGAGTGGGGCCCTTGATATATTGATCTGCGAAATTTTCATGTACAAATTTGACAAATGTCAACCCGTACGGGCCTTTTACACTCTGGGTGGTCCAGTCCGTACAGAGGAAGTTAAAATCTCTAACCAATACTACGCTATTATTTCTAGAGGTACCTGCAATCTCTCTTCACATCAGCTCCTCTCATACCCGCTGGCTATTTGGGGGTCCAGAACACCATCCCCGCAGCCTGACCATTCCCTTTTTTTTCTAACGTCTCATCTATGACCTCATTAAATCACCCAGAAAGACTATCCTCTTTAAGCACTGTTGTTCTGCCCTCCCCTATCAAAAGGACAACTCCCCCTCCTCACTTCCTTGTCCTTCTGTCCCACCTGTAGCTTCTGTATCCTGGAACACTGAGCTACCATTCCTGCCATTCTCTCAGCCATGTTTCTTTTATGGTTATAATATCCCAGTCCTCCAGAGACAATCCATGCTTTAAACACATCTGCTTTCCCAGTCAGGCCTCCTACTTTGAAATAAATGAACTTTTAACCAGAAGGCTTTTCCCTCCCTTGACTGTGCCCCTGGATATCCTGGATAGAAAAACGCTCTCGATGGCTGATGTATTTTTCCCTTGACTGGTCAATGGGCCCTTTCTTACTCAGCATCCAAGGCCCTGCCAAACTAGTTTAAACCCTCCAGGGTAAGACAAACAAATCTCGCCTCAGGGATAATGTTGCCCCTCTGGTTCAAGTCAAACCCGCCCCCACCCCCCTCCACTTTTTCAGGTCACCTCTACCCCAGAAGAGATCCTAATGATCCAAGAAATGAAAACCCTGACCCCTCCACCAGCTCCTCAGCCACGTATCCATCTGGCCAATCTTTTTATTTCTATCCTCATTTGCATGTGGCACTGGGAGTATTCTGAAGATCACAAGCCTTGAGGTAATGATTTTTAACTTCTTTCCACACTCCCTGTACATATTTCACAGGATCCCATCCATTTGGCTAACGATGTTATGTGTACCGTTGTGAACAATGACCTCTGGGTATTTACCCTGTCACTTCAGAATGTTCAGTAACCGCTCAGAGACACCCATTACCTGGTACCTGGAGGGCAGGACACCAACCTGGGGTCTCTTCTGCAGCTAGATAATCTCCTGTCTGTCCCCTTCACAAGTGTATCTCCTATCAGTATCACAATCATAAGAGAGGATCTGACAAACAGGGACTGGGAGGACTATCTGCAGTTGGGTCTATATTTGGAAAGTGGGAGCCAGGGACATGAACACCAATTAGCTCGATGTCAGTGATGTATACGTTGTTGGAAGCGATTCCGTGGGAGAGGATTTATATGCATTTCCAAAGGCAAGGATTGATTAGGGATAGTCAGCACAGCTTTGGAATGCTGTGTAGAATTCTGATCATCCTGATTTAGGATGCATTTCCTGAAACTGTAAATGGTGCAAGGATTGACCAAGATGTCAAAGTTCAATGTTCAATGAGGCCATCCATGTGTGGAACCACAGGAGATGGGCAAATGTCTAAATGAATATTTCATGTCAGAACGCACTGTGGACAAAGACTAGAAAACAAAGGTAAGAAACCGTGATGGCTTGTAAAGAATCCCCATTGCAGAAGAGGTGGTGCTGGAGGTCTGAGAACACAAAGGTAGAGAAAGCCCAAGTGTATCCCAGAACATTGTGACATAGTTGTGACAAGGACCCGAGCAGGGATATTGGTGTCATTATCTTTCGCATTTCCACTGGGCACAGGTGGCTGAGGGGTGACCTTATAAAGGTTTAGAAAGCCATGAGGGTTACAGGTAAGTTGATTAACCAACGTCTTTACCCCAGGGTAGTAGAGTCCATAACTAGATGGGATTGAACTGCAGAAGGAGAAGGCATTAGCAATTCTGTAAAGTGTGAAAATAGGTAAATCCCCTGCGCTGGATCGGAATTATGCTTGGATTCTCTTATAAACCAGGAAGGAGATTGCTGAGCCTTTGGATTTGACCTTTATGACATCATGGTCTACAGGAATAGTGCCAGAAGGTTGGAGGACAGCAATGTTGTCCGCTTGACCAAGAAGGGAAGTAGAGACAACCCTGGGTAATTATAGAGCTGTGAGCCTTACTCTGATTGTGGGTAAAGTGTTGGAAAGGCTTGCAAAAGCTGGCATTTGTAATCATCTGGAGATGAATAAGTTGATGACGGATATTCAGCACGGTTTTGTAAAGGGTAGGTCATGCCTCACAAACCTTATTGACGTATTTGAGAAGGCGACCTAACAGGTGGATGTGGGTAAACCAGATCTTGGTAGTGCAAATGAACAGAGAGATGACTGTCCATGTACATGGATCGGAGAAACCACACTGGTTGATAGAGTTGTTAAGAAGGCATTCAGCGTGGAACCATGACATAATGCTGCAGCTGTACAAAACTCTGGTGCAGCCGCATTTAGAGTGTTGCCTATGGCCCAGGTCACCGCAATACAGGAAGGATGTGAAAGATTTGGATAGAGTTCAGAGGAGGCTTACTAAGATTTTAACGAGTCTGGAGTGAAGGTCTTATGAGGAAGGCTCAGGGACTTGAATCTGTTTCTGTTCGCGAGAGGACGTTTGAGGACAATTAATTGAGACAGATAAGATAATTTTGGAGTTAGATGTGTTGGACAGTGAGAGCCTTTTCCCTCGGATGGCGATGCCAAGAATGAGGGCAGATAGCTTTAAATTGAGGTAGATATTAATATTAATAAATAGATATGGGACAGATGCCAGAGGTAGGTTCTTTACTCAGAATATTCAGGGCATGGAATGCATTGTCTGCAACAGTAGTAGACTCGCCAAATTTAAGGGCATTTATATGGTCATTGGATAGACATATGAACGAGAATGGACCAGTGTTGGCTACTTGAGCTTCAGATTGGTTCCACAGGTCGGTGCAACATCGAGAGCCGAAAGGCCTGTACCGCACTGTCATGTTCTGTGTTCTAGAGGGCATAAATATGAGATGGGAGAGGAAAGACTTAGATGGGACTGCAGGAGAACATTTTTCAGACAGAGGATGGTGCAGGCATGGAATGGGTTTCCGGGGAAGTGGTAGAGAAAAGTACAATTACAACATGTAAAAGATATTTGGGCAGGTACATGGAGAGGAGAAGGTTTGAAGGTATATTGGTCAAGTGCAGGGAAACATGACTCGGTCAGGTACTCTGGTCAGCACGGACTAGTTGGATGGAAGGAACCGTTTCCATGCTGCATGGCTCTGTATCCAGTTAATGGAGGAGGAGACGACCGAGATGAGGCATGTTGTATGCACTGAAGCAAGTTACAGCAATAGGGATGGTAGTCTGGAATGCAGTACGTTTCAACTATGTGGAGGGACTATCGGGGAGGGAGGTGGTTACAGAGATAGGAACTGTTATAGGAGTTACAATTTTTTGAAGACACTGGACCACAAGACATGCCACAGATACAGTGTTGCAGAGTAGTGAGTCTTAGTACAACAGAACTTACAGTAGGGGTGGGAATAGAGCCTGGGGTATGTCTGTACTGTGCTCCCCCTCCAGCACTGTATCTGTGTCATGTCTTGTTAGCCCATGTTTGGGCCCCTCCCATTTCTCTCTGCTCTGTGCATTGAGTGATCCTACCTCACTGCAGGATTTATTGAAGGCTCTAGATCTCCCTTGCCTTTGTCTCTCTGGCTGACCAACCATATTCAATGTGGTGATAGACGAGACACCCAGCAGTTGGGAAGCCTACTGAGTCAGAAACTTCCTGAGTATCTACAGGAGATAGAGAAATAGACAGAATGGAAAATTCAATAGATGCATTGAAGAGTACACATGGAGAATGTGTGAGTAAGTCACGCAGAGATCTGGAAAATCCCAGGCTCTATCCCTGGCCTGTGCTGCTCCGTCGCTCTGGAGTGGAGAATTCTGTTGGCTCAGGATCTGGAGTAGCTGCAAGAGACACTAACAGAGACTGCAGTTAGACCCACACAGTGAGGGATACCACATGGTGAGATATAGAGTGATATCACCAGACTGCTGGAAGATGTCAGTATCAAACAATTGTGTCGGAAGAACGGGTTTTGCTTCATTATGCACTGGTATAACCGATCAGGAATGAGCAATCTGTGAGCAGGTGAAGTGATGGCAGAGTGGTATTATTGCTAGAGCATGTATCCAAACCTCAGCAAATGTTCAGGGGAGACAAGTTTGAATCCCACCAACAGAAATGGTGGAATTTTAAATCAATAATTTTAAAAAAACATGCAATTAACAATTCATGAATAAGTATGAAGCCACTGCTTTTGTCCAAAATAATCTTTGTTCATCAATATACACTGGTCCTTGAGAGAAGGATATCTGCCCATCCTCATGTGGTCTGCACGACATACCCACAGCAAAGTGTTTGCCTCTCAATTACCGTCTGAAATGGCCGAGCAAGTTACTCAGCTCAAGGGAAGCTAGGGATGGGCAAGAAAGGCTGGTCAGCCAGAGACACCCACATGTCACGAGTAAATAAAAATAATCCCATTGCACTGGGCCCCAATGGAATCATGATGGGACCAGTGATCTGGCCAACCATGTCGGTCGGTTTATGGGCAGAGCTTTAAGCTGACATAGAGGATGCAGGGACAGGCTTCAGGTGAAAGGAGCATTCCAAATCCAAAGAGAAAAAAGTGAAGCATCAGAACAGCGTAAGGATGTAACTGAAGACAAGCAGAAAGGAACAGGAAGGGACAAAGTTTAACTAAAACCGTAGATCAGTGAATAGGCTTGTGACAGGCGATTGTGGGAAAGAGTGAGTTATGTTTTTTTTGGAATGGACAAAGAGTCTTCAATAAGGTAGATGGATTTGTGACACAGAGATAAATGGGATTTAGACACCAGAGAGACATGGTTTCAGGATGAATAAAAGGTGGAACATAAATATTTCACAAGCTTGCAGGATCTAAGGCAGAATGGGAAAGGATGGTTGGGTAACACTGACAGAAATGGGTAATAAAGGCATTACAGAGAAAGCATTTGGCTGCAGATCATGAAGTAGATTCAGTCTGAATGTAAATTCTGGCTAATACTTGCTAAGGGCACAAGCAGCAGAACAGTTTTTAATCACTGAGCAGCATTTCATTTCTCATCACTGCATTAAACAGGAACTCATTGGAATTTTTAACAAAGGCATTATGATAATTTTGGGAAACTTCAATATTCACATAATCTGGGGTAAGCTCACTGACAACAGTGATATTCGAAGAGGAGTTCGGAGAACTTCTTTTTTCCTCAATGTTTCTTGAAATGACACATTGTGCAACTGGCGACGGACGTAACTATCCCAGAGCGACCGTTTTCTGGTGAAGCTGAAAGAATGAGTAATATCACACGGAGAGATCCTCCAGGAAATTGGGATAAAGTGACATTTAATTAATTATAAATGTTTAACGTGAATCACAAAATGGGCAAGATACAACTAGAAACAAAATAAACAATTTTCATATGTTTGAGAGGAAAACAGACCAAGGGTTAACAGGATGAACAGACTCAAATGTGTGTCTGTAAACGAACAGTTGAAAACACTTGAAGAACTGTGTAAAACATTCAATAAAAGGACATTCCACTGAAACAGCCAAAACCTCAGCAAGAAATTCCCACCTGTCCCTCACTCAGGACAACTTGGAACATATTAGATTATCAGGCTCAGAAGATCACCAAAAGGTACTAACAATTCTGAAGTGAGAGAGTGTTTATGCAGTAAGTGTTAGAGGGAACTGTCTGCTAGCAGGAGGGGGGCAATGGGAAGGGGAATCATTGTCAGGGTTTGATGAGATGACAGGAACAGGGAGAGGTGAAGGTGCTGGAGGTGGTGAGAGTGTTACAGAGAGTGGTCAGGGCCTGAACAGTGTTACAAAGCCAGTATGGAGGGGTTTGCAGACGTAGGGACGGGCATATGTAATTTTATTTATTCATTCATGGGATGTGGGTGTCACTGCCTGGACCAGCATTCTTTGCCCTCGCTGCTAATTATCCAGAGGGCACCTCAGAGTCAGCCATATTGCTGTGAGTCTGGAGTCACGTGCAGGCCAGATCAGTTTAGAATGTCAGATGTATTTCCCTAAAGGACGAAAGTGAACCAGATGAGTGTTTCCTACTGATCAACAATGCTTTTATGGTGGCCTCCCCAATGTCCACCATGACATGACATCCCAACTTCTACTCTCAATGCTCTGCCCAGTGAAGGTAAGCATCCCAAACGCCTGCTTCACCAGCCTGTCTACCTGTGACACCACTTTCAAAGAACTGTGTACCTGCATCCCTGGGTCTCTGACTGACAACACTACCCAGGGCCCGAACATTAACTGTACAAGTCCCACCCTGGATTGTTTTACCAAAATGGAACACCTTGCATGTATCTAATTCAACTCCATCTGCGATTCTTCAGCCCACTATCCCATCAGACTGTTCATCCTGTTTTATCATAGTTAACCTTCGTCACTGTCCAATATCTCACCAATTTTAGTGTCAACCACAAATGTACTCACAAGGACATCAATATTCTCAGCCCAATCAATTATCCAAATTACAAACAACAGTAGACTGACTACACCTTCAGTCAGAAGAACAAAATGTCTCCCATCTCCCACCATGAAGTAGATTCGATATCCAGTTGACTAGTTCCTCGTGGATGCCGTATCCATTTACCTTGATTAGAATGTATTACCACCCAGTTTACCACAAGGAACGTAGAACACAGACAGTTCAGCACAAGGCAGTTCGGTCCTCAATGTTATGCCAACCTTTTATCCTCCTCTAAGGTCAAACTAACCTATATACATCTCATTTTACTATCAACAATGCACCTTTCCAAGAGTCCATGAAATGTCCCTCATGTATCTAACTCTATTACCACCACTGCAGTGCATTCGACGCACCTACTACTCTATGTAGAGAACCAAACTCTGAAATCTCCCCTTAACCTTCTTCCAATCACCTTAATATTATACACCCTTGCGACAGCCATTTCTGCCATGGGGAAAAAAAAAATCTTTCACTGTTCACTCTCTCTGTGCCTCTCATTATCTTTTTCACCTTAAGCATGTCGCCCCTCACCCTTCTTCACTCCAATGAGAAAAGCCTTTGCTCCCTCAACCTTTCTTCATAAGAAATCGCCTTCAGACCAGGTAAATCTCCTCTTTCCCCTCTCTAAAGTTTACACTTCCTTCCTGTAATGATTGGACCAGAACTGAACACAATATCTCATTATGGTCTAAGCAGCGCTCTATAGAGCTACAGCATAGTCTCACGGCTCTGAAACTCAATCCCCCAGCTAATGAAAGCCAACACAACGTATTACTTCTTAACAACCCCATCAGCTTGGGTGGCAACTTTGAGGGATCTATGGACATGGAACCAAACATCCCACTTTTACTCTACACTGCGAAGAATCCGACTTTTATCCCAGTGTATTCAGAATCCAAGTTCGACCATCCAAAATGAATCACTGCACACTTCTCCAGATTGAACTCGATCTGCCACTTATCAGTCCAGCTCTGCATCATGTCAATACTCCATTGCAACCAGCAACAGACCCCCATGCTATCCACCAATCCACCAACCTTTATATCATTGGCAAACTTACTAACCCATTTTTCCACACCCACATCCAAGTCATTTATAAAAATCATAAAGAGCATGGTTCTGGGAACTGATCCCTGCAGGACATGACTGGTCACCAAGCTCCATGCTGAATGCTTTCCATCTATCATCACCCTCTGTCTTCTATGGGCCAGGAATTCGGTATCCAGACAGATAGGTTTCCTTGTATCCCATGCCTCCGTACTTTCTGAATGCTTAGAGGTAATGAGGTGCTGTATGATAGGATGGAGGAGTGCTGTGGGGATTGCAGAATGTTACAGTGATATCATGTGATGGAGAGGCTGAAGGGTAGGTCAGTAAGGACTGGATGTTACAGACAGAGTGGACTGTAGATGCTGGACAAGATGACTGATGTACGGACTTTGTAGCGTTGTGGGGATAGTGGACATAACACTAAATTTCAAAGTCATTTTGGAAAGAGATAAAGATCGTGAAGAAGTGAAGGTGCCAAAGTTGGGGAAGCCCCTCATCATTAGAATATTACTGTCACTGGGCATTATCACTATCACGAGACAGGATCTGGCAAACACAGACTGGGAGGAACTATTTGCAGTTAGGTTCATATTCGAAAACAGGAAGTACATTAAAGTGATACAGTGAGAATTCAGGGCCAGTGTGTTCCCTGAAGACTGAATGACAAAGGTAGTAACTCCAGCCAATACTGCTAAAGCGATATCGTGAGCTGGATAAAGGAAGTACAGTGCAATGAAAACAGGCGAAGCCCTTTAATAGTATAGAAAGTGCAAGGGGTCCTTAAAAATGAGGGTCAAAGAATGGGCATGAAATATCCTTGGCAGATATTGTTATGGAAAGGCCATAAGGTATTTTATCAATACAATTAGGGCAAGAAGATTACCAGTTCAAGAGTGGGGGCCTGTTAGACACCTAATGGACAATCTGCGCATGGAGCCAGAGGAAGCAGGTGATGTCTTCAATGAATACTTCCCACCTGTATTCACTCAGGAGCAAGGCATTATAGCCAGGGATTTGAATTGGGATGCTGAGGTTCTCGAACATGCTAAGATCAATAAGGCAGCGGTATTAATTTTTTTCACAGGCATAAAGGTGGAGAAATCCCCAAAGCCCAATGAAATATATCCCAGGCTGCCATGGGAGATAAGGGAGGAGATTGCTGGAGTCTTGGTGGATATATTTAATATTTTGCTGGCCACAGGTGAAGTGCTGAATGACTGGAGGATCGCTAATGTGGTTCCTTTGTTCAAGAAGGGCAGCAGGGATAGGCCAGGTAATCATATAGATTACATAGATAGTCTGACAGCAGTGGGAGGGAAATTTCTGGAAACAATTCAGAGGATGAATCAACACTTGAAAAGGCGGGGGATCAACTCGGCTGAGGCATCACGGATTTGGCAGAGGAAGATACTGTCTGACGAATTCAGTTGCGTTTTTTTAAAATGGTCTCTCAAAATGTTGATGAGGGCAGTGCAGATGATGTGGTTTATATGGAATTCATTAAGTTCTTTGACAAGGTCTCACATGGAAGGCTTGCCCAAAAGGGAAGAGCCACTGGGATTCAAGGCAAGTTGGTAAATTGGATACACAATTGGTGGATAAACCTTTTCGTGTTTGATTTCCTTTCACCAGCGGATGTACCACAGGGATCTGTGAAGAAATCATTGCTGATTATTCTGTCGAATAATAACTTCGATGTGCAAGCAGAAGGAATCATGAGTAGGTTTGCAGATGACGTGAATGGTGAGGTTATTGTCCACAGTGAGGAGGGTGGTCTCGAGCTACAGTCTGATGACGATTCGATGATAATCTGAGCAGACTTTAGTTCTGATCAATGGGAGGTCATAGCCTGTGGGAGGTATGATAAGCGATCAGACATAATGAATGGTTGGTCCATGCGGAGCACTGAGGAACACAGGGACCTTATTGGACAAGTCCCAAGACTCTGTAGTTGTCAGCTCAGGGTGACAGGGTGGGAAAGGCACCTGAACTGGGAGCAGGAGATGGGGGGACCCATATCCTGGTGTGGCTAAATGTTGGAGCTGATTGAGAGGATATAAACTAGTCTAACAGGGTGTTGGACCTTAAACAGTCATAAGGCAAGAAAGAATCTTGCGACTGGAACACACGTCAAAGACAGCAAATTCAACAGATAAGGCAGGCAAGAACATAGCAGGGAATGGGGGGAAACTGATGATTTAACTACATTTATTCAATGAAATAGGCCTGACAGATGAACTCAGGACATGGATTTGAACATGGGACTGGGAGATAATAGTTATTACAGAAACACAGCTGAGTGAGGGGCAGGACTCATTGTTTCAAGTTAGAGAGACTGCAGGAAGCATCGAAGGGAGGCAAGATAGGACGCTTGGTGGTGGATTTTGATTGCAAGTGTCACCACATGAGTACTTAGAGAGAATATTCCTGTGGGATTATCCAGTGAAGCCATGTTATTAGAAGTGAGAAATAAGAATTGGTCATCACTCTGACACGATTGTCCTACTGATCCCCAAAAGTCAGAGGCAGACTGAGGAACAAATATGTCGGGAGGTCACAAATATCAATCATAATAATAGGGCTGTTATGGTAGGGGTTTTTGAACTTTCTGAACCTAGACTGGGAGTGCCAGTGTTCAGCATTTGCAAGGGAGAAATTTGGTAATTGCATTCTGGCAAACTCCCAGTCAATATGTAAATGGCCTGAAAACAGAAATGGGCAAAACCTGACCTCCCCTTAGGAAACAAGGTCGGGAAAGGGACTGAGGTGTGAGTGGGAAAGCATTTTGCCAAAGTGACAACAGTTCTACTAGTTTGAAAACAGCGATGGAAAAGGACAGGACTGGTCCACAGGTTCAAGTTATAAAATGGGGCCAGACTAATCTTGATCGTATTGGGCAGGAACTTTCAAAAGGTGACTGGGGAGTCTATTTGCAGGGAAAGGGAAGTCTGGCAAGTGAGAATATTTTAAAAGTGAGATAAATTGAGCGATCAGCGCCAGCATGTTCCTGGTTGTGTGCAGCTCAATGCTGACAACATTAGGAAACACTGGCTGTATACTGAAGGTCTGGTCAAGGAAAAGAGGGCAAGTCCGATATAGCCAGCTGGATCAAGGGAATCCCTGAGGATCACAGGGGCTGTAGGAATACACTTTGGGTAGAAATCAGGAATGCAGAAAGGGGACATGAAATAGCGTCGGCAGAGAAGGATAAGGAGAATTCAAAAGTGATTGTATAAAGTATTATAAGTAAACGAGTACCTCAGAACAAAATTGAGGCCCTTAAAAATCAATGAGGTCATCGATGTGTGGAACTGTAGGATATTTACTAAGACCCTTAACAACTTTTTCACTCCAGAACTTACTATGGACGAAGACTGGGAAACTCAGGGAACAAGAGTAATATGTTAGACGACAATTGGAGTTCTCTGTAATTCCAGTCACCTTACTATAGGAATGATGCTGTGAAACTTGAAAGTGCTCAGAAAAGATTTAAAGATTTACAAGATGTTGCAGGATTGTTGCTGAATAAGCTGGGGTTATTTTCCTTGGAGCATTGGAGATTGAGGGGTGACCTGACAGAGGTTTATATAAACATGAGGGGTATGAATAGGGTAAACATTCAAGGTCTTTTCCCAGGAGTTGAGGAGCCCAAAACTAGAGGACATAGGTTTAGGGTTAGAAGGGACTGAAGGGACAGCTTTTTCATGCACATGGTGATGCGTGTGTATGGAATGAGCTGAGAGAGAAAGTAACAGCCAATGATACAATTACAACATTTAAAAGGTATCTGGATGGGTATATGAATAACAAGGGTTTTGAGGTACATGGGCCAAATGTTGGGAAATGGGATGGATAAATTTAGATCTTCTGGTCGGCATGGATGAGTTAGACCGAAGGCTCTGTTTCCATGCTGTCCATCTCTATGACCTGAAAAGAGTGCATGTTATCGAAGAGGTGGTGCTGGAGGTTTTAAAACACAAAGGTATGGAAAGCTCTAGGACCTCATTAAATGTTTCACTGCACAATGTGTGATGCTAGGCAAGGCATTGTGGGACCCCGAGCAAAGGTATTTGTACAATTGACAGCCATGTGTGATGTGCTGGAAGGCTGGAGGGTGGAACCATGGACAGTGAAGGAGGTTTGCTACGATTACAAAGGGATCTTAATGATATGGGTGAATGGGCTGAAAAACTGCTAAAACAAACAAGGGTAGAGCTTATACAATTAATGTTCGAGCCTCGGTTAGTGTTTTAGAGCAGAGGGACCTCCAGAGGTACATAATTCTTGAAGCTTGCATCACAGGATGGATAAGACAGTGCTTGGCATGCCTGACTATTGCTCAGTCCATTGAGTGGCGGATTTGCGATGTCATGTTGAGATTGCACGGACATTTTTGAGGCCTCTTCTACAATCCTCTCTCCAGTTGTGGTCACCCAGTTATAGTGAGGCTATTATTCAGCTGCAGGGGGTTCAGAAGAGATTTACCAGAATGTTGCTGGGTATGGAAGGCTTGAGTTCTTGAAAAATGCCTATCCAGCCAGAGTCTTTTTTCACTGGAGCCTGGATGATGATAGATGACCTGATGAAAAAGATGAGGGATATAGATAGAGTTAATGGCAGTTGCCTTTTCCGCCGGATGTGCGAGTCTCAAGTGGAGCGGCCAAATTTTTAAGTTGAGAGGAGGGATATGTTCAAAAAGAAAGACATTGGGGCAAATTGTTAGACAGAGGGTGGTTTGAGTATGGAAAGTACTTCCTGACGAAGGGGTGGATGTGTGTACAATTACAATGTTTAAAAGACATTTGGTTAAGTACGGGAATAGGGAAGGGTTAGAGGCATATGGGCCAGCAACAGGTAGCTGGGATGAGTCTAGTTTGAAATCATGTTTGGTACCAACTGATGGGTCAGTTTCCATGCTGTTCAACAATGACAAGAATATGGTTTTGTTCCATTATTTAAGAAAGGCTGCGATGGAAAGCCATGGAAGTAAACACCAATTAGCCACATGTCGGTGGTGGAAGTGATTCTGCCAGACAGAAGTTACATGTATCTGGAAAGGCAAGGATTGATGAAAGATAGTTAGCACAGCTTTGTGTCTACAAAGTCAGGTCTCACTAACTTGATTGTTTTTGTTGGATTGGTGACCATACATTGTCTGCAATAACGTCAGCAGGGCCTTTGACAGGGTTTAGTATGATATAGAGGTTCAGAAGGTTAGATCACATGGGATTAGGGAGACCTCACTAACTGGATACAAAATTGGCTTGACAGGAGGATGCAGAGGGTGGTGGGAGTGAGTTGTTGTTCAGACTGGTGGCCTGTGACCAGCGGTGTGTTATAAGGATCGGGGCTGGGTCCACTGATGTACATCATCTACATAAAATATTTGGTTGAGAATATAGGAGCCATTGTTTGTAATTTTATGGATGGTCAAATCAATGGTGTAGTGGGCAGTGAATACAGTTATCAAAGGGGATCTTGACCAACTGGGCCAGTGGGCCAAGGAATGAACGATGGAGTTGAATTCAGATGTTGGATTTTGTTAAGACAAATCAGGATGACTAACACAGTTAATGGCAGGGCCCTTGGCAGTGTTGTCGAACAGAGAGAGACCAAGGGCTGCAGTTACATTGTTCCTTGGAAGTGGCAATCACAGGTGGACAGCTTAGAAAAAGCAGCATTTGGTACACTTGCCCTCATTGGCCATCACTTTGGGATATGAGTTAGAGATATTTGTAACATTGTCCTAAATATTTCCCTTGGGCAGAGGAGGCTCTTGGCTGAACTTTAAGGTTTATAAAATCATGCGGACCATGAGTAAGGTGAAAATCCGACGGGAGGTGAGTCCAAAACTAGAGGGTATCAACGGGAGGTGAGAGAACAAGGATTTAAAGGGGGAGCTGAGGGGCAACATTATCTACAGAGGATGGTGTATAGATGTAACAAACTGCCAGGGCCACATGGAGAAACAAGAACAGTTACAACATGGAAAAAGCACTTGGACAGGTACATGGAGAGGAGTAGGTTTGAACGGATATGGGCCACACAGGCCGAAGCGATTCGTTCAGTTTGGTAAACCTGTTCAGCACGGACTAGTCGGAATAAAGGTTCTGTTTCCATGTTGCATGCCTCTGTCTCCGGTTACTGGAGGAGGAGACGACCGAGCTAAGGCATGTTATAGACACTAAAGCAAGTTACAGCGGTAGGGATGGTAGACTGGAATACAGTACGTTTCAAATACGTGGAGGGACGAATGAAAGGGAAGGGAGGAGGCTACAGGGGTTGGAACTGATGTAGGAATTACACATTTTTGAAGACACTGGTCAATGAGACATGACGTAGATACAGGTTTGGAGAGGAAGCGCAGAACAGAAAGATCCCAGGCAGCAGTCCCACCCTCACGTGGGAGGCCTGCTTTACCCTTTGTTATACTGATGCTCACGAAGACAGCACAGGTCTGGATCAATAACGGTGACAAACCCGATGCTGACTCAGTACAAAGTAAGTTAAAGCATTGGCGGAGATTGAGCCTGGGGTGTGCCTGTACTGTGCTCCCCCTCCAGCGCTGTATCTGTGTCATGTATTCTTAGCCAATGTTTGGAGCCCTCTCATTGCTCTCTGCTCTGTGCATGTGAGTGATCTTACCTCACTGCAGGATTTGTTGAAGGCTCCAGATCTCCCTGCACTTTGAAAATGGTTGGTCAGCAAGAGACACAATGAGGTGATGGACGAAACACCCAGCAGCTGGGAAGGCTACTGAGTCAAGTTGCTACAGGGCAACTTCCTGAGTACCCACAGGAGACTGACAGATAGACAGATTGGGAAATTAGACATATGCAGTAAGGGTTACACAGGGAGAATGATACTGTATCCCACAGAGATCTGGAAAAAAATAGTCTCCATCCATGGCCTGTGCTGCTGTGTCCCTCTGGAGTGGAGAATTCTGTTGGCTCAGGATATGGAGCAGCTGCAAGAGTGAGAGACACTGACCGAGGCAGCAATCAGACCCACACAGTGAGGGAGACCACATGGAGAGATAAAGAGTGATATCACCAGAGTTCAGGATGATTTCAAGATCAAACAAATATGTAGGAAAAACGGGTTTAGCTTCATGATGCACTTCATCATGTATCAGTGCTCAGGGATGAGCAACCGGTGAGCAGGTGAATTGCTGGCCTAATAGTATTATTGCTAGAGCATGTATGCCAAACCTCAGCAAATGTTCTGTGGAGGCAGGTGTCATTCCCACCATCAGAAATTTGAAATCAATAACAAAAAGAAAAGGTCATTTACGGTCGATAAATACATATGAAACCATTGCTGGTGCACGAAAAAAAAAGCCCAAACACTTGTCATTTCAAGAAGGTCATCTGCCCATCCTCACATGGTCTGCACGACATCCTCACAGCAAAGTGTTTGCCTCTCAATGACCCTCTGAAATGGCCAAGCACGTTACTCAGTTCAAGGGCAGCTAGGGTTGGGCAAGAAAGGCTGGTTAGCCAGAGACACCCACATCCCATACCTGATTTAAAAAAAATAATCCATTGGCATGGCCCCACTGGAACTGTACTGTTTCCAGTGTCCTGACCAGTCATGTCAGTAGGTTTATGGACAGGACTTCAAACTGACAGAGAGGATGCAGGGACTGGATTCAAGTGAAAGGAGCTTTCCAAATCCACAGAGGAAAGGTGAAGTATGGGAGAAGCATGGGAATGTGACTGAAGACAAGCAGAAAGGAACAGGATAGGACAGAGTTTAATGAAAATTGTACATCAGGAAATCGGCTTGTGACAGGAAATTGTGGGAAAGAGTAAATTATGGTTTTTTTTGGAATGGGTAATGTCTCTTCAATAAGGTAGATTGATTTGTGACACAGAGATAAAAGATTTAGACACCATTGTGACGTGGTTACAGGGCGAACAAAAGTTGGACATAAGTATTCAATGGGTCACAACCTTGCGGAAACTCAGGCAAAATGGGTAATGCTAACAATAATGGATAACAAAGGCATTACAGAGAAAGCATTTGGCATCAGATCATGAAGTAGAGTCAGTCTGAATGTAAATTCTGGCTACATCTTGCCAAGGACACAAGCAGCAGAACAGTTTTAGCCACCGAACTGCATTCCATTGCTCATCACTGCATTAAACAGGAACTCCTTGGAATTTTTTTATCAAACACATTGTGATAATTTTGGGAAACTTCAATATTCCCATAATCTGGGACAGTCACACTGACAACAGTGATATTGGAAGAGGAGTTCAAAGATTTTTTTTTTCAGTGTTTCTTTGAATAACAAATTGTGCAACTGGCTGGGGACGTAACTATCTCAGAGCGATCGTGGCGTGATGAAACTTAGTGAATGAGTAATGTCACCTGGAGAGATCCTCTGGGAAATTGTGATAAAGTGCAGTTTAAAGAAATACAAACTTTTAAAGTGAATCAGAGAAAGGACAAGCTACAACTAGAAACAAAAACAGCCAATTACGTGGGTTTGAGAGGAGAACTGACCAAGGTAAAGAGGCGAAACCGACAGAAATATGTGCCTGTAAATGAACAGTGGAAAACATTTGAAGGAACAGCGTAAAACACTCAATAAAGGGACATTCCATTGAAACAGACAAAACCTCAGCAAGAAATTCCTACTTGCCCCTCATTCAGGACAAAATGGATCATATTAGAGTATGAGGCTGAAAAGATTACCAAAAAGTACTTAAAATCCTGAAGTGAGAGTGTGTTTTAGGAGTAAGTTTTAAAGGGATTGCAAAGGGTCTGCTAGCAGAAGGAGGGCAGTGGGAAGGGGAATCAGTGTCAGGGTTTAATGTCACAAAAGGAACAGGGAGAGGTGAAGGTGCTGGAGATGGTAAGAATGTTATAGAGAGTGGTCAGGGCCTGAACAGTGTAACAAAGCCAGTGTGGATTGCTGCAGCTGGAGGTATTTGCAGTGATAGGGAGGGACATATGTATTTTTATTTATTCATTCATGGGATGTGGGTGTGTTTCTAACTACCCAGAGGACTGGTCAGGGTCAGCCATACTGCAGTGGGTGTGGAGTCACATGTTAGCCAGACCAGGTTAGAACGTCAGATGTTCTACACAAGAGGAGGTCAGTGAACCAGATGATTTCTTCCCACTGATCAACAATGCTTTTATGGTAGCCTGACCAATGTCTTGTACAGATACAACATGACATCCCAACTCCTACTCTTAATGCTCTCCCCAATGAAGGTAACCATCCCAAACACCTGCTTCACCATTCTGTCTATCTGTAACACCACTTTCAAAGAACTGTGTACCTGTATCATTGGGTCACTGACTGACAACACTACCCAGGGCCAAAACATTAACTGTATAAGTCCCACCCTGGTTTGTTTCACCAAAATGGCACACTTCACATTTATTTAATTAAACTCCATCTGCTATTCTTCAGCCCACTATCCCAGCAGTACTGTTCATCCTGTTGTATCACGGATAACCTTCATCACTGTCCACTTTACCAACAATTTCAGTGTCACTCAAAAACTTACTTACCAGGAAACCAATATTCCCATCCAAACCATGTATCCAAATGACAAACAACAGGGGACCCACTCCACCGTTGGTCACATGCCTCCAGTCATAAAAACAACATGTCTCCCATCACCCTCAGTCACCTACCATCAAGCCCAATTTTCTGTCCAGTTGACTAGCTCTTCCTGAATGCCATATCCTTTTACACTGATCTGAGCTTATTACCCAGTTTACCACATGACATGCAGAACACAGAATAGTACAGAACAAGACCCTTCAGCCATGATGATATGTCAATCTTTTATCCGACCGTAAGATAAAAAAAGGTGACAGATAGAGTTTAATTCAGATAAATGCAAGGTGCTGCATTTTGGGAAAGCAAATGTTAGCAGGACTTATACACTTAATAGTAAGGTCCTCGGGAGTGTTGCTGAACAGAGACCTTGGAGTGCAGGTTCATAGCTCCTTGAAAGTGGAGTCGCAGGTAGATAGGATAGTGAAGGCGGCATTTGGTATGCTTTCCTTTATTGGTCAGAGTATTGAGTACAGGAGTTGGGAGGTCATGTTGCGACTGAACAGCACATTGATTAGGCCACTGTTGGAATACTGCGTGCAATTCTGGTCTGCTTACTATTGGAAAGATGTTGGGAAACTTGAAAGAGTTCAGAAAAGATTTAGAAGGATGTTGCCAGGGTTGGAGGATTTGAGCTCGAGGGAGAGACTCAACTGGCTGGGGCTGTTTTCCCTGGAGGCTGAGGGGTGACCTTATAGAGGTTTACAAAATTATGAGTGGCATGGATAGGGTAAATAGACTAAGTCTTTTCCCTGTGGTTGGGTGAGAGGGGAAAGATATAAAAGAGACCTAAGGGGCAAATGTTTCACACAGAGGGTGTTACGTGTATGGAAAGAGCTGCCAGAGGAAGTGTTGGAGGCTGGTACAATTCCAACATTTAAGAGGCGTTTGGATGGGTATATGAATAGGAAGGGTTTGGAGTGATATGGATGGGTGCTGGCAGGTGGGACTAGATTGTGATGGGATATCGGGTCAGCGTGGACGGGTTGGACCGAAGGGTCTGTTTCCGTGCTGTACATCTCTATGTCTCTAACTTCCATACCCTTCATTTTATTATCATCCATGTGCCTATCCAGAAGAATATTAAATGTCCCTAATACATCTAATTTTACTGGCAGTGCTGTCCACTCAGCTACCACGCTGTATATAACGAACCTACCTCTGAGATCTCCCCTTAAGCATCCGCTAATCACCTGAAAATTATACCCCCTTGTAATAGCTATTTATGTCAGGGTAGAAAATCTCTCTCTATTCACTCTATGACTTTCGTCACCTTGTTCACCCCTGCCACGTCACCCCACACCCTTCTTCACTCCAATGAGAAAAGCCTTAGCTCCCTCAACCTTTCATCATAAGACATGCTCTCCAGTCCAGGCAGTATCCTGGTAAATCTCCTCTTTACCCTCTCTAAAGCTTCCATATCCTTTCTGAAATGAAGGGACCAAAACTGAACACAATATTCCAAGTGGGGTCTAACCAGGGCTCTGTACAGCTGCAGCATAACCTCAAAGGATTAAAACTCAATACCCAAACTAATGAAATCCCACACAATATATTCCTTCTTAACAAGCGTATCAGCTTCGGTGTCTACTTTGAGGGATCTAGGGACTTGGAACTCAGGAACCCTCTGTTCCTCCACACTGCCAAAGATCCTGCCTTTTACCCTGAAATCTGCATTCAAATTCAATCTTCAACATAAATGACTTCACACTTTTCCAGATTGAACTCTATCTGCCAATTCTCCGCCCAGCTCTGCATCCTGTCAATGTCCCGTTGCGACCCACAACAGACTTCCACACTATCCACCACTCCAACAACCTTCGTGTCATTGGCAAGAATACAAACCAACTCTTCCAGTCACACATCCAAGTTATTCGTAAAATCACAAAGAGCAGAGGTCCTGTAACCACTCCCTGCAGAAAACCACTGGTCACTGAGCTCCAGGATGAATTCTTTCCATCTGTCATCACCTTCTGTCTTCTGTGGGCCAGTAATTCCGTATCCAGACAGACGGGTTTTCCTGTACCCCATGCCTCCGTACTTTCTGAATGAGACATAAATGTGTTTTGTTACATTCTCAAAAGATTCAATAAGACTTGTAAGGCATGACCTGTCCCTTACTAAACCATGCTGACTATCTCTAATCAAACGATGGTTTCCCAAAGAATAATAAATCCTGTCTCCCAGAGCCCTCTCCAATAGTCTGCAAACCACAGACAGAAGACTGACAGGTGTGCAATTCCCAGGATTATCCCTATTCCCTTTCCTGAACAAGGGAATAATATTTTCCAGCCTCCAATCACCTGGTCCGACTCCAGTGGACAGTGAGGGTGCCCAGGTCATCACCAGGTGCTCAGCAATCCACTCCCTCGCTTCGTATAGTAACTTTGGACGCATCCAGTCTGGTTCAGTGACATATCTATCCTTATCTTTTACAAAATTCTCAGCACATCCTCCTTCTTAACATCCACCTGTTCACGTACATCAGCCTGTTTCACACTGTCCTCACAAACGACAAGACCCTTCTCAGCAGTGAATACTGAGACATAGTATTCATTAAGGACCTCCCCTACCTCCTGTGACTCCAGGCACAAGTTCCTTCCACTATCCCAGATTGGCCTTATCCTCACTCTGACCGCCCTCTTGTTCCTCGTATAAATGGAAAATGACTTTCGATTTTCCTTAATCCTTCCCAACAAAGCTTTCTCATGCCCCCTTCTAGTTACGCTACGTCCATTCCTCGGTTCCTTCCTAGTACCATCAGAGAATCCCTACAGTGTGGAAACGGGCAATTTGACCCAAGAACTCCATATCAACCCTCCAAACAGTATCCAACCCAGCCCCATTCCCCCACCCTATTAGTCTCCATTTGCCCTGTCTAATGCGCCAAACCTACCCATCCCTGAACACTATGGGTAATTTAGCATGGCTGAGTCACCGAACATACAGATCCTTGGGCTGTAAGGGGAAACCGGACCACCTGGAGGAAACCCACGCAGACACGGGGAGAATGTGCAAACTCCACACAGACGCCTGAGGCTGGAATCAAAATGGAGTCCGTGGTGCTATAAGGTAGCAGTGCTAACCATTGAGACACCGTGCTGTTCCATGTTCCCCTCTAGAAACCTGTCTGATCCTTGCATCCTCAACCTTAAGTAAGCCTCCTTCTTCTTGTTGACTAGATGCTAAAATCCATGTGGACAACATTGACTGCTCTGCCTTCATCGATCTTTGGCCACATTCTCAAAGAGTCAATCCTGTTTGTGAAACACGGTTTCCCACTCAAAGCCACGCTGATTATCTCGAATCAGCCCTTGCCTTTGTAAATATAAGGAGCTCCTTTATCTCAAAATCTCATCCAACAACTTCCCCATCACTTGGCTCACGGGGCTGTAATTTCCTGGCTTTTCCCTGCAGTCCTTAAGCGATGGAACAGCATTAGCCGCCCTCCAGTCTTCCAACACCTCACTGTGTCTGTTGATAATATAAATATCTATTTTAGGGACACTGCAATTGCTTCCCTAGCTTCCCACAATATTCTAGGATCGACCCAATGAGCTACTGAGGATTGATCTACCTTTATTTGTTTTAAGATCCCAGCACTTTCTCTTCTTTGGTGAGGATTCTTTCCAAGACATCACTATTTATTTCCCCAAGTTCCCGCGCTTCCATGTCTTTCACCACAGTGAATACTGACAAGACTATTTTGTCTAATATCTCACCCATCTCCTCTGGTTCCACACATGGGTGACCTTATTGATCTTTAAGGGGCCCTATTCTCTACCAAGTTACTCTTTAGCCCTTATTGAAACATGTGCAAAGGCTTCTGATAATTCAAATACACCATATCCCCTATGCCACTCCACCCCTCCTGCAAACTTACAATTCTACCATTTATATTCACACCAACAAATTAAATCCAACAGGTTCAAAAACAAATTCTCTTTTATCAAATGTGTTTCTAAGTGGCCAGTTATTGTATATTGACATATCCTTTCTAACAATTTCAGTCTGCTCCCGACGTACTGTCAGGCTAACACCATTTGGTTTCAGACTGACAGCAGAAAGGGTTGAGGGAGTTCTTGTTTATCAATCTGAAAACGGTAGCTCACAGGGTCAGCAGGTAATAGAGAAGCCAAATCAAATGCTGCCATTTATTACAGAGGTAATGGAGTCTAAAAATGGGCAGGTCAAGCTAAAACTATGCAAGGTACAAGTCAGACCACACCTCAAATATTATGAACAGTGTGAGTGCCCGCAGGAAAGATATTGTCGCATTGGAGGCAGTCCAGAGAAGGTTCACTCGGCTGATCCTGGGAATGGAGGGATTTTCTAATGAGAAGAGGTGGAGGACGTGGAGGTTGAATCCATTGAAGTTTAGATAATGAGAGAGAAATGGAATGAAATATCCAAGATTCTGAGGGTGTCTGATTGTGCAGATGCTGGTAAGTTAGTAAATAGAACAGTAGAGCACAGCAGCAGGCCCTTCGGCCCTCCACGTCTATGCTATCCAAGATACTAATCTAATGCATATCATCTGCTTGCACATGGGTCCATATCCCTCTGATCTCTGCCTGTTCATTTTCCTGTCTAAATCCCACTTCAAAACTTTACTCACATTTCTGCTTCTACGACTTCCCTCGGCAACATCTACGCTATGTAAAACAAAACTTGCCTCACACATCTCGCTTAAACCTCCTCTTTCTCACCTTAAACCTATGCGCTCCAGTATTTGAAACGTACACATTGGAAAAGAGATTATGACTATCTACATTATTTATCCCTGTTCCAAATGTTATATTCCTGTACCTGGTCACCTCTGGGCCTCTGATATTCTCACAAAGCAATCCAACTTTGTTTAATTTCCTCTTATACCTAACACACCCTTAAAAACCCTGAAACACAGGTAACGTTCTGATAAACCCCTTTTGCACCCCCTCCAAAGCCTTCCCATCCTTCCTATTGTGTGGAGATGAGACCTGCACACAGTACTCCAAATGTGGCTGAACAAACATTTTATAGAATCACAGCATCAGATGCAAACCACGATACCCAACATTGTGACTGACGAAGGCTAGTACTCCATTTGCTTTCTTTCCCATCTGAAACACTTCTGTTGCCATTTTCTGGGAGTTACCGACTTGCACCAAGATTCTTCTGTATGTCAATATCCCTCAGTATGCTAACATTCTTATTGAATTTGACATTATCTCACACTTGTCCAGATTAAACTCAATTTGCCATTTCTGTCTATTTCTCAAACTGTTCTGTAACCTCCTGCAGATGTTAATGAATCAGCGAAACAAGGGTTTTGTGGAAAAGGCAGGAAAGTAGAGTTGAACAGTATCAGATCAGCCATGATCTGATTGAAGGACAGAGCATACTCAATGGGCCAAATGGCCTCATTCCCCTCCTACATCTCATGGTCTGAGCACAAACTCAATATATCATGCATAATATTACGGGTCTCTGCTAACAAAACTCCGTTATAATGAGATTATTGGATTTTTATTAGTACACAACATTTGATCTACAAATATGATATGATGTTTTAGAAAACCATCTCACATACAATCCAGGATTCTATCCGTTACAGCACTTATACTCATTGCTGTATCAGTCGGCATGGAGACCACTGTCACACGCAGTTACTGCACTGCCCTTGCCATAAGTACATTCAGTGTCCTGACTGTAACTATATTGACATTCCCATCACTGTCTGGTGCCTACAAAAGAATTCCTGATAACGGTTGCTGCTGTTTGCTTATTCTCAGCTCCACTTTTGATATGCAGATCCACATGACTGTTTCATTAATACATTAACCACATTCTTCCTTCACAAGTTGTTGGCCTTTTGCCTAGTCTGCCTATTGGGACTAGATTGGGTTGGGATATCTGCTCAGCATGAATGGGTAGGACCCAAGGGTCGGTTTCCGTTCTGCACATCCCTCTGACTCTACAACTCTATCCCAACAACTCTTCAGTATTCACTTCCCAGCGATGGTTATTCTGCAGCTAAATCTCTGGATGACAGTTCCATCATATCTGTTCACTGTCATTCCATCTGCCTTATGGCGAATATGGGGAGTCATTCCTCAGTAGTGGGGGGTTGAACAGATGTGGAGAGATAACAGAGATAGGGAGGCTTACAGGGACTCGAGGATGTTAGAGTTAAACAGAGTTACATCTGGTCAAGAATGTTCATGGGACAAAGGGGTTTGGGGATTGGAGTAATTTAAAGAGATATGGGGAGCTGGATTAGATTCTGGAGATAGGGATAGGGATGGATGTAGGGAGAGGCAGGCAGTCTGAAAGGCACAGACGGGGAGTGTGTCCGGGAGAAGTGTATTGTGTATACTAACAGACATATGGAAGATTGTAGTGACTGAAGACGTTTACACAGTTATAAGAAGGCTTCTCGGTTCTGAAGGATACAGAGATCGGAAGGCAATGGAGAATGCCAGGTCACTGGGAAGGAGACAGTTACACAGATGGGGAGGGTTGCACAAACTGAAAGAGGTTGCTGTGGTTGCGAGTGGTATGGTGTCAGGAATGAGGGTGAAATTTAACTGTCAGGGTTTACCAGGATGAAGGAATTTAGTATCTACTGCAGAAGTTTAGGAGTTAGGGTGTTAGGGATTGGAGAACCTGAGAGAGACAGAGAGAATGGTGTGGACTAGAGGAGATTCCAGACAGAGGTAGGATTATCGGGATTGGAGGATATTACAGAGATCATTAAAACAGCATGGGCCAGGATTGATGCCTGCGATCCCCTGTGCTGACGCATTGAGGACCAGTACAGCAGAGGTGAAAGCAGGACCCTCACAAGATGGTGGAAATGAAGTCTAGAATGTTGCTGTTCCTTGCCCAGATCTGTATCTATGTCCTGTCTTCCAGGTCTGAATATAGACGTCTACTACCTCCACCCTGTGCTGTTTACTGTGAGCGAACTTACCGGCTGCAGGAATTACTGAAGGCTCCAGATCTCCCTCTCCATCTCTCTCTCTCTGGCTGACCAACCAGCTTCAATGAGGTGATGGATGAGACAGGAGTTAGGAACATCCTGATAACCTGTATGAGACAGAAATAGGCAGAATGGGAAATTAGACTGATGCAATGAGGGTAATTCATGCAGAGTGGCACTGAGACCAGCAGAGATCTCAAAAATCCCAGTCTCCATCCCTTGCCTGTGCTGCTGCGTCTCTCTGGAATGGACAATTCTGTTGACTCAGGATCTCAGACCATCTGTAAGAGGGAGAAATGCTGACAGGGGCAGCAAATAGACTGACACAGCGAGGGATACCAGATTGAGAGATACTGAGTGATATCACATTATTAGACACTGCATTAACAGGGAATTGTTTGAATTTGTAACAAAGGCACTGGAATAATTGTGAGGGGATTCATCCTTCCTATCTCATCATCTCTTTGGTGGTGGGTCACTTACGAGGCCGACTCTCTCGCACTCTTGGGCAGTGCGGGTCCGGAGTTGGCTGTTCAGACCGATGTGTCCTTCCACAGACTCTGTTACACTTGGGGCAGAAGGTGGCCATGGGAAGCGGGTGGGTGGGGCGTTGGTGTGGCAGCACGCTCAGTGTGCTGTTTTCTCCTGGATTCCTATTTTTCCCCACAGCAAATCTCGAGGTGCTTGACACCTTCCTAATGCTCCTTCCCCACTTCAGACGGTCTTGGCCCAGGACTTAACGGATTTGATTAAGAGATGAAAAAAAACCTATCAATTCTGAAGAAGCCAACGTTTATAAATGTGGACACATTTGTTAAAGAAATCGCCAGGGAGTCTCCGAGCAGGAGGAGTGCAGTAGGAAGAGGAAACGTCAGCGTTTAATCAGATGATCAGAACAGGGTGAATGAAGGTGCTGGAGGTGGTGAGGGTGTTACAGAGAGGGGCAAAGGCCTGAACAGTGTTACAAAGCCAGTACGAATTGCTGCAGCTAGAGCTGTTTGCAAAGGTAGGGACGGACATATGTATTTTTCATTGATTCATACATGGCCTGAGGATGTCACCGGTTGGACCAGCATATATTTCCCTCCTGCTAATTGCCCAGAGGCAGCTCAGAGTCAGCCATATTGCTGTGGGACTGGAGTCACATGTGAGCCAGACCAGGTAAGAATGCCAGATGTCCCTCCCTAAAGGACATACGTGAACAAGTTAATTTTTTCCAGATATTCAACAATGCTTATACAGAGGCCTCACTAATATCCTGTACAGATACACCATGACATCCCAACTCCTACTCTCAATGCTCTGCCCAATGAAGGGTAACCATCCCAAACGCCTGCTTCACCAGTCTGTCTACCCGTGACGCTACTTTCAAAAATCTGTGAACCTGAGTCCCTGGGTCACTGATTGACAACAGTACCCAGGGCCCGAACATTAATTGTACAAGTCCAGCCTGGTCTGCTTTAACACAATACAACATCTTGCATTTCTCCACCTGTTATTCCTAACCTCACTGGTCCAGCAGTACTGTTGATCCCATTGTACTCTTCGATAACCCTCTTCACTGTCCACATTATCACCAATTTCAGTCTCACTCACAAACTTGCTAACCATGGTTCCTGTATTATCATCCAAACTGTTTATATAAATGATGCACAACAGTGACCCAGCACCGAACCCCATGGCACACCGTTGGTCACAGGCCTGCAGTTTCAGCGCAACCCTCTATGAACATGCTGTGTCTCCTACCATCAATCTGTTTTTTATCTAGTTCGTGAGCGCTCCCTGGTTATGTGTGATCTAAACTAACGATCCAGTTTGCCATGCAGAACCTTGTCAAAGACCTTGATAAAGTTCATGTGGACATCGTGTACTGCTCTGCTTTGATCTCTCACTTGTCTACCTCCACACTCACATTTGAGGCATGATTTCCCATTCACAAAGGACTGCTGACGATCGTTAATCTGTCCTTACCTTTCCAAATGCACGATGAGTTTCCCTCAGAATCTCCTCCAACAACTTACCAACCCTGCATCAGTCTCACTGGTCCGTAGTAGCTGTCGATGATACAAATATCTCTGGAAGGGGTCGTGTAATTTCCTCCCTCGTTTCTCATAAGGCGCTGGGATACATCTGATCATGTCCCAAGGTTTTATCTAACTTTTTTGCATTTTAAGACATCCAGCAACTCCTGTTCTCCAATGTGAACTCTTTGGAAGACATGCCTATGTATTTTCCCAAGTTACTGAGCTTCCATGTCTTTCTCCACAGTAAACCCTAATGCAAAATATTTGTTCAGTATCTCCCCCATCAGCAGTGATTCCACACATACAGCCTCATTGATCTTTCAGGTGCCCTATTCTCTCACGAGCTAATTTTTAGCCCTGGTTGAAACTTGTCAAAATGCTTCTGAAATTTCAAATATCCCTCTACCGCAACTAGCCTCCCCCACCCTTATCTATTATGCCATTTAAGGTCACACCAAAATATAGAATCCAACAGATTTAAAAATATTCCCCTTTTATAAAGTCATACATCTCCCATTGTTTCTAAGTATCTAGTTATCATTTATTGTCATATTCTTTACAGCATATTCCAGCACGTTCCCGACTTACTGTCAGGCTAACACCGTTTGGTTTCAGACTGACTGCACAAAGGGTTTTGGGAATCCTTGTGAATCAATCTGAAACAGGTAGCTTACAGGATCAGTAGGTCATAGAGAAGGCAAATCAAATGTTGTCATTTATTCCAAAGGGAATGGAGTCTAAAAATAGGGGGGTCTTGCTAAAACGATGTCAGATCACACCTAGATTATAATGAATAGTATGAGTGCCCTAAGGAAAGATATTCTTGTATTGGAGGCAGGCCAGGGAAGGTTCACTCGGTTGATCCTGGAGATGGTGGGATTTTCCAATGAGAAGAGGTTGAGTAGATTGCCCTTGAACCTAATGGGGTTTTGAAGAATGGGAAAGAAATTGAATGAAACATCCAGGATTCGGAGGAGGTTTGACAGGTTAGATGTCTTTAAGTTAGAAAATCGAACAGTACAGCAGAGTAATAGGCCCTTCGGCCCACCATGGCTGTGCTGACCATGATGTTATTCTAAACTAATCCCATCTGCCTGCACATGGGCGATATCCCTCTATTCTCTGCCTGTTCATGTTTCTGTCTAAATGCCACTTCAAAACTTTGCTCTCATTGCCACCTCTCCCACCTCCTGAGCAGCTTCTACCTTCTCGGTAAAGACAACTGGCCTCATTCATCTCACTTAAAACTTCTCACTCACACCTTAAACCGAGGCGCCCTTGTATTTGATATTTCTACAGTGGAAGGAGGATTCCAACTATCCACACTATTCACGCCTTTCCTAATGCTATATACCTGTTCCAGGTCACCCTTCAGTATCCGATAGACACGCAAAACAATCCAACTGCGTCCAACCTCCTTACAGTAAACACATTCTCATCCAGGCAACATTCTGCCAACCCCCTGTTGTACACTCCCTGAAGCCTCCACATCCTTCCTGTAGTATCTCAACGAGAATGACACGCAACTTTCCATACACGGCCGACTAAAGTTACATTCAGTCACAACATGACATGCAAACGTCTGTACTCAATACTGTGACCAATGAAGGGAAACCTACCATACACCTCCTTTACCACCACATCCTACTGTGTTGTTATTTTGAGGGAGCTACAGATTTTCATCCAAGGTCATCTGTTTATCAATGTTTTCAATTAGTCAATTAGTGTACTTCTCTCTTCCATTTGACTTCATAAATGCATCACTTCACACTTGTCCCGATGAAATTCGATTTGCGATTTCTCTGCCCAGCGTTCCAGCTGATCTACACACTGCTGCAACCTTTAACACTCTTCCTCACTATCCACAATTCACCTAACTATTCCTGATCATTACATGCCTTTCCAAATGTCGTCTGCAAAATTACCACTCAAACTGCTGACCTTTTCATCTGAATCACAGATATAAATTACACACAGACAGACATCGCAGCACAGATCCTTAAGAAACAGCATTGGCCACAGACGTCCAATCAGAAATTGACCACTGCACATGCCTCTGTCTACTATCAACAAGAAAATATTGTATCCAACTTACCAACGAGCATGGATTGTGATTTGATCTTCCAGATCCCCCTTGCTATTTGGACGCTGTCCATTCATAATGACTCTATGTTTTGATTCCCAGATTAAATTGGCTGTCTCACTAATGCACTAACTGCGTCCTTTCTTCACAACAAAACGGGACCTTGTTTGGTTTTTTGCTGATCCGGCCTAAATCCCTACAACCCTTCAATAATCACATTGCTGTCATGATCATTCTGCAGCCACACCTCCACAATAACAGTTCGATCATATCTGTTCCTTTCAGTTAATGCTGTCATTCCATCTGCCTTGTTGCAAATGCATGGCGCGTGTCACCAAGAGAGGGCCTTTGAGGGATGGATAGAGGTCACAGAGTGGGAGAGATGTTTGGGGGCGCGACAATGTGGCAGGGTTAAACATAGTTACAGTTGTTACAGAATGTCCGCAGGAGAAAAGTTTTTATTATTTGGAGGAAGTTGGAGAGATAAAGTGTTTTTGATTAGACTTAAGAGATAGGGATGTGTATAGGGTTGTGGATCGATACATGGGCTATGTTGATCAGGGTGTAGAAACATTCACAGGATTCCAGGATGTGGTACATTTAACAACAGTTTGGGATCTGGAGAATATCAGAGTGATAGGGAGGATGGTATGGACGGGAGAATGTTGCAAGCACATGGAAGATGATATAGACTGGAGAATGTTGCACGGATAGGGAGGAGGTTGGAGACTGGATAAAGTTAGAAGGAGAGATGGTTTTATGGACTGGAAGGTATGTCAGAGAGAGTGGTGTGCATGCTGCAAGATACGACAGGGATAGGGAAGCTTGTAGAGACTGGAGGAAAGAGTCGTAGAGAGCATTGTGAGAGACCAGATTTACTTATGAGCATAGGATGTGCGACAGTGAGCGCAGCCTTTTGCAGACATAAACGAGAATACAATGGCCACAAAGCAGTCGCACCAATACATAGGGATATAGGAATTGAAGGATGTGAAGAGATTAGACAGAGTAGGAGTGTTGCATGCAGTGGAGGAGATAAAACTGATAGGGATGGTTTTAGAGACTCAACAGTGTTAGGAAATAGTGGGAGTTGCAATGGTGAGAGCAGGTTTCAACAATTCGGAGGATATAGACCTGAAGGAGCTTTGACAGATAGCGATGGTACAGTAAAGGGAATTGTAGTGGCTTCCCTTTCATAAGCAATCCATAAGCACTTAAAATAGCCTTTTTGACATGTGCATCATCTCTCGACCATTCATCAGACAGCGCTGCAAATATTTCACTCCCTCTGCCTACCAGCTTAGACTGAACTAGCATTACCCAGAAGACCTCGGGCCACTCTACCTGTCTATGCAATTTTTCAAATGAAATACAGAGTTCCTTGACAGTAGAGTCACAGGTAGTTATGATAGTGAAGAAGGCGCTTGGTATGCATTCCTTTATTGGTCAGAATATTGAGTACAGGAGTTGGGAGGTCATGTTGCGGCTGTACAAGATAGTGGTTAGGCCACTTTTGGAATGCTGCATGCAACTCTGTTCTACTTCCGATCGGAAGGATTTTGTGAAACTTGAAAGGGTCCAGAAAAGATTTACAACAACATTGCCAGGGATGAGCTATAGGGAGAGTTTGAACAGGTGATGGTTGTTTTGCCTGGAGAGTCAGAGTTTGATGGCGACCTTATAGAGGTTTATAAAATCAAGAGGGGCATGGATAGGGTAAATAGACAAAGTCTTTCTCCTGGGGTGTGCGAGTCCAGAGGTTGAGGGTGAGAATAGAAAGATATAAACGATAAAAAGGGGCAACTGTTTCACGCAGAGGATAGTACATATATGGAATGAGCTGCCAGAGGAAGTTGTGGAGGCTAGTACAACTGCAACAGTTAAAAGGCATCTGGATGGGTATATGAATAGGAAGGGTTTAGAGGGAGATGGGCCGGGTGCTAGCAGGTGAGACTACATTGGGTTGGGATATCTGATCTGCAGGATGGGACCATGAATGGGTTGTGGAACCTGGAGGATTGTTATGATTTGAACCACAGGTAATGTTTGATTGGATCTTTAAGCCAAACTTATAGATGGTACAATTGCAACATTTAAGAAGAATTTGGATGGATATATGAATAGAAAGGGGTTGGAGAGAGATAGGTCAGGTACTAGCAGGTGGGACTAGATTTGGTGGGAATATCCTGTCGGCATGGCTGGGTTGGAATAAACGGTCTGTTTCCATGCTGTACATCTCTATGACTGTAAGATCGGCTGAATGGTCTAATAAAAAATTACCTGTGGTTCAAATCATAATATCCTCCAGGTTCCACAAGCCATCCCCTGTCCCATCCTGCAGGTTCAATGAATCCCGGAACCTCTAACTTCTGCAAGTCCCACGTCCCTTCCGATATTTGTACTATCCTCCAGGTTCTGCAGCCCTTCCTAACTCGTAACATGGCCCAGACTCTCCAACTCCTCCTTCCTCTACAATGTTCTCCAGAAGAGCACTGGAGGATGGTGGGGTTTACAGAGATATGGAGGGACATCAGGACGGGAGGATATTGCAGACATTAGGAATATATGGACTTGAGGAGGTTTCACAGTTTATGAGTGTTGTAGGGACTGGAGGAACTTACAAAGATAGGGATAGTTTTAGATTGGAGGATTCTGCAGAAAACCTTTACGTGGTTAAAGGCAGGATTCTCTGCAGCGTGCACGAACAAAGAGATCCTGTGTCCCTCAGGTTCCCACCCTAGTTGACAGACTGTTAAGAAGGCGGATGGTGTGTTGGATTTCATTAGCAGGGGGATTGAATTTAAGAGATGTGAGATTTTGCTGCAGCTCTACAGAACCTCAGTTAGACCACACTTCGAATATTGTGAACAGTTCTGTTCGCTTCATTATAGGAAGGACGTGGAAGCTTTAAAGGCAGGGCAGGATGCTGCCTGGACTGGAGGGCATGCCCATAGAAGGTAGGTTGTGGAAGCTAGGGATTTTCTGATCACAGCGAAGGAGGAAGAATGGTGACTTGATAGAGGTGTACAAGGGAATGAGAGGCATAGATAGAGTGGATAACCAGAGACTACATCCCATGGCGAAATGGCTATCACAAGGGGACATACGTTAAAGGTAATTGGCAGAAGGTTTAGCTTAGATATCAGAGGGATATGGGCCAAGTGCTGGCAGATAGGACTAGATTGGGTTGGGATATCCTGTTTGCATGGACGGGACTGGTACGTTACTTACACAGAGTGTGGTGGGTGCGTGGAATGGACTGCCAGCCGTGGTAGTAGATTCAGACACATTACAGACATCTAAGCAACTCTTGGATAGGCACATCAATGATAGTAAAATGTAAGGTATGTAGGTTCGTTTCATCTTTAGAGTAGGCTAAAAGGTCAGCACAATATTGAGGGCTGAAGGGCTTGTTTTGGAATGTGCTATTCCATGTTCTAAATAGCAAGGGTTATGATGGCAGCAAGAGGTTTCGGGAAGCGGGAGAGGATGCGATCTGAATGAAGTGACACAAATAGGAGGCGTTGCTAAAGTTGTATGAGGTAACAGAGACAGCAATGGTCTGATCTGGAGCAGATGACCAGACTGCGAGAATTGTGGGGACTGGAGGTGCATTCACAGGAAGGGAGGAGCATAGAGCCACAGGAGGTTACAGAAATGGGGAGAGCTGTCGGGCCTACAGGAGGACATGGAGATGGGGAGGTTGGGAAGAATGAAACAGTTTACAGGGATAAGGATGTTGGTAGGATGGGGTGTTTTACACAGACAGGAATGTTGCAGGTGAATGGAGCTGAGTACAGAGATAAAGTGGGTTGTACAGATTGGAAAAACAACTAGACCTATAGAGGGTAGTCGTGACTGAAGATGTTTATAGACACAGGAAGGCTTAGGTTCTGCAGATTATTTAGATAAAGGGGGTGATTCTCCAAGTGATAAAGACAGCAATTTTGTTTGGAGACAGTTTCACAGATTAGGGAGCATTAGGAACCTCCTCCAGTTTGGTCAGAGTGGGAAGGGTTGTAGGGGAGGGTGATGTTTACACATGGAAGAGCTGGAGAAGATTGTGGAAATGAGTAGATGGATGGAGACACTGGAGGAGCTTACATTGACAGGGTGGGTGCTGGCAATGAAAAGATATCACATCAATAGTGGGTCTTGTAGGAACTGTATTGAAAGAGTCACAGGCATTGGAATGACTTCTGTAGATTGGGAGTATTACAGGGACTGAGAGGATTGTAGGGTCTCCACAGATTGATCGTGTCTTTCAGAATAGAAGAGTTTATGTTGATATGGATAGCTTAAACCAATGCATGCGGTCTTCATTTCAAGACCAGAGCCTTATTATCCCTCACCAGCCAAGGATCCCTAACCCTGCCAGCTTTTCCCTTTACCCCAATGGGGCAGACTGGTCCTGGATTCTTCAGATCACACTTTGAAAAGCCTCCCATTTGCCAGTTCTTCCATTTCCTTCAAACAGACCCACCCAATCGATTAGAATCATAATGTGGAGGTGCCTGTGTCGGACTGGGGATGTACTAAGTTAAAAATCACCCGACACTCGGTTCCAGTCCAATCAGTTTATTTGAAAGCACTAGCTTTCAGAGCACTGCTTCTTCATCAGGTGGTTGTAGAGCACAATCCTAAGTTACAGAATTTATAGCAACAGGATGGCAGTGTCATGGAATATAATATCAAACAAATTTAGTTTAAGCCTTTCATCTGTTACAGTGATCACCAGCGCTTCCAAAGCGACTTGGATTATAACTGTGCATTGTGCAATTTTAAATTCATGGCATTGACGCTGACCAGATCCTGCAGAATGGCCCCAAACCTGGCCCTGTTCCAGTTTTCCTCTTCAATCTGTGGACCTGCTGATCTTTCTCCATAACTATGTTAAAACGAAGACAGTTGTGGGCACTGGACCCAAAGTGCTCTCTGAATGAGAGTTCAGTCACTTGCCCGACCTCGTTTTCTGAGGGGAGGTCCAGTGTTACACCTGCCTGAGTAGAGTAGGGCCCTCTGCATATTGATTTAGGAACCTTCCTTGGACACATTTGAAAAATTGCCCTCCATCCAGTTTTTTTTATACTTTAGGTGGCCCAGTCAGTACAGGGAATATTAAAATCTCCAGCCTGCACTCCTCTATTATTCCTATAGTTATCTGCAATCTCTCTACACAGCTGCTCCTCTGGTATCTGATGGGTCTACAACAGTCTACAATACAGTCCCAACAAAGTGACCCCACCCCTCTTCTTTCTAACTTATAGAAGAGGTGGTGCTGGAGGTTTTAAAACACAAAGCCATAGCAAGTCCAAGAACCTGATTAAGTGTATCACAGGACACTGTGGGATGCTGGGGAAGAAATTGTGGAGCCCCTAGCAAAGGTATGTGTACTACTGACAGCCATGTGTGATGGGCTGGCAGGGTGGAGGGTGGCATCATGGACAGTGAAGGATGTTTTCTGAGATTACAAAGGGATCTTGATGAAGGGAGTGAATGGGCTGAAAAACTAGAGATGGAATTCAATCTGAATAAATACGAGGTAATGCAATTGGTAAAACAAACAATAGTAGAGTTTATACAATTAATGTTAAGGCTTCAGTTAGTGTTTTAGAGCAGAGGGACCTCCGGGTTCAGGTACATAATCCTTGAAGCTTGCATCACAGGATGGATAAGACAGTGCTTTGCATGCCTGACTATTGCTCAGTCCATTGAGTGGAGGATTTGGGACGTCATGTTGCGATTTCACAGACATTTGTGAGGCCTGTTCTGCAATACTCTGTCCAGTTCTGGTCGCCCAGTTAACAGGGAGGATATTATTAAGCTGCAGGACATTCAGAAGAGATTTACCAGGATATTGCTGGGTATGGAAGGATTGAGTTTGGAAAAATGGCTGGATAGGCTGAGTCTTTTTTCACTGGAGCCTGGGGGTTGAGACGTGATGCTGTAAAGGTTTATGAAAAAAATGAGATATATAGATCAATTTAATGGTAGTTGCCTTTTCCTCAGGATGGGGGAGTCTCAAGAGGAGGGGCCACATTTTAAGGTTAGAGGAGAGAGATGTTAAAAAAAAAGATATGGGGCAACTTGGTACACAGAGGGTGGTTTGAGTGTGGAATGAAATTCCTGAGAAAGGGGTTGATGTGGGTACAATTACAACGTTTAAAAGATATTTGGATAAACAGGTGAATAGGGAAGGGTTGGAGTGATATGGGCCAGCAATAGGCAGCTGGGAAGAGTTTAGTCTTCGATTATGGTGGGTATCAACTGAAGGGTCAGTTTCCATGCTGTACGGCTCTATGACAAGAATATGGTTTTATTCAATTATTGAAGAAAGGATCAGGGCTGGGTCCACTGACGTGCATCATCTACATAAATGATTCAGTTCAAAATATAGGAGTGATTGTGCGAAAGTTTGTTGATGATCAAATGAATGGTGTAGTGGACAGTAAATACGGTTATCAAAGGGGATCTTGACCAACTGGGCCAGTTGACCAAGGAATGAAAGATGGAGTTTAATTCAGGTGTTGTATTTTGTTAAGACAAACCAGGGAGGACTAACACAGTTAATGGAAGGGCTCTGGGCAGGGTTGTCGAACAGAGAGAGAGAGAGAGAGAGAGAGAGAGAGAGAGAGAGAGAGACCAGGGGGTGCAAGTTACATTGTTCCTCGGAAGTGGCATCACAGATGGACAGGGTGGGGAAAGCGACATTTGGCACGTTTGCCGACATTGGCCAGCACTTTGTTACATACGTTGGAGATATTTGTAACATTGTCCTAAATATTTCCCCTGGGCAGAGGAGGCCATGGGGTGACCCTAAGAATGGTGAATAACCAAGGATAGGTGAGTCCAAAACTAGAGGGTATAATCAGGAGGTGAGAGAGCAAGGATTTAAAGAGGGAGCTGAGGGGGAACATTATCCTCAGAGGATGGTGCATAGATGGAACAGACTGCCTCAGGCACATGGGAGAAACAAGAACAATTACAGCATGGAAAAGACGTTTGGGCAGGTACATGGAGAGGAGAAGGTTTGAAGAGATAAGGGCCAAACGCAGGCAAATGAGACTCATTCAGTTTAGGTAACATGGGCAGCATTGAGGAGTTGGACCACAGGTTCTGTTTCCGTGCTGTATCACTCTGTATCCAGTTAAAGAGGATTAGTGTACCAAAATAAGGCATGTTGTAGACACTGAAGCAAGTTACAGCGATAGGGATGGTAATCTGGAATGCAGTACATTTCAAATATGTGGAGGGACTATTGGGAATGGAGCATGTTACAGGGACAACTACTGTTATAGGAATTAAAAATGACTGAAGATATTGGTGCACAAGGCATGCCACAGATACAGTGTTGCAGAGTAGTGAGTTTTGGTACAGTGTTGGAGGGAGAACACAGAACTGAAAGATCCCAGGCAGCATTCCCAACCTCTCGTCGGAAGCCGGCTTTAACCTCTGTTGTCCTGATGCTCACTAAGACAGCGCAGGCCTGGATTGATAACTCTGAACTCCCGAAGCTGTCTCAGTGCAACATAATTTAAAGTAGATGTGGTGATTGAGCATGGGGTGTGTCTATACCGTGTTCCCCATCCAGCACTTATCCATATCATGTCTTGTAAGCCAATATTTGCAGCCTTCTCATTGCCGTCTGCTCTGTGCACTATGAGTGATCTTACCTCACTGCAGGATTTATTAAAGGCTCCAGATCTCCCTTCCCTTTATCTCTCTGGCTGACCAACCATCTTCAATGTGGTGATGGACGAGACACCCAGCATTTGGGAAGTCTATTGAGTCAGCAACTTCCTGAGTACCTACAGGAGACAGGGAAATAGACAGAATGAGAAATTAGACTGATGCAGTGAGGGTTACACAAGGAGAATGGAAATGAGCCCCACAGAGATCTGGAAAATCCCAAACTCCATCCCAGGCCTGCGCTGTTGCGTCTCCCTGGAGTGGAGAATTCTGTTAGCTCAGGATCGAGAGTAGCTGCAAGAGCGAGAGACGCTGACAGAGGCAGCAATTAGACCCACACAGTGAGGGATACCACATGGAGAGAGACTGAGTGATATCACCAGTGTGCTGGAAGGCTTCAGGATCACACAATCATGTTGGAAGAATGGGTCTAGCTTCATGTATCAGTGCTCAGGGATGAGCAACCACTGAGCAGGTGAAGTGATGGCCTAGTAACATTATTGGTAGCGCATTTGTCCAAAACCTCAGTTCGTGCTCAGGGGAGGCAGGTTTGAATCTCATCATAAGATATGGTGGAATTTAAAATCAATAATTTTAAAAATATCAATTAACAATCCATAAACAAATATGAAACCATTGCTGATGTACAAAAAACACAATCCCTTAGATTACCTACAGTGTGGAAACAGGCCTTTCGACCCAAGAGTAACTCACTCAGACCCATCACCCTCGACCGAATACACCTAACATTAGGGTCAATGTAGCATGGCCAATTCGCCTGACCTGCGCATCTTGGGACTGTGGAAGGAAACCGGAGCATCTGGAGGGAATTCACGCAGACATGCGGAGAATGTACAAACTCCACAAAGCCTCCCGGGGCTGGAATTGAACCTGGTATGCCGGTGCTGTGAGGCAGGAAGGCTAATCACTGAGCCACCGTGCCGCCCACTTGCCCTTGCGACAACAAAATCTGATCATCCTCATGTGGTCTGCACTACATACCCACAGCAAAGTGTTTACCTCTCAATTGCCTTCTGAAATGGCCGAGCAAGCTATTCAGCTCATGGGCAGCTAGGGATAGGCAATGAAGACTGGTCAGCCAGAGACACCCACATCCCCTACCTGATTTATAAAAAAATCTATTCGGATGGTCCTACTGGAACTGTGCTCGGGCCTCTGACCTAGCCAATCATGTCTGTAGGTTTATGGATAGGGCTTTAAACTGACAGAGAGGATGCTGGGACAGGGTCCCGGTGAAAGGAGCTTTCCAAGTCCAAAGAGAAAAGGTGAAGTAATGGAGCAACATGAGAATGTGGCTGAAAGGAACAAAATGGGGACAGAGTTTAATTAAAACTGTACATCAGTGAATAGGTTTGTGACAGGAAATCGTGGGAAAGAGTAAATTATGATTTTTTTTTAAAATGGACGAAGTCTTATCAATAAGGTAGATGGATTTCTGACACTGAGATAAAAAAAGATTTAGACACCAGAGAGACACGGTTACAGGGCGAACAAAAGGTGGACATAAATATTCAATGGATCACAACCTTGTGCAAATTCAGGCAAAATGAGTAACAGTAACAATAATGGGTAAGGAAGACATCACAGAGAAAGCATTTGGTCTCAGAAGTAGAGTCAGTCTGAATGTAAATTCTGGCTACTACTTGCAAAGGACACAAGCAGCAGAACAGTTTTAAGCCACCGAACAGCATTCCATTGCTCATCACTGCATTACACAGGAACTGATTGGAATATTTTAACAAACACATTGTGATAATTTTGGGAAACTTCAATATTCCCATAATCTGGGACAGTCACACTGACAACAGGAATATAGGAAGATGAGTTCAGAAAAAAAATTTTCAGTGTTTCTTTGAATAACAAATTGTGCAACTGGCTAGGGACATAACTGTCTCAAAGTAAAAACAATGACTGCAGATGCTGAAAACCAAATACTGGAGATGTTACCTAAAGCGCTCTGCTAGGAGGTGCCCAGTCTCCCCAATGTAGAGGAGACCACATCGGGAGCAACGGATACAATAAATGATATTGGTGGATGTGCAGGTGAAACTTTGATGGATGTGGAAGGCTGCTTTAGGGCCTTGGATAGAGGTCAGGGAGGAGGTGTGGGCACAGTTCCTGCGGTGGCGCTTTAGGGAACATCTCCGAGCCACCCGCACCAATCAACCAAACCGCCCCGTGGCCCAACATTTCAACTCCCCCTCCCACTCTGCCGAGGACAAGGAGGTCCTGGGCCTCCTTCACCGCCGCTCCCTCACCACCAGACGCCTGGAGGAAGAACGCCTCATCTTCCGCCTCGGAACACTTCAACCCCAGGGCATCAACGTGGACTTCAAGAGCTTCCTCATTTCCCCTTCCCCCACCTCATCCTAGTTTCAATATCCAGCTCAGATACTGTCTCCTTGACTTGTCCGACCTGCCTATCTTCTTTTCCACCTATCCACTCCACTCTCTCCTCCTTGACCTATCACCTTCATCTCCTCCCCCACTCACCCATTGTACTCTATGCTACTCTCTCCCCACCCCCACCCTCCTCTAGCTTATCTCTCCATGCTTCAGGCTCACTGCCTTTATTCCTGATGAAGGGCTTTTGCCCGAAACGTCGATTTCGCTGCTCGTTGGATGCTGCCTGAACTGCTGTGCTCTTCCAGCACCACTAATCCAGTATTTGGTTTTCAGCATCTGCAGTCATTGCTTTTACCTTGTTGATCTTAACCCTACTGCGAATCCTCTTGCAAGAATGCCTGCCTTGAAGAAGTTTTCCTCCTCTCTCTACAAGAATCTCAGGGAGTCCCTCTCCCACTGCAACTCCCAGGTCATTTCCTCTGCTCTGAAGCTCTTCAACCATGTTGTGAAACAAACTCAGTACCACAGCCACACTTGCTTCCTCAGTGCATGCCTCCGTAACCAACTCATCCCACACAGACTCCAGACCACCTTTAAATCAGCAGAGTTCGGACCCGAACAGGACAAACAGTACAGACTACAGATTCAAAAACACCAGCAACAGTTCTCCTTCAGGATCCTCCGCTCCACGCTTGCAGCAATGCGCCGTCACCTAACTTCTCTCCAGTCATCCCTGCCTCAGCTGAGGGCCACACTTTCTCAGAATTGCAAAGGACCCAGTCTGTACTACATCCTCAGGAGAATTCATACTCTCAACAAACAGTATTTCAATTCCATCTCAAACATCAAAAACTTTAAGTACAACAAACTTTTACCCACCCACCTCCACAACCAGCGATCCTCAAACATTCCAGAAGATTCCCCTGGCCTCGGAAACGCCATTAGCCATGCGGCTGACGCTGCTACCACCCCCACGCTGAGTGATGATGTCACTCCCGTCCAAATTATGGCCGCTCCCACAGCCACCTCCGGCCCTCACATCATCGCTGATGCCACACGCTCAGTGACTTCCCCTACTGCCATGATCACCACCACTTCCGCCTCCACCAGCGCCACTCACCTGCATTCTGCTGACACGCCCCCCACAGACCCCACTGTCACTATCCCCACACCCCAGAACCCCGAGGGCAACATTACCCCAGCTCATGCCTCCACCCACATTCCCCCCACCATCACACCCACTCCAGGTACTGGCTCCGACCCCACTCCCAGCTCCACACCCACACCAGATCCCAGCTCCCGGCCCTGCCGAGTTTTCACCATCCCTCCAGACCTCCCACTCACTGAGGACGAACGATCAGTCCTCAGCAAAGGACTCACCTTCATCCCACTCCGTCCACACTTCAATGAATTTAATACACGACGTGACATCGAACAATTCTTCCGTCGCCTCCGCCTCCGAGCTTACTTTCACAATCAGGACTCCCGCCCACCTTCCGAGGACCCCTTCACCCACCTCCAACACACTGCATCCACCAGGACACCCCGCGCTGGCCTATTACCTGCCCTCGACCTCTTCATTTCCAACTGCCGCCGGGACATTAACTGCCTCAACCTGTCTTCCCCCCTGCCCCACTCCAACCTCTCCCCCTCACAACGCGCAGCCCTCTAATCCCTCTGCTCCAATCCCAACCTCACCATCAAGCCAGCGGATAAAGGGGGCGCAGTGGTAGTCTGGCGCACTGACCACTACACCGCTGAAGCCAAACGCCAACTCGAGGACACCTCTTCCTACTGCTCCCTCGACCATGACCCCACCCCCATCACCAAACTATCATCTCCCAGACCACACAGAACCTCATAACCTCAGGAAATCTCCCACCCACAGCTTCCAACCTCATAGTCCGGGAACCCCGCAGTGCCCGGTTCTACCTCCTTCCCAAGATCCACAAGTCTGACCACCCTGGCCGACCCATTGTCTCAGCATGCTCCTGCCCCACTGAACTCATCTCTACCTACCTTGACACTGTCCTATCCCCCCTAGTCCAGGAACTCCCCACATACGTTCGAGACACCACCCACGCCCTCCACCTCCTCCAAGACTTCCGTTTCCCCGGCCCCCAACGCCTTATCTTCACCATGGATATCCAATCCCTCTACACCTCCATTCGCCATGACCAGGGCCTCCAAGCCCTCCGTTTTTTCCTCTCCAGACGTCCCAACAGTACCCTTCCACTGACACTCTCATTCGTTTGGCCGAACTGGTCCTCACCCTTAACAATTTCTCCTTTGAATCCTCCCACTTCCTCCAGACCAAAGGCGTAGCCATGGGCACACGTATGGGCCCCAGCTATGCCTGTCTCTTTGTTGGCTATGTAGAACAGTTGATCTTCCGTAATTACACCGGCACCACTCCCCACCTCTTCCTCCGCTACATTGATGACTGCATTGGCGCCACCTCGTGCTCCCGCGAGGAGGTTGAGCAATTCATCAACTTCACCAACACATTCCACCCTGACCTTAAATTTAACTAGAATATCTCTGACACCTCGCTCCCCTTCCTGGACCTCTCCATCTCCATTAGTGACGACCGACTTGACACTGACATTTTTTACAAACCCACCGACTCCCATAGCTACCTGGATTACACCTCTTCCCACCCTATCTCTTGCAAAAATGCCATCCCGTATTCCCAATTTCTCTGCCTCCGCCGTATCTGCTCCCAGGAGGACCAGTTCCACCATAGGACACACCAGATGGCCTCCTTCTTTAGAGACCGCAATTTCCCTTCCCACGTGGTTAAAGATGCCCTCCAAAGCATCTCGTCCACATCCCGCACCTCCGCCCTCAGACCCCACCCCTCCAACCGTAACAAGGACAGAACGCCCCTGGTGCTCATCTTCCACCCTACAAACCTTCGCATCAACCAAATCATCCACCGACATTTCCGCCACCTCCAAAAAGACCCCACCACCAGGGATATATTTCCCTCCCCACCCCTTTCCGCCTTCCGCAAAGACCGTTCCCTCCGTGACTACCTGGTCAGGTCCACATCCCCCTACGACCCAGCCTCCCATTCTGGCACTTGCCCCTGCCACCGCAGGAACTGTAAAACCTGTGCCCACCCCTCCTCCCTGACCTCTATCCAAGGCCCTAAAGGAGCCTTCCACATCCATCAAAGTTTCACCTGCACATCCACCAATATCATTTATTGTATCCGTTGCTCCCGATGTGGTCTCCTCTACAGTGGGAAGACTGGGCGCCTCCTAGCAGAGCGCTTTAGGGAACATCTCCGAGACACCCGCACCAGTCAACCAAACCGCCCCGTGGCCCAACATTTCAACTCCCCCTCCCACTCTGCCGAGGACATGGAGGTCCTGGGCCTCCTTCACCGCCGCTCCCTCACCACCAGACGCCTGGAGGAAGAACGTCTCATCTTCCGCCTCGGAACACTTCAACCCCAGGGCATCAATGTGGACTTCAACAGCTTCCTCATTTCCCCTTCCCCCACCTCATCCTCGTTTCAATCTGCCAGCTCAGTTACTGTCTCCTTGACTTGTCCAACCTGCCTATCTTCTTTTCCACCTATCCACTCCACCCTCTCCTCCTTGACCTATCACCTTCATCCGCTCCCCCACTCACCCATTGTACTCTATGCTACTCTCTCCCCATCCCCACCCTCCTCTAGCTTATCTCTCCATGCTTCAGGCTCACTGCCTTGATTCCTGATGAAGGGCTTTTGCCCGAAACGTCGATTTCGCTGCTCGTTGGATGCTGCCTGAACTGCTGTGCTCTTCCAGCACCACCAATCCAGTACATCATTGTCTCAGAGTGACCATAGTGTGATGAAACTGAGTGAATGAGGAATGTCACCTGGAGAGATCCTCATGGAAATTGTGATTAAGTGCAGTTTAAAGAAATATAACGTTTTAAAGTAAATCACAGAAAGGACAAGCTACAACTAGAAACAAAAATAACCAAAAACATGAGTTTGAGAGGAGAACTGACCATAGTAAATAGGCTAAACAGACTGAAATATGTGCCTGTCAATGAACAGTGGAAGAAATTTGAAGGAGCAATGTAAAACATCAACAAAAGGACATTCCATTGAAACAGAAAAATCTTCAGCAAGAAATCCCCATCAATCCCTCACTAAAGTAAAAAGGATCATATTAGATTATCGGGATTAGAGGATCACCAAAAAGTACTTAAAATCCTGAAGTGAGAGAACGTTTAAGGAGTAAGTTTTAAAGGGATTGCAAAGGGTCTGCTCGCAGGAGGAGGTCAGATAGAAGAGTGAATAATTGTCAAGGTTTTATGTCCCAAAAGGAATCGGGAGAGCTGAAGGTGCTGGAGGTGGTGAGAGTGTGACACAGAGTGGTCAGGGACTGAATGGTGTTCCAAAGCAGGTACGGATTGCTGCCGCTGGAGCTGTTTGCAGAGTTAGGGAGGGATATATGTATTTTTATTTATTTATTCGTGGGATGAGGGTGTCACTGATTGGACCAGCATTCTTTGTCCCACTGCTAATTACCCTGAGTATAGCACAGAGTCAACCACATTGCTGTGGGTCTGGTGTCACGTCCAGGCCAGACCAGGTTAGAATGGCAGAACCCTTCCCTAAAGGACGTAAGTGAACCAGATGAGTACTTCCTACTGGTCAACAATGCTTTTATGGTGGCCTCACCAATGTCCTGTACAGCCACAATATGACGTCCCAACATTTACTCTCAATGCTCTGCCCAATGAAGGTAACTATCCCAGCCACCTGCTTCACCAGCCTGTCTGCCTGTGACACCACTTTCAAAGAACTGTCTTCTTGCATCCCTGAGTCTCTGATTGACAACACTACCCAGGGCCCAAACATTAACTGGACAAGTCCCACCCTGGTTTGTTTCACCAAAATGGAACACTTCACATTTATCTAATTAAACTCCATCTGCTATCCTTCAGCCCACTATCCCAGCAGTACTGATCATCCTGTTCTATCACAGATAACCTTCTTCACTGTCCACTTTGCCACATATTTCAGTGTCAACCAAGAAGCTTACTTCCCACAAAACCAATATTCCCATCCAAACCATTTATCCAAATGACAAACAACAGGGAACCCACTCCACCGCTGGTCACATGGCTCCAGTCAGAAAGACAATATGTCTCCCATCACCCTCTGTCTCCTACCATCAAGCCAATTTTGTATCCAGTTGACTAGCTCCTCCTGAATTGCATATCCTTCTACATTGATCTGAACATATTACCCAGTTTACCAGACAGAACGTAGAACGCAGAACAGGACAGCACAAGACCCTTCGGCCACGATGCCATGCCCATCTTTTACCCGACTGTAAGATCAAACTAACCTACATACCCTCCATTTTGCTATCATCCATGTGCCTACCCAAGAGTCTGTTAAAATGTCCCGTTCCACCCACCCACAACTCTCTGTGTAAAGGACCTACATCTGGATTCTCCCCTTACCCATCCTCCAATCACCCTCAAATTATGCCCCTGGTACCATGTATGACATGGAATAAAGAGGTCTCTCACTATTCAATCTAAATATGCCTCACACCATCTTGTTCACCTCTTCCAAATCACACCACACTCTTCTTCACTCCAATGAGAAAAGCCTTAGCTCCCTCAACCTTTCTTCATAAGACATGCTCTCCAGTCCAGGCAGTATCCTGGTAAATCTCCTCTTTACCCTCTCTAAAACTTCCATATCCTTTCTGAAATGAAGGGACGAAACCTGAACACAATATTCTAATCGGGATCTAAACAGGGCTGTATAGCGCTGTAGCATAACCTCACGCTTTAAAACTCAATCCCCCAGCTAATGAAAGCGAATACAACATATTCCTTCTTAACAACATTATCAGCTTGGGTGGCAAATTTGACGGATCTCAGGTCCAAGATCCATCTGTTCCTCCACACGATCCAGTATTCTGCCTTTATTCATGTATTCTGCATTCAAGTCTCACCTTCCAAAATGAATCACTTCACACTTTTCCTGATTTGACTCCATCTCCCACTTCTCAGCCCAGTTCTACATCCAGTCAATGTCCCGTTGCAACCGACAACAGACCTCCACACTCTTCACTACTCCACCAACCTTCATGTCATTGGCAAACTTACTAACCCACTCTTCCACTCACACATCCAAGTCATTCATAAAATCACAATGAGCAGAGGTCCTGTAACCTCTCTCTGCAGAAAACCACTGGTCACTGAGCTCCAGGCTGAATGATTTCCATCTGTCCTCATCCTCTGTCTTCTATGGGCCAGGAATTCTGTATCGAGACAGGCAGGTTTCCATGTATCCCATGCTCTGTACTTTCTCAATGAGCCATAAATGTGTTTTGTCACATTCTCAAAGGATTCAATAAGATTTGTGAGGCATGAACTGTCCTTTACAAAGCCATGCTGACTTTCTCTAATCAAACTATGGTTTTCCAAGGAATCACAAATCCCGTCTCTCAGAGTCCTCTCCAATAATCTGCACATCACAGACAGAAGACTGAGAGGCCTGTGATTCCCAGGATTATCTCGATTCCCTTTCTTGAAAAACTCATGGCTGATTCACTTAACCTGCACATCTTTGGGCTTTGGAAACCTGAGCACCTATTGGAAACTCACACAGACATGGAGAGAATGTGCAAACTCCACACAGACAGTCGCCTGGGGCTGAAATCAAAATCGCGTCCCTGGTGCTGTGAAGCAGCAGTGCTAACCACTGAGCCACCGTGCCTGCCCATGTAACTCTCTAGAGCCCTGCTTCTGATCCTTGGTTCCTCAACCTTAAGTTCGCTTCCTTCTTCCTCTTGACTAGATGTTCTACATCCCTTGGAACCTTGTCAAATGCTTTGCTGAAGTTCATGTAGACAACCCTGACTGCTCTGCCTTCATCTATCTCTTGGCCAACCTCTCGAACAGTCAATCCGGTTTGTGAAACACAGTTTCCCACTCACAAAGCCATGCTGACTATCTCTAATCAGCCCTTGCCTTTCCAAATATATGTAGCTCCTTTCTCTCAGAATCTCCTCCAACAACTTCCCCAGCACTGGCTCACAGGACTGTAATTTCCTGGCTTTTCCCTGCAACCCTTAAGTGATGGAATAACATTAGCCACCTTCCAGTCTTCCGATAACTCATTATGTCTGTGGATAATATAAATATCTCTGTTAGGGACACCACAACCTCTTCCCTAGCTTCCCACAATATTCTAGGATAGACATAATGAGCTACTGAGGATTGATCGACCTTTATTTGTTTTAAGACTCCAACATTTTCTCTTCTCTGTTGAGGATTCTTTCCAACACATCACTCTTTATTTCCCTAAATTCCCGAGCTTCCATGTCTTTCTCCACAGTAACTTCTGACAACATTATCTTGTCCAATATCTCACCCACCTCCTGATAGTTAAGGTGCCCTATTCTCTACCAAGTTACTCCTTAGCCCTTATTGAAACTTGTGTAAAGGCTTCTGATAATTCGAATACACCGTATCCTCACTACAGCCACTCCTTCACCCTTATCTACTCTGCCATTTATACTCAAACCAATAAAAATACAATCCAACAGGCTTAATCCACATTGTCTTTTTATTAAATGTGTTTCTAAGGGTCCAGTTATTGTATATTGACATATCATTTCAAACATATTTCAGCTCCCGATCTACTGTCAGGCTGACACTGTTTGGTTTCAGACTGGCAGCAGAAATAGTTATGGGAGTTCTTGTTTCTCATTCTGAAAAAGGTAGCTTACAGGTTCAACAGGTAATAGAGGCTTTGGAATTAAGGAGGGAATGATGTGGGACTGTATTAGATTATGGACACAGAGAGTGCAGTGGTGACTGAAGAACATTATGGAGATAGGGAGTGGTGTGGGGCCTGAAAGGGGCCAAAGAGATCTGCAGGGCTGTTGGGCCCGAAGGAGGTTGCACAGATCAGGAGGATCATGGGGACTGAAGGTTACTCTGAATGGGAGGGTCATCGGGTCTGGATGAGATTATGGAGATAGGGAGGTTCGTGGGGTCTTTTGGAGTTTATGGAGTTAGGGAGGTTTGTGGGGAATGATTCAGGTTACATAGACAGGAAGAGTCGTGGGGACTGAAGGAGTTTATGGAGATAGAGAGGGCTGTGGGGACTGAAGGAGGTTATATAGATAGTAAGTTTATAGAGATGCACAGTGAATACTGGCATTTAGTGATGCAGCGGGCTGTAGTAACTGGGACAGGGGGGCTGTCTTACAGTGATGGGGAGGTTTGTGGAAGATGGAACAGCTGACAGATACAGGGTGGGTTTTAGGAATGGGAGGACTTTACAGGGATTTTGCGGAATGCAGGGATGGGACGTGGTAACAATCACAGGGAAGATTTTGGGAACTTGATCTGAGATGGATACATCTGAGAACAGAAGTGAGCCAAACAGTCAGGACAGGCAGGGACAAGGTAGGATTAATAAATTAAGCTGCATTTATTTCAATGCAAGGGGCCTAACAGGGACGGCAGCTTAACTCAGGGCATGGTTAGGAACATGGGACTGGGATCGCATTGCAATTGCAGAAACATGGCTCAGGGATGGGCAGGACTGGCAGCTTAATGTTCCAGGATAAAAATATTACAGGAAGGATAGAAAGGGAGGCAAGAGTGGGGGGGGGGGGGGGGGGGGGAGTGGTATTTTTGATAAGGGAAAGCATTACAGCTGAGCTGAGGGAGGATATTAACAGAAATACATACAGGCAAGTTATTTGGGTGGAACTGAGAAAAAAGAAAGGGATGATCACCTTATTGGGATTGTATTACAGACCCCCCCAATAGTCAAAGGGAAATTGCCAAACAAACTTGGAAGGAGATCTCAGCTATCTGTAAGAGTAATACGGTAGTTATGGTAGGGGATTTTAACTTTCCAAACATTGACTGGGACTGCCATAGTGTTAAAAGTTTAGATGGACAGGAATTTTTTAAGTGTGTAGAAGATACGTTTCTGATTCAGTATGTGGATATACCTACTAGAGAAGGTGCAAAACTTGACCGACTCTTGGCAAATAAGGCAGGGCAGGTGATTGAGGTGTCAGTGGGGGAGCACTTTGGGGCCAGCGACCATAATTCTATTTGTTTTAAAATAGTGATGGAAAAGGACAGACCAGATGTAAAAGTTGATGTTCTAAATTGGAGAAAGGCCAATTTTGACGGTATTAAGCAAGAACTTTTGAAAGCCGACTGGCGGCAGATGTTCGAAGGTAAAGGGATGACTGGAGAATGGGAAGCCTTCAGAAATTTGATAAGAGTCCAGAGAAAGTATATTCCTGTCAGGGTGAAAGGGAAGGCTGGTAAGTAGAGGGAATCCTGGATGACTAAAGAAATTGAGTGTTTGGTTCAGAAAAAGAAGCAAGCATATGTCAGGTATAGACAGGATAGATCAAGTGAATCCTTGGAAGAGTATAAAGGAAGTAGGACTATACTTAAGAGGGAAATCAGGAGGGCAAACACGGACATGAGATAGGTCTGACAAATAGAATTAAGGAGAATGCAAAGGGTTTTTAAAAATATATTAAGGAAAAAAGGGTATCTAGGGAGAGAATAGGGCCCCACAAAGATCAGCTAGGCGGCCTTTTTGTGGAACCACAGAAAACGGGGGAGATACTAAATGAATAATATGCATCAGTATTTACCGTGGAAAAGCACATAGAAGATATAGACTGTAGAGAAAGAGATGGTGACATCTTGCAAAACGTCCAGATTACAGAGCAGGAAATGCTGGATTTCTTGAAATGGTTAAAGGTGAATAAATCCCCAGGACCTGATCAGGTGTACCCGAGTACTCTGTGGGAAGCTAGAGAAGTGATTGCTGGACCTCTTGCTGAGATATTTGTATCATCAATCGTCACAGGTGTGCCAGAAGACTGGAGGTTGGCAAAAGTGGTGCCACTGTTCAAGAAGAGTGGTAAAGACAAGCCAGGGAATGACAGACAGGTGAACCTGACCTCGGCGGTGTGCAAGTTGTTGGAGGGAATCCTGAGGGACAGGATGTACATGTATTTGGAAAGGCAAGGACTGATTAGGGGTAGTCAACATGGCTTTGTGTGTGGGAAATCACGTCTCATAAACTTGATTGAGTTTTTTGAAGAAGTAACAAAGAAGATTGAGGAGGGCAGAGTGATAGATGTGATCTGTATGGACTTCAGTAAGGTGTTCGACAAGATTCCCCATGGGAGACTGATTAGCAAGGTTAGAACTCATGGAATACAGGGAGATCTAGCCATTTGGATACAGAACTGGCTCAAAGGTAAAAGACAGAGCGTGGTGGTGGAGGGTTGTTTTTCAGACTGTAGGCCTGTGACCAGTGAGTGCCACAAGGATCGTTGCTGGGTCCTCTACTTTTTGTCGTTTACATAAATGATTTGGATGCAAGCATAATAGGTACAGTTAGTAAGTTTGCAGATGACACCAAAATTGGAGGTGTAGTGGACAGCGAAGAAGGTTACCTCAGATTTACAACAGGATCTGAACCAGCTGAGCCAATGGGCTGAGAGCTCACAGATGGAGTTAAGTCCAGATAAATGCGAGGTGCTGCATTTTGGGAAAGCAAATCTTAGCAGGACTTATACACTTAATGGTAAGGTCGTCGGGTGTGTGGCTGAACAAAGATACCTTGAATGAGGAGTCACAGGTAGTCAGGATAGTGAAGGCGGCAATTTTGCGTGCAATTTTGGTAGACTTCCTATCGGAAAGGTTTGTAAAACTTGAAATGGTTCAGAAAAGATTTACAAGGATGTTGCCAGGGTTTGAGAATATGAGCTACAGGGAGAGGCTGAACAGGCCGGGGTTATTTTCACTGGAGCGTCGGAGGCTGAGGGGTGACCTTACCGAGGTTTACAAAATTATGAGGTGTATGGCTAGGATAAATAGACAAAGTCTTTTCCCGTGGGGTCAGGGAGTCCAGAAATAGAGGGCATAGGTTTCTGGTGAGAGGGGAAAGATATAAAAGAGACCCAAGGGGCAACCTTTACACAGAGGGTGGTTCCTGTATGGAATGAGCTGCCAGAGGATGTGGTGGAGGCTGGTACAATTGCAACATTTAAGAGGCATTTGGATGGGTATATGAATAGGAAGGATTTGAAGGGATATGGGCCAGGTACTGGCAGGTGGGACGAGATTGAATTTGGACATCTGGTCGGCATGGACGGGTTGGACCGAAGGGTCAGTTTCCAAATTGTACATCTTTATGACTCTATCATTCATAGAGGTTTTAGAAATAATCTGTGTGGTCGCGTCTGGAGGAGATTAAAGGTATAAAGGTTTGTAGTTACCGAAGGAAATTACATCAGTTGGGACCAGCAGAGTTTACAGAGACTGAGTGCGTTTTAGAGACAGGAAGAATTCATAGTCATCATTAGAAATGAAGAAACTAATTTATGAGAGAAGCAGGATCACTCTGCTTTATGCCCAGAGACAAGGAGGAGTCTTACAGCTGGAGGAGGTCACTAAGGTTCAGAGCTGTTTTGTTGTCGTGACAGGAAGGTTACAGAGATCATGAAGGTGGTAGGAGTTCAAAAAAGTCACAAAGACAAGGAGGTTTTTCAGGTCTGGAAAGGACTACACTGACCAGGATGGCTTAAGGAACTGAAGAGTTGTTTTTCTTCAGTTAAGGAGAGATGTGACAGAACGCGGCACTAAAGGCAAAGGCAGAAACTTGGAGAGTTGTAGTGGTCGGAGGAGCTTACAGGGATAGGCAGGATTGTTGGGGCTCAAAGGTAGGGAAAGTGGTATTTATGAAACAGACAGTGGAGAAACTGACAGACATAGGGAGGGTTCTGTAGAACAGTTGAATTTACAGACAAGATGGTGATAATAAAGCCTGAGAGTTTTCTCATGTTCCTTGCCCAGCATTGTTCTGACCTCATGCCCTCAGGGTCTGAATTAAAGTGCCCTAACTTCTCCCTGTGCTGTTTACTGTGAGTGATCTTACCGATCTGCAGGATTTCCTGAACGCTCCAGATTTCACTCTCCATCTCTCTCTGGCTGAGCAACTGTCTTCAATGTGGTGATGGATGAGACAGGAATTGGGAATTCTGCTAAGTCAGGGACATCAGGAATACCTACAGGAGACAGATAAATAGACAGAATGGTAAAATTACACTGCTGCAATGAAGTCTACACATGGAGAATGGCACTGAGTCCCACAGAGATCTGGAAATTCCCAGTCTCCATCCATGGCCTGTGCAGTTGCTTCCCTCTGGAGTGGAGAATGCTGTTGGCTCAGGATCTGGAGTAGCTGCAAGAGTGAGAGACGCTGACAGAGGTAGCAATTAGACCCACACAGTGAGGGATATAACTTGGAGAGAAACTGTGATATCAGCAGTGTGCTGGAAGGTGTCAGGATCACACAATGGTATCAACAGAAGTGGTTCTGACCAGTGAGCACTGCTACCAGTACTCAGGGAGGACTGAGCTATTTTATTGGGATAGGCTCCTCTGGTACCAGGATTATGCATTGTGCTATAAATGGACACAGATGAGGAGGGGGACAGGTCTGAGGTGGATGGAAATTCCCAAGTCCAAAGAGAAAGGTTGAAATATTGGAACACCATGGAGATATGAATGAAGACCAAAAGAAAGAAACAGTAAGGGACCGAGTTTAATTAAAATACGACATTGTCAAACAGATTTGTGACAGGAAATTATTGGTTAAAATAAAGTAAATGCCATTTCAGTCCCTCAAAATTCCTCATACACCACAGGTGACATCACTTCCGCCCCTACATCATCGCTGCTGCCACACACACAGTGATTTCCAAGCTCTCCCACTGCCGTGTTTGCCACCACTTCTGCCCCCACCAACGCCACTCACGTGCATTCTGCTGACACCACCCCCAGGTCCCACCGTCACAATCCCTGCCCCCAGAACTCTGAGGGGAACACCACCCCTGCTCATGACTCCATCCCCATTCCCCCTAACACCACACCCACTCCAGTTACAGGCTCCGTCGCCTCCCCCAGCCCCACACCTACGCCTGGACCCAGCTCCTAGTCCTGCCGAGTTTTCACCATTCCCCCCGACCTCCCCCTCACTGAGTGCGAATGATCAGTCCTCAGCAAAGGCCTCACCTTTATCCCCCTCCGTCCACACATCAATGAATTTAATACACGCCGTGACATCGAACACTTCTTCCACCCCCTCCCCCTCAGAGCTTACTTTTACAATGAAGACTCCCGCCTATTTTCTGAGGACCCCTTTGCCAGCCTCCAATACACCCCATCCACCTGGACACCCCGCGCTGGCCTATTACCTGCCTTCGATTTCTTCATTTCCAACTTCCACAGAGACATTACCCGCCTCAACCTATCTCCCCCCCCCCCACTCCAACCTCTCACCCTCACAACGTACAGCCCTCCACTTCCTCTTCTCCAATACCGACCTCACCATCAAACCAGCAGATAAAGGGGGTGCAGTGGGAGTCTGGTGCACTGACCTCTACACAGCTGAAGCCATGATGCCAACTCAAAGACACCTCCTCCTATCACTCCCTCTACCATGATCCACCTCCCATCACCAAACCGTCATCTCCCAGACCATACAGAACCTCATCACCTCAGGAGGAGATCTCCCACCCACAGCTTCCAACCTCATTGTCCAGGATCCCCCACTGCCTGGTTCTAACTCCTTCCCAAGATCCGTAAGCCTGATCACCCTGTCCGACCCATTGTCTTAGCATGCTCCTACCCCACCGGAATCATGTCTGCCTACCTTAACATTGTCCTGTCCCCCAGTCCAGGAACTACCCACATTCGCTCAAGACACCACCCACACCCTCCACCTCCTCGAAGACTTCTGCTTCCCTGTCCCCCAACGCCTAATCTTCACAATGTTTATCCAATCCCTCTATACCTCCATTCATGATGACCACGACCGCCAAGCCCTCCATTTCTTCATCTCCCTCTGTCCACAACAGTACCCTTCCTCCGATACTCTCCTCCGTTTGACTGAACTAGTCCTCACCCTTAACAATTTTTCCTTCAAATCCTCCCACTTCCTCCAGACCAAAGGGGTAGCCATGGACACCCGTACGGGCCCCAGCTATGCCTGTCTCTTTGTTGGCTATGTAGAATAGTCCATCTTCCTTAGTTACACTGGCACCACTCCCCACGTCTTCCTCCGCAACATTGATGACTGCATTGGCACCACCTCGTGCTCCCTCGAGGAGTTTGAGCAATACATCAACTTCACCAACACATTCCACCCTGACCTTAAATTTACCTGGACCATCTTTGACACCTCCCTCCCCTTCCTGGACCTCTCCATCCCCATGAATGACAACCGATTTGACACTGACATTTTTTACAAATCTACTGACTCCCACAGCTACCTACATTACACATCTTCCGACCCTACTGCCTGCAAAATTCCCAACCCCTATTCCCAATTCCTCCGCCTCTGCCGTACCTGCTCCGAGGATGGCCAGTTCCACCACAGAACACACCAGATGGCCTCCTTTGTTAGACATCGGAATTTCCTTTCCCACGTGGTAAAAGATGCCCTCCAACGCATCTCGTCCACATCCCGCAACTCCGCCCTCAAACCCCACCCCTCCGACTGTAACAAAGACAGAACGACCCTGGTGCAAACCTTCCACCCTACCAACCTTCGCATAAACCAAATCCTCCGCCGCCATTTCCGCCACCTCCAAATGTATCCCACCACCAGGGATATATTTCCCTCCCCACCCCTTTCCTCTTTCCGCAAAGACCATTTCCTCCGTGACTACCTGGTCAGTTCCATGCCCCCCAAAACCCACACTCCCTTCCTGGCACCGTCTCCTGCCACTGCAGGAATTGCAAAAGCTGCGCCCACACCTCTCCCCTCACCACCATCCAAGGCCCCAAAGGAGCCTTCCACAGCCAATGTTTTACCTGCACATCCACCAATATCATTTATTGTATCCGTTGCTCCCGATGCGGTCTCCTCTACATTGGGTAACTGGACACCACCTAGCAGAGCGCTTTAGGGAACATCTCTTTACACCCGCACCAATCAACCCCACCGCCCTGTGACCTAACATTTCAACTCCACCTCCCATTCTGCCAAGGACATGCACATCCTGGGCTTCCTCCACCGCCGCTTCCTCACCACACGACGCCTGAAGGATGAACGCCTCACAATCCGCCTCGGAACCCTTCAACCCCAGGGCATCAATGTGGACTTCACCAGTTTCCTCATTTCCCCTTCCCCCATCTCACCCCACCTCCAGCCTTTCAGCTCAGCACCGCCCTCATGACCTGTCCTTATGGCCTATCTCCCTTCCCACCTATCCACTCCACCCTCATCTCTGATCTATCACCCCCATCCCAATCGTACTCTTTGCTACCTTCCCCATCCTCCACTCTGACCTATCACCTTCTTCCCCACCCCATTCACCTATTGTACTCTATGCTACTTTCTCCACATTCCCACCCCCCTCTCATTTATCTCCCCACACTGCAGGCACCTGCCTCTGTTCCTGATGAAGGGCTTTTGCCTGAAACGTCGATTTTCCTGTTCGTCAGATGTTGTCTGACCTGCCATACTTTTCCAGCACCACTCTAATCTAGACTCCGGTTTACAGCATCTGCAGTTCATGTTTTTACCTTATTGAAGGAGACGACTAAGATAAGACATGTTGTAGAGACTCAAGCACGTTTCAGCGATAGGGATGGTAGTCTGGAATCCAGGACATTTGAAATATGTGGAGGGACTATCGGGAAGGGAGGAGGTTACAGCGATAGGAACTGTTATAGGAATTAAAAATTATTGAAGACACTGGACCACAAGACATGCCATAGATACGCTGTTGCAGAGTAGTGAGTTTTAATACAACAGAACTTACATTGGGGTGGTGATTGAGCCTGGGGAGTGTGTGGTATACTGTACTCCCCTCCAGCACTGTATCTATGTCATGTTGTGTTGACAGATGTTTGGAGCCCTCTCATTGTTCTTTGCTCTGTGCACTGTGGGTGACCTTACTTCACTACAGGATTTATTGAAGGCTCCAGATCTCCTTTCCCTTTGTCTCTCTCTGGGAGACCAACTGCATTCAATGAGGTGATGGACGAGCCACCCAGCAGCTGGGAAGGCTATTGATTCAGGACTTTCCTGAGTACCTACAGGAGACAGAGAAATAGACAGAATGGGAAATTAAAAACAGATGCAGTGAGGAATACACATGGAGAATGGCACTGAGTTCCACAGAGATCAGGAAAATGGAGCGATATTAAGTAATAGTCCCAGATTGCTGGAAGATGTCAGGATCACACAATTGTGTCGGAAGAATGGGTTTAGCTTCATGATGGCCTGGTATCATTGCTCAGGGATGAGCATCCAGAGAGCAGGTGAAGTAATGGCCTCGTGGTATTATTGTGAGGGAATGTATCCAAAACCTCAGCTAATGTTCAGGGGAGGCAGGTTTGAATCCCACCATCTGAAAAGGAGACATTTGAAATAAATAATTTTAAAAATAATAATTAACAATCCACAAATTACTATGAAACCATTACTGATGTACATCAAATCCAAACACTTGTCCTTTAGAGAGGGCATCTGCCCATCCTCACGTGGTCTGCACGACATACCCACAGCAAAGTGTTTGCCTCTCAATTATCCTCTGAAATGGCCGAACAAGTTACTCAGTTCAAGGGCTTCTAGCGCTGGGCAAGAAAGGCTGGTCAGCCAGAAACTCACACATCCCATACCTGATTTTTAAAAAAATCTATTAGGATTGTCCCCCTGGAACTGTGTTGGGACCAGTGTCCTGGCCAATCAGGTCGGTTGGTTTATGGACAGGGCTTTAAACTGACAGAGAGGATGCAGGTGAAAGGAGTTTTCCAAATCCAACGGGAAAAGGTGAAGCAATGGAAGAGCATGGGAATGTGGCTGAAGACAAGCAGAATGGAACAGGATGGGACAGAATTTAACTAAAATTGTACATCAGCAAATAGATTTATGACAGAAAATTTGGAAGAAAGTATATTATGTTTTTTTTGGAAAACATTGCTGCAATCAGGTCGATGACACAGAGATAAAAGAGATTTAGACACCATGGAGACATGGATACAGGGTGAACAAAAATATTCAGTGGTTCGTAATCTTGTGCAAACTCAAGCAAAATGGGCAACGCTACCAATAATGGATAACAAAGGCATTACAGAGAAAGCATTTGGCCTCAGATCATGAAGTAGAGTCAGTCTGAATGTAAATTTTGGCTCCTACTTGCCAAGGACACAAGCAGCAGAACAGTTTTAGCCACCAAACAGCATTTCATTGCTCATCACTGCATTAACAGGAACTCATTGGAATTTTTTAACAAAGGCATTCTGATAGTTTTGGGAAACTTCAATATTCGTATAATCTGAGACAATCACATGGTCAACATTGATATTAGAAGAGGAGTTTGGTTAATTTTTTTTCAGTGTTTTTTTGAAAAGCACATTGTGCAACTGGCTGGGACATAACTATTGCAGAGCGACCGTGTAATTAAACTTCGTGAATGAGTAATGTCACCTGGAGAGATCCTTCGGGAAATTGTGATAAAGTGCAGTTTAAAGAAATATAAAGTATTAAAGTGAATCACAGAAGGAACAAGCTACAACTAAAAACAAAAATAGCCAATGACCTGAGTTTGAGAGGAGAACTGACCAAGGTAAACAGGCTAAACAGACTGAAATGTGTGTCTGGAAATGAACAGTGGAAAACATTTGAAGGAACAATGCAAAACACTCAACAAAAGGACATTTGATTGAAACAGTAAAACCTCAGCAAGAAATTCCCACTGATCCCTCGCTCAGAACAAAAGGGATCATACTAGATTATGAGGCTGAGAAGATCACCAAAAAGTACTTAAAATCCTGAAGTGAGAGTGTGTTTTAGGAATAAATGCTAATGTATTGCAATGGGTCTGCTCGCAAGAGGAGGGCTGTGGGAAGGGATGAGCATCCAGTGAGCAGGTGAAGTTACGGCCTAGTGGTATTTTTGCAAGAGAATGTATCCAAAACCTCAGCTAATAGGAACAGGGAGAGGTGAAGGTGCTGGAGGTGCTGAGAGTGTTACAGAGAGTGGTCAGGGTGTTTCAAAGCCATTACAAATTGCTGCAGTTGGAGGGGTTTGCAGAGGTCGGGAGGGATAAATGTATTTTTATTTATTCATTCATGGGGTCTGGGTGTCACTACCTGGAAAAACGTTCTATGACCCCACTGCTAATTACCCAGAGGGTTGCTCAGAGTCAGCCATATTGCTGTGGGTCTGGAGTCACATGTTAGCCAGACCAAGTTAGAATATTTGATGTCCTTACCTAAAGGAGGTGAGAGAACCAGATGAGTTCTTCCCACTGATCAACAATGTTTTAATGGTGGCCCCACCAATGTCCTGTACAACCACAACATGACATCCCAACTCTTACTCTCAATGCTCTGCCCAATGAAGGTAACCATCCCAAACGCCTGTTTCACCAGCCTATCTACCTGTGACACCACTTTCAAAGAACTCTGTACCTGGGTGACTGGATCTCTGACTGAAAACACTACTCAGGGCCCAAACATTAACTGTACAAGTCCCACCCTGGCTTGTTTCACCAAAATGGAACACTTCACATTTATCTAATTAATCTCCCCGTGTCTGCGTGGGTTTCCTCCGGGGGGTTCGGTTTCCTCCCACAGTCCAAAGATGTGCAGGTTAGGTGAATTGGCCACGCTAAATTGCCCGTAGTGTTAGATGTAGGGGTAAATGTAGGGGAAGGGGTATGGGTGGGTGCGCTTCGGCAGGTCGGTGTGGACTTGTTGGGCCGAAGGGCCTGTTTCCACACTGTAAGTGATCTAATCTAATCTAATCTAAAAAAAACTCCATCTGCTATTCTTCAGCCCACTATCCCAGCAGTACTGTCCATCCTGTTATATCATAGAAAACTTTCTTCACTGTCCACTTTCCCACCAATTTCAGTGTCACCCAAAACAATTACTTACCAGGAAACCAATATTCCCATCCAAACCATTTATCCAAATTACAAACACCAGGGGACCCACTCCACCGCTGGTCACATGTTTCCAGTCAGAAAAATAACATGTCTCCCATCACCCTCTGTCCACAACCATGAAGTAAATTTTTTATCCAGTTCACTAGCTCCTCCTGAATGCCATATTCTTTTACAGTGATCTGAGCTTATTACCCAGTTTACCAGACAGAACACAGAACGCAGAACAGTTCAGCCCAGGACCATTCGGCCATGGTTTCATGCCAACCATTTATCCAACTGTAAGATTAAAGTAAACTACATACCCTTCATTTTACTATTATCCATGTGTCTGTCCATGACTCTATTAAATGTCCCAGATGTGTCTAACGTTACCACCACCATTGGCAGTCCATCCAACCACCTACCATTCTCTATTCTCTTATCCATCCTCCATTCACCTTAAAATTATGCCACCTTGTTACAGCCATTTATGTCATAGGAGGAAAAGTCTCTGACTATTCACTCACTCTGTGCCTCTCATCATCTTGTTCACCTCCACAAAGTCGCCCCGCTCCCTTCTCCAGTGAAAAAAGCCTTAGCTCCCTCAACCTTTCTTCGTAAGAACTGCCCTCCATTAAATGCAGCATCTTGGTAAATCTCCTCTGTACACTCTCTAAAACTTGCACAGCCTTCCTGTAAACAGGGGACCAGAACTGAACACAATATTCCAAGTGTGGTCTCACCAGGACGCTTTCAAGATGCAGTAAAACCTCACGGCTCTTACAGTCAATCCCCTTCTAAGGGGAGCCAACACAACATATGCCTTTTTAACAACCCGACCAACGTGTGTGGCGATTTTGAGAGATCTATGGACACGAACCCCATGATCTCTCTGTCCCTCCGCACTGCCAACTATTCTACCTTTCACACTGTATTCTGTATTCAAATTCGACCTTCCAGCATGAAACACTTCACACTTTTCCAGATTGGACTCCTTCTGCCACTTCCAGCCCAGTTCTGCGCCCTGTCAATGTCCCATTGCAACCTACAACAGCCCTCCACATTCCCCACCACTCCACCAACCTTCATGTTATTGGCAAACTTACTAACCCACTCTCCAACATCCACATACAAGTCATTTACAAAAATCACAAAGAGCAGAGTCCCAAAGCCGATTGTTACAGAACCCCACTGGTCACTGAGCTCCAGGCTCAATACTGTCCATCTGCTGCCACCCTCTGTCTTCTCTGGGCCATCCGATCCTCTATCCAGACAGACACATTTCCCTGTATCCCAATTTTCCTTCTTTTCTGAATAAGCCATTAACATATTCTGCCATATCCTCAAAGAATTCAATAAGATTTGTGAGGCAAGACCTGACTGAAGCTAATTTAACTATAGTTTTCCAAGTAGTCATAAATCCGGTCTTTGGAGCCCACTCCCATAATCTGCACACCACAGACATTCGACCAAATCTGTAATTCCCAGGATTTTACCACCGTAACATGGTTTGGACTTTACAAATCTTCCCTCCTCTGCCATGATCCCCAGAAGGGCACTGGAGGGTGGTGGGGGTTACAGAGATAGAGAGGAATATCGGGACAGGAGGATTTTGCAGACACTAGGAGGTTTGCAGTGCCAAATGGAGGCTTCAGTAAGTGTGAGGTTTCATGGTGATGAAGGCATTTGAGGAGGGAGGGAGGGAGGGAGGACTGTAGGGAAATGAGAGGTTTCACAGTTTAGGTGTTTTGTTAGGACTGGAAGTGGTTACTGAGTTGGGGAGAGTGTAAGCACTGGTGGATATTACATAAACATGTGGTTTTAGTTGCAGGATGAGGATTCAGGAAGCTGGAGAGTGTGGGGTCTGAACGAGGTTACACAAATGGGAAGAGTTGTCAGGAGGGCAGGTGTTTACACAGACAGCAATGGTCTGATCTGGAGCAGAGGAACCAGATTGGGAGGTATGTGGGGACTGGAGGTGGTTTCATAGGGTGGGAGGACCATTGGGCCACAGGAGGTTACAGAAATGTGGAGAGCTGGAGGGCTGACAGGGGTTCATGGAGATGGGAATGTTGGGAAGCATGGAGACGTTTACAGGGATAAGGATATTTGTAGGCCAGGGCTGGATTACACAGACAGGGACTGTTTTAGGGAGCTGAGCAGATTACAGAGATCAAGGTGTTTGTATCGACTGGAAGAACAAACAGAGATATGCAGGGTAGTCGTGACTGAAGATGGTTATAGACATAGGAAGGATTAGGTTCTAGGTGTTATGGAGTCTATGCAATCTGGATTTCTTTTCAGAGACTGGGATAACAATTTTGGTCAAAAACAGTTTCACAGGTAAGGGAGCATAGCACAAACAGGAGGAAGTTGTAGGGGAGGGTGACGTTTAAACAGATAGTGGTGTAAGAGCTGGACAAGGTTATGGAGATGGGTAGATGGTGGAGATACAGGGGGAGCTTACATTGACATGGTGGTGATAGTGACAGGAGGGTGTTAAATAGATAGTGGGTTTTGTAGGGACTGGATTGGGAGAGCAGGTCTCAGCACGTAACTGTCAAAGGGAAGTTGAGACAGTCCAGATGAGTTTTCAGAGATAGAAATGTTTATGGGAGTTTCAAGAGGGAACAATGATTGGGAGTGCTGCACCAAATGGGAATAGTTATAGGGAGGGTTCAAAAAGCAGGAAGAGGTGACAGTCATATCGATCTTTGTAAGGACTGGAGAAGCTTACATCACCAAGGAGTGTTTTAGAGTCTGGAGGAGATTACTGTGTTAAGGAGAATATTGGGGATAAGGCAAGGTGTAAGAGACTGGGATGGTTGACAGGGCTGGACAATAACCTGAATAGAAGCGCCAACGTGTACAAACAGGCCATTCGGCCCAACCAGTCCATTCCAAAACTCTGAAGAGATTCCTACCCAGACCCACCCCTCCACCTATACATTAAATCCTGCATTTCTCGTGGTGAACTTACTTAAACCACACATTCCTGAATACCACAGTCAATTTATGATGGCCAATTCACTGATGGTGCAAATTTTGGACACACACACACACACACACACACACACACACACACAGGAAGGGAGAGACACGCAAACACACACAGTGAGGGAGATACACACAGAAACACAGCGAGGGAAGGACATGCACACACACACACAGTGAGGGGGATACACACAGACACACAGCGAGGGAAGGACATGCACACACACACACAGTGAGGGGGATACACACAGACACACAGCGAGGGAAGGACATGCACACACACACACACAGTGAGGGGGATACACACAGACACACAGCGAGGGAAGGACATGCACACACACACACAGTGAGGGAAATACCCGCAGACACACAGCGAGGGAAGGACATGCACACACACACACAGTGAGGGGGATACACACAGACACACAGCGAGGGAAGGACATGCACACACACACACAGTGAGGGGGATACACACAGACACACAGCGAGGGAAGGACATGCACACACACACACAGTGAGGGGGATACACACAGACACACAGCGAGGGAAGGACATGCACACACACACACAGTGAGGGGGATACACACAGACACACAGCGAGGGAAGGACATGCACACACACACACAGTGAGGGAAATACCCGCAGACACACAGCGAGGGAAGGACATGCAAACACACACACAGTGAGGGAAATACCCGCAGACACACAGCGAGTGAGGGACACACACGCAAATTAAGGGAGGGACACATGCAGCGAGGAAGCGACACGCACACACGGGCACGCACACACGCAGCGAGGGTGGGGCACGCACACACGCAGCGAGGGTGGGGCATGCATCCGCACACACACACAGACACAGCGAGGGAAGGACACGCACACACAGTGAGGGGAGGACATGCACACACACAGAGCGAGGGATACACACACGAGGGAGGGACACACGCACACAGCGAGGGAGGGACGCACACACACAGTGAGGAAGGGACATTCACTCTCACAGCAAGGGGGGACGTGCACACACACAGCGAGGGAGGGACATGCACAGACATGCAGCGAAGGGGCACACACACACACAGCAAGAAAGGGATACGCACACACAATGAGGAAGAGACACGCACATCGAGGGAGGGGCACGCACATAGCGAGGGACACACACACACACACACACACACACACTCACAGCGAGGGAAGGACACGCACGGACACGCAGCAAAGGGACACACACACACACAGTGAGGGTTGGAAATGCACATACAGCGTGGGAGGGACACGCACACACACAGTGAGGGAGCTGCATGCACATACACAGCGTGGGAGGGACACGCGCACACACAGTGAGGGAACTACATGCACACACACAGCGAGGGTGGGACACGCACACACACACAGTGAGGGAGGGACACACAGCGAAGGAGGAACAAGCACACATGCCGCAAGGGGGAGGATATGTGCACACAAATTGAGAGGTGGCACACACACGCAAAGAGATGGAGGGACACGCAAACACACACACAGTGAGGGGAATACAGACAGACACACGGCGAGGGAGGGACACCCACACACTGTGAGGGATGGGGAGACACACACGTAAAGCGAAGGATGGACACACACACACACACACACACACACACACACACACACACCAAGGGAGAGACGCACACACTCAGCAAGGAAGCGACAAACACACACTTATGGTGAGGGGAATACACGCAGACACACAGTGAGGGTGGGGCACGCGCACACGCAGCGAGGGAGGGACATGCATCCGCACACACACACACAGACACAGCGAGGGAAGGACACGCACACATAGTGACGGGAGGACATGCACACATACAGAGCGAGGGATACACATACGAGGGAGGGACACATGCACACAGCGAGGGAGGGACACATGCACACAGTGAGGAAGGGACATTCACTCTCACAGCAAGGGGGGACGTGCACACACACAGCGAGGGAGGGACACGCACAGACACAGTGAGGGAGCTACATGCACACACACAGCGAGGGTAGGACACGTGCACACACACAGTGCGGGAGGGACACACGCACACACAGCAATGGAGGGACACGCACAGACATGCAGCGAAGGGACACACACACACACACACACACACACACACAGACACAGCGAGGGAGGGACACGCACACACACAGCAAGAAAGGGATACGCACACACAATGACACATAAACAGCAAGGGACGAACACGCACACACACAGGGAAGGATGGACCAGCAGACACAATGCGAGGGGGAGGGCATGTGCACAGAAATTGAGAGGGGGCACGCACAGACATGGTGAGGAAGGGACACACGCACACACAGCAAGGGGGGACAGGCACTCTCACAGCGAGGGTCGATGCGGACACACAATGGTGGGGATATGCAAAAAGAGCAAGACAGGGACACACACGCACAGAAGGGAGGAACACACACTCACAGAGCGAGGGAGTGACATGCGCACATACAGCAAGAGGCACGCACACACACGCACAAAGCAAGGGAGGGACACGCACATATACACACAGACACACAGCAAGGGAGGGACACACACACAGTGTGGGAGTGACATGCATACACACATACACACCCACGCAGCGAGCGAAGGACACTCACATACACTGTAAAAGGGTCACACATACTCTCAGCAAGGGTGGACACATACACACAGCGAGAGATGGACACGCTCATGCTCAAGCACACAAACACAGACACACAGCGAGAGAGGGGCACGCACACACACAGCCAGTGAGGGACATGGACACACACACACACACACACACACAGCAAGAGAGGGACACTGCACACACAGCGAGGGGGGAGACACATGCTCACACAACGAGGGAGGGCCAAGCACAGACACGCACACCAAGAGGGACACACACACACATACACAGAGCAAGGTGGGAAAGTTACACATACACAGAAAGGGAGGGACACGCACACACACACACACACACACACACACACACACACAGCAAGAGAGGGACATGTGCACACACAGCGAGGAGGAGACACATGCACAGCAAGAGGGACACACACATACACAGCAAAGGAGTAACTCACACATACACAGCGAGGGAGGGACACGCACATACACAGCAAGGGAGGGACACTCACACACAGCAATGGGGGACGTACACACACAGCGAATGAGGACACACACACGCGCACATCAAGGAAGGGACACACACAGCGAGGGAGGGACACGCAGCGAAGGGACACACACACACACACACGCACAGCGAGGGAAGGACATGCACACAGTGAGGGAAGGACATGCACACACTGAGGGAAGGACATGCACGTTCACATACACAGAGAGCGTGGGACACACATAAGACCATAAGACCATAAGACATAGGAGTGGAAGTAAGGCCATTCGGCCCATCGAGTCCACTCCGCCATTCAATCATGGCTGATGCGCATTTCAGCTCCACTTGCCAGCGTTCTCCCCGTAGCCCTTAATTCCTCTAGACAACAAGAACCTATCAATCTCGGCCTTGAAGACATTTAGCGTCCCGGCTTCCACTGCACTCCGTGGCAATGAATTCCACAGGCCCACCACTCTCTGGCTGAAGAAATGTCTCCGCATTTCCGTTCTGAAATGACCCCCTCTAATTCTAAGGCTGTGTCCACGGGTCCTAGTCTCCTCGCCTAACAGAAACAATTTTCTAGCATCCACCTTTTCAAAGCCATGTATTATTTTGTACGTCTCTATTAGATCTCCCCTTAATCTTCTAAACTCCAACGAATACAACCCCAGTATCCTCAGCCGTTCCTCATATGCTAGACCTGTCATTCCAGGGATCATCCGTGTGAATCTCCGCTGGACACGTTCCAGTGCCAGTATGTCCTTCCTGAGGTGTGGGGACCAAAACTGGACACAGTACTCCAAATGGGGCCTAACCAGAGCTTTATAAAGTCTTAGTAGTACATCTCTGCTTTTATATTCCAACCCTCTTGAGATAAGAGACAACATTGCATTCGCTTTCTTAATCACAGACTCAACCTGCATGTTTACCTTTAGAGAATCCTCGACTAGCACTCCCAGATCCCTTTGTGCTTTGGCTTTATTAAGTTTCTCACCATTTAGAAAGTAGTCCATTCCTATATTCTTTTTGCCAAAGTGCAAGACCTCGCACTTGCTCACGTTAAATTCCATCAGCCATTTCCTGGACCACTCTCCCAACCTGTCTAGATCCTTCTGTAGCCTCCCCACTTCCTCAGTACTACCTGCCTGTCTACCTAACTTTGTATCATCGGCAAACTTCGCTAGAATGCCCCCGGTTCCCTCATCCAAATCATTAATATATAATGCGAACAGCTGTGGCCCCAGCACCGAACCCTGCGGGACACCGCTTGTCACCGGCTGCCATTCTGAAAAAGAACCTTTTATCCCAACTCTCTGCCTTCTGTTAGATAGCCAATCCTCAATCCATCCCAGCAGCTCACCTCGAACACCATGGGCCCTCACCTTGCTCAGCAGTCTCCCGTGTGGCACCTTATCAAAGGCCTTTTGAAAGTCCAGATAGACCACATCCACTGGGTTCCCCTGGTCTAACCTACTTGTTACCTCTTCAAAAAATTCCAACAGGTTTGTCAGGCATGACCTCCCTTTACTAAATCCATGTTGACTTGTTCTAATCAGACTCTGCTCTTCCAAGAATTTAGAAACCTCATCCTTAATGATGGATTCTAGAATTTTACCAACAACCGAGGTTAAGCTGATTGGCCTATAATTTTCCATCTTTTGCCTTGATCCTTTCTTGAACAAGGGGGTTACTACAGCCATCTTCCAATCGTCCGGGACCTTTCCTGACTCCAGTGACTCTTGAAAGATCTCAACCAATGCCTCTGCTATTTCCTCAGCAACCTCTCTCAGAACTCTAGGGTGTATCCCATCGGGGCCAGGAGATTTATCAATTTTAAGACTTTTTAACTTTTCTAGCACTATCTCTTTCGTAATGGCAACCATACTCAGAGCGAGGAGGGACACGCTGAGACACGCAGCGATGGAGGGAGCATGGACACACACAGCGTGGGATGGACACGCACACATACAGCGAGGGAGGGACACACAGTGAAGGAGGGACAAGCACACAGACAGCGAGGGGGAGGGCATGTGCACACAAATTGAGAGGAGGCACACACACGCAAAGCGAGGGAGGGACACTCACAAATACACACACCGATGGAGGGACACACACATACACAGAGTGAGTGGGATACACGCAGACAAACAGCGAGGGAGGGAAGCACACACACTGCGAGGGACGGGGGTACACACACACGCAAAGCGAAGGAGGGACACGCACGTGCACATACACACACATGCACACAAACACAGAGCAAGGGAGAGAGGCGCACACACAGCGAGGGAGGGACAAAGACACACAAGGGACGGACACACACTCCGAGTGAGGGAGTGACATGCGCACACACAGCAAGAGGTGCACACACACACACAACCAAAGCAAGGGAGGCACACGCACACATACACACAGACACACAGCAAGGGAGGGACACACACACACAGTGTGGGAGTGACACATATACACACACCCACACGCAGCGAGGGAAGGACACTCACATACATTGTCAAAGGGTCACACATACTCACAGCAAGAGGGGACACACACACACACTGTGAGGGATGGACACGCGAATGCCATGCACACAAACACAGACACACAGCGAGAGGGGGACACGTACACACATAGCCAGGGAGGGACATGGACTTACGCAAGCACATACACACACACACAAAGCAAGAGAGGGACACGTGCACAAACAGCGAGGGGGAGACACATGCACACACAGCAAGGGAGGGCGACACACACACATGCACAGCAGGACTAACACACATATATACACACACACACACACACACACGGCAGGAAACAGACACATAAACAGTGAGGGAGGGACACACATGCATACACACACGCACACACACACACACACAGTGAGGTAGAGACACACACACACAGCGAGGGAATGTCACACATGCACACACACACAGAGCAAGGGAGGCGCGCACACACACACACACATACACACCGACAGCATGGGAGGGACATGCACACACAATGAGGGAGGAACATGCACATGAGGAAGCACACAAACACAGACACACACAGTGAGAGAGGGACACGCACACACACAGACAGGGGGAGACATGCACGCACACACAGAGCAAGAGAGGGACACGCGAGCGCGCACACACACACACACACACACAGCGAGGGAGGGACACACCCACAGACAGTGAGGGAGCGACACGTGCATGAGGAAGCACACCATCGCAGACACATACAGCGAGAGAGGGACACACACATACAGTGGGGGAGGGAGGGATACACAGACACACACAGCGTGACAGGGACACGCACACACACAGCCAGGGAGGGACATGCATACACAGAGAGGGAGGGACACACACAAACACACAGAGAGCAAGAGAGGGACACACTCACACACAGCGAGGGGGGAGACACATGCTCACACAACAAGGGAGGGCCAAGCACACACACGCACACCAAGAGGGACACACACACACACACACACACAAACACAGAGCAAGGGAGGGACACGCACACACACGGCAAGTGGAGACGTGCACGCACACACACACACAGCAAGGGAGAACACACACACGCACAGCGAGGAAGGGACACACACAGCAAGGGAGGGACACGCAGCGAAGGGTTACACACACAGACACATCAAGGGAAGGACATGCACGTGAACATACATAGAGAGCGAAGGACACACACACAGTGAGGGAGGGACACACACACAGCAAGGGAGGGACATGCTGAGACACGCAGCGAGGGAGAGAGCATGGACACACACAGCGTGGGAGGGACATGCACACACAATACGAGGGGGAGGGCATGTGCACAGAAATTGAGAGGGGGCACACACACACAGCGAGAGGGGACACACACAGACACAGCAAGGGTGGGACACACGCACACAGCAAGCTGGCCTCACACACACACACACACAAGGGATGGACACATACATGCAAATCGAGGGAGTGACACGCACACATATATATGCCACACAAACACAGAGCAAGGGAGGAACATGCATACGCACACATGCACACAAGGGACGGATACACACGCAAAGCGAGGGAGGGACACCCACATCTACACGCACACATAAACACAGAGAAGGGACGGACAAGTGAACACACAGCGATGGAGGAACATACAAACACACACTGAGGGGGTTACCCGCACACACACAGCGAGGGAGGGATACACACACAAACACACACACAGAGCAAGGGAGGGACACACACACACACACACACACACACACACACACACAGCGAATGAAGGGACACACACATGTCAAGGGGAGGGCATGTGCACAGAAATTGAGAGGGGACACACACACACAGACACGGCAAGGGTGGGACACACACAGACACGGCAAGGGTGGGACACACACAGACACACACACAAGGGATGGACACACGGACACACAAAGCGAGGGAGGGTCATGCACACATACATACACACAGAAACGCAGAGCAAGGGAGGGACATGCACACACACGGGATGGACACACACACAAAGCGAGGGAGGGACACGCTGAGACTCGCAGCGAGGGAGGGAGCATGGACACACACAGCGTGGGAGGGACACACAGCGAAGGAGGGACAAGCACACACACCGCGAGGGGGAGGGCATGTGCACACAAATTGAGAGGGGGCACACACACGCACAGCAATGGAGTGACACGCACATACACACAGTGAGGGGGATACACGCAGACACACAGCGAGGGAGGGACACACACAGTGAGGGACAGGGACACAAACACGCAAAGTGAAGGAGGGACATGCAAACACACGCAGTGAGGGGGATACACGCAGATACACAGCGAGGGAGGGACACACACACACACACACACACACAAACACAGAGCAAGGGAGAGACGCACGCACACACAGTGAGGGAGGGACAAACACACATGTGTCGAGGGGGAGGGCATGTGCACAGAAATTGAGAGGGGGCACACACATGCAAAGCGAGGGAGGGACATGCACAAATACACACACACATGTGCAAAGCAAGGGAGGGACATGCATACAAACACACCGGACGGACACCCACATGCAAAGCGAGGGAGGGACACTCACAAATACACACACACAGACAAACACAGAGCAAGGGAGGGACACGTGCACACACAGCAAGCGTGGGACACACACAGTGAGAGAGTGACACACACACACACACACACACACATACACACAGAGCGAAGGAGGGCACGCACACACAAACACAGACACTGTGAGGAAGGACATACACACAGCGAGGGAGGGACACACGCGCACACAGCGTGGGAGACACACACACACACACACACACACAGAGGGAAGAACATGCATACACAGCGAGGAAGGGACACACACACGCAGCGAGCGAGAGACACACACAGCAAGGGAGGGACACGTGTGCGCACACACACACACATACACACAGCGAGGGAGGGTCATGTACACACACGCACAAGCACACACACATACAAACACTCAGAGCAAGGGAGGAACACGCAAACACAGCGTGGGAAGGACATGCACACACAGCACGGGGAGAACATACACACAGCGAAGGAGGGACACGCTCATACAAAGCAAGGGAGGGACACACACGAACACATACAGGGAAGGAGGGACAAGCACACACACGGTGAGGGGGAGGGCATGTGTACAGGAATTGAGAGGGGACACGCACACACAGCGAGAGGGGACACGCACAGACACAGCGAGGGAGGACATGCACTCACACAGCGAGGGAGGACATGCACTCACACAGCGAGGGGAGAAGCGCACACACAGTGAGGGGGATATACACAAAGTGCAATGGAGGGACACACACACACAAAGAGCAAGGGAGTGACACGCGCACACACAGCCAGAGGGACACATACACACACACGCAAAGCGAGGGTGGGACACGCACATACACTGCAAGAGGGAGATACATAGGCACATCAGGAGACACACACACACACACACACACACAGCAAGGGAGGGACACGCGTATGCGCAAGCACACAAACAGAAATACACACAGCGAGAGAGAGAGAGAGAGAGACACACATTGCGAGAGGGGGACATGCGCACACACAGCCAGGGAGGGACACACACAAACACACACACACACACACACACACACACACACAGCAAGAGAGGGGCACTCACAAACACAGCGAGGGGGAGACACATGCACACACAGCGAGGGAGGCCACGCACGCACGCGCACAGCAAGAGGGACACACACACACACACACACACACACAGAGCAAGAGAGGGACACGCGCACACACAGCCAGGGAGCGTCACACACAAACACAAACACACACACACACACACATACACACAGCAAGAGAGGGATACGCACACACACAGTGAGGTGGAGACACATGCACACGCAGCGAGGGAGGGCCACACACAAACACAGACACAGACAGCAAGGGTGGGACCACACACACACGCGCACACACACACACACATACAGAGTGAGGGAGGGACACACACGCACACGCGCACACACAGCGAGGGAGGGACGGACACACACACACAGATACAGTGAAGGGGGATACGCACACACACAGCGAGGGGGACCCGCACACTCACGGCGTGGGAGGGAGACACACTTACACACACACACACACACACACACACACACAGGGACACGCACGTAAACACACACTCAGAGCGAGGGAGGGATACGCACACACACAGCGAGAGATAAAAACATACACACAATGCGATGGAGTGACACAAACTCAAACAGTGAGTGAGGGACACGCAGTGAAGGGGGGACACACAAACACATACGTGTCACATCCTCACTGTACACACAAACAGCGATGAAGGGACACACACACACACACAGCGAGCGAGGGACTTGCTGAGACACACAGGAAGGAGGGACACTCACACACACAGCGAGGGAGGGACACATGCACACAGCGAGGGAGGGATACGCACATACACAGCGAAGGAGTGACACGTGCACACACACAGGGAAGAAGGGACAAGCAGACACACGGCGAGGGGGAGGGCATGTGCACTGAAATTGAGAGGGAGCACGCACAGGCACAGCGATGGAGGGACACACGCACACACAGCAAGGGGGGACATGCACTCTCACCTCAAGGGGAGATGCGCACATACAGTGAGGGGATATACACAAAGAGCAAGGGAGAGACACATGCACACACAGTGAGAGAGGGATATGCGCACACAGCGAGGGAAGGACATGCACATACACAGCGAGGGGGGGGACATGCACACATACACAGCAAGGGAAGGACACGCGTACATGCACAGAGAGGGAGCGATGGACACACACACACAAACACACACACACAGCGAGGGAGAGAGACGCACACACAGAGCGAGAGAGAGACACATACACACAACGCGAAGGAGTGACACACATGCAACCACACACACACAAACACATACTAAGAGGGTGTGACACATAAACACACACAACGAGGGAAACACACACACACACACACACACACACACACAGCAAGTGATACACACACACTGAGCAAGGGACTTGCTGAGACACACAGAGAGGAAGGAACACGCACACGCACGGCGAGGGAGGGACACACGCACACATAGCGAGGGAGGGACACACAAACAGCGAGGGAGTGAAACGTACACACACACACAAACACACAGCGAGGGAGGGTCAGACACAAACACACAGCGAGTAGGGATACGCACATACACAGCAAGGGAGGGACACGTTCACACACAGGGACGGAGGGACAAGCAAACACACGGCGAGGGGGAGGGCATATGCACACACAACGAAAGGGGACATGCACAGACACAGCGAGGGAGGGACACACACAGCAAAGGGGGACATGCACTCACACAGTGAGGGGAGATGTGCACACGCAGTGAGGGGGATATACACAAAGAGCAAGGGACGGACACACACACACAGCGAGGGAGGGACACGCACATACACACAGTTAAGGCGATACACGCAGACACACAGCGAGGCAGGGACACACATACAGCGTGAGAGGGACACACGGACCCACAGTGAGGGAGTGACACGCACACACACACACACACACATACACACAGCAAGGGAGGGACACTCACATACACTGTAAGAGGGACACACATACTCACAGCAAGAGGGGGACACACACACTCAGCAAGGGAGGGACACGCGCATGCGCAAGCACACAAACACAGGCACACAGCAAGAGAGGGACACACAAATACATGGCAAGGGAGGGACACGCACACACACAGACAGCGAGGGTGGGACCACACACACAGGGAGAGCGAGGGAGAGACACACACACACACATACACATAGCGAGGGGGCGACACATGCGCACACACATGGAGAGAGGGCCATGCACACACACGCACAGCAAGAGGGACACGCACACATACACACAGTTAAGGGGATACACGCAGACACACAGCGAGGGAGGGACACACAGACACACAGTGAGGGAGTGACACTCACATACACATCAATAGTGACACATACTCAGAGCAAGAGGGGGACACACGTGCACACACACAGAGCAAGGGAGAGAAGGACATGCACACACAGCATGGGAGGGACACACACACACAGCAAGGGGGGGACATGCACTAACACACGCACAGCAAGAGGGACACACACACACACACACACACACACACACACATACATACAGGGGGAGCTGACACATACAGAGCGTGGGACACGCACACACACACAGCGAGGGAGAGGCACATACATACAAAGAGCAAGGGAGGGACATACACAGACAGAGCAAGGGAGGGACACACACAGACACAGCGAGGGAAGGACACACACAGACAGCGAGGGAGGCACATGCACACACTCAGAGCGAGGGTGAAACATGCACACACACAGCAAGAGAGAGACACATACAAACAACACGATGAAGTGACACGCACAAACAGCGAGTGAGGGACACGCAGTGAAGGGGGGGCACACAAACACATACTGTGGACGGTGTGACTCGTGTATACACACACACACACACACACAGAGCGAAACGCGCGGCGAGGGAGGGACACACACACACACACACACACACAAACAGCGAGGGAGGGACACATACATGGACACACAGAGTGAGGAAGGGACACACACACGGACACACACAGCGAGGGACACGGACACACACAGCCAGGGAGGGACACACATAGCGAGGGAGAGGCACATACACACACAGAGCGAGGGAGGGAACACACACATAGAGCAGGGGAGGGACACACACACACACAGAGGGAAGGACACACATACACAGCGAGGGAGGGACATGCACACACACAGAGTGAAGGTGAGACATGCACACACACAGCAAGAGAGAGACACATACACACAAAACGATGGAGTTACATACACAAACAGCAAGTGAGGGACACGCAGTGAAGGGGGACACACAAACACATACTGTGACTCGTACACACACACACACACACACACACAGCGAGGGAGGGACACACACAGCGAGGGACACGGACACACACACACACAGCGAGGGAGGGACACACACACGGGCACACAAAACGAGGGAGGGACACACACACACACAACGAGGGAGGGACACACACATGGACACACACAGCAATGGAGTGACACACACAGCGAGGGAGGGACACACACAGACACACACAGCGAGGGACACACACACACACACACACACAGCAAGAGCGACGTGCACACAGTGAAAGGGACACACAGACACACAGTGACTGAGTGAAATGCATACACACACACACACAGAGCGAAGGGAGGACACCCTCACTCACAGCAAGAGGAGCACACACACCTACACACACAGCGAGGTTGGGACACGCATACACACAGCGAGGTTTGGACACACAGACAAAGCGAGGATGGGACATGTGCTCAGAAAGCGAGAGGGGATACACACACAAAGTGAGGCAGGGTGACACGCAGACATACGCACACACAGTGAGGGAGGGACACGCACACACACACAGTGAGGGAGGGACGTTTCGTCCCCTGTCTAGGGGACTTCCTCAGGGAGCCTCCTGTGAAGCACTTCTGTGATCTTTCTTCTGACACTTAGTGATTTGTATCTGTTGCTTCCGGTTGTCAGTTCCAGCTGTCCGCTGCATTGGCCGGTTTATTGGGTGCAGGTCGATGTGCTTATTGATTGAATCTGTGGATGAGTGCCATGCCTCAAGGAAGTCCCTGGCTGTTCTCTGTTTGGCTTGTCTTTTAATAGTACTGTTGTCCCAGTCGAACTCACATTGCTTGTCATCTGCGTTTGTGGCTACTAAGGATAGCTGGTCGTGTCGTTTCGTGGCTATTTGGTGTTCGTGGATGCGGATCGTTAGCGGTCTTCCTGTTTGTCCTATGTAGTGTTTTGTGTCGTCCATGCATGGGATTTTGTACACTACATGGGTTTTGCCCATGCTGGGTATCGGGCCCTTCGTTCTGGTGAGTTGTTGTTGGAGAGTGGCTGTTGGTTTGTGTGCTGTTATGAGTCCTAGTGGTCGCAGTAGTCTGGCTGTCAGTTCCGAAATGTTCTTGATGTATGGTAACGTGGCTAGTCCTTTGGGTCGTGGCATGTCTTCATTCCGTTGTCTTTCCCTGAGGCATCTGTGGATGAAATTGTGTGGAGTTTGACCCGACGCCGCAGCTCACCAACAGGATAAACAACACACTGAGAAACCTACAAAAAAAAAATGGACAGATAACCAGGTTTGAACTACAGAGAATGAAACCTGAAAGCAACACCCTCAGATTCTATGGACTACCCAAAGTGCACAAACGAGACATCCCACTCAGACCCATAATATCACTACCAGGGACACCATCACACAAACTGGCTAAAGAACCACAGCAGAAACTGAAACACCTGGTCAGCGGATCCAGACACTCTGTACAGTCAACACAGGAATTCTTGGACATCATCAGAAATACACACATAGACAAGGAAGAAACCATGGTCTCATTCGATGCAACGGCACTGTTCACCTCTATTGACAAAACCCTAGCCAGAGAAACAATAGCCAACCTGCTGGACATACAGAACAGACAACAGACAACGGACGTTGAACCTATCAACAAAGACGGCATACTCAAACTACCGGACATGTGCCTCACAACACACTTCACATTCAACAACCAAATATATGACCAAATCAACGGAACACCCGTGGGCTCACCCATCTCTGAACTCATAGCAGAAGCGGGAATGCAAAGATTAGAACAAACAGTCTTACCGCAAATTCAACCCAAACTCTGGGTCAGATATGTGGATGACACCTTTGTAATCATTAAAAACACAGAAATAGAGAACAAACACCGGCTCATCAACGCCACACTCACAGGAATCCGATTCACTAGAGAGGAAGAAAAGGACAACCAAATCCCATTCCGAGATGTGACGGTACAGAGAAAACTGAACAGAGAATTCACCACACAGGTCTCCAGGAAAGTCACACACAGAGTCGAAGTCCTGAACTACGAAAGCAACCACCCTAACACACACAAAAGAAGTTGCATCAAGACACTGTTCAAAAGGACCACAACACACTGCAGTACACCAGAAATGCAAAAAGAGGGAGAAGAACACCAATACAATGTATTCGCCAAAAACGGATACCCCCGCAATTTCATTAGGGATTGTCTGTATGGATTTGCTCGACGTCTGTCATCTGATATTGATGAGGGCAGTGCAGATGATGTGGTTTATATGAAGTTCATTAAGGTCTTTGACAAGGTCCCACACGGAAGGCTGGTCCAAAAGGGAAGATCCCATGGGATCCAAGGTAAGTTGGTAAATTGGCTCCTCAATTGGTGGAGGGTTGGTTTTGTGATTGAAAGCCTTTGTCCAGCGGGTGTACCAAAGGGATCTGTGCAGGAACCATTGCTGTTCATTATGGACATTAATCACTCAGATGTGAAAGCAGAAGGTAACATTAGTATGTTTGCAGATAACATGAAAGGTGAGGGCATTGTCCACAGTGAGGGGGATGGTCTCAGGCTGCAGTCTGATATCAATCAGATGATAAACTGAATCTAGTAATGGCAGACAGAGTTTACTTCTGATCACTGTGAGGAAATGCACTTTGGGAAGTCGAATAAACGAATAATATACATCATGAATGGTAGGTCCTCCTGGTGTACTGAGGAATACAGGGACCTTGGTGGGCAAGTCCCTGGATGTCTGAAGGTATCAGCACAGGTAGACAGGTTGGGGAATACACCTGAACTGGGAGCAGGAGGGGGACCCACATCCTGGCGGGGAGCGTTGCTGGAGCTGCTCGAGAGGATTTAAATTAATCTGGCAGGGCTGTGTGACCACAAAGAGTCATATGGCAAGAAAGAAAGTTGAGGCTGGTACAAATGTTCAAGAGAGCAATATAAGTAGACAAGGCAGGCAAGAACATACCAGACTATTAGGGAAAACTGATGGATTAAACTGCAGTTATTTCAATGCAAAGTGCCAGACAGATAAGGCAGATGAACACAGAGCATGGATGGGAACATGGGATTGGGATCCCATAGATATTACAGAAACACAGCTGAGGGAGCAACAGGAGCAGCAGCTCAATGTTCCGGAGACAGATGCTACAGGAATGATAGAACAGGAGGAGAGCTGGTGGGTTTGATTGGGGGAAACATCCCAGCTGTACCTAGAGGGAGGATTCATGTCGGATCGCCCAGTTAAACGATATTAGTGGAACTGAGAAATAAAAATTGGCCATTAGTTTTCTACGGTCGGACTACAGCGATAGGCAATGGGAGATGGAGGAGCAAATATGTCAGGAGATTTCAGATATCTCTTATAATAATAGGGTTGTAATGATAGGGGATCTTAACCGTTCCAAACCTGGACTGGGATTGTTACTAAGTTAAGCATTTAGATGGAAGGTATTTGTTAAGTTCTGAAAACTCCCAGTCATTATGTAAATGGCCCAACTGGAGAATGGGGCTAAACCTGACCTCCCCTTGGGAAACAAGGTAGGGAACGGGACTGAGGTGTTAGTGGGGGAACACTTTGGAAAGTTACCACAATTGTATTAGTTTGAAAATAGCGATGGAAAAGGACAGGCCTGGTCCACAAGTTAAAGTTATTCAATGGAGCAAGATAGCATTTGACATGATTTTTAAAAGTAGATCCGGGGAGGCTATTTGCAGGTAAAGGGAAGTCTGGCAAGTAGGAATATTTTAAAACCGAGATGAAAGGAGAGTTCAGCGCCAGCGTGTTCCTGTTAGTGTGCAGCTCAATGCTGACTGAATTAGGAAACACTGGCTGAGTTTCGAGGCTGTGGTCAAGAAAAAAGGGGTCACATGTCAGATATAACTGGCTGACTCCAGGGAATCCCTTCAGGAGCATCGGGGCTGTAGAAATACACTTAGTATGGAAATCAGGAATGTAAAAAGGGGACACGAGGCAGAGAAAGTTAAGGAGAATCCAAAGAGACTCTACAAGTGTATTAAGAGCAAAAGAAGAGCTCGGGATAAACCCGGTCTCCTTAATGATCAATGAAGGCAACGATGTGTGAAACTACAAGATCCGAAACAAATATTTCACTTTGGAACTTACTGTGGATAAAGACTGGGGCGCTCAGGGAACTAAACAGTGTTTGTCCTGACTACTATTGGAATACTGTGTGCAATTCTGGTCTCAATGCCATCGGAATGATGCCGTGGAACATGAGAAGGTTCAGAAGAAATGACCAAAGATGTTGCCAGGGTTGGAGGGTTTGTGCTTCAGGGAAATGCCTGAATAGTCTGGGGCTGTTTTCACTTGAACATGGGAGGCTGAGGAGTTAACCGATAAAAGGGTGTTTAAAATCATGATGGTCATCGACAGGGTCAATAGACAAGGTAATTTCCCCAGGCGAGGGAAACTTTTCAAAGGGATCTAAAGGACAACTGGCTCCCGCAGAGTGGATGGAATAAGCTGCCAGAGCAAATAGTGGAGGCTGATAGAAATACATTTAAAAGGCATGTGGATGGGTGTATGAATAGCAAAGGTTCAGAGGGATATTGGCAAAATTGTGGCAAATGTGACTAGAAACATCATGCAGGAGTTGGTCCGAAGGGCCTGTGTCTGTGCTGTACATCTCTATGACTCAATGTCTTGAAATGAGTCCACATTATAGAAAAGGAGGTGCTGGAGGTTTTAAAACACAAAGGTAGATAAATGCTCAGGACCTGATCAAGTGGATCTCAGGACATTGTGGGAAGCTGGTGAGGAAATTGTAGGCCCCCTAGTAGAGATATTTGTACCATAGAGTGCTATGTGTGATAGGCAGGTAGACTGGAGGGTGGCATTGTGGACAGTGAAGAAGGTTTTCTGAGATTACAAAGGGATCCTGATGAAATGTGTGAATGGCTGAAAAACTGCAGATGGAACTCAATCTGAATAAATGCGAGGTAATGCATTTGGAACAACAACACGGGCAGGACTTATACAATTAATGGCAAGACCTACGTTAGTGTTGTAGAACAGAGGGACCTCAGGGTTCAGCTACATAATTCTTTGAAGTTTGCAACATGATAGTTTTAAAAAAGGTGCTTGCCTCACTTGCTTTCATTGCTCAGTCCTTTGGATATAGGAGTTGGGAAGTCGCATTGAGATTATACAGGCCATTGGTGAGTCCTCTTCTGGAATACTGTGTCCAGTTCTGGTCGCCCAGTTATAGGAAGGATATTATTAAGCTGGAAAGGGTTGGGAGGAGATTTACTGGGATGTGGCTGGGTACGAAAGGCTTCAGTATAAAGAAAGGCTGAATAGGTTGGTATTTTTCACTGAAACCTGAATGTTGACGGATGACCTCATAGAAGTTTATAAAATCATGAGGGGGATAGATAGAGTTAATGAGAGTTGTCTTTTCCCATGGACAACGGAGTTTCAAGACAAGGCACTACATTTTTAAGTTTAGAGGAAAGACAAATAAAACAAAGACACGAGAGGCACATTGTTACACAGAGGGTGGGTTGTGTGTGAAATGAACTTCCCAAGGAAGGGGTGAACATGGGGACAATTACAATGTTTAAAAGACATTTGGATTAGTACCGGAATAGGAAAGGTTTGAAGGGAATTGATCCAGGAACAGGCAGGTGGGATGAGATCCGTTTTAGAGTATGGTTAACGTTAACTGAACAGTGCAGTATGACTCTGACTATGATTATAATGTTGTGTCATCAATTAAGAAAGGCTGCAAGAGAAAGCCAGGGAACTACAGACTGATGAGCGAGATATCAGGGTGTGTCAGTTGTTGGAGGTCATTCTGAGAGGTAGGCCTTACATGCATTAGGAAAGATAAGGCCTGATTACGGACAGCCAGCATGGCTTTGTGCATGGGAAAACGTGTCTCACAAACTTGACTGCAGTTTGCTCAAGATGTGACCAAAAAGATAGACGAAGGCAGAGCAACAGGCGTTGTTTCTGGCTTCAGCAAACCCTTGTTCAGGGTGCAGCATGATACATTGGTTAGTAAGGGTAGATCACAAGGGATCAGGGAGAGCTAACCAACTGGATACAAAATGGGATGACAGTGGGAGACAGAGGGTGGTGGGAGAGGGTTGTTGTTCAGACTGGAGACCTCTGAACAGCAGTGTGCTGTAAGGATTGGTGCTGGGACCACTGTTGTGCACCATTTACAAAAACAATTTGAGTGAAAATATAGGAGTCCCTGTTAGTATGTTTGTGAATACCAAGATTAATGGAAGAGTGGGCAGGGAATATAGTTATCGAAGGGGATGGTAATCAACTGGGCCAGTAGGTCAAGGAATGAAAGATGGAGTTTAATTCAGGTGTTGGATTTAGTTCAGACAAACCAGGGAGGACTAACACGGTTAATGGTTGGGCCCTGAACGGTGTTGTAGAAAAGAGAGAGACCAAGGGGTGCAGTTACATTGTTCCTTGGACTGGCATCACAGGGTGACAGGGTGTTGAAAGGGGCAATTGGCACACTTGCCTTCATTGGTCAGAGCATTGAGTACATGAGTTGGAGATATTGTTAACATTGTCGTCAATATTTTTCCTGGGCAGAGGAGGCCACGGGGTGACCTTATAAAGGTTTACGCAACCATGTAGAGTCTAAGTAAGGTGAATTTCCAAGAGTAGGTGAGTGCAAAGCTAGAGGCATAAACGTGAGGTGACAGAGCAAGGATTTAAAGAGGGAGCTGAGGGGCAACATTATCCACAGACGATGGTGCATAGATGGAATGGACTGCCAGAGGAAATGGTAAAAACAAGTACAATTACAACATGGAAAAGCTACTCGGGCAGGTACATGGAGAGGAGAAGGTTTGAAGGGATATGAGGCAAACACAGGCAAACCCGACTCATTCCATTTAAGAAACCTCAGCCGAAGAGTCATACCACACAGAAACAGACCCTATATCTCCAGTTATTGGAGGAGGAGACTATCGAGACAAGGCATGTTGTAGAGACTGAAGCAAGTTACAGCGATACGGATGGTCATCTGGACTAGAGGTTTCAAATATGTGAAATAATTGGTGAGAGGGGAGGAGATGACAGAGAGAGGAACTGTTAGAGGAGTTAGAATGATTGAAGACACTGGTCCTCAATACAAGCCATAGATACAGTGTTGGAGAGGGAATAGGGAACAGAAAGATCCCTGGCAGCATTACCACCCTCTGTGGGAGGCCTGCTTTCCCCTCAATTGTTCTGATGCTCCCTAAGAAAGCACAGGCCTGGACTGATAACTGGGAACTCCCGATGCTGTCTCATTACAACAAAATTTGCAGCAGGCGTGGTGATTGAGCCTGGGGTGTGTCTGTACTGTGCTCCCCCTCCAGCACTTTCTCTATGTCACGTCTTGTTAGCTGATGTTTGGATCCCCCTTATTACTTTCTGCTCTGTGCACTGGAATGATCTTACCTGGCAGCAGGGTTTATTGAAGACTCCCGACCTCCCTGACTTTGTCTTTCTGGCTGAACAACCATCGCCCCAACCAGCAGTTGGCAAGTCTATTGAGTCAGGAACTCCATGAGTTCCTGTAGAAGACAAAGAAATAGGCAGAATGGGAAATCAGACTGATGCTTTGAGGGTTACACATATAGAAAGGCACTGAGCCCACAGAGATCTGGAAAATCCCAGTCTCCATTCCTGACCTGTACTGCCTCATCTCTCTGGAGTGGAGAATTCTGTTGGCTCATGATCTGGAGTAGATTCATGAATGATAGACGCTGAGAGAGGCAGCAATTAGACTCACACAGTAAGGGATACCACATGGAAAGATACTGAGTCACATCACCAGAGTGCCGGGTCAAATAATTGTGCAGGAAGAAAGCGTTTTGATTCATGTTGCACCGCGATATACAAACTGTGAGCAGGCGAAGTGGTGGCCTAGTGGCATTATTGTGTGACAATTTATCCAGAAACTCAGCAAGTGTTCTCTTGACACAGGTTCAAATCCCACCATTCCAAATGATTGAATGTGAAGTAAATGCTTCAAAAACGATGTAATTAAAAACCTGTGAGTGAGTATTAAACAATTGCTGATGTTAAGAAAAATCCATCGGGTGCATTCATGTCTTTAGTGAAGTAATTTAAGATGAGACTGGGATATTACAGGTATTACAGAACAACAGCTGAGGGAGGGACAGGACAGGCAGCTCAATGTTCCAGGGGACAGATGCTGCAGGAAGGACAGAAGGGGAGCTGAGAGAGGAGGAGAGCTGCTGGTTCTGACTGGGTGAAACATCCCAGCAGGACTGAGAGAGGATATTCCTGCAGGATCGCCCAGTGAAGCTGTGCTCGTGGAATTAATCAATAACAATGGGGCTTCCCTTTCCTCTGATTGTTCCACAGACCCCGATAACCCCGCCCTCTTACACCTTGACCTTCTCAAGATGGCGGCCCTCAGGCCCGAGCTCCCACTTCCCTCAAACAAATGGCGGCCGTGACTCTGGGCCCCTTCCCTGATCAGAGACCGGCACCTCCTTACCCGGGTCTGGAGGGTCTTTTTCGAGTTGTTTTTAACCTGTATCGAGGACTTGTGAATTCTCTCCGCTCCTTTCTCCCAGCGAGGCTCCCACACACCGGCTCTGAGCGCCGCTCTCTGAAGCTGATCGCAGCCGCTGCCGGAAAAAGCAGCTCCATGTCTCTTTCTGTGTCCTTACACTGCGCATGCTGTCCATAGAAACCACACTGCGCATGCGTCTGAGGTTATCAGTGAGTTTATAGAGAATATTCATGTCTGCACAGGATCATGGGTCATTAACAATTGCTCTGTCGACTTGCAGTCATTCAGATTCTTCATATGCAAATAGATTGTTCGGTCCAATTTAACCACGCTTGCCAGGTACGTCAATTACCAATCGTTCTCGGAGTTTGAAAGTAAATTTCTTACTCGAGTTGTGTAAACCGACCTGTGAATTATTCTCAGCTCGTCCTGCTACACGATTGCAAAATCACCCATGTGTTTATCTCAGGATTGTTTAAATCTCCCTAATGCACGTTATCAGATTGACATCTCAACTATTTCTTAAAAATCACACATTGATTCATGGGAGAGATTTAATGCTCCACTATGTAGTGAGGATAATCAATCCTGCAAAATAGTTTGCTTTCTAACCAATCCTGAAGCGTTCACTGCCCGAGAATACTTTGGCCCCGCTCCTCACTCACTCTGGTTGGCGGACCGGCCGCTGATCGGTCCTCCTGTTCTGTCCCTTCCTCCCAATTGCAGAGTTGATTCAGGCGTGACTCAGCAGGCTGAGGGACAAGGGAAGTTAGAGTCGATGTCTTGTGATGTGGTGAAAATATCTCGAATCTTGGATCGAGAGGCCTGAGTTCATTTCACAGTTTGTGCAGGTGTGTGTAACAACAACTTTATTAAGAAAAAAACAAGGGAAGGCAGGAACAGAGTAAAAACAATAGAACATGCAAACAATGTTGTGGGTCTCTCAATGCTCTGGTGATTTGAGTCTTTACCATGTGTTTCAGGGCCCCAGTGCATCCCAGTACAGACTGTGCCATTCCTCCTTGTGCAAAGCTAGATACCACGATTGTGGGGCAAAGTGATGTGGTGGGGTACAGATTCTGGATTAGTAGTGCTGGAAGAGCACAGCAGTTCAGGCAGCATCCGAGGAGTAGTAAAATCGACGTTTCAGGCGGAAGCCCTTCATCAGGAATAAAGGCAGAGACCCTGAAGCGTGGAGAGATAAGCTAGAGGAGGGTGAGGGTGAGGGTGGGGGTGGGGAGAAAGTAGGATAGTGTACAATAGGTGAGTGGGGGAGGGGATGAAGGTGATAGGTCGGGGGCGGGGGGAGAGTGGAGTGGATAGGCGCAAAAGAAGATAGGCAGGTCGGACAAGTCACAGGGACAGTGCTGAGCTGGAAGTTTGGAACTGTGGTGAGGTGGGGGAAGGGGAAATGAGGAAACTGTTGAAGACCACAGTGATGCCCTGGGGTTGAAGTGTTGCAAGGCGGAAGATGGTGCTTTCTTCCTCCAGGCGTCTGGTGGTGAGGGACCGGCGGTGAAGGAGGCCTAGGACCTCCATGTCCTTGGCAGAGTGGGAGGGAGAGTTGAAATGTTGGGCCACAGGGCGGTGGGGTTGACTGGTGCGGGTGTCCTAGAGGTGTTCCCTAAAGCACTCTGCTAGGAGGCGTCCAGTCTCCCAAATGTAGAGGAGACCACATCAGGAGCAATGGATAGAATAAATGGTATTAGTGGATGTGCAGGTAAAACTTTGATGGATGTGGAAGGCTCCTTTAGGGCCTCGGATAGAGGTGAGGGCGGAGGTGTGGGCGCAGGTTTTGCAATTCCTGCAGTGGAAGGGGAAGGTGCCAGGTTGGGAGGATGGGTTGTAGGGGGGGCGTGGAACTGACCAGGTAGTCGCGGAGGGAACGGTCTTTGCAGAAGGCAGAAAGGGGTGGGGAGGGAAATATATCCCTGGTGGTGGTGGTGTCTTTTTGGAGGTGGCAGAAATGTCGGCAGATGATTTGGTTTATGCAAAGGTTTGTAGGGTGGAAGGTGAGTACCAGGGGCGTTCTGTCGTTGTTACGGTTGGAGGGGTGAGGTCTGAGAGCGGAGGTGCGGGATGTGGGTGAGATGCATTGGAGGGCATCTTTAACCACGTGGGAAGGGAAATTGCAGTCTCTAAAGAAGGAGGCCACCTGGTGTATTCTGTGGTGGAACTGATCCTCCTGGGAGCAGATATGGCGGAGGCGGAGGAATTGTGAATATGGGATGGCATTTTTGCAAGAGGTAGGGTGGGAAGAGGTGTAATCCAGGTAGCTGTGGGAGTCGGTGGGTTTGGAAAAAATATCAGTGTCAAGTCGATCATCATTAATGGAGATGGAGAGGTCCAGGAAGGGAAGGGAGGTGTCAGATGGTCCAGGTAAATTTAAGGTCAGGGTGGAATGCGTTGGTGAAGTTGATGAATTGCTCAACCTCCTCGCGGGAGCATGAGGTGGCGCCAATGCAGTCATCAATGTAGCGGAGGAAGAGGTGGGGAGTGGTGCCAGTGTAATTACGGAAGAGCGACTGTTCTACGTAGCCAACAACTTGACAGGCATAGCTGGGGCCCATACGGGTGCACATGGCTACGCCTTTGGTCTGGAGGAAGTGGGAGGATTTGAAGGAGAAATTGTTAAGGGTGAGGAAAAGTTCGGCCAAATGAATGAGAGTGTCGGTGGAAGGGTACTGTTGGGGACATTGGGAGAGGAAAAAACGGAGGGGTTGGAGGCCCTGGTCATGGCGAATGGAGGTGTAGAGAGATTAGATATCCATGGTGAAGATGAGGAGTTGGGGGCCGGGGAAACAGAAGTATTGGAGGAGGTGGAGGGCGTGGGTGGTGTCTCGAGTGTATGTGGGGAGTTCCTGGACTAGGGGGGATAGGACAGTGTCGAGGTAGGTAGAGATGAGTTCAGTGGGGCAGGAGCATGCTGAGACAATGGGTCGGCCAGGGTGGTCAGGCTTGTGGATCTTGGGAAGGAGGTAGAACCGGGCAGTGCAGGTTTTCCGAACTATGAGGTTGGAAGCTGTGGGTGGGAGATCTCCTGAGGTTATGAGGTTCTGTCTGGTCTGGGAGATGACGGTTTGGTGATGGGGGGTGGGGTCATGGTTGAGGGGATGGTAGAAAGAGGTGTCTTCGAGTTGGGGTTTGGCTTCAGCGGTGTAGAGGTCAGTGCGCCAGACTACCACTGCACCCCCTTTATCTGCTGGCTTGATGGTGAGGTTGAGATTGGAGGGATGCGCGTTGAGAGGGTGAGAGGTTGGAGTTGGGGAAGGGGGTAAACAGGTTGAGGCGGTTAATGTCCCGGCGGCAGTTTGAAATGAAGAGGTCGAGGGCAAGTAATAGGCCAGCGCGGGGTGTCCAGGTGGATGCAGTGAGTTGGAGGTGGGCGAAGGGGTCCTCGGAAGGTGGGCGGGAATCCTAATTGTGAAAGTAAGCTCGGAGGCGGAGGCGGCAGAAGAAGTGTTCGATGTCACGGCTTGCATTAAATTTAGTGATGTGTGGACGGAGGGGGATGAAGGTGATTCGTTTGCTGAGGACTGATCGTTCGTCCTCAGTGAGGGAAGGTCTGGAGGGATGGTGAAAACCGGCAGGGCTGGGAGCTGGGATCTGGTGTGGGTGTGGAGCTGGGAGTCGGGGCGGAGCCTGTAACTGGAGTGGGGGGAGTGGAGGGACCAGAAATATGGGCACCAGAACTGAACACAATATTCCAAATGTGGCTGCACCAGCGTTTTGTATAGTTGCAGTATGGTAATTCAACTTCGGAACTCAATCCCTACACGAATGAAACCTAACGCACCGTTTGCATTCTTAACAGCACTATCAACCTGGGTGGCAACTTTCAGGGAACTATGTACATGGACTCAAAGATCCCTCGGCACACCAACACTACCAAGAATCTTTCAATTGACCCAGTATTCAGCCTTCCTGTTATTCTTCTCAAAGTGCATCACTCACATTTAGTTGCATTGAACTCTATTTGCCATCTCTCAGCCCAATTCTGCAGTTTATCCAAGTCCCCTTGCAACCTGTAACATTCTTCCACACTGTCCACTACTACACTGACTTTAGTGTCATCTGCAAATTTCCTAATCCATTCACCTATACCTGCAGTGGTTCCAAAACAGATCCTTGTGGCACACCACGAGTAACTGGACTCCAGGCTGAATATTTTGCATCAACCACCACTTGCTGCCTTCTTTCAGAAAGCCAGTTTCTAATCCAAACTGCTAAATTACCCTCAATTCTATGCCTCTGCACTTTCTCCAACAGCCTACCATGTGGACCCTTGTCAAAGGCTTTACTTTTGTCCATGTGTACCACGTCAAATGCCCTACCCTCATCTTCAAGCTTGGTGACCTTCTCAAAAAACTCAATGAGGTTTGTGAGACATAACCTGCCCTTGACAAAACCAAGTTGACTATCTGAAATCAAATTGATGTTTGCCAGATGATTCTAAATCTTTTCTCTCATAATCCTTTCCTAAACCTTTCCTACAACAGAAGTCAGGCACAATGGTCTATAATTACCTGGGTCATCGCTACTGCCCTTCTTGAACAAGGGCACAACATTTGCAATCTTCCAGTTCTCTGGTACCAAATCTGCAGACAATGACAACTCAAATATCCAAGCCAAAGGCTATGCTACCTTCTCCCTAGCATCCCAGAGAATCCTCGGATAAATCCCATCCAGCCCAGGGGACTTGTCTATTTTCACTCCTTCCAGCATTGATAACACCTGTTCGTAACTAACCTCGATAATTTCTAGTCTAATATCTCATACCTCATTCTCCTCCTCTACAATATTCTTCTTTTCCTGAGTGAAAACCGATGAGAAATGTTCATTTAGCATCTCACCGATCTCCACAGGGTCAACACTCATCTTCCCCTTCTGTCTGTGATTGGCCCTATTCCTACCCTAATCATCTTTTTATTCCTATGATACCTATAGAAAGCTTTAGGGTTCTCCTTTATTCTATTTGTTAAATACTGCTCATGTCGTCTCTTTGCTCTTCTTAACTATCTCTTTAAATCCTTCTTAGCTGATCTGTAATTCTCCATCGCCTCATCTGAACCATCTTGCCTCATCAACACCTAAGCCTCCTTCTTCTTCGTAACAAGAGATGCAGTTTCTGCAGTAAACCAAGGTTCCCTTACCTTATCACTTCCTCCTGCCTGACAGGGACATACCTATCAAGGACACGCAATATCTGTTTCTTAAACCAGCTCCACATTTCCATTGTCTGCATCCCCTGCATTTTGCTACACCATTCTGTGAATCTAATTCTTGCCTAATAGCATTATAATTGCCCTTGCCCCATCAATAACTCTTGACCTGTGGCAGGTACTAATTCCTTTCCATCACTAAACTAAACTTAACTGAATTATGGTCACTCTCTCCAAAGTGCTCACCTACAACTAAATCAAACACCTAGTCTGGTTCATTACCAAGGACCAGATCCAATGTGGCCTCCCCTCTTGTCGGCCCTTCGACATACTGTGTCAGGAAGCCCTCCTGTACACATTGGATAAAACTGATCCATCCAACGTATTAGTTATAGCATTTCCAGTCAATATTGGGGAAGTTAAAGTCCCCCATAATGACCACCCTGTTCCTTTCACTCCTATCCAGAATAATTTTGCAAATCCTCTCTTCCACCTCCCTGGAACTCTGCGGAGGCCTATTTTAAAAAAAAACTCCAAGCAGTGTGACCTCTCCACTTCTGTTTCTAACATCAGCCCACACTACCTCAGGAGACTAGTCCTCATCAATAGTTCTCTCAGCCACCGTTATACTCTCCTTGACTAACGTGACATGCATGGACCCATTGCAGAGCTTCAAACTCCATGAGGCAGCCATACTCTCTGACAGACAGACTCAGTCTGGAAACTTCTCTGTCCTTAAGACCTTATGCACTGCCTGTGCTCCTCCATTTCCCCTTTGCACATTCCCTTTCCAACCCACCCCACCTGCATCACTCCACGAATGGTGCTGTCAAGGGCAGAAGTCTGTGGAATACCCTCCCTTACTTTCTCTATCTTCCTTTAAGATGTATTTTAAAATCATTATCTTTAATCAATGTTTTGATCATCCATGAAGCACCTTAGGAGATTTGCCATTGTAAAAGATTCCATTCAAGGCAAGTAGTTGTTGTTATTGCTGGTCATTCGGAGAAACAGGAATGATGCATTCAAAATTCTAACAAGAACGTCACTGACAGGTGTGGTGTGCAGGCCACCAAATAATAACATCACATTGGGATGGGCAATAAACAAAGAAATAACTATTGCCTATAAAAATGGTATGGCTATTATCATGGGTGATTTTAATCTACATGTAGATTGGTCGAACCAGCACAGTCAGGGTAGCCTTAAGTTTATTAAGTGAATCTATGATAGTTTTCTTGAACAGTATGAAATGGAACTGACAAGGGAGCAATCTATCCAGCATCTGGCCCTGTGCAATGAGACAGGAATAATGAATGACCTCAGAGTTAGGGATCCTCTTGAAAGAAGTGATCACTATCTGGTTGAATTTAGAATACATGTGGAGAGTGTGAAGATAAAATCTAATACCTGGGTCCTGTGCTTCAACACAGGGAACTACAATAGAATGAGGGAGCACCTGGATAAAGTAGACTGGAAACAAAGATGTTATGGTGGGACAGTTGATGAGCATTGGACGATTTTCAAAGGCACTTTACAAAGTGCTCAACAATGGCATATTCCAGTGAAAAGGAAGGACTTTAAGAAAAGGCATACTCTGCGATGGGTATCTAATCAAAACGATCAAATTGAAAGAAAAGGCATGCAAAGTGGCCAAAAACAGCCTGAAACTAGAACTGGGAAAACTTTAGAGGTCAACAGAAAGTAAGAGAAGAGCGATAAAGAAACGTAAGATAGAACATGAGAAAAATAAACTAGCACAGACCATAAAGACAGATAGCAAAATTTTATATTGAATGAGAAAAGAGTGGCTAAAGTAAATGTGGGTCCTTTGGAAAATGAGAAGGAACATTTAATTATGGGATATCAAAGTGAAGGGAACTAATATCTTGCCAATAATTAGCAAAGAGACAAAGGTAGGTGAGGATTTGGAAACTATTATTATTACGGAACAGCTAGTGTTGGACTGTTGGAGGTAATTGAGCTAATGACTGAAAAGTCTTCTGACCCTGATGGAATGCATCCCAGGATACTAAAGGAGATGCCAGCAGTAATAACAAATACACTGGCAGTAATTTTCCAAAATTCACTGGACACTGTGACAGTCCCAGCAGATTGGAAAGCAGCAAAAGTGATGCCACGTTTTTGAAAATGAGGTGGACAAAAGGTGGGGAATTACACAAAAGTTAGCTTATTCTCTGGAGTGGAAAAGATGCTTGGGTCGATTATCAAGGAAGAAATAGCAGGGAATCTCGATAGAAATTGTCCCATTGGACAGGCAGAGCAGGGGTTCATGTAGGGCAGGTCATGCTTCACAAATCTTTTGGAATTCTATGAAGCCATTTCGAGCAAGTTGGACAATGGGGACCCAGTGGATGCGGTGTACCCGGATTTCCAAAAGGTCTTCAACAAGGTGCTGTACAAGAGGTTGTTGCATAATATAAAGGTGCATGGCGTTAGAAGTAGAGTATTAGCATGGATAGAAGAGTGGTTGACTAACAGGAATCAAAGTGTGGGGATAAATGAGTACTATTCTGGCTGGCAATCAGTGACTAATAGTGTGCCTCAGGGATCAGTGTTAGGACGGCGATTATTTAGAATTGATACAGATGTTTTGGAGTTGGCGGCCACATGTAGGGTGTCAATATTTGCATATGACATTAAGATGAGTAGGAGAACAAAGTGTGCGGAGGACTGTGAAACTTTGCAGAGGAACATAGACACATTGAGTGAATGGGCAATGGTCTGCCATTTGGAATAGAATGTTCATAAATGTAAAGTCCTACTGTTTGGTTGGAGTAACATTAAAAAGAGATTATTACTTGAATTTTAAAAAGTTGCATCATTTGCTATGCAGGGGCACCTGAGTATCCTTGTGCATGAAGGTTGGTCACTAGGTATAACAATCAATTCAGAAAGCAAATTCAATTTTGGCCTTCATTGCTGAAGGGATCGTATTTAAAAGCAGAGGTTATGTTCCAGCTGTATAGGGTGCTGGTGAGGCCACACCTGGAATAATGCATGCAGTTTCTGTCTCCTTTCTTGCTCAATGATGTACCGGCACTCGAGGGGGTGCAGAGGTTAACTAGGTTGATTCCGGAGTTGAGAGGTTGGCTTAACAGAGACTGAGTAGATTGGGATTATATTCATTGGAAATCAGAAGAATGGGAAACACATAAAATAATGAATGGAATGGATAAAACAGAAGTAGAGAGAATGTTTCCACTGGCCGATGAAGCTAGAACAAGAGGGCATCACCTCAAGATTACAGGCAGCAAATTTAGGACTGAATTGAGAAGGAACTTCTTGATCTCTATGGAATTCATTGCCCAGGGAAGTAGTTGATGCTAGTTCAGTAAACACTTTTAAAGCTAAGGTAATTTTTTAAAAAAAGAAATAACTAATTAATTAAGGAATATGGTGAGAACGTTGGTAAATGGTTCTGCATCCATTAAATGATCAGCCATGATCTTAATGAATGGCAGAGCAAGCTCAAAGGGCAGGACGGCCTTCTCCTATTCCTGGTTCTTTTGTTGTTATATTTTGCATTCCTCCCGCACTCTTGACTTTCAGGTGCTGGTGTTGGATTAGGATGGACAAAATTAAAATTCACAGAACACCAGTTATAGTCCATCAGGTTTATTTGGAAGCACTCGCTTTGCAGCTTCTTCATCAGGTGGTTGTGTGATTTTTAACTTTGTGTCTCACTCTTGTAACTGATAAAGAGCAACAAAAGCCACGGAGCAGTGCGCATGCTCCAGGCAACAATGGGCCCCTGGTAGTTGATGTCAGCGGAAGACCAATGGAAAGGCAGGGGCACAGCTGGAGGACCTGGCGGGGCATTTGGTCCTCCGACCAATCAGAGTAAATGAGGGACGGGACGAGACTATACCACGTGATCATCCTCACTGTGGGCGCGAATGTGCGGAACGTGTGGGTGGAGAGCTGTTGGTTAGGAGAGAAATAAACAGCAGGAATTTGGACAGAAATGGTGTTGGTATGGGCTGAGAGGTTTTACAAACATTTCGTGCACATCAGAAAATATAAATTTGAAACTTACAGTCCTGTTTTTGCAGTAAACTGGAAAATAACCTCATCCTGTGATCGCCGCCATCTTAATTAGGGGCAAAGATTCACTGGATACGTGCGCGGCCGCCAGCTTTGTCGGGGGCAAAGATCAGAGGTGTTTATGTGCAGCCCTCCCTGGTAGAGAGTCATAGGGCAAGATTTACACAGAGCACATTCAAACCCAGAGAAATGGATGTTTTTTTTTTCTGGATTTATTTCTTCATCCATTTAAATGATTTGAATGTGAATAGAGCCGGTACAGTTTGTAAATTTGTAGATGACACCAAAATTGGAGGTATTTTGGACAGTGACAAATGTTGTCTCAGAATACAATGGGATATTGATCAGATAGACCAATGGGCTGCAGAGTGGCAGATAGGGTTTAATTTAGATGAATGTGAGGTGCTGCACTTTAGAAAAGCAAATCAGAGCAGGACATACACTGAATTGTAAGGTCCTGGAGAGTCTTGCTGAGCAAAGAGACCTTGGAGTGCATGTTCATAGTTCCTTGAAAGTAGAATCACAGGTAGATAGGATAGTGAAGAAATTGTTTGTGATTCTTCCCTTCATTGGTCAGAGCATTGAGTAAAGGAGCTGTACAGGATATTGGTTAGGCCACTTTTGGAATATTGTGTGCAATTCTGGTCTCCATCTTATCAGAATTGATGTTTTAAGGATGTTGCCAGGATTGGAGGATTTGAGTTGCAGGGAGAGGCATAATATCCTGGGGCCATTTTTCCTGGAGTGTCATAGGCTGAGGTGCGATGTTGAAGAGGTTTATAAAATCGTAAGTGGCATGGATAGCGTAAATAGACAAGGGTTGGTGGAGCCTAGAACTAGAGGATTTAGGTTTAGGGTGAGAGGGGAAAATTCAAAAGGAGCCTAAAGGGCAACCAAAATTGTAAAATTTAAAAGGCATTTGAATAGGAAGGGTTCAGAGGGATGTCGGTCAAGTGCTGGCAAATGGGAATAGTTTAGGTCAGAATATCTGGTTTGCATCGATGGGTTGGACTGAAGAGTCTGTTTTTGTGCTAGACATCTCTAACTGTGGGATCATAAAAGTGAACACTGCTCTGATTCACCTCTGGGCTCCTTGATGTCCACTTGTTCGTTATCTAGCTTCCTCAGTCTCACATGAGCGTATTTTTGCCATATTTAGTATTTTACTACTAAACTGCGTGTCACAGAAGGTTATTGCTGAGCAGCTGCTTGACAGCACTGTTGATGACACCTTCCATCACTTTACTGCCCAACTCCTGATCGTATGCTGCTCCCTTATCAAATCCTTATTTTTTCCACAATATCTTTGACAGTCAAGAATTCTTTTTTCCAATAGTGAGTGGATTTTTCTTCCATTTCTGACAGTCAAATTCTGCACCATTTTCATTCCGTATAATTCATATTGCACTCCCTGAAACATCATGTGTATTTCTCCTTCCACAGATACAAGTGATCATTGGCAAAGCCAGATTGCCTGTGGAGAGAGTGATGTTTGACTTCCTTGCACAGCTGCAGTTTGAATGGTGAAAGCGCTCCCACAACGTGGTTGGGTAAGAGACATTACAGATTATTCACTCAGCGATAGTGAAAAGTAAAAGATATCTGTACAAATCAACATGTTTTTAATTTCACAAAAATATTGAGAACTTTTGACATAAGGCCACAGCTGGAGAATATTATGTCCAGTGACCAAAACCATTGCCAAATAAGCAATTTTTCAGGAATGCATTAAAGGAAGAAAGCAGATCTTAGAGGGTGGGAATTCCAGACCATGTTGCCTTGGAATCTATAGAACAGTCACACAGCTGAATCAAAAATAAACACATCATTGGGAGTCTATACTTAAATGAGTTAGTGAGATATGAAAGGGTGTGTGGTGCAGGAAGATAGGAATGATTACAGCCAGGAATTAAGTTAAGGGTGTGAAAGTAAATTTTTGTCGCTTATAAATGGGAGCCTTTTGATGGATCAGCAAGTTCTGGTACAAGTGAGCAATTGGGTGGTAGAGTTTTCAAGATTCTGGAGATTATAGGGAGGGTAATTGTGAGATGCTGGGCAGGAGTGGGTTTAGGTTATGAAATCTAGAGTTAATGAAATGAATGAATGAGAGTTTCAGTAAATGAGCTGAGACTGTGGTGAGGTCAAGTGATATCACTGAAGTCGAAATAGTGGTCTTGGAGTGGGACTGGGCGATCACCCTCACCTCACCTCTGGAATTCAGCTGTTTGTCAGTTTGTGAATCAGGTCTGGAAGAAGATCAGGAACTGAGTGGCCCTGGCAAAACCCAAACTGCGTGTCACAGAAGGTTATTGCTGAGCAGCTGCTTGACAGCACTGTTGATGACACCTTCCATCACTTCACTGCTGAGCGAGTGTCGACTGATGGAGGGAAATTGGCTGGGTTGGCTCTGTCCAGCGTTTTTGTGTTGAACATCCCTGGGAAATGTTCCACTATGTCAGTAAGTGCCAGTGCTGGACTTATCTTGGTGGGCAGCAATATCTGGAGCACAGCCATCAGTATTATTGCCACAATGTTGGTAGGGCTGACAGCCTTCACACTACTTCTCCATTTCTTGATCTGTTTTGAAATAAGTTTTCAACCAAGTTGATTCACGTCTGTGATGTCCGGGACCAATGTAGAAGGCTCATCCACGTAACACTGCTGGCTGAAGATTGCTGCAAATGCTGTAGTCTTGTCTGTTGCATGGATATGTGAGACCCCTCCATCAGAAAAGGCGGGGATATCTGTGATGTTTCCTGCAGTGAGTTGTTTAATTGTCCATCACCATTCCTGACTAGGTGTGGCAGAACTGCAGAGCTCAGATCTGATCCATGGGTTGTTGGATCACATAGTTCTATTTGGTGTTGCTTGCACTGTTTGGCATGCAGGTTGGGTAGCTTCACCAGGTTGGCACCACATTTTTAGGTATGCCTGGTATTGCTCCTGGCATGCTCTGCGGGACTCTCCATTGAACTAGGGTTGATTCCCCTGGCTTGATGTTAATGGTTGAGTGGGGGATATACCAGGCCATGAGATTTCAGATTGGGCTGGAATACAGTTCTGCTGCTGCTGCTGTTGGCCCACAGTGAGACAGAGGTTGCAGGGTCAAGAGGCTGATTGTGTTGTTATATTTTCCAGTGCATTGGTAGATGTAATGTAGTCCATCCTGTTTCATTCCTTTGTTGAGACTGTGCAGTGATTAATACAATGAGTGATTTGATGGGCCACTGTCAGGAATGCAACTTTTAAAAAAAGGTTTTGTGATTTACACATGAAAGAAGTGAAACTATCATGGTATTCGAACAGATGAATGATTCAACAGACAATCAAGGTATTTTTCAATGGATAATTTCAGTTACATCACACTAAATTTTTGCTATAAATTCTGTGCCTTAGAATTGTGCCCTCCACAATCACCTGAAGAAGGAGCTGTGCTCTGAAAGTTAGTGTGCTTCCAATTAAACCTGATGGAATATAACCTGGTGTTGTGTGATTATTAACTGAGAATATTACAGCACTACTAACAGGGCTGCATGTAAACAGGCTCAGTCCAGTTAATCAATACATTTGGGAGGATTTCCTCCAAGTTTGATGACAAAATATTCGTCAAAACCGTCAACTTCAACCTGCAATGTTGTTATTAATAAAAGTTCAGGCTGACACAAAGCTCCCCACCCCACTGCAATGTGGTAACTGGGCCCGCCCCAGGAATTGGAACTGGGACATTTGTGGACTGTGATCTCAAAGCAAACGCAATGCTGACAGATTAGTCCTCAAAGATGAGTAGCAAGTTTGAGACAAGGCAGGTGGAATGTCTTCTTGCACTTAGCTTAATTGCATTTCTTATTTACAGTTGTGTTTTGCAAAGTATAAAGAACTATGTGTTTTTTTTTTCATGGTTGGGGAGTTTTATTCTAGTTGATCACAGCTGCTGCCTCTCGCTCCCCAAGTCAAATCATAGGATCAATAACAAAACAATAAACTGCAGGTGCTGGAGATCTGAACCCCAGAAACAAAGTGCTGGAGAATCTCAGCAGTTCTGAGGGCATCGGTGAAGAGAAAAATAATGTTACATTTCAATTTCAGTGACTCTTCGTCTGAACAGACAAATGGTCACGAGACTTCGAACTTACAATGTTTTATTCCCCTCAAAGATGCTGCTGGACCTGCAGTTCTCCAGCACTGTGCTTTCTATAGTGAACTTTATTGACAAAACAGATCGGAAAATACTAATCTCCAAAAGTGAAAGGTTCATTGCAAACATGAGCATAGTTTCCACACTTGAGTTACACAAGCACTCCTCAATTTAAAAAAAAACAAGATTTAACTCAAAATAATATTCCATCTCAAAATTAGCCAAGTTACACCAGTAATAAAGCTCATCCACCCAATTAGGCACTTCAGTACAACATCCTGCAGTGTTGCACACAGCCACCTTTACCAAAGAATGATCACATGTCACAAAATTGAAGGCCAAGAACATGTCTCTTTAAAGGAGCTGAAGTCAAACTCAATTTTTGGAAGTATTTTTATTAAACCTGATTAAACATATAAATGTCAGAGCATATCTTTGCTTTTTTAAACAAAGTGTGTGGGAAACATCCCACAACTTGCTCAAGGTTCAGTTGGATCTGATATATAGAGCCAAAGGTCAAGCAAACATCACACTTTCCATTCACTTCCACAAAGAGCTGACATAACATTTCTTCTGGATTTAAAGTATTGTATAAATTGTTTGTAAAATCATTTGTCACGTTAAAGAACTGGACAATAAATGTCATTGTATGCAATAAGAGTGAAGCCTGTGAGAGCAGATTTATCTTTGGGGGGCAGTGTATGTGCTTTCTAAATTCTGGGAGCACTTTAGGAAACTGCTCCCAGATGGTGATAGTGAGCTTATCTGGAATACACTGTTTAGATTTGGGAATCCATGGGAAACAATCTGTGGGTTCACTAATACTTGGCTTACGTTGTTGGTGTACAGTAAGCAATTCATAAAGTTACTTATGTATTGTTGTTGACTACCCGAATGGAATTCAATTCTGGCAGGTTGCCTTCAATAGTGTAAATGCATCTATTGTAAATATTTGGAATATTCCAGAACTGCCCAGTGCTTGGCAAATTCAGGGGGGACAAAAAATCACATTGAGTAATTTGAAATTAAGAATCCAAGAGGACGTAACCACTGAAGTATTCAATTCAAATAGTTAAATGGAGTGCTCACATTTAAAATACCTGTTATCCATAGGAATGGATGGACTGACACAATTGGGACCAAATTCCTAGCTGGGGAATGTGAAATGTGCTTTGATAAAGTCACCTGCATTTATCAACAATAATTTGGCAAGTTCGGAAATTTAAAAAACATACGAGCTTCATTGCTGCTTCAATCGGGTCCCAAGCTCTGTGAAAAAAAAACAATCTTCAGGTTTATTGCATACACTCTGAAACACGTTTTCCTTCTTCAGATCCTGCAAGTTTCCCCAATGAGCAAAGCAAGTCAGGCAGCATCCGAGAAGTAGGAGAGTTGATGTTTCGGGCATAAGTCCTTCATCAGGAATCACAGGTTTCAGAAAAATTACTGGCATAGACTTATGCCAATACATATGGAGAAGGATCAGACCATGTTACTATCAGATTAGAGACTAATTTCAGATTTGGTACCATTCAGTGCAACATTTCAGTATGATATTTACATATGTACCTTAAAGAGAAGTTGTCTAAAATTACAAGCTCGAGAATGATTATAGAATTAAACCTGGAAATAAAGCTGGTGAACAAGAATGGCAAAGTGAAGTCCCATCAGTGTCGCCTTGGGCAGTGTCAAGTAAGAATTTGACAACAGATTTGCCACTTTGGTGTAAACTGCAGTCTGGCCAAATTGCAGCAAAAATCTGTTCAATTTTATCTGCAAACTATTGAATGCAAAATCCTCCTTGCACAGTAATGAGGCAGCATTTTGGGATTTCATTTTGAAAATATATTATTTTCAAAGTTACTCGCAATTAAGAGTGATCACTTGGTGCTGTCTGCATAACACAGTACGAAAAGGAATTTACAAAAAAAAAAATCCAAATTCAGTCATTAATTCATTGATATTGCATGGGTCCAGCATTTATAAGTAATCAATTGTTAAAAATAAATACAGATACATTTACTAACTATATTGGAGTACAGTCAAGTTTCTTACTGAACAATGACAGGATTGGACAGAGTCCGCATGGATTTAAGAGAGGGGAATCATTCTTAGCAAATGTACTGAAAGAATCTACAGAGTCGAATATTAAAGAAAGAAATTGCAGGACATTTAGAAAAGCTTATCATTAAACATGGTAGACTGGGTTTTGTGAAAGAGAAACTATATTTGACAAATTTACGACAGTTCATTGAGGAGATAACAAGCAGGGCTGATAAAGGGCAATCCAATGATGTTCTGTATTTGGATTTTAAAAATGTAAATGATGAGGTGCTACATAAAAGTTAATTGTACAATTTAGGAGCTCATGATATCGGGGTAATGTATTAGCATGGACTGAGGATTGGTTAACAACACTGGCTGTTGCTGAGTCCTCACTTGGAGTACTGTATACAATGTTAGCTCTCATATTTAATAAAGGACAAACTAACATCGGAGACCATTCAAAAAAGATTCACTTAGCTGCTTTGAGGACGAAAGGGTTGACCTATCAAGAATAGATAAGCAGGGGTGATCTAATGGAAACAAGATTCTGAGCAGCTTGACAGGGTAGATGTTGACTAGATCTTCTAACACCAGTGAAGTCTCAAACCAGGGGACATTACATAAGGGAACATTCATTTTAGAAAAAGTAAAGATTTTTTTTCTCTCAGTGATTGGCTAGAATTTTCTCGCCCAAACAATTGTGAAAGTTAAATGTGGGGAGGGGAATGGTTGGGTTACTCTTCGGAGTGTTGTTCTGGCTTGTTGGACTGAAGGGCATGTTTCCACATAGTAGGGAATCTGTGATTCTATCTCAAATTATTTTAAAAGAGGGCAGATAGATTTTTGAAATATTGAGCAGTTGACGGCTATGCGGATCAAGCATAAAAGAGGTGTTGAGGTCTGGGTTGGCCAAACCATGATCTGATAGAATGGGGGAACAAGCTGAAGGCGATGAATGCCCTACTCCTGCTCCGATTCCTTGAGGCTCCATTTCATGTTTTTTTGTTTCCAAAGAAGAGCGTGATACAATGTTCTAAAGATCTCAGATGTTGTGAAAAGCAGTGAAAATGGGGTGTTTATGTACTGGTTCAGATGGTATTGATTCATCAATCACAGCTATACAGTCATGAGTAGGAAGGCAATTCCCTCCATGAATAAAGGAAATCTACTACAGAGCTCACACAAAGGGAATTCTTACCCTCAGTAAACTCTCCCATCACATTACCCAACATATCAGCTAAAGCAAGACACACTGCGCATTCTCGAGCCAACAAAGTGACCCGCGGGTGATTGATGTCAGCACCCGACCAATGAAAGGACGGTGGGCGGATCTGGAGGACCTAGCGGGATGTTGGTCCTCCAACCAATCAAAGTGAATGAAGGGCAGAGCTGAACTAAACCATGTGATCACCCTCGCGCGCGGCGCAGAGTTGATGTAATGAATGTTCGGGAAGTTATGGAGAGAAAGGATACGGTAAGGAAAGAAATAAACAGGGAAACGGGAGAAAACCTGTCTTGCTATGAGCGGAGAGGTTTTACAAACAAATTGTGCTCGTCGGGAAACACAAATTTGAACGTCCCAGTCCCGTGTTCGCAGTAAATGGGGAATTGCCTCAGCGCGGCTGCAGACCTGAGTGAGCGCCGCCATCTTTATTCGGGACCACGATTCACTGGACACGTGCGGAGCCGCCATCTTTGTAGGGGGCAAGGTGCAGCCAGGCGCATGTGCAGACTTTCTCTGGTATAGAGTCATTGGGATCATAGCAGCCAATACTGCTCTGATTCACCTCTGGGTTCCCTCATGATCACCTTGTCAATGTATAACTTCCTTAGTCTCGAAAAAAAATTATAGACAAAGGGTTTTTCACTGCGGCCCAGCCCCTGACCATGTACTGCTCTATTATCAGATTAATTTTTTCTTGAATATTTTTGACAGTCAAGAATTCTTTTTTCCAACAAGCAAGTGTATTTTCCTTCCATTTCTGACTATCAAATTCTGCAGCCCCCTGTAATCCATTTTGCCCTCCCCGAAACATCAACTGTGTTTCTCCTTCCACAGATACCAGTGATTAATGCTAAAGCCCTGTTGCCTGTGGAGAGGGTGATGTTTGACTTTCTTGTACAGCTGCAGTTTGTGTGGTGAAGGTGCTCCTACAATGTGGTTGGATAAGCGACATTACAGAGGATTCATTCAGCAACAGTGATGATTTGAAAATAATGTCCAAATCAACAACAGTTTGTATTCCTATTATGATGCTTATAATTTCACAAAAATACTATTGAGAACTTTAGACATAAGGCCAGAGATGGAGATATTAGGTCAGGTGACCAAAAGCATTGCCAAAAAGCAGATTTTGAGGGATATCTTAAAGGTGGAAAGCAGACCTGTGAGTTTTTGGCTGCGAATTTCAGACCATGCTGCTTCAGCAAGTGTAGAAACAGCCACACAGGTGAAATAATGAATTAACAAATGGTTGGGAGTCTCGAAGAAAATGGGTTGTCGAGGTCTCAGTGTGTGTGGTGCAGGGAGTTAGGGATTATCACAGCCAGAAATTAAATCAAGTATGAGAATTTTAAATTGAGGGATATTGGCCAGGTGCTGGCAGGTGAGCCTAGATTGGGTTCGGGTGTCTGGTCGGCATGGACGGGTTTGACCGAAGGGTCTGTTTCCTTGTTGTACATCTCTATGGCTGTATGCTGTTGATTCTAATTAGGAGCCTTTTGATGAATCAACAAGCAGTGATTTAGACTTTCTTGAGATTACAGGGAGGTTGAATGTGAGAAGCTGGCCCTGAGTGTGTTTGGAAAATGAAGTCGAGATAACATACAACGGATGAGAGTTTCCATATATGAGCTGAGATGAGGGTGGAATCAGCTAGAATTAGTGATCTTGCAGTGGGTCTGAGTTGTCACACTCACGTCACCTCTCGGATTCAGCTGGTTGCCAGATTGTGAATCAGGGCAGTAACACAATCGGGAGCTGAGTGGCCCTGGTGGAGCCTAAAATGAGTGTCACTCAGCTGACTGTTGCTGAGCAGCTGCTGCTTGGTAGCCCTATTGATGACATCGTCCATCACTTAACTGCTGATCGAGTGTGGACTGATAGATGGAAATTGGCTGGGTTGGATTGCCCTGTGTTTTTGTGTTGAACATCCCTGGGCAATGTTCCACATTGTCGGTAGATGCCAGTGTTGGAGCGGTACTTGGGTTGGTGGGTGGTAAGTTCTGGAGCACAAGATATCAGTATTATTGCCAGAATATTTGCAGGGCCCGTAGCCTTTGCACCACTTAACCATTTCTTGATGTTATTCAAACTGAATCGAACTGGCTTAAAACTCACATCTGTGATGTTGGAAACCACTGGAGGAGGCTGAGATGGATCATCCCACTTTGCACTTCTGCGTGAAGATTGCAGCAAATGCTGTCATCTTATCTGGTGAGTGGGTGTGTGAGGCCCCTCCATCAGTAAGGGTGGGGATATCTGTGATGCTTCCTCCAGTGAGTTGTTTAATTGTCCATCACCGTTCACAACTGGGTGTGGCAGAACTGCAGAGCTCCGATCTGTTCCATTGGATGTCGGATCACTTAGCTCTGTTGCTTGCTGCTGATGCTGTTTGATATGCAGGTAGTTCTGTTTGGTAGCTTCACCAGGTTGGCATTTCATTTTTAAGTTTGCCTGGAGCTGCTCATGGCATGCCCTCCTTTGTGATGGGTGAGAGCAGGATTTACAAACCCATGAGATTACAGATTGTGCTGGAGTACAGTTCTGCTGCTGTTGATGTCCCACAGTGCCTCAGAGATACCCAGTTTGAGGTCCTACATCTCTTCAATGTCTGTGCCATTTAGAACGATGATAGTGTCACTCAACACAATGTAGGTTTTTCTCAACTTTAAGGCAAGACTTTGTCTCCAAAAGGAATGTGTGATGGTCGCCCTTACCGACACTGTCATGGGCAGATGTATCTGCCGCTGGTCAATTCATAACAATGAGATCAAGTATGTTTTTCCCTCTTGTTGGTTCCCTCACCACCCGCTGCAGACTCAGTTGAGCAGCTATATCCTTTAGGACCTGGCCAGCTCAGTCAGTAATTCTGTTGCAGAGCAAGTCTCGATCATGGACATTGAAATCCTGTACCCAGAGTACGTTTGACACCATTTTCCTTCCTCAGTGCTTCCTCCAACTGTTGTTCAACTTGAAGGAGAACTGATCCATCAGCCAAGGGACGATGGTACGTGGTAATCAGCAGGAGCCATGAGACCTACTGGTCTCCGGAGCCAATGCTGTATACTCCCAGGGCAATTCCTCCCTGTATGTACACCACTGTGCCACCACCTCTGCCTGGTCTGTCCTGCCGGTGGGACAGGACATATCCAGAGATTTCAGGAGAAAGTGAAGACTGCAGATGCTGGAGATCAGAGTCAAGAGTCTGGTGCTGGAAAAGCACAGCAGGTCAGGCTGATGAAGGACTTAGTCTTGAAACATCAATTCTTTTGCTCCTCGGATGCTGCCTGACTGTTGAGCTTTTCCAGCACCACACTCTCGATATCGAGGGATGGTGATGGTGGAGTCTGGTCATCTTTGTAAGGGATGATTCCGTGAGTATGACTATGTCAGGCTGTTCCTTGACTAGTCTGTGAGACAGCTCGCCACGTTTTAGCACCAAAAACCATATGTTAGTGAGGAGGACGTTGCACCATCGAGAAGGCTGATTCTGTGGTTGTAATTTCTGGTGCCGTGTTAGTTGCCAACTGGTCCATCCAGTTTCATTCCTGTGTTGAGACTTTGCAGTGATTAGTACAGTGAGTAGCTGGCTGGGCCGCTGTCAGGTTGGCAGGATTTTTTCGCCATTAACAATGGTTTCATGGAGTTCAGATTCCTAATACATTATTTTTTTTCTTAAATTCAGATTCCACCATCTCTCAAGATGGGATTTGAATCAGGACTTCAGCCGTTTGTTTTAATATTCTGGATAAAAGCTAAATACATCAGGTTTGTTCACTCATTTTAAATACCACTAATCCTGGTTTTGTTTCTTTGTAAAACACTGTCCATCGTCCTGTCTCCTCCATCCTCCCCTCCAACAACGAGTGAGGAGCACATCGGGTTTCCCGGTCACTAAGACTGAGATAATCCGATCTGCTGCTTTTCTCCCTCCCACAAGCCCGCCGAGTCAAACTGCCTCACGTGGTGTTCCTGGTTTTTGTCCTAAACCTACATCTTTCGCCAGTGTCTTCTCAAGCCGTATCAGAGCTCATCTTGACCCTTTACCCTAATCTCGCTAAACTCACTTTCCAACTCTCTTTCCTCCGCTGCCGCCTCATTACTCCCCTTCGCCAATTCATAGATATTGTTCCTTGTTCTGTCTGTTGGTCTTTTTTTGGTTATGTCCTTCTCTCCCATTCTGTGAAAAACTAATATTTGACCTCACCGTTGTTGGAAAATCCTGCTCCATCTCCACTCTCCCTTTCCTTTCTGAATTCCTTGCATTTGGTGTCCCTCAACGATCTATCCTTGGTCTCTCCTGTATCTCACGTGCATAGTGCCAGGAGGTGATATCATCCAAAAACACTGTGTTGGGTTTGACATGTATTCTGACGATGCCCAGCTCTCCCTCCCCATCATCCCTCTTCATTACTCCACTGTTACTCAGTTATCAAACTGCTTATCACATTCGCACTACTCGATTAGCTGCAATTTCAGCCAATGAAACATTGTCATGGTTAAACCCATTGCCTTACCTTTATCTTTGTGCTGAGCCCCTCCCTCTCGCTGGGAACTCTGAGGCAGAACGACACTCTTCACAATATTGCTGTTATATCTGACCCCAAGGTGACCTTCTGATCAGACATCCACACAGTCACAACACCAGGAATTCCAATCTCTTAAACGTTGCTTTTCTCCACCTAACCCCAGCTCTATTTCTACTGAAACCCCTTACCCGCGTCTGTGTCACCTTAAACTTGAATCCAAAACAGAACCCTTGATTCCGTGACTCATAATCTGGTTTCAGACTCCCCTCTCAGTATTTACCCTCAGACACATCCTCTCAGTATTTATCCTGTCAACTCCCTTAAGAATCCCATCTGTCTCAATGAGATCACCTCTCTTTCTCCAAAATCCAGTGAGTAGAGTCCCAACCTTTTCAGCCTTTATTTAAAAGATAATCCCTCCAAACCAGGGATCATCTCATTGAATCTTCCCTGAAATGCCTCCCATAAAGTGACACATTTCCTTATCTAAAGGGACCAAAACTGCTCTCATTACTGCAGATATGGTGGTCTCACCAGCACTGCCACACGTTACTCTCAGGTATATACTCCAAACTCTAATACTGAAAACCTTTGAAACAAAATATTCGATTGCCCTTCCTGATTCCCTGTTGTAACTGTGTGGTAGCTTTCTGTGTTTCCTGAGCAATTACCCTGGTCACTTTGTGGTGCAGCTTTCTACAGTTTCCACCATTTAAATAGTACTTTGTTCTTTTATTATCTCCTCCAAAATGAGCAACTTCCCATTTTTCTCAAGTTACACCCCGTCTGGCAACTTGTTGCCCCCTTCTCCTGTGCATCTCTCTCTTTTCATAATCCTCTTAGACCTTTACAGTTATGCCTTTTCTAGGAGATATCCCCCCCTTCCCATTCTTTCAAACATTTATTGGGAGAACTGGGCAGTGGGAGGCAGACAGTATTACTTTCTTTTTAGGGATACGCTTTGGAGTGATTGAGAGGATCTTCCTACCCATTGGTCAGGATGGAGACAACTTGCCCATCGTTAGGCATTAGCCTTTCACACCCATGTCTTATTGATGAGGCAGAGCGGCAGCATGGAATGAAAGAAAAGAAAGTAATTCTTGTTCCCCATATCTCACTGACGCTTGGATCATTTTCTCCAATGTGTCAAAGAACTGCTGTGTTCAGTCACATGAGATCTCAAGTTGGAATCTCCTAGAAACCCACAGATTTTCCTTTGAGTTGACTGCTGATGTCCTCAAGGGTAATATGTACAGTAATCCTGGGCCACGAGGAGGGGATGGTGTGAGGTTCTAACTTGAACTGATAGTGACATATTTTATAAACTTATATTACCGGATATTACAGGTGGACATTCAGATGGTAATCTCAGTAAATATTCTGCTAAACTCTGATTCAATTACTCAGTATATCAGGATCTGGATATTCGCATTGTGTGTATGAGTATTGTGTTCCAGATCAATCCCATTTGCTGCTTAAAAATTCTCCTTTGAATCATCGCATTCTCTCAAAAGGTCTCCCCAAACCTTCAATGTGTCATGTAATCCTTTTATGATGACCTATTGAGTGTAAGGTTTATTACTCGATTGTGTAATTTTTGTATAAGGATGTCTCAGAGAGAGAGCAGAATATTCTTAAAGGGGCGAAAAACCATTTTGAGGGGAGGCTGTTGTTTATTGGTATCAATGACATGGGAATAGAAGAGTTCACATTATTGGATCATTGGAATCTCTTGTGGGGTAGAATTGACCTCCATCAGAAGGATGGATTGTACTGGTACTGGAAGGGAACAGTTGCTAGTGCTATTCAGGAGGCATTAAACCAGTGAAGGAATGTGGGTAAACCCAGAGAGAGAGTGAGGGAAGAGCTCAGTCTGATGCTGGTACAGGTCAGATGTCAGTCAAGGCAGACAAGGGCAAGGCACAGAATGGGCAATTACACTGCATTTGTTTCAATGCAGGAGGCCCGATAGGTCGGGCAGAGGAGCTCAGGGAATGGTTTTGAACATCGCACTGGGGTATTATAGCAATTACAGAGGCATGACTTAATGATGGATAGGACCAGCAGCTTAATGTTCCAGTGTATAGATGCTATAGCAAAGATAGAAAGGGGGCAACAGAGCAGGGGGAGAGGTATTTTTGATAAGGGATAACATTTCAGCTGGGCTTCAAGAGGGTATTCCTGGGAGTACATCCAGGCAGGTTATATAGGTGGAACTGAGAATGAAGAAAGGGATGATCTCCTTATTGGGACGGTACTTATTGACCGCGCCCCACTTCCCCAATAGTCAGCAGGGAGTTGAGAAGCAAATTTACTAAGAGATCACTTATCTGTAAGAATAGTATGGTTGTATGCAAGACTTGACCTCCTTTGTTATTCATTCACAGGATGAGGGTATCACTGGCTGGGCCCAAAGGGCAGTAAAGAGTCAACTACATTGCTGAAGGTCTGGAGTTACATGCAGGCCAGACCAGGTAAGGATGGCAGATTCCTTCCCTGAAGGATATTAGCGAATCTGATGAGGTTTTTTTTCACAATAATCAACAATGGATTCATGGTCTTTAATAGATTCTTAATTCAAAATTTTTATTGAATTCACATTCCACTGTCTGCTGTGACGGGATCCAAACCCTGGGCCCCAGAACGTTACCTGGGTGTCTGGATTATCCATCTAGTGATAATCCCACTAGGCCATTTGACAGGGTGAGTGACGGAGGTATCCGTGGGGCAGCACATCAGCACCAAAGATCCCATGGTCTCTGCGGAAGATAGAAAGGGCTGGAGAGGGAGATGTATCCCTGGTGGTGAGGTCTGACTGTAGGTAGCGGACAGAGCAGAGATTAATGGAGATTAGTGGGTGGCAGGTGAGGACCGGGGGATTATATTCTTATTGTGGTTGGAGGGGTGGTGGGAAGGCAGAGTTACAGGAAGTGGAGGATATGCGTTGGAGTGCATTGTTGATCAAGTGGGAGGGAAATCCGGTCCTTGAAAGAGGCAACTTTCTTGGATGTCCTGGAGTGGAATTGCTTCTCCTGGGAGCAGATATGGCAGAGGCGGAGGAATTGGGAGTACAGGATCACGTTTTTATAGGAATATACTCGAGGGTAATCAGGAGAGCAAAAAGGGGATTTGAAATATCTCTAGGAATAGTTTAAGGAGAATCCAAAGAGATTCTACAAATACATTAAGGATAAAATAATAACCAGACAGAGAATAGGACCCCTTAAAGATCAACAAGGACATCTATGGAACAACAGGTGGTGGGAGAAATACTATGCTATTGCATTCTACAGAGTTTGGAGAAATAAATAGTGATAACTTGAAAAGTGTCTGTATTACAGAGGAGGAAGTACTGGATGTCTTAAACAGTAGCAAGGTGGATACATCCCTGGGACCTGATCAGGTGTATCCCAGAAATTTGTGGAAAGCTAGGAAGGTGATGGCAGTGCCCCTCCCTGAGGTATTTATATCATTGTTTGTGACAGGTGAGGTGCTGGAAGATGGGTGCCATTATTTAAAAAAGGTGGTAAGGAAAGGCCAGGGAACAAGAGAACAGTCAACCTAACGTCAGTGGTAGGTAAGTTGTTGGAAGGGATTCTGAGGGACAGGATTTACATGTATTTGGAAAGACAGGATTGATTAGGGATAGTTAACATGGCTTTGTGTGTGGGAAATTCTCTCTCTCTAATTTGATTGAGTTTTTTTGAAGATGTGACAAAGATGATTGATGAAGGCAGACTATGGGCGTTGTCTATATGGACACTGAATGATGTTCCACAAAGCAGACTGGTTAGCAAGGTTAGATAACATGAAATGTTGGGAGAACGAGCCATTTGGATACAAAACTGGCTTGAAGGTAGGAGACAGAGGGTGGTGATGGAGGGTTGCTTTGCAGACTGGAGGCCTGTGAGCAGCTTTGTCCTGCTGGAATGGATATTGGGTCCTTAAATAAATGACTTGGCTGTGAATATATGAGATATGGTCAGTGGGTTTACAGAAGACACCAAAATTGGAGGTGTAGTGGACAATGAAGAAGGTTAGTTCAGAATGCAACAGTATCTTTACCAGATGGGCCATTGGAGTGAGGAATGGCAGACTGGGTTCAATTTAGACAAATGTAAGCTGTTTGATTTTGGAAAGGCAAATCAGAGCAGGACTTGTACACTTAATGGTAAAGTCCTTAGGAATGTTGCTGAACATAGAGACCATGGAGTGCAGGTTCATTGTTCCTTGAAAGTAGAGTCGCAGGTAGGCAGACTAGTGAAGGTGGTCTTTGGTATGCTTATATTTATTGGTCAATGCATTGAGTACAGAAGCTGGGACATCAAATTGTGGCTGGACAGGACATTGATTAAGTCATTTCAGGAATTATGTTTAAAGTTCGAAATTCCCTGTTCTGGAAAGGATGTTGTGAATCTTGAAAGAGTTCAGACAAGATTTACAAAGACTTTGCTAGGGTTGGAGGATGTGGGCTACAGGGAGAGGGTGAATAGGTCAGGGTTATTTCCCTGGAGAGTCAAAGACTGAGAGGTGACTTCATGGAGATTTATAAAATCATGAGGGGCATGGATAATGTGAACAGCCAGGGTCTTTTCCCCGCAGTTAGGTGGGTTCAAAATAAGATCACATGGGCTTAAGTTGAGAGGGCAAAGATTTAAAATGGATCTGAGGTGCAAAGTTTTTAAAGCTGTGTGTGGTGTATGTGTGGAATGAGCTGCCAGATGAAGTAGTGGAGGCTGATACAATTACAACATTTGAAAGGCATCCGATTGGATACATGAATAGGAAGAGTTTCCAATGATACGGACCAGCAGCTGGCAAATGGGGCTCCATTTGTTGAGGATTCCTCGTTGTCATGGACAAATTGGACCAAAGGTCTGTTTCTGTGCTGTACATCTCTATGACACTAATAAATGAAAATAAGATGTGTTCCTCTTTTGTGCAGAGCTAGCAGAAGCACAGATAATTGTCCTTGGAGCTAAGAAGGTGAAGCAGTGATTTTGACCAGGTGCAAATTTGTTTCTAGGATATCTAATCTGCAGAGAGAGGGGAATTGTTAACAATGTCACAATTTTAGTAGCTATTTTCAGGTAATTGGCAAATAATATGTGAATATGTGAACATTATTTTGTTCAGTAAGTTCTGAGTATCTGGAACAGTCTGAATGACAGCTGGCCACAGATTCAGCAGTTATTCATAAACAGATTTGGAATTTTACTTTTTAAGGGAAGATTTGGGGGGCTATGGGCAAATGGGAAGGGAATTGGGACAGATTTGCAGCATCTCCAGAGGGAGAGGGTACATCCCAAATGGGCTGAATTGCCCCAGGCTCTGTGATCTATCATACTGCCCCATTGACTGTGAATGTTGAAGCTCATCCCAGGGCAGAGAGAGGGAGGATCCCACCACTCACCTCACAATGAGCCCCGAATGATTGATGTCAGCGCAGGCCAATAGGGGGCAGAGGGCAGTACTGGAGGACCAGGTCGGACCAGTTTGTCCTCCAACCAATTGGAGCGAATGAGGGCATCCTCAAGGCTGGATCTAAAGAAAGGCACATATCGCAGAGATCAGAGAAACTGGAGGACATGATATAGGGAGCGTTCTGTGGCTGGTGAGGAATTATATAAATAAGGAAGAGTTGTGAGGCTGGATGAAGTGACAGTGATCAGGAGAGTTGAGGATGGAGGAATTTAGAGTTCGTGAGGATTAGAGTCATAATGTTATACAGCAAGGAAACAGGCCCTGTGGTCCAACCAGTCCAAGCCAACCATAATTCCAAACTGAACTAATTGTACCTGCCTCCGCTTCGTCCACATCCATCCAAATATTTCCTATTTATGTACTTATCTGAATGTCTTTTAAATATTGTAATTGTATTCACAGCTACCACTTCCTCTGGAAGTTCATTTCACACGTATAATTTTTTTAAAAACCCTAATATCTTTTCTCAAATCTTTCTAAATTCTTCGCAAAATGAATGCACCCGAATTTTGAATCCCCCTCCCCCCCGGCTATTCACCTTATCTACACACTTTCTGATTTTGTCAACCTCGAAGAAGGTCACCCCTCAACCTCGTGCATGCCAGTGAAAAAAATTCACAGCCGATCCAGCCTCTCCTTAGAACACAATTCGTCCATTCATGGCAACATGCTGGTAAATCTCTTCTGAACCTGCTCCAATTTAATAAAATCCCTCCTATAACAGCACAACCCGAACTGGACAGAGTATTCCAGAAGAGGCCTCCCCAACGTCCTGTACATCCTCAATATAACGTCCCAACTCCTGTATTCAGAGGTCTGAGCAATGAAGGTAAGTTTGCTAAGCACCTTCTTAACCACCCTGTCTACATGTAACATACACTTCAATGACCTGAAGCCCTTGGTCTCTTTGTTCCCATATCACTACTCAAGGCCCTACTTTTATTGAGTGTAAGTCCTGCCCTCGTTTGTTTTGTCAGGATGTTATATTTTACATTTATTCCAATCCAAACAATTTTTGAGTATAAAGGCAGTAGGAGTATAATTAAGAGGGAAATCAGGAGGCAAAAAAGGGATGTGAGATAGCTTTGGCGAATAGGGTTAGGATAATCCAAAGGGCTTTTGTAAACACATGAGGAACAAAAGGCTAACTAGGGAGAAAATAGAGACCCTCAAAGATCAGCAAGGCAGCCATTGTGTGGAGCTGCAGGCGATGGGTGAGATAGGAAACAAGTATTTTGCATTAGTGTTTACTGTGAAGAAGTACATGGGAGATATAGAATGTGGGGAAATAAATGGTGACATCTTGAAAAATGTCCATATTACAGAGGAGAAGGAGGTGCTCAATGAGTGGCTAAGAAGCTGGTGCAGGGGAAAAGGATTCACGTTTTTTGGGTCGTTGTGATCTCCTCTGGAGTAGAGTTGACCTGCATAAGAAGGATGGATTGTACCCGAATTGGAAGGTGTCTAATATCGAGGCAGGGAGACTTGCTGGTGATACTCGGGAGGCATTAAACCAGTGAGGGAGTGGGTATAAACCCAAGAAGATAGTGAGAAGAGAGGTATGTCTGAGTCTGGTACATTTCAGAAGTCAAATAGTCAAGGCAGGCAAGGGCAAGGCACAGAATGAAGTCGGACTGAGCAGTTGCACTGCATTTACTTCAATAGAAGAGGCCTGACAGGGAAGGCAGATGAGCTCAGGGTATGGTTTTGAACATGGCACTGGGATATTATAGCAATTACAGAGGCATCACTCAGGGATGGATAGGACTGGCAGATTAATGTTCCAGGGTATAGATGCTATAGCAAGGATAGGAAGGGGGACAAGAGAGGAGGGGGAGTGGCATTTTTGATTCGGAATAGCGTTATGTTTTTGCTTAGGGAAGATATTCCTGGGAGTATGGTCAGTGAAGTTATTTAGGTGGAACTGGGAAATGAGACAGGGATGATCACCTTATTGGGGTTTTCTGCATAGATTTTGTCTGGGTCCTTTGGTTTCCTCCCACAGTCCAAAGATTAGATTAGATTACTTACAGTGTGGAAAAAGGCCCTTCGGCCCAACAAGTCCACACCGACCCGCCGAAGCGCAACCCGCCCATACCCCAAACCTAACACTACGGACAATTTAGCATGGCCAATTCACCTTACCTGCACATCTTTGGACTGTGGGAGGACACCGGAGCACCCAGAGCATATCCACACGGACACGGGGAGAGTGACTCTACACAGTCAGTCACCTGAGTCGGGAATTGAACCCACGTCTCTGGCGCTGTGAGGCAGCAGTGCTAACCACTGTGCTACCCAAATAACTTACTAGATCTAAAAGTTAAGGTTCTGAATTGTAGAAAGGCCAATTTTGATGGCCCAAGGCAAGAACTTTCATCTGGCCCCTCAAGCCTGCTCTGCCATTCAATAAGATCAGGGCTGATCTTTTCATGGCCTCAGCTCCACATTCCTGCTCTCTCACCATAACCCTTAATTGCTTTCCTGTTATCAAATCTACATTTTGCCTGCTTCTATCTTATCTACTCCCTTCATAATTTTATTTTTTCCTCTCCAACCTCCCATTCTTCTATAATACTATGACTATAGAACCAGTTTTCTCAATCTCTCCACATAGGCCAACCCTCTCAACTCCCAACTCAAACTAGTGAACCTCCTCTGTACTCCCTCCAGTGCCATTACATCCTTGCTAATGTAAGGGGACCAAACCTGTACACAGTACTCCAGGTGTGGCCTCACCGCACCCTGTACAGATGCAGCATAACCATCCCTCTAGCAATGAAGGACAATATTCCCTTCACTGCCATAATTACCTGCTGCACCTGCAAACCAACTTCCTGTGATTCATGCACAAGGTAAACCAGCTCCCTCTGCACTGCAGCCTGCTGCATGTTTTCACCATTTCATCATCCAGTTTGCTGTTCGTACGACCAGAATGGATGACCTCACATATCCCAACTTTGAACTCCATCTGCCAGACCCTTACCCACTCACTTAACCTATCTGTATCCTTGTGCAGACTGACAGTGGCCTCTGCAGACATTGCTCTACCTCATCTTCGTATCAAATGTGAACTCTGTCGCCATACACTTGGTCTTCAACTCCAAAACATTTGTGTAAATTGCAAACAGTTGAAGTGCCAATACTAATCCAAACACCCGTTTATCCCCATTCTTTATTTTTTGTTGGTTAACCAATTCTGTGTCAATGATAATATATTACCCATAATGCTGTGCATCTTTACCTTATTCAGCAATCTTTTGTGTGTCAACTTATCGAATACCTTCTGGAAATCCAGGTACACCACATCCACAGAGTCCGCCTTGTCCAACGCACTCGTATCCTCAAATAATTCCAGGAAATCAATTAAAGTGACCTGCCTTTCATGAATCCATGCTGTGTTTGCTAAATGAGACAATTTCTACCCAGATATCTCACCACTACTTTTTTGAAAGTTTCAAGCATTTTCTCCTTACAGAAGTTAAGCTAACGGGTCCTTTTTGAAAAATAGTGGCACCACATTTGCAGCTTCCAGTCTGTCAAAACCATCCCAGAATCCAACAAATTTTAGTGAATTTTCACGAGTCTATTTGTTATCCCTCCCCCCCCAACCACCACCCCAGCCATCTCCTTTAGTCCCTGGGATGCAATCCATCAGGGCCAGGAGACCCATCTACCTTTAGGCTGTTACCTTTCCCAACATTACCTCTTTACTGGGAATGATTGCTTCTCTGTCCTCATCTGCCGTTGCTTCCATAGGCCTGCAACAATGAGAGTACATAGACAGTATGTTCCTGTTAAGGACAAGGCTGGTTGGTGTAGAGAATGCGGCCCGATGAAAGAAATTGTGGGCCTGGTCAAGAAAATGAAGGAGGAATATGGCAGGTACAGACAGCTGTGTTTGTGTGAATCCCTAGAGGAATATAGGGGCAGTAGGAGTATACTCGAGGTAAACCATGAGGGCAAAAAGGGGACATGAGATAGCTTTAGGAAATAGGTTTAAGGAGAATCCAAAGTGATTGTACAAATACACTAAGGACAAACGAGTAACCAGACAGAGAATAGGTACCCGCAAAAATCAAGGCTGTCTGTGGAACCGCAGGAGGTGAGAGAGATTCTGTTTGAGCGGAGAGGTTTTACAAACAAAATGTGCACATAGGAATACAAACATTTGAACATCACAATCTCGTGTTTTCAGTAAACGGGGAATTGCCTCAGTGTGGCTGCAGGCATGGGTGCGCGCCGCCATCTTTATTTGGGGCAAGAATTCACAGGACACGTGCGGAGCCACCAGTTTTGTAGGGGGCAAGGTGCAGCCAGGCGCATGTGCAGCATTTCTCTGGAACAGAGTCATTGGGCAGGATTTACACAGAGCACATTCAAACTCAGAGAAACGGATGTTTATTTCTGGATTTGTTTTGTCATTCATTTAAATGATTTGGTATCGTAAATGAGTTTGCAGGTCATACAAAATTGGAGACATTGTGGATAATGAAGAAGGTTACCTCAGATTACAATGAGATATTGGTCAGATGGGGTATAATTTAGTTAAAAAATGTGAGGTGCTGTATTCTGGAAAAGCAAATCAGAGCAGGACTTATACAGTGAATGACAAGGCCCTGGAAATGTTTGCGGATCAAAGAGACCTTGGACTGCAGGTTCATAGTCCTTGCTGATGATGAAGAAGGTATTTAGTATATATTTTCCTTTATTGGTTCGAGCATTGAGTATGGGATGTGGGAGGTCATGTTGCTGTTAGGACATTTGTTAGGCCACTTTTGCAATAATATCTGCAGTTCTGGCCTGCCTCCGATCAGAAGGGTGCTGTGAAACTTGAAAGGTTACAAAAAAGTCTCACAAGGATTTTGTTAGGGTTGGAGGATTTGAGCTACAGAAAGAGGCATAAAAGGCTGGGGCTGTTTTCCCTGGAGTGCCATAGACTGAGTGGTGATGTTATGGAGGTTTATACAATCATGAGGGGCATGAATAGAGTAAAAGAACAAGGTGTTTTCCCTGGAGTGGTGGTGTCCAGAAGTAGAGGACATTGCTTTAGGGAGAACAGATAAAATTTCAAAGGGGCCTAAAGGACAACTCTTTCATGCAGTGGGTGGAATGAGCTGCCAGAGTTAGTGGTGGAGGCTAGTCCAATTAAAACATGTTAAAGGCATCTAAATAGACACATGATATGATTAGGAAGCATTTACAGGGATATGGGCCAAGTGCTGGCAAAAGGGAATAGATTAGGTTTGGATACCTGGTTGGTATGGATGAGTTAGACTGAAGGGTCTGTGTCGGTGCTGTACATCTCTATGACTGTGGGATCATAACAGCTTATTCTGCTCTGCTTCATCTCTGGGCTCCCTCATGACCACTTTGTCAATATCTAGCTTCCTCAGTCTCAAACAATGGGTGTATTTTGGTCTGTTTAGTATATTAGTATAACTTTTACAGACATATTTGTAAGTTAATTTTTCACTGCCGCCCAGCCCCTGACCATGTACCGCTTATTAATTTTATTTCTGGAAAATCTTTGACAGTCAAGAATTCTTTTTCCAACAAGCAAGTGTATTTTCCTTCCATTTCTTACTATCAAATTCTGCACCATTTTCATTCCTTGTAATCCATTTTGCACTCCCTGAAACATCAACTGTGTTTCTCCTTCCACAGATACCAGTGATTAATGCTAAAGCCCTGTTGCCTGTGGAGAAGGTGATGTTTGACTTTCTTGTACAGCTGCAGTTTGTGTACTGAAGGTGCTTCTACAGTGTGGTTGCTTAAGAGACATTACAGAGTATTCATTCAGCAACAGTGATGATTTGAAGATAATGTCCAAATCAAGAACAGCTTGTAGTTTTATAATCCTGCTTATAATCTTTTAAAATATTATTGGGAACCTTAGACATAAGGCCAGAGAAGGATGATATTACATCATTATTAAGTAATGAATTAACAGGTCATTGGGAGTCTTGAACAGAATGGGTTGTCGAGGTCTCAAAGGGTGTGAGATGCAGCGAGCTAGGGATGATCACAACCAGGAATTAAATCAAGAGTGAGGATTTTAAATTGAGGGATGTGGGCCGGATGCTGGCAGGTGAGACTAGATTGGGTTGGGATATCTGGTCGGCATGGACGGGTTGGATTGAAGGGTCTGTTTCCATGCTGTACATCTCTGTGGCTCTATGTTGTTGATTATGAATAGGAGCCTTTTTATTGATCAACAGGTTTTGGTACGAGGGAGTACTTGGGCAGCAGGGATTTAGTTTTTCTTGAGATTACAGGGAGATTGAATGTGGGAATCAGACCAGGAGTGTGTTTGGATAATGAAGTCTGGAGATAACACAAGATGGATGGAAGTGTATGAGCTGAGACAAGGGTGGAATCAGCTAGAATTAGTGGCCTTGGAGTGGGACTGGGCTGTCACCATCAAATCGCCTCTGGGATTCAGTTGATTGTCAGGTTGTGAATCAGGGTGGTAACACAATCGGGAGCTGAGTGGTCCTGGTGGAGCTTAAAATGAGTGTCGCTCAGCTGGCTGTTGCTGAGCAGCTGCTGCTTGGTAGCCCTGTTGATGACATCTTCCATCACTTTACTGCTGATCGAGTGTGGACTGAGAGAGGGAAATTGGCTGGGTTGGATTGCCCTGTGTTTTTGTGTTGAACGTCTGGGCAATGTTTCACATTGTCGGTAGATGTCAGTGTTGGAGCGGTACTCGGCTTGGTGGGTGGCAAGTTCTGGAGTACAAGCCATCAGTATTATTGCCAGAATAGTGGCAGGGCACGTAGCCTTTGCACTATTTAACCATTTCTTGATGTTATTCAAACTGAATCGAACTGGCTTAAAACTCTGTGATGTTAGAAACCATTGGAGAAGGCTGAGATGGATCATCCCACTTTTCACTTCTGGCTGCTAATTGCTGCAAATTCTGTCATCTTATCTGGTGCATGGGTGTGTGAGGCCCCTCCATCAGTAAGGGTGGGGATGTCTGTGATGCTTCCTCCAGTGAGTTGTTTAATTGTACATCACCGTTCACAACTGGGTGTGGCAGAACTGCAGAGCTCCGATCTGTTCCATTGGATGTAGGATCACTTAGCTCTGTTGCTTGCTGCTGATGCTGTTTGATATACAGGTAGTCCTATTTGGTAGATTCACCAGGTTGGCACTTCATTTTTAAGTATGCCTGGAGCTGCTCATGGCATGCCCTCCTTTACTGTCCATTGTGATGGGTGAGAGCGGGATTTACAAACCCATGAGATTACAGATTGTGCTGGAGTACAGTTCTGCTGCTGTTGATGTCCCACAGTGCTTCATGGATACCCAGTTTGAGATCCTCCATCTCTTCAAATCTGTCCCATTTAGAACGGTGATAGTGTCACTCAACACAATGGCGGTTTTTCTCAACTTTAAGGCAAGACTTGTGTCTCCAAAAGGAATGTGTGATGGTTGCTCTTACCGACACTGTCATGGCCAGATGTATCTGCCGCTGGTCAATTCATAACAATGAGATCAAGTATGTTTTTCCCTCTTGTTGGTTCCCTCCCCACCCGCTGCAGACTCAGTTGAGCAGCTATATCCTTTAGGACCTGACCAGCTTAGTCAGTAATTCTGTCGCAGAGCTAGTCTCGATTGTGGATATAGAAATCCTGTACCCAGAGTACGTTTGACACCATTTTATTGCCTCAGTGCTTCCTCCAAATGTTGTTTAACATGAAGGAGAACTGATTCATCAGCCAAGGGAGGACGGGACGTGGTAATCAGCAGGAGCCATGAGACTTCCTGGTCTCCGGATTCAACGCTGAGTACTGAAGGGCAAATCCTCCCTGTCTGTGCCAACACATCTGCCTGGTCTGTCCTGCTGGTGGGACAGGCCTTATCCAGAGATTTCAGGAGAAAGTGAAGACTGCAGATGTTGGAGATCAGAGTCAAGAGTCTGGTGCTGGAAAAGCACAGCAGGTCAGGCTGATGAAGGGCTTAGGCTCGAAATGTCGATTCTCCTTCTCCTCAGATGCTGCCTGACCTGTTGTGCTTTTCCATCAGCACAATCTCAATATCTTGGAAAGGGGGTGGTGATGGTGGTGTCTGTTCATTGTCTGGAAGGGTTGATTTCATGAGCATGAGTACGTCAGGCTGTTCCATGATTGGTCTATGAGACAGCTCTGCACATTTTGGCCCCAAAATCCAGATGTTAGTCTGGAGGACGTTGCACCATCGAGAGGGCTGATTCTGTGGTTGTATTAAATGATGCCTTCTTAGAAGACAAGTGGTCCCTCCAGTTTCATTCCTTTGTTGAAACTTTGCAGTGATTAATACAGTGAGTAGCTGGCTGGGCCACTGTCAGGTTGGCCGGTTTTTTTTCGCCATTGACAATGGTTCCATGGAGATCAGGAGATTCCTAATTCCAGTTATTTTTTCTTGAATTCAGATTCCACCATCTGCCAAGATGGGATTCGAACCAGGACTTCAGTCGTTTGTTTTAATATTTTGGATAAAATTTAAATACATTAGGTTTGTTCACTCACTTTAAATATCACTTACCCAGGTTTTGTTTCTTTGTGAAACACTGTCCATCATCCTGTCTCCTCCATCCTTCTCTCCAACAACAAGAATTTGGAGCACATGGAGTTTCTCTGTCACTAAGACTGAGATAATCCGATCTGTAGTTTCCCTCCCTCCCACGAGCCCGCTGAGCCAAACTGCCTCACGTGGTGTTCCCGGTTTTTGTCCTAAACTTACATCTTCCTCCAGTCTGTTGTCAAGCCTTATCAGAGCTCATCTTGACCCTTTACCCTAATCTCACTAAACTACAGACTTTCCAACTCTCTTTCCTCCTCCTCCTCATCAGTCCCCCTCACCGATTCACACACATTTTTCCTGTTCTGTCTTTTCTGGTTATGTCCTTCTCTCCCAAAATCCTGCTCCATCTCCACTCTCCCTTTCCTTTCTGAATTCCTTGCATTTGGTGTCCTTGGTCCCTTCTGTATCTCATGTACATACTGCCAGGAGGTGACATTGTGCAAAATCACCATGTTGGGTTTCACATGTACACTGACGATGCCCAGCTCTCCCTCCCCATTATCCCTCTCCACTACTCCACTGTTACTCAGTTATCAAACTGCTTACCACATTCCCACTACTCGATTAGGTGCAGTTTCCTCCAATGAAACATTGTAGTGGTTAAACCTGTTGCCTGACAAATTCCTTTCCCTTACTGCTGAGCCTCTCCCTCTCACTAGGAACTATGCAGCAGAACTACACTCTTCACAGTATTGCAGTTATATCTGATGCGAAGCTGACATGGATAAGGTGAGCAGTCAGGGACTTTTTCCCAAGTTCAGTGGGTCCAGAACTAGAGAGTACAGGCTTAAGGTGAGAGTGAAAAGATTTATAAGGGATTGAAGGGGCATCTTGTTCACGTTGAGGGCACTGCAAGTATGGAATGAACTGCCAGAGGAAGGGATGGAGGCTAGGTCAATTGCAGCATTTAAAAGGCATCTGATTGGGTACTTGAAGAGGGAGGATTTAGAGGGATAAGGGTGAACCGCTGGCAAATGGGACTCCATTAATGCTCTCCATTATTGGTCACTGCATTGAATACAGAAGCTGGGACGCCATATTGTGGCTGGACAGGACGTTGATTAAGCCACTTCTGGAATTCTGTTTTCAGTTTGAATTACTCTGTTCTGGGAAGGATGTTGTGAAACTTGAAAAGGTTTGGACAAGATTTACTAAAACGTTGCCAGGATTGGAGGATTTGGCCTACAGGGAGAGGCTGAATAGGCTGGGGCTATTTTCTCTGGAGAGTCAAAGACTGAGAGGTGACTTCATGGAGATTTATAAAATCACGGGGTCCTATTTCCTCAGGTTAGGTGGGTCCAAAACTAGCGCACCTGGGTTTAAGTTGAGAGGTCAAACATTTAAAAGGGATCTAAATGGCAACATTTTCAAGCTGAGTAGTGGAGTACTTCGAGATGAAGTAGTGGAGGCTGAAAAATCACAACATTTAAAAGGCTTCCAATTGGGTACATGAATAGGAAGGGTTTTGATGGATGCAGGCCAATAGCTGGTAAATGGGAATCCATTAGTTTAGGATTCCTCATTGGCACGGACGAGTTGGAGTGAAGGTCTGTTTCTTTGATCTTAATAAATTAAGATGCATTGCTGTCTTTTGTGGAGATCTAGCTGAAGCACAGATAATTATCCTTGGAGCTGAGAAGGTGAAGCAGTGATTTCGACCTGGTGCAGATTTGGTTCCAAGGTCTTGAGTTTGCAGAGAGAGAGAGGAATTGTTAACACTGTCACAATTTTTAGTAACTACTTTCAAGTAATTGGCAAATAATACAAGGTGAAAATGTGAACACTATTTTCCTCAGTAAGTACTGAGCATCTGGAACAGACTGAATGCCACAGATTCAGCAGGTATTCTGAAACAGACTTGGAATTTTACTTTTTAAAGAAAGATTTGGGGGGCCGTGGGCACACGGGAGGGGACATGGGACAGACTTGCAGCATCTCCAGAAGGAGAGAGTACAACCCCAATGGGCTGAATAGCCCCCAGGCCCTGTGATGTGTGATACTGCCCCATTCACTGTGAATGATGAAGCTCATCCCAGGGCAGAGAGAGGGATTAGCCCTCCACTCTCATCACAATGGGGCCCGGCTGATTGACGGCAGCTCCAGACCAGTGGGAGGAGAGTCTGTGTGGTCCTGCAGCCAATGGGATTGAATGAGGGGTGTGGCCAGCAAGATGACACCTGTCGTGAGCTGTGCAGGTGCAGTGTCACTGTTTGGAGTTGGGAGATACAGCAGAGACTGGGACAGAGGCTGTGGGACCTGAATTACAAACTCCCGGTAAATTAAAACCAAAAGAACTGCGGAAGATGTAAATCAGAAACAACAACCAGGAGGTTCTGGAAAAGCTCAGCAGGTCTGGCAGCATCTGTGATGAAAAATCAGAGGTAATGTTTAAGATGCGGTGTCCCTTCCTCAGAACAGATGTAACTGAGAAAAAAGAGTCAGTTTATATGCAGAAGTTAGTGTGGGGGGAAGATAAAAGGAGTAAAGGATAGGTGGGGATAGAGTGAGAAGAACAGTTGGATAAAGGAGTGGATAACGTTCTGGCTGGGGGAGGGTGATTAGCTGTTAATGGAGACTGTTAGTGGCTAACCATAGGTAGTGTGTAATGGCAGGCTGTGAGAACAAGGCCTGGTGTGTGGGGTGGGGGCTACGACATGAGGTTGTTAACTTATGGTTAGCCACTAACTATCTCCAGTCTAAGCTGTTGCCCACCTATATCACTCCACGATTGGAGTTGCCGAGGACACACACGTTTGGAATATCCTCCCGAACTTCCTCTCTCCGCCTTCAAAATATATCTAAAAATTGTTCTCTTTAATCAACGTTTCCAATATTCGTGAAGCATTTTTGGAGATTTGTCAATGTGAAAGGCTCCATACAATGCAGGTAGTTGTTATTGTCTAACATCAGGAGAAACAGGGCCCTTTCTCTCTTACACCTGATGAACAACAACAAAAGCAGGAAGCACTGAGCATGCTCCAGCCCACAATGGGCCTCGGATTATTGATGTCAGCGCAGGACCAATAAGAGTGTGGGAATGGGGGCGAGAGGTGTTAGTTGGTCCTTCAACCAATCGGAGTGAATGAGGGGCGGGACAATACTCAACCACGTGATAAACTTCACGGACAGCACAGTGATGTTGTGACCAAGACATTGGAAATGTGTGAAGGTGAAGGGCAGGGGAAAGGAAAGACATATTGACCAGGAAGAGAAGGAAATTTTCATGGTATGGAATGAGAGGTTTATCAGAATTTAGTGCACATTGTAAAACACAAATTTGAAAATCCAAATTCTGCAACATTTTCCCTCCATATAATGCACTTTTCCACTCCCTTAAATATCAACTATTTGTTTCTCCCTCCACAGATACCAGTGATCAGTGCCAAAGCCCCATTGGCTATAGAGAAGGTGATGTTTGACTTCCAGTACAGCTGCAATTCGTGTGGTGAAGGTGCTCCCACAATGTGGTTGAGTAAGTGCTGTTATAGATTATTCACTCAGCAACATTGAAGAGTTGACAATGTCTGTGCAAATCAACAACAGTTTGTTTTTTTAATCATGTTTTTAATTCCACAGAAATACGATTGAGAACTTCTGACATAAGGCCACAGATGGGGATATTAGGTCAGGTGATCAAAATAATTGCCAAATAAGCAGGTTTCCCGGGATACCTTAAAGGAGGAAAGCAGGTCTGAGAGGGTTAGGGTGGGAATTCCAGACCGTGTTGCCTTGGCAACAGTAGAAACGGCCAGAAAGGTGAAGCAATGAATTAACATATCGTTGGGAGTCTGAAAGAAAATGAGTTGTCGGGGTCTCACATGTTGTGTGGTGCAGGGAGACAGGGATGTTCACAGCCAGGAATTACATCAAGGGTGAGAATTTTAAATTCTTGCTGGTTAATAGGAGCCTTTTGATGAATCAACAAGTTTTGGTAAAAGTGAGCACTTGGGCAGTAGAGTTTGAGGTATTCTTGAGCTTATATGTAAGTTGAATGTAGGAGGCTGGCCAGGAGTGTGTTTGGGTAACTAAGTCTGGAGATAACACAAGGATGGACAAGTATTTCAGTAAATGAGCTGAGACTCGGGTGGAGTTGGGTGATGTCACTAGTGTAGAAATCGTGCTTTTGGAGTCGGGCTGCTCCTCCTCCTCATCACTCCCCCTCACAAATTCAGATATTGTTCCTTGTTCTATCTGTCTGTTTTTTTCTGGTTATGTCCTTCTCTCCCATTCTGCTACAAACTAATATTTGACCCCACCGTTGTTGGAAAAACCTGCCCGGGTTCATTTCCCGCCTCAGGCGACTAACTGTGTGGAGTTTGCACGTTCTCCCCGTGTCTGCGTGGGTTTCCTCCGGGTGCTCCGGTTTCCTCCCACGGTCAAAAGATGTGCACGTCTGGTGAATTGGCCATGCTAAATTTCCCGTAGTGTCAGGTAAGGGGTAAATATAGGGGTATGGGTGGGTTGCTCTTCGGTGGAGCGGTGTGGACTTGTTGGGCCGAAGGGCCTGTTTCCACACTGTAAGTAATCTAATCTAATCTAATCTAATCAAGGAGACCTTCTGATCAGATTTCTACACAATCACAAAAACGAGGAATTACAATCTCTTAAAATGTTGCTTGTCTCCACCTCACCCCAGCTCCATTGCTACTCAAACCCCTGACCCCTGTCGGTGTTGCATTCAACTTGACGAATCCAAAACAGAACCCGTGATTCCGCGACTGACTCAGAATCTGGTTCCAGACTCCCTCATGTTGGGAAACATCCTCTCAGTATTTACCCTGTCAAACTCCTTAAGATTCCTACATTTTACAATGAGATCCCCTCTCATTCTTCCCAAATCCAGTGAGTAGAGTCCCAACTTCTTCTGCCTTTTCTTAAAAGATAATCCCTGCAAACCAGGGTTCATCCCAGTTAATCTTCTGTGAAATGCCTCTGATGGAATGATGTATTTCCTTAAATAAAGTGGACAAAACTTCTGTCATTACTCCAGATGTGGTCTGACTCGCACTTTATAAAGTTCCTCTCAGGTATATACGCCAAACAACTCCCTTTAAACTTGCACGGATATTGTTGGAAATGCTCAGTAGGTCATGCAGCATCTGTGAAGAAAAATCAGTTAAAGTTTCGGGTCTGGTCCCCCTTCCTCAGATACATTAACTCTAATTTATTTTCACAGATGCTGCTAGACCTGCTGAGATTTTCCAGAAACTTCTGTTTCTCTTCCTGGTTTACAGCATCTTCAGTTGGTTGGGTTTTCATATCCTTTAAACTTGCCATCTCCCTTCTAGAATCTGTCATTTCCACCTTGGAAAAAAGATTCACATTTGTTTGGTCTCCCCTACCCTGAGAAAAAAAGAAACCATGACTAGTCACCCTATCATTGCTCCTCATAATTTTATAAAGTTTGATAAAGCCACCTGAAGTGTCCAGTGCTGCAGGGAAACAACCTCAGCCTATTCAGCCTCTCCCTATGGTTCAAATGTTCCAATACTGGCAACACCCTGAAAAAACTTTTCTGAACTCTTGCAAGTTTCCCAACATCTTTCCTATAGGAGGGAGACTGGAATTGAAAGCAGTCTGGGGATTCCAAAAGTGTCCGAGCCAATAAACCATACAACCGAAACATGATCTCCCAACTCCTATACTCAATGCACTGCCCAATAACAGCGAGCATACCGCACACCACCTTCACTGCCCTGTCTACCTTCAACCACACATTCAAGGAACTATCAACCCACAGTGCACGGTCTGTTTGTCTGTCAACACTTCCCAGGAACTTGTCATTAAGAGGTTGAGTGCAATTTTGGTAAAATCTTTCTGAAATCAGGGAGACCACAATTGAATACAGTATTCTAAAACTGGCCTCACTAATGCCCTACTCAGCCACAACGTGACCTCCTAATCCCTATACTCAGTGACAGAATCCCTACAGTGTGGAAGCAGGCCTTTCGGCCCATGAGACCATACCAACCATCGGAACAGCATTCCACCCTAACTCTGTAACCTACCATGACCCAAAGCTCATCCAGCTAACCTGCATGTCTTTGGATTTGTGGGAGGAAATTAAGAGCACCCAGAGGAAGCCCACGCAGACACACAGGGAGAATATGCAAACACCACACAGACAGCGGAATCGAACCAGAGTCCATTTATTGATCAGCACATTCCATTCAATGTTAGTGTCCCCAATGCCACGTTCAGCACCTGATCTCCCTGAAACTATACTTTCCAAGAACTATGCAGTTGTTCTGAGCCCTTCAGAGGGAATTAAGGTGAAGAGGAGAAAACTGGAACAGAATTGAGTTTTAGATCTATAAAATAAATCTCCATCATCCCCCTCTGTTCCCCCTGTCTCCCACCGCTCTGTCTGCTTCCTCCCCCCACCCCCCACTCCCCCCCCTCCCCTCTGTCGGCCTGTTGTTCCCCCACCTCCCCTCTGTCAGCCTGTCCCCATTCGCCTGTCTCCCCCCCCCCCCCCATCTCATCTGCCTGTCCCCACCACCCCCCGCCTGTCGGCCTGTTCCCCTCCCCCCTCTGTTGGACTGTTCCCCCTGTGTGTCCCCCCCCCCCCTCCCCGGTCTGTTCCCCCTTTCTGTCAGTCGCACCTCCCCCCCTCTGTTCCCCTCCTCTCTAATCCACTTTCTGTCCCCACCCGTCTCTGTGCCACCCTGCTCTGTCCCCCCCTCTCTTTCTCCACCCATTTCGGTCCTACCCCTCTCTATCCACCCACGCCCTATCTGCCTACCCGCCCTCCCAGTCCCCTAGTTCTGTACTCCCCCACTGCAGGGCAAATATCTTGTCTATTTACCCTATCCATGCACAGCCTGATTTTAAAAATCTCTTTCAGGTCACCATTCAGCCTCTGACGCTCCAGGGAAAACAGCCTATCCAACCCTGGCAACATGCTATAATTCTTTTCTGATCTCTTTAAAGTTTAAGAACATCCATCTGATAGGAAGGAGAACAGAATTCTATGGAATATTGATTCGGCAACTTTGCAATGTCCTGTACAGCCGCAATATGACCTCCCAACCCCTCTACTCAATGCTCTGACCATTAAAGACAAGCAGACCAACTGCTGCCTTCACGAACCTATCTACTCGCTACTCTACTTTCAAGGAACTATGAACCTGCAGTCCAAGGATTCTTTGTTTAGCAGCACTCCCCAGGAACTTACTATTAACTGTGTAAGTTCTGCTAAAGTTTGCTTTTCCGAAATGCAGCAGCTTGCATTTTTCTAAACTGAACTCCTCAGCCCATTCACCCATCTGATCCAGATCCTCTTGTACTCTGAGGGAATCTTTTTCACTGTCTACTACCCCTCCCATTTTGGTGTCATCAGCAAACTTACTTACAATACCTCTTATATTAACATCCAAATCATGGATATAAATGGCGAAAAGTAGTGGATCCAGCACCGATCATTGTGACACTGCACTGGTCACAGGCCTCCAGCCTGAAAAGCCCCCTCTGCCTTCTACCTTCGAGCCAGTTCTGTACTCCATGCGATCTAACCTTGCTGACCAGTCTCCCATGAGGAACCTTGTCAAACACATTACTGAAGTCCGTGTAGATCATGTCCATGCTCTGACCTCAGCAATCCTCTTTGTTACTTCTTCAAAAAAACTGAGTCAAATTCATGAGATATGATTTCCCATGCACAAAGCTGTTATTAGTATCCAGGATTTAACTCTGTACATTGGGGTCTGCGTTGCCCAGTTATAGGTGTTAATAGTCTGGATGAAGTTCAAGTATGCCAGCATTTTGTCAGTGACTCTGTATTGAGTCTTGCTAATATCACCAACACAGGTGAGTTCCATTTTGAAAGGCAGTCCCTGTATCCCTTGCCCACCAGGAAATAGTACAAGTGTCCTTACCTCTGGACTAGGAGGATCAGGCTCACAGTTGAGTAACAGCATCTTTGAAGAGGCTGATTAGTAAACCTGCCCAAGACACCAGGCCATGCTGTTTCCCAGCTGTCCCTGCCTGAGCCTCCAAACAGAACCTTCCTGTAGTTTCTCTCCTGTCAGACTCACCAATCGTTCAGTTTGTCCAGTATCCCCTCCTGCTGCACTGATCCTGTCCCTCACTGACCTGTCCATCCCCCAGTGTCCTCCACATTCATTCATTGTTTACAATCCCATTGTCCCTGTCCTCCAGCCCCGCCCCGTCCCATCGATAGAGATGGCTCAGTAGTTAGCACTGATGCCTCACAGCACCAGGTACCCGGGTTCGATTCCAGCCACGGGCGACTGTCTGTGTGGAGTCTGAGCGGGATTTCTCCGGGTGCTCCGGTTTCCTCCCACAATCCAAAGATGTGCAGGGAAGGTGAATTGGCCATTCTAAATTGCCCATAGTATTAGTTACGTTAGTTAGAGGGAATGGGTCTGTTTAAGTTACTGTTTGGAGGGTCAGGAAGGACTTGTTTGGCCGAAGGGCCTGTTTCCATACTGTAGGGATTCTGATATATTGAGCAGCAACTGCTGTCCGTCACCTGGACTCCTGTATGATCGGGAGCACGTGCTGTAGGAGGAGAGACCAGTGCACGGGCGCAGTGCTGGCCAATTGTGGGACGATGTGCAGTATAGGTCAGTGCCTGGGAAGGAGGCTGTGGGTGTGAGGGATTAATCTAGCATTAGCAGCTTCATCCCTCTGGGAGCAGGACCCAGGGGAATGGCCCTTCTCTTGCTACCCTGACATGTGATCAGACTATCAGTGGTGTAGCGTTTTTCAGAAAGTTATAAGAACTGTTTTGTGAAGATTCAGGGTTGTTATGGAAAGGGACAAGGATGGGCCTGCAATTAGAATTCTAATTTGGCTCATTTTAGTCAGATGGGTCTTGGCCAGAGTGTGCAGGAAGCAGTGTATGCAGGATGGTTCTCATCAGGAGCTAGGAAACTGAATTCGAAGAGAGTGTGTGAGAACTGGGTGTGGAGGAAAGGAGTGGGGGGATTGGTTTGGATTTCAGTTCACAGAAGAGAGAAATTGTGAGACTGAGGTTTAAAGCTTTGGGGGAACAAGGAAACTACAGTTTAATACGACAATTGTCTTCTGAATTTCCATCCTGTATTGAGTGGTAACTTGTGTGCTCTGTTGTATGGTACTGAAAGGGTGGATTTTCGGATGAGAAATTCAAATTGAACTTCATGTTCAGATCTGATGGTTACTTGATCCGTGCCGATCTGAATATCATTGGCCTTTTCATCTGGAATGAAAGGTGTGTATTCTGTCCGTGGGCGAATATTTCAAATCTCAGTGTGACTGCAAAAGTACTGAGACACAGCCAAGTCCATGTCAGCATGGTGAGTGTGGAGAGAGATTTCATTTGTTTTTGAAAGTCTGAAAAATCATGGCACATTTCCCAGGAACAATTAAGCCACAACTTTGCTTTGTAGAAGGACAAGTCTTTAATTAACCATACAACCAGAAAGACACAAGGATACCTGCACCATGGGGAACACTATGAAAACGGGATTGTTGTAAAGGAGTTCATTCTCGATCATGTAATCCATTGGCATTGTCCCGTCGGTTCCAGCCCCGCGGGGAAACACTGGAAATATGAGGAATGTAATGGAGGTTTCAGTTATTAAACTGTAAAAAGTGCAGAACAATTTACAAGGATGTTGCCAGGGCTCAGGGGTCTGAGTTATAGGGAGAGGTTGGACAAGTGAGGATTTTATGTTTAGAGCAGAGGAAACTGAGGGGGTTCTTTTCTAGAAGTTTATAAGACCATGAGAGGCCTGGATAAGGTGAATGCACTCAGTCTTTTTCCCAGGAACTCGAGGATTGGACGGCTTGATTGGATCAGTTTAAGGTTAGAGGATAAAGAATAAAAGGAAAGCTGAGGGGCAACTGTTTTACACAGAGGGTGGTATGTATATGGAATGAGCTGCCAGTGGAAGTGGTTCAGGCAGGAACACACTCAACAGGTAAAAGACATTTGGACAAAGACATGGATAGGAAAGGGTCAGAAGCAAATGGGCCAAGTGCAGGGAAATGGGGTTAGCGTGGATGGGCATTCTGGTCGGCATGGGCCAGTTTGGGCCAAAGATCCTGGCTCTGCTGTAGGATTCTACAACTCTAAGTGTATTTGCTATTTCTCCCACTAACTCTGTTGGTATCCTGGGATGTATTCCATCAGGGCAATGAAACCTGTCTACCTTTAGCTCCATTAGCTGGTCCAGCTCTAACTCTTTCACGAGAATGGTTATTATCTGATCCTCACCTTCCTCAGTCTCCTTATCAATTACTGGTATGTTCTTCGTATCCTCCACTGTGAAGACTGACTGCTGTGTCCTCATATTCCTGAACCCTGCTGGATAGGAATAACTCGGCACAGAACTCTGAGAGGGCTTCTTTGAGTCTTTATTGATGAAACATGGCAGTTACCTGGATAGTGTACATGCAGAACACCTCCAGGCAGAATCATGAAACTCCCCACCTGTCCGATGTACAGCTCCCATTCTTATACCTTTGTGGTTTGGGACTTTGAATAGAGACTGTCTCTCAGTATTCTCTCCATGGCAACAGCAGTTAGAAAGTCTAGTTCAGTTCAGCACTTTGTGGTTAAACCACACACACCTCCCCCCACTCCCCCGTGGCTCCCTAAAGTACCTGACAGGCACTTCAGTTTCAGTGGGGTATCTATCAGGATTCTGATGCGGAGGAGCCGGTGTTGAGGTGGGGTGGACAAGGTTTAAAAACCATGCAACACCAGGTTATAGTCCAACAGGTTTATTTGGAAGTACAACCTTTTGGAATGTGCTGTGATTTTTAACTTGATCAGGATTATCTCTATGGTAACAGTTAAGTGCTGCAACAATTACAGAGGCCATATGTTCCCCACACAATAGGTTCCCCTCTAGCAGCGTAAACGGCTATTCTGACCCTGGGGATAGCTACTCATCACTTTTCTCCCTCAATCCCATCTCGCTTTCTGTTGATCTTTAAAGTTTTCCTAATCTCCATGGTCTTTCCCAATTTGTATTCACTCTATTTCAGTTTGATAGACTCCCTTATTTCCTGATCCACCCATGGCAGATTATTCCTTTTCCTACGGTCCTTCCTTTTCCCTGATATATACTTTTGCTGAGCACTTCGAAAAATTGCTTTGATATTCCCGCACTGTCCGTCAACTTTCCACCGTAAAGTCTTTGTTTCCATTCTACATTAGCCAACTCCTGCCTCATCCTATTGTAGTCTCCTTTTGTTTAAGCACTGGATCTTGGGAGTGGATCTAATCTTTCAGCTTTCCATCTGTGTTCTAAGTTCAACCAGACTTCTCAGAATTCTTTTATCAGATTACGAGGTGAGGCAATGTTACCTGGGTGTTTTGGTTTTCATTGTTGGCTTTGTAATAAAGTACAGGATAGATATTCACAACAGCGTACTCTGGACGCTGCGAATGTACAACGCAATCTAAAACCATAAATCACTGTCTCCCCTCAGTTTAAAACTGCAAAATCATTATTTGCTACATGCTTCCTCACCATCTAAGTTTGGAATGCTAATTCACCTGACTATCCTGCTGTTTCCAAAAATCTCCTTTGGTGAAGGTAGTGAGTTTTGGATTCATCTTTCTGGTTATTACCGTAAGAAGATAAGCCCTGGTCACAGGAGAGGCAATGCAGCCCTTTGAACCAGCTCCACCATTTAATACCATGATGATTGAGCTCACCTCGGTCTCAGCTGGATTTTCCTGCCTGCTCTCTCACCCTTCAACCCATTGCAAATTCAACATCTGTATCTCTTCATTAAATTGGCTCATTGTCCTGGCAACCACCGCATTTTGAATAGGGAATTCCACAGATTCACAACACATCGAGACAAGTACATTCTTCCTCATGAGAATAGAATAGAGTCCCTATAGTGCAGAAAAAACGTCTTCATCCATCGAGTCCACACCAACCTATGATGAGCATCCCATTCTGACCCACTTGCATTTCCCATGGCTAATTGTCTCACCGGCACGTGCATGGACACTATCAGCAATTTAGCATGGGCAATCCACCTAACCTGCACCTCTTTGGACTGTGTGAGGAAACTGGAGAACTGCATGAGACCATGCAAACATGGGGAGAATGTGTAAACTCCACACAGTCGCCTAAGGTCCCTGACGCTGTGAGGCAGCAGTGCTAGCCACTGAGCCACCTCTGCTGAAAACCAACTGCGCCTTATTAACCTCCCTATCCCCCAATTTGGCTGAATCTGTGATCCTTACGTCAGAAATCAGGTTGTCTAAGCGGATGTCTCAGTAAATCCCAGTGACAGCCCACATGTCCCGTATGTCTGAATGGGCATCTGATACACAACATCCTCCATCCCACACTTATCATTCACGTTCCAAGACAGGGCTCCAGTGGCTGCATGAGGACTGCAACTCCCAAATTCCGAGGCAGGGACGACACGTGGGGAAACCTGGCACAAGTACAGAATGTGGGTGAGTTTTGGAGCATGTGCTTTGTGGTAACTAGTGGAAAGTATTTCACACTGTGATTGTCTGGAGGAGGAACGTATTTGCTTGTAGTATTGATCTGTTAGAGGGTCAAAGTGTCACCACACCCACATGGGACCAAGTTCCATTCCCAACTTGTCATAACACTGGAATCGACCAATGAGAAACAAAGGATGTGACCCATTCTCCCAGACTGAAGGTTCCTCTTCTGTCAAGGATCTGCCACGTCCCTTTCTGTTTCCTTTTGTTTCATTCTGCTGTTACATTATTAACTTGCAGCAACAGAAGGGAAAGGAAGTGAACCCAGAAAGGGTGCAGAGTCTAACCAGGGACGGGAAGTGGTGGCATGGATCTGTTTATCAGTAACACCATGAGAATATGGTGGGTGTACATTGGGGGTAGCAGAGTCAGAATGGTGGGAGAGAGTAAGTGGGCTGCATGGTTTCAGCTTTGAGGGAAGAAAGGGGAAAAAGATATTCCAGAGAAACTAGAATTGTCTGCTCTGAATTTCTAATCTGTACATATTCCTTTATACAGGGTGCTAGATGGTGAAGATTTGTAGACTGAAATCTCAAAATCTTGTGCAGATTGTGATTAAGTTACCCCGTGTTTGAAGAACCAAAGATGGAGAATCACTCAGCTAAAATCCTGCAACACTCTCCCTCCCAGCATTGTCGGTCTCTCTGCGCCAAATGGACTGTGAATGGTTCAAGACAGCAGCTCCCTACCATCTTCTCAAGGGTAACGAGAGATGGGGAATAAATGCTGGCTGAGCCAGTGATGCCCATATCCTGGAAACGGGTTCTATCTCTCGTTGCTGAAACCCAATTGATGCTACTGCAGGATGATGGCGGACGCTGAGTGTGTCCTCCAGGAGGCAGCACCATCACATTACCCCGGCCTACACCCACACAGTAACACAGCAACGTCACTGGAACAAAAGGCAGTGAAGTTAAAGGAGGACTTTTAATATAGGCCTTCGAGGTAAAGTCATGAAAGGGGATTGGAACACAGCAGGAACAGGAGACTGAGCTGGATGGTCAGCTGTTTCCCATTGAATGGTGGAGCAGGATTGAAAGGCCGAATGGCCTCCTGCTGCTATCTCCCAGGTATGTATATTGCCATGGAGCCTCGGTAGGAAGAAGTAAGCAGGGCAGGGATTCTCCAGGAGATTGCACCTCCACATCAGTTTTCAGTGAGGGATGGTTTGATGGATTTTATTTAACATTTGTCTTTAACACAAGGTTTGTGAATTTGGTTTTAAAATATTGTAGCTATTTATTCCACAATAAATAAAACTAAAAGATAAGAAATGAAACTATCTGAATATAACAGTTTTTAAAAATTTCAAATGCCCTGTAAAACAAAATTCCGGCCTATTCCCGGACACCATCACTTTCCAGTTACTCAAACTCCAGGGAAATATTCCCTCCCTGTCTGAAACTTTGGTTTGATTTAACTGCTTTTCAGTTCTCCTTCTGTGAGCTGTGAAGTGTTCTTTCTCCCCCCATTTCTCCTACCCAGACATGTTATCTCACACAGCTGAGCAACCTTCCCACGTTCATCATTACACCATTTTGGGTTTTGTTAATATATAATCACCAGCAGTAAACCATCCATGTAACCCATTGAATATTTACAAACAAAGCCCATTACGGGCAAAGTAAACCATTACAAATGACAGTGGGATGGGACCAAATCAAAGTAGAGTTAGGGGGGGAGGGGACAGCAGTGGAGATAAAGCACTGTATCCCCTGCGATGCCCACCTCTACCTAAAGGCATCGAGAGCATTGATACGTACCACATGCTTCTTCTCCAAGAACACCCTGCTTTATCCTCAATCATAGAAAAGCCTTTATCCTCAGTCATAGAATAGAATCCCAAAAGTGTGGCAATAGAGCATTAACCCATCAAACCCCACCAACCATCCAAAGAGCATCCCACCTGGGGCACTCCATCCCTTTAACACTGCATTTCCCATGGCTGATCCACCGAGTCTGCACAATCCTGGATGCTGTGGACAATTTCGCACAACTGATCCACCTAACCCACAAATATTTGAACTGTGGAGGGAAACCAGAGCACCTGGAGGGGGCCCACACAATCATAGGGGAACGTGCAAACTCCACACTGGCTGTTGACCAAGGCTGGACTCCAACCTTGTACCTGGTGCTGTGAAGCAGCTGTGCTATAATCACAATTTAAATCAAAACAGATGATCCCTGCTCATTGTCACATTGCTGTTTGTGGAGACTTACTGCCCAGAGAGACATCCTGAGATTCAGAAAGACACAATATAATTTCAGTCAACTCCAGCCGAGTTAATGTGATTAACAACAACATCAATACTCCAACAGTGCCATCAGACCTCGTACTTACTCTAACATTTACGATTTTTAACCCATGGGAAGTTTGTTACCAGCTTCGATGACCGCCATAATGCTCGGACCACTTTGACGGAGCCAGTGCAAGTCAGTTCTAATAGTTATCAATAGATTGAATCTAAACAGGATGTCCCACAACAGGAAATGCTCTGACACTCAATGCCCGTAAGTCAAGGTCATTTTCCTAAAACCACTCACGTCTGGCAATACCATTGAAGATGTTTTAAACGGAACCTTTCAGTCTCAATTGTCAGTTCTAGTCCATGAAGCAGCCAGTAACATGCACCAGTGAACTGAATTCTAACAGCAGCATTGCCCTGGCAGGAGAGATTGAGGAGCTTGAAGCTGTCTTCTCTGGAGTATCTAAACATGAAACACTTCAAATGAACAAAAATCTTCAAGAGCTCGAGAGGATAGATACAGGAAGGATGTGCTCCCTTGCTGTTGTGCCTGGAATAAAATAAACACTAACAACGGTATCTTCACCCAGCATCCCCTTTAGCTGCATAAATGTTTAAGATTTATTTGCTGCTCTAATTACACTCCCAGTTTTAACTGCTGTCATGTTGATGACTATGCAAATGTATAAAATATAATTTAATCCATCCCAAAACCTCTCTGTACCTGTGTCTCACTTGTGTTCACCGAGACACTCATTCAATCTGACCTCTTTACAAACCCTGCTCTGATATTTCCTTACAGGGCTTAGAATGAAATATTCACTGAATTGTTACCGTGCAAAAGGAGGCTGATTGGCTCATCAGCTCTCAAAGGATCCCCTCACTGAATGCCATTCTTCTCCCTTTACCCCATAAACCTTCCCATTCATCCTCTTCCAATAACACCGCCGAGTTCACAAGTAACCACAGCGATTCGATTTGTTTTGTTTGTTCGTGGGATCACGGCATCACTTGCTGGGGCAGCATTTGTCATCCATTCTCACGGCCCAAGAGATGGTTCAGAGTCAACCACGTTATTTAGTCTTTAGATTCACATGTAGGCAGGACCAGGTCAGAATTAACAGTTTCTCAGACCCAATGACATGAAGAGTTGATTTCTGACCTATTATCTTATTTCTGAAATGATAATGAATAATGTTTGCAGTTGAATTAAAAGTAAAAGACCAAAATGGGTTTTATTCTGATAGAGCACTTCCTCCTGTTTTCTCAGTTGTTATTGACAGTCTCATTCCCCTTGCACCAGAACCTGTTCCAGAGAGTGTTACAGAAAAGGCAGAATGGTCAGCTGCAGCTGGTCACCTGACCGGTCACTGGACCCAAAGGTTCACTCTCCACAGATGCTGCCAGACCTGCTGACTTTTTCCAGTAATTTCTGTTTTTGTTCCTGATTTCCCAGCATTTGCAGATGTTTCGTTTTTGAATATTGATCTTGTCTGTTGCAGAGGAGTTTATTGATGAGTTGGGAGAGTTTTGAACATTGCAACTTAGGCCACAAATTAGCCATGATCTATTGAATGGCAGAGCAGGGTTGAAGGGCTGAATGGCCTCCTGTTCCAATGAAAGTTATCCATCTGCAGCTTGTGGTAACATTTCCCCTCAATGCTCACTTCACATCCATATCTAACACTGCCAACACATGCAGGATGGGCCACGTGGCCTCAATCTGTACTGTAACTTTCTGATAAATTTATTTTGACATTTGGAATTCAGGTCAGACGATGTTCATAAGTTCTCAAATTGGATTTGAAATTCTGGAGAAATGTCAAATAAATCACAATGATCCCATTCTGCAGACTTTAGTCCGCAGCCCTGCATGTTCCAGCATCTCAGCTACATCCATGTCCTTTATTCTAATGTGATGCTGGTTACTACCTCTGCCACCCCATCAATGAGTTCCTGCTCCCAACCATCTCCGAGTGAAATGAATTCTTCCCTCCCCTTCTTTCTGAGAATTAGTTTCAATCTAAATCCTCCAGTTTCTGACCTCTCAGTTAATGAATAGCTCCTTCCTATCCACTTGATCTGGATTATTCAGCATTTTATTATTAAAATTAAATCTCAGCTCATCCTCCTCGGAAATCATCCCCAATCCATCCAACCTTTTCTCAGAGCAGAAATTTTCCAATTGTAGAAACATTCTGATCAGTCTCCTCTGTACCCTCTCAGGTGTGATCACATCAACCCTGGAATAAGGGGATCGGAAATGTGTGCAGTACTTTAACCGTGGTCAAACGAGTGTTCCTGACATTTCCCGTGTCACCTCCGTGTTCTTGTGGTTGTCGCTCACGCAAGTACTGTCCTGGTTTTCCCACATGGAACTGGATGTGCACTCCATGGGGCTGGGATTCCCTCCCATGTGTTTATTTGTTAACTAATCCTAAATTAACTTCAGATTAAAACAAGATTATCAGATACCCACCAATCAACTTCTTCCGTTATTCTCAAGTCACCTTACTTTTTACAATCTCTTTAAAATTATTGCTATCTAAACGCAACAGGCTTTAATTTGCTGATCAAGTATTCAGATGTCTCCACTGTTACAATCACTTGAAGATTATCTTTACCTTCAGCTACATTTGGTGAATTCAAAACTGATTGTAAACATATGAATATCAAACGGACTTGAGTTTTATGATAATTAATCCAGTATGACATTCTTGTTGGTTAATATCTTGAAGAGAACTGTCCTCAGAACTCCAGCTGTGCTCTGACTTCATTCACAACTGGATTTGGTTGGACTGCAGATCTTAGATCTGTTCTGTTGTTTCCCGGATTGCTTCACTCTGTCTATCACTTGCTGCTTATGCTGTTAGGCACACAAGTAGTCCTCTTTGGGAACTTCATCAGGTTAACACCTCATTGTTAGGTTTTCATGATGCTGTTACTGGCATGCCTTCCAGAATTCTCTCCGCTGAATGAGGATTGATCCTCTGGTTTGATGGTAAGAGGTAAGTTGGGGAAAATGCGGGGCCGTGATTCTGTAAGTTTTGTTGGAGTACAATTCTACTGCTGTTGTTGGAAGGAATGAGCTAAACTCTTACACTCTTGGTCCCAAATACTACATGCAGTATCATGAACACTGATAGGCCAAGACATGAAATATGAGCAACACTGTACAATGGTGCAGGATCACAACTGGAGCAAGGGGAGTTTAAGATCCAACTTGACACAGGAGTAGGGAAAGAAGCAGCTGATCAGATTGTCTCATTCATCGTCACAAAGAGATTCTGTGAGATTATTGTATTGTTGGAGGTGAGGGTGGAGGAGGTTGGAGAGATGGAGAGCCCTTCAAAAGAAACTAATCTGCCGGAGAGTTGTGAGATAGAATTGATTGCCATGCATTTAGCAAAAAGCTAATTGAAACTGTTTTTAATCCCCAAAAGATAACAAGACTGATGATGCTTCCAATCATCCCCAGAAACAAACCCCAGAATACATGGTTTAGAGATGGATGTCAATTGCCCATCAACATCCAACTCCTCTAATCATTGAGCAAACTTATGTGTGATTACCTAGTTCTGATGAACCAGAAAATCACTGTTCACTCTGTACAGATGGACAGCGATATGGGGAAGTATTGGCCGAGTGGTATTGTCACGAGACAGTTAATCTAAAACCCCAGATAGTGTTCTGGAGACCTGGGTTCAAAGCCTGCTGCAGCTGATGGAGGGGATTTAAATTCAATAAAAAAAAAACTTGTGAATTTAGAGTCTAATGATGACCATTAATCGATTGTCAGAAAACCCCATTTGGATCACTAATGCCCTTTCAGGAAGGAAGCTGCCATCCTTACATGGTCTGGCCTACATTGTGACCTCAGACCCACATCAATGTGGTTGACTGTTAACTGCCCTCTGGGCAATTAGGGATGGGCAGTAAATGCTGTCGGGCCAGCGACAACCTCATCCTGTGAATGAATAAAGGAAAATAAAAATCTGTACCCAGTGTGAATCTGTACATGTTCAACAATGTTGTGAACATTTCCAAAGTTAAGATCTCTATGTGCACAACTTTATGAGCTGCCAAAACCATTGTTCATTACTTGGCGTGAAAAAGAGAAAAACATTTTTCAACTCTTGCTATCAGTAAATTGACTGGTGTCTCAGCAGGATGGATGCCTGTGTGAATCCCTTCCCCCCCACACACACAGAGCAGGTGAACAGCTCCCCAGTCTGACTGGTTTGGCCAGTTTCCAGGTGGGATGGGTAAAGAATTCCCTTCTTGCATTCCCCACATTTCCAGAGGTCAATCACTAGTGTGGCTGCACTGGTGTTTTGCCATTTCAGATAAATGCTGGCAGACTCTTACACACACCGTTAGCCTGCCCCACCCCCCAAGAACCCAGTATAAAGCAGTAAACATTATCTCCTGCTGCGGAGGGACAGCCTGTATTGGTCAGAGTAGGAACACTGAGCAGATTTACCTAAATGACAGCTTAATCGGTGACCAGAGCAAGTTAAACAAGTCCAAATAAAATGCATTATAGCACAGAAAGAGGCCCATCAAATCCAAGCTGGGTCTCTGTATGTAGCAGAATCCAATATTCTCATTCCCCCTACGTACCCCAAGCTCTGCAAGTTTATTTCCCTCAGAACTGATCTAATTGTTTTTATCAATCATTGATCTTCTCTACTTGCACCACCATAATAAGCAACATGTTCTGCATATTTCCAGCCAATACAGTCAGCAGAAACACTTGCTCATCTCCCGCTGTCTCAAAACCTTACATCTGACCTTAACTCTTCTGCCTATCATCACCTATCGAATGCAGATATTTTTGTCTGCTATATCTAGGTCTGCGCTAATCTTATACAGCTCTATGAAAAATATATCCAACTTCTTCACTTCAAAGAAAATATCAATTTCTTCAAATCAGTTCAGTGACTGCATTTTCTTCATCAGTGAACCACTCCAGTAAATCTGTACTCCACACTCTGAAGATCACTCATATCCTTCATTGTTGATGCCTATTTTGTTCCACAAATCCAGATGATGCACGTTTTCTGCACAACAGCAGTAGCTTTATTATTGGACAGCCGGCGAGAGTTTCAAAGCGTCTCTAAAGTAGCTGAGTGTCTACTTGTAGAGACTCTTCTTCACAAATCTCTGCCTTACCCACAGAGATAGTATATTTAATAGGAATTAGATGAAGGCATATCAGTCACATGGATGATTGCCATTACATAGTTTAAAGTAGGTAATTATGACCTTACAAAGCTTGATGAATGACGATGTCCTGTGATAATGTGTGATGGATTACAGAAACTGATGATCGTATTGTCCATGATTATGTGTTGACGGGAAGAGACTAAGGCAGAAGGGTTCTTCCTTCAGTAAATGGGGGATTCACTTACCTGTGCTAATATGGAGGGGAGGTAAGACAATGGGAGTGGGAGGCAGTTTAACAGGGTTGTGCCCAGGGCTCTCAGTCTTGTCTGGAAAGGGCAAATTCCTCTGTCTGGGGTTACGGGGCAATCCACATGTGTGGCTGCAAGAGGTTCTATTTTGCGATACTGTCAGCCTCCCCCCTTCTGTGGTGTTCTGTCTGTATTGTAGGAGTACAGGCCTTCAGTTGATGAAATAAGGCCTTTGGCAAGGGAATGTTTAACCCTTGAGACCCCACGGTGTCTGGAAAGAGAAACAAAAGGTATGGAACTGGCCCCTCGACGGTATTTTAACTTCCTGATCTGACCAGGAATCTGTTGATCAGAATTGAATGCAATAATTGACTGTGACCTAACTAGAGCTTTGTCAAAGATCACCATCTTTTCCGTGAGTTTGTTATCATTCCCCCATTAACGAAGCCCAGCATCCCATTTGTTTTACTCAAAACACTTTATGTTTTCACTCCTTTAATGATTTGTACACATTGTCCCCCATTCCTGCTGTCCTGCTGTCTGTGTCTGTGCCACTCAAATATATATTCCCTTTCTATATTGCTTCTCTCAAAATGCATCAACTTACTGTGTGTTCTAAAGAAGAGACATATTCCACTCAAAATATTATCTCTCACTCCACACATTCTATGCCCTGGAAAACAGAACAGTGCAGCACCGGAATAATCGGCCCACCATGTCTGTGTGGACCATGATGTCATTCCAAACTAATTCCACCTGCCTATACATGATCCATATCACTTCCAATCCCTGCCTGCTTATGCGCCTGCACAAATGCCTCTTAAGCATTGTGATTGTTTCTGCTTTTACCACCTCCCAGGAGAGTACATTCTAGTCATCTACCAGATTTTGCATAAGAAACTTGCATGACATAACTCCCTTTAAACTTTCACATGTTGTTGGAAATGCTCAGCAGGTCTTGCAGCATCTGTGAAAAGAAAAATCCGTTAATGTTTCAGGTCCTTCCTCAGAAACGTAAACTCTGATTTCTCTTTACAGATGCTTCCAGACTTGTTGAGCATTTCCAGAAACTTCTGTTTTTGTTTCTGATTTACAGTATCTGCTGTTCTCTCGGTTTTTGTTTTCTTTAAATTTCCCCCTGTCCCCTGAAATCTTTGGCCTCTAGAATTTGTCATTACTATCTTGGAAAATGATTCAGATTATAGAACATAGAACAATACAGTGCAGAACAGGCCCTTCAGCCCTCAATATTGCGCCGACCTGTGGAATTTTCTCAACTCGTCCCCCTACACTATCCCAAAATCATCCATGAGCTTATCTAAGGATTGTTTAAAACTCCCTAATGTGGCTGAGTTGACTACCTTAGCTGGTAGGGCATTCCACACACTTACCACTCTCTCTGTGTAAAGAATTTGCCTCTGGCATCTGTCTTAAATCTATCACCCCTCAATTTGTAGTTGTGCCCTCTCGTGCAAGCTGTCATCATCATCCTAAGAAAAAGACTTTCACTGTCTACCATATCTAATCCTCTGATCATCTTGTATGTCTCTATCAAATCCCACCCCCACCCCCAACTGCTTTCTTTCCAATGAGAACAGATCCAAGTCTCTCAACCTTTCCTCATAAGACCTTCCCTCCACACCAGGCACGATCCTGATAAATCTCTTCTGCATCTTTTCCAATGTTTCCACATCCTTTTTTTTAAGATTAGATTAGATTACTTACAGTGTGGAAACAGGTCCTTCGGCCCAACAAGTCCACCCGCCCCGCCGACGCGCAACCCACCCATACCCCTACATCTACCCCTTACCTAACACTACGGGCAATTTAACATGGCCAATTCACCTAATCTGCACATCTTTGGACTGTCGGAGGAAACCGGTGCACCCGGAGGAAACCCACGCAGACACGGGGAGAACGTGCAAACTCCACACAGTCAGTCGCCTGAGGCAGGAATTGAACCCGGGTCTCTGGCACTGTGAGGCAGCAGTGCTAACCACTGTGCCACCGTGCCACCGTGCCGCCCTTAATGGGGCGACCAGAACTGTACACAATATTAAGACTGTGGCCACACCAGCATTTTGTATAGTTGCAGCATGATATTGCGGTTCCAGAACTCGATCCCTCAACCAATGAAACCTAAGACGCCGTATGCCACCTTAACAGCACGATCCACCTTGGTGGCAACTCTCAGGGATCTATGTACATGGACTCCAACATCCATCTGCACACCCACACTACCAAGAATCTTTCCATTGACCCAGTACTTTGCCTTCCTATTATTCTTCTCAAAGTGCATCACCTCACATTTAGCTGCATTGAATTCCACTTGCACCTCTCAGCCCAATTCTGCAGTTTATCTAAATCCCCCTGCAACCTGTAACATTCTTCCAAACTGTCTACTACTCCACAGACTTTAGTGTCATCTGCAAATTTACTAATCCATCCACCGATGCCTGCGTCTAAGTCATTTATAAAAATGACAAACAGCAGTGGTCCCAAAACAGATCCTTGTGGAACACCACAAGTAACTGGGCTCCAGACTGAATATTTTCCATCAACCACCACTTGCTGCCTTCTTTCAGAATTCCAGTTTCTAATCCAAACTGCTAAATCACCCTCAACTCCATGCCTCTGCATTTTCTCTAATTGCCGACCATGTGGAACCTTATCAAAGGCTTTACTGAAGTCCATGTATACCACGTCCACTGCCCTAGTCTCATCTAAATGCTTGGTCACCTTCTCAAAAAACTCAGATTTTTGTGAGACACGACCTGCCCTTGACAAAACCATGTTGACTATCTGAAATCAAATTGTTGCTTGTTAGATGATTATAACTGTTATCTCTTATAATCCTTTCCAAAACCTTTCCTACAATGGAAATAAGGCTCACTGGTCTATAATTACCTGGGTCATCTCTGCTGCCCTTCTTGAACAAGGGCACAACATTTGCAATCCTCCAGTCCCCGGGTACTAAACCCATAGACAATGATGACTCAAATATCATAGCCAAAGGCTCTGCTATCTCCTCCCTAGCTTCCCAGAGAATCCACGGATAAACCCCATCCGGCCTGGGGACTTGTCTACTTTCACTCCTTCTAGAATTGATAACACCTGTGCATAACTAACCTCAATCCTTTCTAGTCTAATATCTCGTATCACATTTTTGTCCTCTACAATATTCTCCTTTTCCTGTGTAAACACCAATGAGAAATGTTCATTTAGCACTCCTCCGATCTCTGCAGGATGCACACTCACACACTCAACTTCCCACTTCTGTCATTGATTAGCCCTATTCCTACCCTAATCATCCTTTTATTCTTCACATACCTAGAGAAACTTTCAGGGTTATCCTTTATTCTGTTTGCTAAAAACTGCTCGTGTTCTCCCTTTGCTTTTCTTAACTCTCTCTTTAAATCCTTCCTAGCTGATCTGTAACTATCTATTGCTTCATCTGTACCATTGTGCCTCATCAACACAAAAGCCTCTTTCTTCTTCTTAACAAGAGATGCAATTTCAGTAGTAAACCATGGTTTACAAACTCTGTCTGTGCCAGTTGGGTCACCCCACAGCCATTGACTTTCCAAAGAGAACAATCCAAGATTTTCCAACCTCTCCCAATCCAGGCAACATCCTGGCAAACCTGTTTCCACCTTCTCAAAAGCCTTCACATTCTACCTATAATGTGGTGATCAAAACGGCACGCATTACCCCAAAGGTGGCCTGATTATAGTTTTATATTCACTCCCCTGACAATAGAAGGCAAATCTGTCATTCACCTCTTTCACCACTTTTAGGGATCATTCAGCTTGGAACTGAAGATCCCTCTGTGTATCAGTGCTGCTCAGGACCCTTCCCTTTATTGAAAACATTCCTCTTGCTATGTGTCTTCCAAAACGCATCACCTCACACTTGTCTGAATTAAAATATATCTGCAATTTCTCCACAAATCTTTCTGACTCATCTTTTCTTGTTGTATCCTTTGACATCATTCTTCACGATTCACAACTTCAACAGTTTGTGCCATCTACAAACTTGCTCATTAAATCGTTTACATTTTCAAACTTTTCATTTATGTACATTACAAGCAACAGATGTCCCAGTTCTGATCCTTGTGGAACAGCACTAGCCATAGACCTCCAGCCAGCAACATGCCCCTGCACAACTGTTGCTGGGAGAAATATCAAAGAGGAGCCTTGAGTTCTGTGTTGAGCAGCACGACCAACGTTTATTCAGAGCTCCTTACTAATATATGATGGGAAAGATCCCTCTCTGGCTCCCCCAGATAAGTCCAGCATTTTGATGTGTTTACTTCATACGTTCCAGTAATATTTTCCCCTGACCTGAACTCCAGGGTTTGGAATGTCAGCTCGGATATTTCCATGTTCCCTTTCACAGTCTCTGATTCTCTCAGCTCATGCAGCTGCTTTGTTAGCTCTTTCACAAATGGTTTAATCCTAACCTTGTCATTGCACATCTTCAGCCCTCCCACTACCACCCATCTCCGGCTCTCCCACTACCATACCCTGTGGCATCTGCATCGTCCATCCAGTCACTAATTCAAAGGGGGACAGCCCCGTCCCCTTTGCTGGGGTTGTCCTCAGTTTCATTAGGCTGGTGGGGAGTACTCTAACCCATCGCTGTCCTGTCTCTGAGAGAACCTTAGTCAGATGAGCTTTCAGTGTCTGCGTCATTCCTTCTACTGTCTCAGAGCTCTGGAGGTGGTATGGGGGATGGGATTTCTGTTCAGTATCAAACAGGGCACATAGCTCTTTAGCCATGTTCCCTGTTACATTTGTCCCTTGGTAAGAATCTGCAGGGGAATGCTTCCACCCACTGAGTAAACCTATTTATTAAGACCCAGCAAGATTTCCTTCCCTGGGATTGGGATGGGGGTGTGTGTAAAATCCATCTGTAATTGCTCCCTTGGGCCCCTGGGTCCCTGCTGCTGCCTCCATTTTATTGCTTTCCCTGGCTCACACTTTGAACAGACTACACACCTTCGACAAAACCTTGCTGTATTTCTCCCTGTTCCAGGCAAGGATTGTCGTGGATCATCTGATATTGCATTTTATCTTCCCCAGTATGGGCCAGCCCATGATATGTTTTAATAATGTTTGTCTTATACAGTGTAGTGGCACTGCTGGATCATCCAGACTCTGACATGTCCTATTACATGTCTGGGATACTGTCCGTCTGACTATTCCCTGCTTCTGTCAATCTGTTACTGTCACAATTACTGACTCCTCAGCTTTAATGGGATCCTGTTTGTGTGGGGTGTGAGAGGGCCCTCGGTCTTTACAGTATCTACAGGTAATAACCCACATTCCTGTTTATGTTACCCACACTGCTGTTTGGGTCCTAGCTATAACTCCCCAGATTCCCTGACTGTTCCAGTCTCCCTGCAAGGTAACTACTCTGGAGATGTCACCTTTCCTTTGGTTCCTGTCCCGGGCCTGTTCAGGTTGTTCCCATATTACAGTTTGTGTCTCCACATCAATAGTTGGTCCTAACTGTTCTAAATTGGCAACTCCCAGAACGGTCCCTTCCTCAGTTTCCCACCCCCATATCTGAATATATTTTGCCATATCCGTGATCTGCGTTGGGAGAGGTTTATTTCATTCAGCTTCCTCGATTCCCTCTCCGACTGCTCTCATTTTAATAAATGAGGCGATATGGGACAAATCCATATCGGTAACTGATATAGATGCTCCTGTATTAATATTATGCTCTGCTGGTTCCCAAACACAGCATCAATGAATATTCATGTGCCTAGGTGAACACATGCACACACACAATGTGAACATCTATCTCCCTCTCTCTGCCTACGTTCCTTGGCTATGTGCCCTTTCCTTCTTCACTTGTAACATTGCCAGTCTGGTTACCCTCCCTGTACTGCAGCTATTCCCCTGTGTTTCTGAGATTGCCTCAGCTCTCATGGTCCAATTCAGAAGGTGGTTAGAATGATCTCCCACTGGGAGTCCCATGTATATAATTACAGTTAAATGGGGTCCCAGTTTAAAAACAACAAACTGATATCATCATCACAGATTGGGATTTGGTAATCCCCCGTGGCCCTTACACACCTCAGGCTTCCTTTCTGTATGATCCTCGATATTACCCTTGGGTCCCTGAGTCACCAAGGTTATTTTAGCCCATTCAGCCTGTCCCCTCCCCAGTGTGTCCCTGTAATATCTTAAAATGCCTGGAGCCATTGATCGGCTGTGCACTGGGGGAACCGGCTCACACCCCCATACTCTCATTGCAGGGACAGGTTCTGATGTACACGTCAGGGTATCTTGGCCTGAGAGATTTTGGCCTGACACCATCATCGGTGAGACTGTACCTCAACTAATTCATCCATATTCTCCCAATAACGCCCACTATTACCATTTCTCTATCAGGCTGGGTGTTAACGCACCAACATCTGTCATTCAGCAGGTGAACGGTTCATGTTTGGTTTCTGTCAGTTCCCTTTGTTGCTCCCTACTGTCTGTCCAAGTTGAGCTTTGATGACCAGTGGTGCCATGGACCTTCTGGGCCTTACAGGGCAATGGGTGATCCGACCCATTGCCGTCCCTCTGTCCATACGTGTGCGCTTTGTCATCTAACCCGTTCCAGTCAGTGTCACCATCCTCACTGCCTTCTGAGGATAGCGAGGCACGAGGTACCTCCCCCCACTGTAACTTTCGCTTGGCCCTTTGGCTTTAAGGCCTCACGTCTGAGAGCCACCACCTTCACTTGTTCCTGTTTCCCATAATAATGTAACACATTCTGTCATTTGTGGATTCAAACAGAACAAAATGTAAATTTGGTTTTACTTGAAATAAGAATACTTTGACATTCACTCGACATATCTATAGAGGTGAGAATTGTACTGTGATTATTTAAGTGAATTTAATGTGATCATACAGTGAAAATAAATGGTAATCAATGACAATATGTGATTATTTGTACTAGTTCTTGCAATGAAAATTCAATTTTATTTAATGCTTGTCACCTATTACACCATGGGCATTGTTTTTAGGGAATAAAGTACTGGAAGAATATCAGAGAAAATAAATACACTTTAATTTTAGTTTCAATGCAATAATTAACCAAAACAATATTTGGAAATATGGGTAAACTACATAACAAAGTTTCCAGTGTCATTATTGACATGAAAACTATTTTAGTTTGCAAGTTGTTTTGCTCTAAGAATAATTGGAAATGAATTGTGAATATGAATTAACCATTTAAAATATACTTTGACGAGAACAGTCAGATATATTTTTTGGAGGAAATTAGGAAAGGAAATAAATATGTATACATTGGTATTAATAGTTTTAAAATGTTTGGAAGTAGACTGGGATTATTTGATTGAGAGAGGCTGCATGATTATAAAGACTAATTCACCTTTTTCATTGCATTGTTGGTTTCACTAGAATGTGTTGTGGTCGAAGCTCTTGTTGTGTGCAATGGACTGTCACTAATAGCTTAATTAACCTGCGATCCCTGATCAGGTTTCCTTTGTCTGTAAGTCAGTCTGTAAGTGCGCGACACACCTGCTTTTCTGAGGGGAAACAGAAATTATTTTCAAAGGAAATAAGTGGCAGTTCTCACTGAGAATGGTTTCTACCACACACCATAAGCCGGGAATTGTTTTTTCTGAAGAATTTCATTGTCTATCTATAAACTGATGGTACCTGTGTTTGTCAGTTTGTGAAGGATTCAGCACCTTTGTGCTGAGCTGTTTTTATACAAGCAGTTGGTTCATTATTTCTTTGCCAACAATGTTGTTTACTTTCCCCTTTTACTGTGATTCTGCAGGTTAGAATATTCTGAGAATCAATAATGTTCAATAACTGAACATTGAAAGGTTTAGACTCTACAAGAGCAGTTGCCTTGTTTTCAGGTAATTATTCACTTTCCATTTCCTGGTTGTGTTGAATGTTACAGAAACAGACTCTGAGCAATGTTTCCATTCACTTGTGTTGGAGTCACTGACAGCCACGTGGTCAGTCAGTTTCAGGCTGATGGATCAGTTTCTCCGTCCTATTAGATGGTGGTCACTTGCTCAGTTTCCGATGGCTCACCTGAGCGTCAGTCCATCAGCTGCTGAAACCCTGCATCCAGCATTTGTTCCCTCTCACAGTGACTACTCCAATACAGTCCCAGCTTGTCTCCCACATTCACCTCCACATCCTCATGATCACCTCAGATTCTACTGTCTGTGTCCTTGCAGCAAGTTGTGTAAGACACCTACTTCAATTTTAACCTAATCTATGTTATGTTCAGAAAGATCATTTCAAAATTTGGTTCACTGCTTCTTCAGGACCTTCCTGAAGAAGGGCTCATGCCCGAAACGTTGATTCTGCCGCTCCTTTGATGCTGCCTGACCTGCTGCGCTTTTCTAGCAGCACATTTTCAGTTGTAATTGTAGTAACCAGTGAATTACATGTTACTGACAAAATATTTCAAGAGGAGCTGCTATTGATGGTGGAAATACCACTGGTTGGTACAACAGAGGGCTGGGGTGAATACTGTACTCGGTTTTGATGAGAAGGTTGAGCAATGTAAGATTATTTTATCTTTGTTAATAAGAAGAGGCAGAGACTGCAGGTAGGACATCCACAAGCATCCACCCTCACCACCACTGATGCTCAGTAGCAGCAGTGCCAATCAAGCGGGCTGCTTTATTCCGGATGGTATCAAGTTTCTTGAGTGTTGTTAGGGCTGCACTCATTCAGGCAAGTGCGGAGTATTCCATCACACTCTTGACTTGTGCCTGGTAGCGTTTGGACAGGATTTCAGGAGCCAGGAGTTGAATTACTCTTGTAGCCACTGTGTTTATGGTGAGACCAATTCAGTTCAGGATCAATGATTATCCACAGGATAATGTTGATAGTGGGTGTTCAGTCATGGTAACACGATCGAATGTCAAGGGTTAGGTTATTTCTTATACAAGATAGCCTGCATTTGTGTGGCATGTATGTTACTTGCCTCCTGTAAGCCCAAGCCTGGATATTGTCCAGAACATGTTGTACTTGGACTGCTTCAGTACCTGAGGAGTTAATTACTTATTAACATTAAATAGTCATGAGATTATGCAAATTCCTTTTTCTATCAAATATCATGGACTGTATCTTGTGGTCACACTCATATTCACTTTCATTATCTTTTTATTTTCTTCCAAATTCACACACAAATGTTTGAACATCGATCAGAATAAAATTACATAAATTAAGAACGCATGTTTCTACAAGTAAACTCATTGAATGAAATGCATTACTTCTGTATTGTCTGCATTTTGACAAAAATATAAATTATTTTCAATAACTAATGAATGGCTCATTTATTGTCCTCAATCCATCAATCTAGGTATTATATTTCAGTCTTCAGTTTACCAATCTTAATGTAAGTCTAATCAACATCAGAGCAAAGTGCTTTTCAAATATTGAGTCAATTTATTTGTTCAGACTACAACATTTATTAGGAATTCATTATCCTTATAATAATTGCAGAATAATTTGTTTGTCTTTCTAGCATGCATCGTCAGATCCATATATTATTTTAATCCATATTTTAATTTAATTGATTTCAACAATGCTATTGTTTTCAGGTCAACTATCCCACAATGGAACCAATCATTTTGCATCCAACACGCTTTGCAAAATGACTTTTGCTCATTTGATTAATCACAGTAATCTCAGCCTTATGAATTCAGAGAACTGTAACTACTTTGCACTACAAAAAATCCTGTTCATGTCTGCACATTGCACAGTCATGTAGCGAAATTAAATCTCTCCTTCTTCGAAGTGTATTGATAGATTTTCGAAAATCTAAGTGTTGCTAATATCTAATTATTGCTAGTTCAGTAGGGGGTATAAATGTGTAATAATGGCTCAGTACATGAAGTAATGTGAAGATATTGCAATGTACAAACTCACAATGATTGTGAAAATCATTTTTTATTTTAACCATGGAAGCACAGTTGAATTGATTTAATTATATTTCACTTCAATGCTCACATTCATTGTATTTCTTATCACAATAAGAGCGAACTATTTCATGTGACAAAATTATGTAAAATTCATGTCACATTTTTATGGACACAAAATAGAATTAACACCCGTTTGTTCTTTCCTTTACCAATCACAGTGAAGTTTGAATTGTAGATTGCTAGACTGATACAGCACGGAAACAGGCCATTCAGCCTAACTTGGCATTCCGGCCAGGTTTCCTAAACTAAACTAGCCCCATTTCCCTATGTTTGTCCCATAACCCTTTGGACGTTTTCTATCCAATAAACTGTCCAAAAGTCTTTTAGATGTTGTAATTGTACCAGCCTCTGCCCTTCCTCTCACAGCTCATCCTAATATGTGAAACACACTGTGTGGAAAAGTTGCCCCTCAGACCCCTTTTAAATCTTTCCCCCTCACCTTAAATATTATTTACACCATAGAATCTTTAAGACTGCAAAGATACTAAAAGTTGAGAGGTATTTAGAAGCAGCGTAATAACATTCATACTTTAATCAGTGATGTGAAGCAAATAAATTCAAGATGTTGTGATCATTATAATGAACAACAGTTACAAGTTGAGACAATGTTGGTTGAAAAACAGTTCAATTGACACTTAGACATTTTCTAATCAACTCTGAGGTGTTTTGACACATGTCTGTTGAAGGTGGGAATTGAACCCATGCCCCCTGGTCTACTCGTATAGACATTACCGGAGGCCTCCATAATATCCCCTTGCAGGAAGGGCAGGACTATAATCACATACTTACTGTGTTTATTCACAGGGAAAACTACTGAGATATTTATTGTTATAATTGGACTAGGATTGTATTAGACAGTTCCAGAGTGTAATGAATTGATAAAAAGAATTAGTTATTTCTAATAATGAAGGAACGAAGCAACAATGATCTGAAATAAACATAGATCTCATGCTAATCAAGTAAATCAATATGTTTGAAGCAGTTATTCATCTGCATAAATAAAAATCAACATGCTTTGTAATGCACATGAAATGGAAATAAAGCATTAGTGTTTCAATGTGACTACTCAGCGAAAGACAACTTTCCTCATTTTCAAAACATTGTGATTGCTAAGAATTCAAGATTTATTGTTCAAGCATAGAACAAACATTTATTAATTCTGGTTTATTTACACAAGAAACTCGGAAAATTTAAATAATGTTTAACATGAAAAATATTTCGCTCTTATTGTAATAATCAGATATATAGAAGTGTTAGAATTGAAGTGAAATACAATCAATACAAGAATGTAAACAAAACTGTGGATGCTGGAAATCACAAGCAAAATCAGTAATTGCTGGAAAATAACTCAGCAGGTTTGGCAGCATCTGTGGGGAGAAATCAGTGTAAATACTTTTGGGCCAGTGACCTTTCTTCAGACTGCATTTTTGCTCACAACCAATTCAATCCAGCTAAGTGTAAACACTTAGAATTATTTTTGCTAAGATTAAGAGATTGCAGAGTGCAATATTGTTTACGTCAGTTGATGTATTGAGCCATAGCTCCACATCGACAGCTGGATATATTGGATTTCAACAATGTTTGCCGGTTAGATATTGACAATAATTAGTTTTAAAATGGCTGGTAACAAATTTAAGAATGATGAGAAAACTCTTATTGCAATGTAATTGTGTAATATGTTGGACAAAAATTAAATATTTATGTGAAAAAAAGTTAGCCATCTCTTAATTGATAAGACTGTTTAATGATCCTTCCATTAATATGAGAATTCAAATGAAAGAGAATGAAATAGTTAGAATGATTGTTGGATGAGAAAACTTTGGTTGATTGCAGGTGTGTTAACCTGAAAAGAATGTTAATATTTCATTATGATACGGGCACTAAGAAATAATGGATTCAACTAAAATGTGAATCTCATGATGGTGTGTGAATTTAAATAACAATTAAATAATAATTAATGTTAGAACTCAACACTTAAAATGATTCAATATTATCAAAGCAGTTTGTACTGGATATTCATTAAAATCAGTAAACTGAGAATTAAAACATTGGGTTAATTTATAAACGAAAATCACACCTTAGAAGATTATTCATCAGAATTGTTCTGTCATTGAAAAAAACCTCATTTCTTCAGGAATTTTGCATTTCCCTCATTATCTGTCTTTTTTCCACAGGTATCTGAACTGGAACCCTTCTGTTTGCGATACAAATATATAGAAGTGAAATGGATTAAAATCTAACTGTGGGAGTTAATACGTTTGCAGATGATATAACGTTCAGTGCAGTTGGGAACAATGTAGAGGGTTGTCAAATAATGCAGCAGGAAAAAGATAAATTTCAGCTATGGGCAGTGTAATTAAAGGTGAAGTTTAATCCATACAAGTGTGAGGTGTTTCACTTTGGAAGCTCAAATGTTAAGGAAAAGTAGATAGTTAATGGCAGGACACTAACAGCTTTATTATTCAAAGGGATCTTGGCGTTCAAGACCATGGCTCCCTGAAAGTGACCATGCAAGTAATTATGTGGTCAGGAAGGCAAATGGTATGCTTGCCTTTATTGGTCAGGGAACTGGTTACAAGTGTCAAGAAGCCATGTTGTAACTTTATAAGACTTTGGTTAAGGCATACTTAAAGTGTTGTGTTCACTTTTGTTCGCCATGTTCTAGGAAGGGTATGGATGCTTTGGAGAGGGTAAAGAGGGCGTTTACCAGGATGCTGCCTGGATTTGGAGAGGCGAGAAGAACTCAGATTGCTTTTTTGTGGAGTGGCGGAGACTGGGGGAAGACTTGATGGAAGTCTCTACAATCATGAGATACGTAGATAGGGTTGATGGTCAGAAAGTTTTTCCCAGAGTTGAAACATCAAAAACTATGTGACATGCGTTTAAGTTTAGGGGGAAAGTTCAAGGGGCATGTAAGGGTCAATTTGTTTTGTACACAGGGAGTGGTAGGTGTCTGGAAAGAACTTCCATGGCTGGTCGTGGAGGCAGATACATTAAGGCTTTTTAATGTTAATTTCGATAATTTGGAAGAATATGGACCAAGGATAGGCAGAAGGGATGATTTTCTTTTGCATATGTTCAGCACAACGTTATGGGCCAAATGACCAATTCCTGTGCTGCACAGATCTGAGAGAGAAAGTTCACGTCTAACGCATATGAAATTTAATCTAATCAATATTTAGCCGCTGGTGTCAGAAATAGGAAGGAAATAAGTAGAGAACGAACTTGACTACAGTCTAAAAATATAGTCAATTAAATTTACAGAGTTTTTTTTATATTTGTTCTGAATTATCAGATTAATAACTTTGTTGGAGATGTTTCGAAAATGTTTGCAGTTACTGATGTGCTGTCCCAAAATGACCCTTGTTAAACTGAAGATTGGACCAGAAACTTGTTAGAAAACTTGAAAATATTCAGTAAGGTGAGATGCACCTCATAATTTAATCCATTAATTCTTACTGCCAATACTACAATAACAAAATCTTTCAGCTCTGCACCAAAAAGCAGTGATTTCCGTCCAATGCTCATTATAAATATCTGAATGCTACTCGTTTCAACAATCAAAGTAATCACAGCCTCATTGATTAAGAGACATCTAAGACATTTCACTAATAATTACTGTTTTTTTCGACAAATTGCTCATTCAAACAGCAATGTGAGATTTCTCATTAATAATCAGTTCACTGACAGCATATTAATAATTTAGTTATTGCTAATATCTAATAATTGATCCTTCCAGTAAGGGGTATAACAGTGGAATTATGGCTCAGTACATTAACTGATTGAAAGATATTGTTGTGTTCACTCTCCCAATTATTGTGAATATCGATATTTATTTTGATTTGATTTGATTTGATTATATTTTTCTTCAACATGAAGATTTATTGTATTTCTGATCACAGTAATAGTTAAATAATTTAAAGCTAAAAAAATCAAATTTGTGATCTTTTGTCAACAAGAAAAAAGAATTTACATGCGTGTGTTCTTTTCTTTATCAGAGTAAATTTTGAATTGTTGGAAGTTATACATTTATATAAGGAAGGGGAGCTGCCTGCAGCAGAATAGTCACATTGAATGAATTTTTGCGATTACATCCTGCTGCTAAGCATTCTAGATATCTTTTCATGATAAGAAAAACGGCTTTAAACACATTCCGCAGTCATATTTTTTCATTAATTTACAAGAAGTGCATGATATGTGTATTTATCTATCTTTCAATTGTCATGCTTTTAATTTTTAAGTAAGAGTATATATGCTTATTACCATTATTATTGGGAATTACTATTTCATTCTCAGTTCATTACACACAGAAACAGTCCAATTAATTCCCAGCCCAATTATCGGAATGAATATTGATTAGTTTTCATTTGAGTAATCACAATTGGTTATAATCCCACCCTTCCTTGTTAGGAACATAATGAAAGACACTTGTGGACCTCTAATAGTGTCTCTCCTATGAGACTAGGAAGTGTGGGTTCAGTTCCCTTCTCCAACAGAGATATGCCAGAGCAGCTTGGAATGGTGATTAGAATATATCTAAGCAAAGTTTGAATTGATTTTCAATGCAGTTTTGGATCTGCTTCTGTCTGTTGTTCATTCCAATAATCTCTCAATCTGCAATTTATTATCCTCAGGTCATAATAACATTATGTATCATATTACATTATATCCAAATTTTAGATTTGAGGACACTGCAGTTTTTAAAATTTTAAAGTATCTAAGTAATGAAATTCATTTCGTTTAATCAAAATACATTCGGGTATTATTCATATGGTGGGCAACAGGATTTTACTTCCAATCAGCTCAAGAATGTTCAAATATTGTTTATTCTGTGAACTTAATGCTGCAGAAGAGTTTCAATAATCATTTAACACATCATTTTTGTGCATTTCAACACTTCAAGTACACCAATCCTTATTCTCTAGTCCGAGCAGATGAAGAGATGAAGATCGCCTGATGAAGAGGTAGTACCTTGAAAGCTAATGCTTCCCAATAAACCTGTTGGACTATAACCTGGTGTCATGTGATTTTTAACTTTGCTCACCCCAGTCCAACTCCAGCATCTCTAAATCATTGTTTCGCAAAGGAATTCCCATAATTTTAAAAAAGAAAATATGACTTTAATTAAGCACTTTAACACACGATTATTAATCCCTTCCGATATTAGTAAAATATCTCAATGTAAGTGAAATCAATGCTCACACAATAGGGCTCATACAGCCACACAAATGTCTTCCTGGTCATCTAATTACTGCTCAGGAGAAAAACCGGAGTAATTATCTTATCGTTCCTGATAACAAGAGCCACAATAAACATTTGGTGACCAGTTCCATCCAATAAATGCATTTGATTTCTTACATTTTGGTTCAGTAATTGCACACAAAATATTTAGCTAAGACCAATAACCATGCTTTATTACAAATGACCGAGGATGCGAACGTCAACATACGTAGCAGCTTGCCAATCAGGGTTCCAGTTGAAGTATTGCAAAATAAAATAACTTAATTTCGGCTTAGTACAACTGTAGGTGAAAACATGTTGACGTTGAGCATTAAAAACCTTTATCCACTTATCCAGAGAAAATACTGAAAGGTGGCACTGTACATTTAACTTATTTTGACTTTCTTTCACGAAAATAATCATGTGAATTGCTTTTCATTTTCTTCCTACTTCTGATACAAATATCAGAATATTTACAATATTAACTCTTTATGAATAATGAAAGAGTTTTCTCTGCAAGAACGACATGAAGATGTTCAAGGTCCTCTAATTACTGTTGAGCAGAATACTCTTCATAAGGGTCTTATTATCTTGAACCGATGCTTATTATGACCTTGATTTTATTTCTGACTGGTGTTTTTGTGACTGATGTGTTTTCAAACCATGTGCAATGCATAAGGATTTATTTCAATTTGTTATAAGAAAAAAACTGCGTTGAACATGTTGATTTCTAATTATTGTTTACTCCCAAGTTATTTATCGATGTACAATAATCAGAAAATTATGGATGATCCCTGTATCTTATGTTCACTACAATGTGCACTTTCACGATCTAGTTATTTACTTCCTATGTTTGACATGAATGTCTAAACGTTGTACATGAACAAGAAGTTGTAAATTAAAGCTACATCTCAATAAGCAAACCAATGGATGGAAACATGTAATTCTTGTAATCCTGCATTTTTGAAACAAAAGCAATTCTGCTGAATAATCACTGAATGGCTCATTTTTCATAATCATAAAGCTCGCTACTATATTATATTTCTCAGTTTACCAATCTTAATGAATATCCAATCATCATCACAACAAAGTGCTTTTAAAATACTGAATCAATTTATTTTTTTTTAGATTACAACGTAATTTTCCAGTCACTGCCATGACAATAATTGCACAGTTATTGGAGATAGTCATTGTCACAAATTTTAATTGCATCAATTGTTTCTGAGTACGAGCACTATCATATAAAAATCAATTTACTTTTCAGGTGAACGATCCCATAATGGAACAAATGATTTCCCATTCGATTCCTCATTGTAAATATATGATGATTGCTCATTTGAATGATCGTGGTAATCTAAGGTGAAGCATTCAGAGACCTGCAATTATTTTCATCAGAACAATTCCTGGTCGTTTCTCCACATTGCTCAGTTAAATAATCAACTGAGATTTCTCAGTATTCTTTTTTTTAATACCCGAGTGGCCAGTGACAAGCAGTGCCCTTCTCATCAAAGTGCAATCTCCTGGTTATATATATTTTTTAAAACCCCACACGACCGCCTAACTGCGGTAGTGCTTATTTTTCCCCAGCAACCATGGTGTTTGTGTCTAGGTGTGAGACACAGTGAGAGCCACAAGGTGCACGACTCTTTATTCAAATTCCACCACCAGGGAGATAGGAAAACACTGGAGTGGCCACTGACAAGCACTGCCCTTCACATCAAAGGGCAGTGCTGTGTGATCAAAACAGTGAAGGGGAGGGTAGGGACTAAATTAAAATAAAGTTGGAGGGGGAAATAATGCACTCCACTCCCTGTGGCTCCCACCTCTCCCTGAGCAACTCCAGGGTGTTGGTGGACACTACGTGCTCCTTCTCCAAGGACACCCGGGGCCAAACGTAACCGCGGGCAGTCGGCCCTAATTCTCAGTATTCTTAAATTAAATGATATAGTTTTGACAATTCAATTGTTACTATTATCTAATAATTGCTCAATATAGTTCAGGCTATGGCTACGAATTTATGGCTCATAAATTAAATAAAGTAAAGATTTTGCAGTGGGCATTGTGAATATCAATTTTTATTTTAACCGTGGGAACAGTTGAATTGATATAATTATGTTTAACTTCAATGTTAACGTTTACTGTATTTATAAACACAATACAAGTTAATCACTTTTCATGGAATAAAATCATTTGAAATTCTTGTGACTATTTGAAGTACAACAAAAGGAACTAACATCTCTTTATTGTTTCATGACATAATTACAGTACATTTTAAACTTTGGGAAGTTGAACATTTCTGGAAAGAAGGGAAGTTCTCTTCAGATAGCCGCATCGAGTGACTAATTCATTTATTTTCCTAATCATTTATGTTGCAAATGCAAATTCATTTTCTTTTCATTTTGTGACAAACTGCATTGGACATATGGAAATATTTTACAGATTGAGTTTCGTTGATTAATGTACAGTGATTAAAAATGATTAGGTTTTTTTCTTATCATGAATAATCACGCGATGCATATCTAATTAAAGTCGTTATTGATTTGTTGCATTATTACTGTAAATTACTAATTCGATTTGTCAGTTCATTACACACAGGAAATACGTAATTAATTCCCATTCAAATGATTACAAGAAACATTTGATTAATTTTCATTTGAGTTGCCACCGTAAGCATGTGACTATGGTCCTGCCCTTCCCGAATGGGAACATTATGAAGTCTCCTTGTGGAGTTCAAACGTTTCAAGCACATAAACCCTTATTCTCCGGTATTATAAAGAGGAAAATATTAACAGTCGAAATTCCTCTTCAGCAAAATATCCAAATGCAACTTCATGTTATTCATTGGTCAGCTGATCACCTACATTTGTAACTAAACATTGCAATTTATCTAAATACCGGTATGTGCATTGATCAAATTAAAGTTCTAATTATTAGTCATTCATGAATTGTCGGGAATTTATTTTATTTTCCATTCACCTTTTCATATTGAATGTAAGATTGGTATGCTGTGAAACTATTAGCGTGTTTTCATTTGAACATTTAATTTGTCTCTCTGTCTCTCTCTCTCTCACTCACTTATCTCACTTCAAGCATGATGGCTTCAATGCATTTTGCTAAACTTAAAGATTTTGTTGACTTTAAGTAGTATCTTTAGCACTCACTTATCAATTTAATCCAAAATCATAGAATCATAGAGTCATAGAATGCCTACAGTGTTGAAACCGGCCATTTGGCCCAACAGTCCACACTGACCATCCAAAGATTTACCCACCCAGACACTCCCTTGCTCGATTACTCGACATTTCCCCTGACTAATACACCTAACCTATGTAAAAACAATGACTGCAGATACTGGAAACCAGAGTTTAGCTTAGAGTGGTGCTGGAAAAGCACAGCAGTTCAGGCAGCATTCGAGGAACATTAAAATCGATGTTTTGTGCAAAAGCCCTTCATCAGGAATACAGGCTGCATTCCTAATGAAGGGCTTTTGCCCGAAACGTCGATTTTACTGTTCCTCTGATGCTGCATGCATTGCTGTGCTTTTCCAGCACCACTCTAACAAAAACTAATACACCTAACCTAAACATCCGTGAACATTATGGGCAATTTATCATGGCCAACTCACCTCAGCTGCACACTTGTATACTATCACAATGTTATTGAAATCAATGCTCACACAAAGCACGATACATAAAGCCACACAATGGTCTTCATGACCATCTAATTACTGTTCAGGAAATCATCTGAGTAATTGTCTTATTGTTCCTGAGATTAATTACCACAGTAAGCATCTGGTCATCATTCCCTCCAATGGGTGTCTCTGAAATTTCTGTTCAGTAATTATCCATGATACTTGTTGCTCAAAGCAGTGTCTATTCTTCACTACGAGTGGCCAATGATTCTAATAGCCATTGATCTTGATCTTATTGTTACTTTTTGCAATAACCACAGTAAACATCTGGTTATCATTTTGCGAATACATACAAGAGCTATCACCTTACTTTTCAATTCAGTAATTACACATACTTGTTGCTGAAAGTGGTATTTATTCTTTATGACAATTGGCCGATGACACTGACAGCAAGACATGTTGATAGTCCTGATTTGTTCATGTTTTCAAACAGGTTTTCAGGCCATGTATTTCAAAAATAAGTAATTTGACTTCGTTCAAATTTAAATGTAAACGTTTTCAGATATTTTCCATTAAAAGTGTTTATTTGCTTATTCAGATCGAACTTGAACCTTGCCTCTGTAAATTGAATTTATTGTATTTTCCATTCGTGGAAGTGCCCATTAATTGGTACTCATTTTCATCTTAAATCTGATGGAAATTTGAAATACTGATTTCAGTGAAAATTGTATGAATTATACATGAATGGTCTCTAAAAGAAAATCACAGAAGGCTAGATAGAATTCTTGAACAGCCTGTATATTTGAATAAAAGAAAACATTTCTTCCAAAAAACAAAGTTAAAAATTACTCAACACCAGGCTATAGTCCAACAGGTTTATTTGGAAGCACCAGCTTCCGCCGAATGACGGAGCAGTGCTCTGAGAGCTAGTTCATCAAAATAATCCTGTTGGACGATAGCCATGGTGGTGTTTGATTTTTAACTTTGTACAGCCCAGTCCAACACTGGCGCCTCCAAATCATTCACAAAAACACTCCTAAGTCTGTGGTTTAACAATTTAACATTCCTGCAACTAGATTATAATTCTCAGTTTATCTATCTTAATAAATATCTAATCAATGTCAGTGTAAATTCCCAGAAAACATCCAATCGTTATGTTTGTTAAAACACAAATTTTAATTGAAAAATCATTGTTATCACAATATGTGAATTATATTTTAACTCTCCAGTGATGTGAAGTGACCCTTGGACTGAAATTGGACGTTCTAAATTCACCTATAGGCAGAGAAATCGGGACAAATACAAAATTTGTTAAACTCAGTCAAACAGCAGCTAGAATCAATCTGCTCCAGGATGAATCAGTTTTTCTTGCACCTTGACTTTCAACCAGTGTCTGAGCATTATACACCTCGCTTGCAAATGTCAACGATGAAGGGTTTTCAAACCAACGCATTGGATTCTTTAAATCCAGCTCATAACCACATGTGGACGTTTGTCACAAAATTATTAATCATTTTACAAATCATGGAAAATATCTCAAAGCTCTTGAAATAAAAGTAATCACTGGACATAAAGCCACACGATGGTATTCAGGGCCACCTAACTACTGTTCAGTGCAAAACCTTTTGTCAGTATTGTATTGTTCTCAAGATGAATAGCCACAGCAAACATCATGCTTTCACAACATCTCAAATATATACAAGATACCTTCTTAAATTTTACACACTACATCTTTCCCACCCCATCACACTTCATTGTTTACGACTAAGGATGCTGAAAGTAGCATCTTTTGAGATAAAGGAATTCCTAAAAATAGGCGAGTTTTCTGATAGATAACTGATAGATCATGATAAAAATGTAATTGCGGCTCAGCACATTGTAACAAATCCCCATTAAACTTCTTCATGTATTTAGTCAGAGACAATGTTTAAAAATTTCCTCTGTAAATGCTGCTGACGGTTTTTTGCTATGATACCCATGTTCCTTGTCTATTTATATTCTTTGTAATGCTGACACAAATGTCTGAATATTGATGACAAGAAAATTTGCATGGATTATATATTGTATTTCTACAGAAGAAAAGCTGAGTCAGCAAGTACAGATTGCAGGAGTATCTGAGAATGTTGAATGATCAATAATGACTGCATATCTAATGTATTTTCCAAAACATCATGCCAGCATTCTAATTCTCGTTCACAGATACTAATTATTATGTAACCAATATCACAGCAAACCCGTTTGGAAATATTGAATCACTTAATGTGTCAGTGGGCGGCACGGTGGCACAGTGGTTAGCACTGCTGCCTCACAGCGCCTGAGACCCGGGTTCAATTCCCGCCTCAGGCGACTGACTGTGTGGAGTTTGCACGTTCTCCCTGTGTCTGTGTGGGTTTCCTCCGGGTGCTCCGGTTTCCTCCCACAGTCCAAAGATGTGCAGGCCAGGTGAATTGGCTATGCTAAATTGCCCATAGTGTTAGGTAAGGGGTAAATGTAGATGTAGGGGTATGGGTGGGTTACGCTTCGGCAGTGCGGTGTGGACTTGTTGGGCCGTAGGGCCTGTTTCCACACTGTAAGTAATCTAATCTAATCTAATAGATTACCAATTCATTGTTAGTTCAACAATCGCAATATCGTGAGATTCATCTTTCAATTTAAGTCACTATTTCGTAGTGCCAATTTTACAAAGAAAAATGGATCTTTTATTCCAGGTCAACACAACCACAAACCAAGCAATGATTCCTCATCCAACACTGACTGGAAATATCTGATATCTTCTAATTTGAATGTTCACGGAAATCATTGGATTAATCTTCGGCCTTACAAATGAAGATACGCCTGATTGTTTTAGACTCCAATAATTAATGTTCAATTCTACATGTAACAGATAGCAATATGACATTTCTAATCATTTTATGTTTACAGTGACCAGTTTTAACACTAATTGTTACTTATATCTAATATGTAATCATTGATCAAATCCGGTATAATCGCCTTTAAATGTGGAATTAAGTCTCAGTGACGTAAGAATATTGCATGGTACTGTTTCCTAATGGTAGCGAATGTTGATTTTTATTTTAATGCTGAAATCCTTGTTGATTTGTTGCTGTAGGGATGCCCTGAGCACCCTGCCTTGGAATTAAAACACAAAGAGTGGAGGGTAGATAAACAAGACTAACAGTCTGTTTCAGTCTTAAGGCAAAAAAGAGAACATTTTGTACAATCCTACTCCAAGTCCATAGTATGCCATTCCAGACAGTCATATTCCAGATAGTGATAAGAGAATGCCAGCATACAGTAAAATTACCAACCCTGACCTTCTTTAATTAAAGAATGATTGTCCCAGTGAATTAATAAACACCAGCTGTAGGATAGAGCCCAGCTAACTTCAACAGCTGCTATCAGGGAAGCAGACAGGTTTTGATTGTCAGAAATAGTTACTATTTTAAAGTTGCTCAGAACATTTAAGAAGTTTCTAATTGCATACTCTTGAGAATAGTGAATAAGGCAGAGAGAGGTCCATAGGACTGCAGCAATTAATTTTGTAATCTGCGGAAATAAAATGCACAGAGAGATCCCAAGGCCTGGCGATTATAGCACCTGTAAACACCATGAAACAATAGGCAGCTGGGGCTATCCATAGCGATATCCATCTAAGATTAGGTGTTCTACAGGATCGGTTGTCTGTATAAGGAGGGAAGGACTGTAACCACGTTGCATGTGGCCATTGTAATACAGAAAGTGTGTAAAAATACTGCTTTTTACTGTACATGTTACAGTGTGCCATGGACCTCCCTTCCGAACTTGGCCTCGGGGGATGATCCCTTCATTAACTGATTTCAGCATATGTAAACATCTTCCACTTGTCTGAATTCTGCCTATCTCCTGAGTGTTCATTCCCTGTCAGGGTAAGTCACTCCTGCAGCTATGTGACATTTAAATTCAATACAAACACTTATTATCTGTGAAATTATTACTTGCAGAGCGATATCATTTTCATGATAAAATTGTTTTACTTTTTTCGTGTGTAAGAAAACAATGTAGGTACATCCGTTTGTTATTTAGTTCAAGTAATACTAAATTTTAAATTATTGAAAAGACTACACTGGGTGTGGGGGGGGGGGTGAAGAACGATTTTTCAGCTCAAATGTCAAAATTAAGTTAAAGTAAAGACATTTTTCAAATCATGTGACCTCCAAAATGATATTTATTTTAATTTCATTTTGAGATAGTTTCATTTTCTTCCAACATTAGTTGTCAGTGAACAATAATCACACAATTATTAGTCATTTGCTACAAAATGACTTCCTGCACCAAATGTCATTAACCCGATGTTTTGTTCATAATCATGCTCACTTTCCTGGCCTAATACTTCTCTTCCTAGTTCTGACATTTGTCTAAACATTTATCATGATAAAAGTTACATGAATAAAATAGACAAGAACTGACCCAAAAAAAATGTTGAACTGTGTTCAATCGTTGCTGAGATTTTTTAAATTATTAAAGCCACGTTTTATATTTTAATCTTCAATTTATTAATCTTAATGAATGTACAATCGTCATCAGAGCAAGTGTATTCAAAATATTAAGTCAATTTATCTATCAGGATTTTAGAAACAATGATCAATTACAATAATTGCACAATACTTTAACTTCGGCTTTATAACAAGAACAATGTGGTTTTAATACCTTCCATATTTCTTAGTGTGAGTGCTACAATAATAAAACCTGTTTGATCAGGCCAATATACCTACAAAAGACCAATAATTGCCATTGCAACACCATTTGTAAATATGTGACTTTTGCTCATTTGAATGATCACAGTCTTCTCAGACATTGGCATTCAGAGAACACCAGTTAATTTACACTACAATATTTCTCTTCGTTTCTGAACTTACTCAGTGGAATAGGAAGAGGAGATACCTCATCATTCTTAAATTCATTAATAAAAGTTTTCAAATCGATTTGTTGCCAATACCTAATAATTGTTCAATTCGGTAAGGGGTGTAATTGTGAAACTATGTTTCCATATAATAACTAATGCAAGGACATTGCAATGTACAATCTCTCAATCATTCTGAATATTGCTTTTCATGTTAAACTTGGAAACACTTTTGAATTGATTTGATTGGAAATCACTTCAATGTTAACATTTATTGTGTTTTTAATCACAATAACAATTGAATATTTTTCATGTGCAAAATCATTCAAATCCCCATGAATTTTTTGAAATACAAAAAAGGGTTGGCATCTATCTTATTTCATTAAACAATCACAGGAAAAGGTGACTTCTTAGAAATCATACATTTTCAGAAATAATGAAAGTTGTCTTCAGCTGAATAGGCACATTGATTGACCAATTCATCATTTTGTTCCAATTTACGTGTAGAACAAAAACATTTTAATTTGCATTTCAGAAAATGAGAAACTTCTGACCATATAGAATAATTAAATTAATTTTTTAACATATAATACACACTAATCACACAATTCTGTCAAGCTATCATTCCACAAGTGAAAAAAAAATCGTGTTTAATTAAGACATTTGTTAACTCCCATCATTATTGTAAATTACTACTGAATTTTGAGTAGATTACACACAGTATCCAACCACTTAATTCCAATCCAATGATCACAATAAACATCTGATTAGTTTTCTGCCCTGCCCAGCCTGGTTGAAAATGTTATGAAGGAATCTTGTGAAACTCTGGTCGTGTCTCTGTTACCAGACCAGAGGGTACAATTTCAATTCCCACCTTGCACAGAGCTGTGCCAGAGCAGCTCTGAATGTTGATAAGAAAATATCTAAGAATGGAATGAATTGCCTTTCAAATCAACATTAGATATGTTTTCATTTGTTGTTCATTCTAATAATCACAGTATCTGCTATATATTTTCTTCAGTCTGCGAATAGCAGAATGTATCTAATTCCACTCAATCAATATTCTTTGAAAATATTTGATAATGTTGCACTCACAAAGATTAATTATGCAAAGTACAGATATTCCTTGATTTTGTTTTGCTCTGAAGAGCTGAGTTCAGACTGCACATAGAACTCGAGGATTCAAAGGTATAAATATGAGAAAAAAATCAAGTTCTCCTTCAGTTAAATAAACAAATGCCACTTCCTACTATATATCATTTTTTAGTTATTGATCTGTTTATGAGTTGTCCGAAATTTGTTTTTAGTTTTCCATTCATCTATTTATATTGAACGTAAGATTGAAATGTTGTGAAATTATTCAAGTGCATCCATTTGAAATTGAATTTGCATATTTCTCTCTAATCCAGTTTATTGCATGATGATTTAACTGTATTTTGTTCAGCAAACCTAGTGAATTCTAAAAATTGTCTAACCTTAAATAAGATCTATCACACCCAGTTATCAGTCAGTTCCTAATTCATATAAATATCTAAGTTTATTGAAATCAATGTTCACACAAAACAGTGCACATAAAGCGACACAAAGATATTCAGCTGATTACTATTCAGTGGATTAACCTGAGTAAGTATGTTATTGTTCCTGGGACAAATGACAACAGTAATCATTTATTTACTATTCTATGCAGTTAATGCAATTGATGCGTTATATTTCAGTTCAGTCGTTAATGTTGATTTATAATGTTAAAACCAATAATTCTACTTTATCACAGATATTGACTATACTTCAATAACGTTGGGAGGCAAATTTTTGTCAATCTAACAATCTTTAAGCTCCTTTTTTGTTGTGTGTGTACAAGAGACAATTCAAATTATAACCATTTTTATTACAAATTGAACAAATACTGCATTTTAAATTTGTGAAGTTCCTACATTTTTGCAAAAGGGTTAATCTTCACTGTATCTGTCACATTAAAAAAACTGCTATTTCAAATCATGAGTGCTACAAAATGATTACTGTTTTCATTTCATTGTAAGAAAAGAACTGCTTTGACCACGTTGATTATTTTGGCATTTCTATTCCAACATTATTCATCATTGTCCAAAATGACTATATTATTAAAATCGCATATACGCCACATGTCATTGACTACATTGATCAGTTTCAAGCTCACTTTGATGACGTACGAATTCTCTTCCTAATTCTGACACAAATCTTTAAACATTGATCATAATATTGATCATATAATTGATGTAACATATCTCTACAAGGAATCCGGTGTATGGAAATTCACAATTCTTGTATTACGTACATTTTTTACTTAAAAAAAGAAGATTTTTGCTCAATAATCACTGAATGGCTCATTTGTCTTCAATCCATAAAGCTAGGTACAATGTATTATTCCTCAGTTTATTGATCTTAATAAATATCCAATCAACATCACAGCAAAGTGCTTTTGAAATATTGAATCATTTTAATTCTTCAAAACAGCATTCATTATCAAGCCATTGCAATTATAATAATGGCACAATTATTTATAAAAAAAGTCTTTTGAACAAGTATAGCGAGATTCACATTTACATTTAATCCATTATTTCTGAGTACTAATAGTACAGTATGAAAATGCCTTTATTTTTCAGGTCACCTACTTCACAAAGGAACCAATGAATTCCCATCCAAAGTCGTTGCAAATATCTGATGTTTGCTCATTTGAGTGATCACGGTAATGTCAGCCTTAAAATTCAGGAAAATGTAATTACTTTTCACTAAATTAATTCCAGTTCATTTCCAGACATTGCTCAATCACTTGCAAAAAGAGATTTTTCATTATTCTTGAATGCATTGACAGACTTTGATAATTCAATTGTTGCTGATTTGGAATAAAAATAATAATTATTAATCTTTTGCGCAAATGTGGATTTACGGCACAGTACATTAACCAGTGTAAAGATATTGCAGTGCACAATCTCTCAATCATTGTAAATATCAATTTTTATTTTACCTGTTGAAACATAGTTGAATTCAAATAATTATATTTGACTTCAATGCTCACATTTATTGTGTTTGTAATCATAATACGACTTATGGATGTTTCATGCAACAAAATCAAATGAAAAAGAATTAGTATCTCTATTCTTTCATTCAACAATGGCAATAAATTTTGATTTTAAAAATTTGAACATTTTGGAAAGAAGGGATGTTGTCTTCAGTTGAACTCTTGCATTGACTCACTAATTCACAGTGTCCGCTACTTATTCTCTTTGGGTTCCTATGAAAAGAAATTAACTAGTTCTTCTGGTTGTAAATTCCTCGAAAATATTTGAGAATGTTGTGGTTTTAAAGGTGACAAGGCGAAGTGATCGTAAGTCATCATTTATTTTGTTAGAAAGAGCTTGATTCAAACATTTCGAACACACACACACACACATACACACACAGACACACACTGAAATTCTGCTGTGTAACAAGGGGAAAAACAAGTCGCTTTCTTCCGCATTAAGAAAATATATGCCACTTCCAATTATCCATTAGTCAGCTAATTACCTACATTTGTAATTAAAAATTGCAATTCCTCTAAATATTGTTATGACCTTTGATCAAATTAAATTTTTAATTATAGTTTATTCATGAAATGCCGGGATTTTGTTTTTTTTTCGTTTTCAATACACCTATTCGTATTGAATGTAAGATTGACATGTTTTGACAATGTCGGAGAGTGTTCATTTGAAACTTGTTTTTTTCGTATCGTTCACTGATTTTACTTATTGCATAAGATTACATGGTACCTCAGTGGTTAACAATGCTGCCTCACAGCGCCAGGGACATTGGTTTGATTCTCTCCTCGGGTGACTATGGGGAATTTGCACGTTCTCCCCAAGTCTGTGTGACTTTGCTGTGGTGACCTCCCACAATCCCACATGTGCAGAATGGTGAGCTGGCCATGCTAAATCGCAAATTGTGTTCAGGGATATGTGTATTAGTAAGCAATAAATGTGAAGAAATATGATCGGGAAAAGTGTTTGGGTGGGTCACTCTTTAGAGGGTCATTTTTTTTCAAACAATTGGCCTGTTATTACAATGAGGTAACAGGGGTGCTTTCGTGGCGTCGCTTGCAATACGGTGCGGCCCGAGATCTAAGCCACGTTGGAACTGAAACGGAGGAATCGACAGAGAGGCTACAGAATGACATCGCATCCATTTGGTTTTCTTTAAATCACTAACGAGCAGGAAAATGTAAACGGGGAGGGCGAGTGGGGAAGAGGCAGCTGCAGCTCTGGTGAAAGTCCAAGGGTTCCTTTGAGAGAGTAATTTCTTTCATTGCTGTTGCTGACTGAATGAGCCACTAACGTGCGAACTTATCCAAAATATGATTCAGGAACTATAGTACCAATTCTCGCACGTTGAATAACGACAGACACCTTCCAAAAGAGACCCTGCAGAGATAACTTGGGGATTCGAGCACACACCTCCGCAGAGATGGGAGCCCTAACCCAGGGCATTAGACCGCTCGGCCACACCACCAAGACAGTGGTGTCTCCATTTTCGTGTCCTTCCAATTGTGCTCCTGCATGACAACAGATGCAAACTCACGTGAAAAGGGTTCCATGATCCCTCTCCGACTCGCACAGCTGCTGGGATGTGCCCGTCTACAATATCAATTTCTCAGCAGATAACGAGAGCCCATCAATCCAGACAAAAATCAATGGTAAGCTGCTTCTATCTTCTCAGACTGGATTCAGCTACAAATGTATCTATGAGTGCGTGAGAATATATGATCGGTTATAATTGGGTCAAATTACCATGAGCTACTTGACTTTACTGCAATTTCGATTCTTGCTTTGCTAAATGATTTCACCCATTGCTCGAAACAGGACAACTTTCACGTTTACACGGAACATGAAACACACCGGACGACAGGGAAAATGCACAAAGCTGAGCAGGCCGTGTCCCAAATCATACCGTGGAGCATAGTTTCAGTCACTGTGTCTGTTTTACAGAATAAGGTTGCCAAAGAATGTTCCACCCTAAAACCGGAGGTAGCATTACAATCCGAGAACGACAGATTACATTGTGAGGATGCTCTGACCTCGGGGTCGGTTCGACATGCCACTTTCCGTTCCTTTTACCTTAACCGTGCAATCTGCTGCAGAGATGTTCACACCTGGACATGAGCCTCATGGATACCAACTGAGTCGGAAACCTGTGTGGGATTCGATGAGAAAAAGCGACTCAATAAAGTTTAACAAGTTCCATGGTGCTTTTTAGAAATGCAGTTTCTGTTCACCACAATCTAAAAGGCAGTTTCTGAACATAGTAACAGAAGTCAAAAGGTAATTACCTCACCCCACCCCCACTCCGGAAGAGGTGCTAACTGCCCTTGATTGCTTTTTGTTCTCGATGTGAAGAGCTCTCACGCCTGAGTCACCTTCACGTCTCTGGTTGCTGAGTGAGTCACAAAGAAGGATTTTCTCCAGAGCTGCAACTGCCTCACTTCCCCACTCGACTTCCCCGTTTACATTTTCCTGCTCGTCAGTGATTTAAAGAAAACCAAATGGATGCGATGTCATTCTGTCCCCTCTCTGTCGATTCCTCCGTTTCAGTTCCAACATGGCTTAGATCTCGGGGCGCACCTTGATCCTAGCGACGCCATGAAAGCACAGGTCCAGAGGTTCCTCTAAGAGTGTAATTTCTTTCATTGCTGTTGCTGATTGAATGAGCCACTAACGTGCGAACTGCTCCAAAACATGATTCAGGACCTCTGGTGCCAATTCTCGCACGTTGAATAACGACAGACAGCTTCCAAATGAGGTCTTTCAGAGACGACTTTGGGATACATTTGACAAACAGACTAGTTGAGGAATCCGTGGTGCACTGTGTCACCAGCGCATCGGCTTCTTCCCTGTCTTTGAACCGGGCCGCCTGCGCAAGGAATGCAAATGCGGTAATGCTTTTCGTGGAAGGATCAGAAGGGGGTAACGACACTGTCAAACAGAATGGCATATGATCAGAACCAAGTTGGAGAAAAACTTTACAATGCTTTGCACTGTAAGTAAATGGAATTGCATTACATTTCACTACGAGAGCAGATTTGTTCAAGCAAACTTGAAGGCAGGTTTGCAGATGGGAAAGCAGCAAGGAAGCTCCGTTCTTGTCCATGTGAAAGGCTGCAGTTGAAGAGCAAAGCACTTTCCGCCCAGTTTCGAACTGGGGAACCTTTCGCGTGTTTGCAACTTTGCCCATCAAATCTGATTCATCACTCAATGAGTTTATCATTGATTCCTTTCAAAGTCAGGCTGCTATTGGCCTTGGAGGGGAACTTGCAAATGGTGGCGTTTCGTTGAATGTTCCAACCTTGCCCTGTTCGTGAGTACAGCTGTTCAGCTTTGAATGTTTGGTCAAAAATTCTCGGGTGACTTACTCCAGTGCATCGTGTAGTTGGTACACTCTGCTGTAATTGTGCCTTAACGGTGAAAGGAACAAATATTCAGGTATTAAATCCGGTACAATCAAGTGACTGCATTGTCGTGGATGGTGTCCAGTTCCTTAAATGTTTTTTGAAGTCACACCCATCTCGGCAAATGGAGAGAGTCCTGTTCCACATCTCATTTGTACCTTGCAAACGATGGAGGATTCACGGAGCAATGAGTTGAGTTTACAATCCAAAACTGTCTACCAACGGACATGTTTTTGTTGTGAAAGTGTTTATATCGCCGGTCTCAATCCGTTTTTCCCAAACTGTAGCTCTGTAGACGATGAGACAGGGGAATTAGGTTACAGTAAAGCCATTGAATGTCAATGGAATATGATTCGGTTCTCATTTGTCAGATTTATAATTACTCTATTTCATCCTTGTGTGGATCAATCTGATTCCAATCGCCAGCTGATTTCAAGTTCCAATTCTCGTCTGTGCTTGAAATTTCAACCGTTGCCTCACATAAAGTTCTCCAACTGCCTTAATAATATGTAAGGACGGTATAAGGGACAGCAGAGATTTACAAACATGGTGTCAACCCTGTATAAAATGGAGCTCTATAATCACATAATAACAATTATAAACGTTCAATATTCGTGGGATCTTGAAGGGAAGATACGGTCAGGTGGTTTGCCCTTTGGTATGAGGAGAGCACCAGAGGACATAAACTCAGAATTAGATATTGCCTATTTAATTCAGAAATGACGAGGAATTTCTTTGCTCAGGGCCCGGTGATTCTGTGGAACTCTTTCCTGACACTGTTGTTGAGTCTGATTTGTTGTGTATTTTCAAACTGTGTCTGACAGATATTTAACCAGAAAGTCGATGAATCATTATCGAGATTAGGCAGGAGAATGGAGGTGAAGATTATCACATCAGCCATGAGTTGGTTGAATGGTGGAGAATCTCGATGGGCTGAATGGCCGACTTCCAATCCTATATCATTTGATTTAACGCCTTATTTTATTGATAAGTTTAGAATTCTGAGGGGATGGGATGAAGTGATAGAAAAGGTTTCTCAAACTGATCAGACAGATCAGGAACGAGGCTCATAAACTGATGAACAAGAAATGTGCTGTGGCTTGGAGTCATAAATGGCACTGGGCACACCACAGATGGGTATGTGCAGACGCTGTGATTACTAGAGAAATTTCTTGCATCTTATATTGTTGCCCATTTGGTGATCACACTGGATAATGGATAGCGGTATGATTCACACAACAAAAAGTTGTGAAAGAATGAATGATTCGTTTCATTGGAAAAGTTTTCTGCAGTTCCAATTCAATTGACTTTTTAAAATACTGATCAGAACTTTGTGTGGAGTGTGACATTAAAATTCACAATCCCACTGGATAAACTATTGCACCCGATCTCTCCTTATTTGTTTCCCTTTCATTCGATGTAAGTTCATAGAAAGTCAAGATGGAATGAAAGGAGGAAAGAAACGTTGCACTCCTTTTCATTATCCCAATTTTACTTACAACAGAAAAAAAATTGCTTAATTACAACTTTGATGAGGTATCGATTTATCACAAATCTCCAGTGCAATGAAGGGCAATAGGAAGATTCTCCATCCAATGTATCCTAAAGATGCGAGGCACAAAGGGAAACCACAGATGGTTATGATGGAAATAACAGCCAGAGAAGGATTCAAATCCACACATGGGCAATGAAAGAGCAACCCGTCGCCTTCACCTCTGGGCCACTTCAGCCTATGGCAAAGGTGTTCACATGTGACCACCTCAAGATTACCTCTGGTGCAACTAGGGGATATGAAATTCCCTGAGCGGAATCGAATCCACACCATTATGTTTCTGCTTTCAGCGGAATAATAATACCAGCAAAATCCAAGGGATTGACCTCGTCCTTGGAAGGAATACCTTGTCCTTGATTTATTCCGAGTCAGAAATGTTTCAGAATGAACCAGCAAACATGAAATTCCCGTCACATTCACACGCACATTTAGTCTTGACGCATAATTACTTCAGACAGTTTCTCTCTCACGTGAAGAAGTATTTCCGGAGAGAGAAGTGAGGTGATGTTTTAGATCGATGGGCTTTCTTATATGGCTGAAGCTGAAGTGGTTAAAATTACCGGAAATGCAGTGTTGTTCGTTTCATTTTATTAATTTTGCTCCAACTTCACTCTGTTCATTGCAATGATCGGAATTGAATTGGATTTATGTGATTGGAACGTTAAATGTTGCATTCAATTTTGCTCCGAATTTATTTCAGCTTAAAGAAAATACTGATGAGAAAAACAGAAGGTTAAAGTACAAAACAAGATGCCAGTTTTGATGCTCAAGACTTTGGCAGATTTCAGTGGGTGTCAAATGAACCCAACATCATGGCGATTGGCCTCCCACCTTTAAGCCATGGGATTAAAGCAGGAAATCGATCTCCAAGAGACGGGTCACTTCCTATTCATTATGGAATAGCTTTCCTTGACAATATACAAAATCTGCTCAGTTCCATTTATAATGCTTCATGTGGAATATTGATAGAAATCTTTCAAAACTCTGAGTTTTTTTTGCTGAATCTTACTCAGCTGCAGACGTTTCCGATATTTCTTTGCATCTGAAGTCGTCCAAATTAGATATTGTTTCCTCGCACCTTCTACGTCCCACACCCCACATTTACACTTTTACCTGGCCACAGGCTGTCTCTCTCCTGGTGAAACTCACTGTTTCTGTGTCTCTAAATGTGCCTTTCGAAGTATTTTGGAAACGGATTCTCTGAGTGACAGAAATTCTGCTCCCATCATTTCTTTGTCCTACATCGATGGTTTTGAAAGCCTGATGTTCAGAAATATACGAACTTGAAAGAGTGAATTTGCCACCTAATTACTCTCTCCAAACCTCAAAAACTCTGGAAAACTTCCATTCAGTTTTCCTTGGTTTAGTTTGAAATTTTCCAGCACACAAATAAATAAAATCCCATCCCCACTAAACGCCGTCAGCATCATCTCTAATGTCTTAGCGGCCCAGTAAACGTTGGCAGTGTCCTCTCTGATAGAATCACCGATTCCCTCCAATGCAGAAAGTACAATTCAGCCAATCGAGTCTGTAGGAACACTCTGAACAGCATCTCAATCAGACCTCGCTCCCCTGTCTATCACTGCAGGCCTCTGGCTTGTGATTTCAAATAAACCTGCTGGAATAAAACCTGGTATCGTGTGACTGCTGACCTTCTCACTGCGGTATTCATGGATAATTCACTTAACTTCCTGAATTCACTCTCTGGACACATCAGCGCAATTTAACATTGCCAATCCACCTAACCTATAGACTTAACAGCAGTTCGAACCACTGAGAAAATATACCATCACATTGAACATTATCATTGAACACACTGGAAGCTCAGCCGAGTGAAAGCAAGCTGCGCCCACCAACTGGAACTCAATGCACTCAAACGCGGTTCTGCGCTGTACAACCTCAGTAGTTCTGCTGGAAATGTTTCTGCACTCAGATCTGAATGGGTTTACTCTGTTTTGTTTCCTCAGATTCCTGCTTTAAATAAACACGTCAGTCAGGAACAACTCTACAATGGTTTTCAGTCCAACACAAACACAATGTGCAGTTTGCAGAAGTTACATGTTTGCACTTTCACTGACACACTCTCTCCCCAGGAGCTGCAGTAATTCCCCAGCTGATTCAGACAGCACTGTCCTCCCTGTGACATATCAAATCGAGAATGGAAGGCCAAGCATGAATAACCTTCACTGGGGAACAGAGCCACATGTTTAAAACCTTTACGATGCCAACAGCGGAGAATTGAGCCCTGTGACAGGAGGGGACACTAACCACGATACTGTGGAGGACAACATCAAAGGAAGTCCTTCAGCCTGTTGTGGCCGCACTTGTCCAACACAACTGCTTAACGACCTGAATCAAGTTTTCCATGATTTAGCCCATAGTCTTACATGTTTTGGCATCGCAAATTAACATCTCAATTTTTTTCAGGTTGGAAGAGTTTCCACCTCTCTGAACCTTTCCGCACATCTACTCAAAACTTTTTGCCTTTTCCCGAATCTCTTGGCCCCAGTGTTCGATCCCTCCATCAATAACTAAAACTTCTTTTAGTCTATCCTATCCATATTCCTCATTATTTTGTACATCTCAGTCATGTCTTCTCCAATCTCCTCTGCTCGGTTACAAACCACCCCAGTCTGTCCCATCTCTCCTCATAACTGAAACTCTTCAGCCCAGACAATATCCCATTGAATCTCTCCTGCACCGTTCCCAGTGCGATCACATCATTGCTATACTGTGAATTGCAACTCCACACAGTAATCTAGCCAGAGACGAATTAACATTTTTTTTCTATTCTGTTACAAAATGAGGGCATCGCTTGCTCGGCAGTTTTGATTGCGATCCCTAAACGCACAGCGGGTCGTTGACACTCAACCGTATTGCAGTGAGTCTGGAGTCACATTGAGGCCCGACCAGGTAAGAATGGCAGGTTCCTTCCTCAAAGGACGTCAGTGAACCCGATGGTTTTGTTTTTCAACAATTGACCATGGATTTATAGGTTTTATTATATTCGTAATTCCATATATGTATTGAATCTCAATTCTAACACCTGGCATGGTTGGAGTCAAACCCGGGTGCCTGGTTCATTTGCTTGGTGTCTGAATTAACAGTCCAGTGGTAATCGTGCTCGGCCATTGCAGAAAACCCGTGAAACTAATCTTTCCCAATGAAGTCGCTTTTCCTCGATATTGTCCTGTGTCATTTTTCTGAGCTTGCCCCCCCCCCCCCCCCCAATTATCGCAAGTCCATATCAGTGAAAGCTGCTGCCTGAGGATTGGCCTCACAACAGTGGTAACCAAATGGATCAACTGGTCTGCAGGTCCCGATGGTGGGGTTGGGGCACGTTCACCCAGCAACAGTGACTGCAGCAGCACAGAGTGAACAGTATCAATGTGAGAGTCAGTGTTGGATTCTGCAGTGCCTAAATGAAATAGGAAATGACTCCACAACCACATGATGAAAGAGCAGCGCTCCGAAAACTAGTGCTCAGTTAAACCTGTTAGACTCTAACCTGGTGTTGTATTTTTAACTTTGTACACCATAGTCCAAAACCGGCATCTCGAAATTGATGAAATGGGGGTGTTGAACGGAAAGTTCAGTTAGTGATCGAAGGAGGGAGAGAAATCTCTGAGAACGGGTGGATTTGAATTCTGACATATGAAACACAGAGATGCGAGCGAGCAGAATTTGAAGGGAAAAGAGTCACCTTGGAGAAAATTACCATGTTAAAACAACTGATTCCTTTGTGTTTCACAAAAAACTGGGGCAGCTAGAGCAAATACTGCCGTGACTCGGATTCGAAGCGAGGTTGCTGCGGCCACAACGCAGAGTACTAACTACTATACAATCACGGTATTACACAGACGTCCACCCTAGCTGCACCCAATAAATATAGTATCATAGGAAATGTTAGGCAGCGCACCAAATGCACAGCATCAGTGCTTAGCGAACAGTGGCAGATATGTGGGAACATAGAATGGGCTGAGCGTTTAAGGTTCCCCCAGTGGCTGTGGTGATTCCATCATTAATATGCTGAAGGCTGAGATAAATAGATTTCTCCAAAATATCAAAAACTCCGGGGACAGTGCAGTTTTTGTTGAAATGTATGCTTCAATAGCAATGCAGTTTAACATCGGCTACTTCACCAGCTCCCCACAGAAGGCAGTAACCACTGCTGCCACATATTCCCAATTCCCAGCCCCAGAATCAGAGGAACTGAGTGGTGCAGTCGCGAAGATCCAACTGGAAGTCCGGATGGGAATGAGGTCGCACAGATACTCGAGGACTCCAGTGACACAACCGGTGAATGCACGGTATTTCTATGACGGTTTAGAGGCGGAAGCAATTCTGAGCTTGGGAGTGCTCCTGGTCAAAGGCGGGGCAGAAGGGATTTTTTTTTCCCGTTTATACCAATCTACAGTGCATCTTGCTGAGACAGCTGAGTGCCACAACTGGAGCGTGGGCGGCTGGTTTGAAGTTTGAACTTGGTTCACTGTCACCAACTTGCCTGGAATGAATTGCTATCACCATTTTCATTTCCAATTGTTTAATATCTCCCTGCTGTCTGCGGCTTTCTTCCTCATGGTTAATTGCATGACTAACTGTTGTATGATCTGCACACTGCTAAATCACGGCCACTACAAGTAAATAGGAATCATTGATCTATATGAGAAAACAGTGGAACTCACAGCAGGCATCCTTCGTAGGTTTGCAGGCGACACCAGAATTGTAGACAATGGGGAAGATTATCTAAGTTTCAAAAGGATCTTCATCCAATGAGTCGTTGGACTGAAAATTGTAACATGGAGTTCAATCTGGATAAATGGAAGGTATTGCATTTTGGTACAACAACAAGAGTAGGGCTTTGCGTAGTGTTGGAGAACACGGAAGCTAGGGGTGCAGGTACATAATTCCTTGTAGTTTGCATCACCTACAGACAAGATGGTTCAAAGGCATTTAACATACTTCCCTTCATTGCTCTGTCCTTTGTGTGTAGGAGTCGGGACGTTATGTTGAAGCTTTGCAGTACATTGATGAGGCCTCTTCTGGAATATTCTGTCCAGTTCTGGTCGCCCAGTTGTAGGAACCATATTATTCAGCTGGAGCAGGTTCAGAAAAGTATGTGGAATGTTTGAGTTATAATGAAAGGCTGGATAGGCTGAGACTATTTTCAGATTCGAGATCGGGGTGCTGGAAAACCACATCAGGTAAGGCAGCATCCGAGAAGCAGGAGAATCATTTTTTTCGTGCAAGTGTCGTTCATCAGGCTCTTCCCTGAAACGTCGATTGTCCTGCTCCTCAGATGCTGCCTGACTTGCTTTGATTTCCCAGCACAACACTCTCGACTCTGATCCCTCATCTACAGTTCTCATTTTCTCCTAGTTGAGACTGTTTTCACTCTAGGTTAGGGGTTTGAGCGGCGACCTAACAGAAGTTTATGAATTATTGAGAGGCAAGTTAGAGTTAATGATAGCTGCCTTTTTCCAGGATGGGGATTTCAAAGCGAGAGGGCATATGTTTAAGATGAAAAGAGAGAGATTTTTTTTAAAAAAAAGACAATTGAGGCATTTTTTTTAGGGAAGGTGTTTTACCTGTGCACTTAACATGCTGAGGAAGTGATGGATGAGGGTACGTTTGCAACATTTAATGGATAATTGATTCCAAACATGAATGGGAAAGTGGGATTTTTCAAATAAATTTATCCATGCCTAGTACATCAGTTATTTCCCAGAGGACATTTAAGAGTCAGCCACGGTATTATCCATCTGGAGTCTCCTGTGGGACAGAGCAGGCGAATATGATAGTTTGCTTCCCGAACAGGCATGAGTGAATCAGATGGGATTTTCCAAACAACTGATTCAGGTCATCACGAGACTCTTCAATTTCAGGTGCTTATTGAATTCAAACTCCATCATCTGTCATGCCAGGACCTGAACCGTTTGTCCCCAAAATATTACCTGGGTTTTTGGATTATCAACACAGTAGTAAAACTACAAGGGCATTATAACCACTCAACGGGTACAGTAGGACGCAGATGGGACTAGGTTAGTTTGGCAGTATGTTCAGCATGGATTGGTTGGGCTGATGGGCATGTTTTCATGCTGTATGACTCTATGATTGACGCTATGGAGCAGGCAGCTGGTTGGGATTCACAGCAGCATTGAAAGCATAATCGAACACCTAATGAGATATGTAATCCTGCTGGAGTCTCCGGAGGTGGTTTTGCTCAGTGATCCCTTCCCACACACGGGACTGGTGAACGGTCTCCCCACAGTGTTACTGATTAAATGAGTTTCCATTTCTGTGGTTAATTGCTTTCTCTGTGGTATCGGCCTCCTTTTTTTTCTACAGAGGGTGAACAATCCTTTCAAATTGTGTCATCGCAGATACGAATCCCGTTTTCCATGTTGTTAATGTGTTTTCATTGTTTCTCATTCACCCACAGGGTGTGAGTATGACTAGTCAGGACAACAGTTATTCGTCGCCTCTCATTCGTTGCTGCCTGGCAACACCACACACCCGGGTGCGATCTCAGCCTCGGGTGTCTGTCTGTGGGCAGTCTGCACATTCTCTGTGTGTTTGCGTTTTTCTTTCTCCCTCTGACCAAAGATGTGCCAGTTACAGGGATCAACAATGGGAAATGTAGGCTTATTGGATAGGGAATAGCGTGGGGTCTGGTGGGATGCGTTTCGGATGTACCATGTGGACTGGAAGGACCGACTAGCCTGCTTCCCCACACGATGGGGATTCTTGAATCAAGGGTCAGCGCATGTTTTTTTCTGGTCTTGGAGTCTCTCCTAGGCAGGACTGGGTGAAGATGGTAGAATCCCCAGCATAAGGGACACGAATGAATGGGATTGCAGGAAATGAAAGTTATTATCTTTGTTTCTGAGTTCAGGCTTGCATTTCAGGTTTTATTAGTCGAACTTAAACATCACCCTTTCTGTGTTCCAGTCGCCAAGAAAAGATAGTTTAAAATATCACCCCAACACCACCTTCTCCTGGTTGAAGTCTTGACTGTGTGGAAGAAACTGATACTGAGCTGATTCAAGCAAATGTAGCTGCCCCCGCCAGTGTCGGAAACACAGATCCAAACAGCAAAATCATCTTTTAAACCCACCACTGCAAAGTTAAGGGCTCAACACGCTCCATTTGTGCCACTCAGCTGTCTTAGAAAGATGCACCGGAAATCGCTATGATAGTATAAACGGGGACAACCATTCCCTTGATAAGGAGCACACTCAACCGAGGAATTTCTTGCGCCTCTATACCATCACCGAAGGACAGCACGCTCACCTGTTGCATCACTGGAGCCAGAGTGTAACTCTGCACACTCATTCCCATCCCCATTTCCGGTTGGATCTGGGCAGCTGTACCGATGTTAAGATAAAATGCTATTGAAGCATACATTTCAACAATATCCTGTACTGTCCACCGAGTCTTTGATGTTTTGTCGAAATCGACCAATCTCATCTTTCAACATTCTCATTCAAGGGATCTCCACAGACTCTGAGGGACATCGAACTGAAAGATTCAGCTCATTTTCAGTTCCCACATATCTGTCACTGTTCGCTGAGTACTGATATGGTACATTTGCTGTTCTTCCGAACATTTCCTCTGCTAGTATACTTGTTGCTGCTTGCAAGCATCCTGTTCTGTGGTTACTGTGATCGTGATTGTCGGTATTTTGCATTGTGACCACAGCAACCTCGATTTGAAACCAAATCACGGCACTCAGTGTTCTCTTCGTTGTCATTTTTGTGACACATGCTCAGAAATTTATTGTTTTACCTTCAAATTCCGCTCTCTTACATCTCTGCGTTTCATATATCAGGATTCAAACACACCCGCTGTCAGAGATTTATCTCCTTCCTACGATCATTAAACCTCCTTTCCGTCCCTCCTCCCATTTCTCTGAGGCAATGCACAGCCGATTTCACATTCATACTGTTCTGTCTGTGCTGCTGCTGCGGTCACTATTGTTGGGTGAACGTGCACCAACTCCACCATCGGGACCTTCAAACATATCGATCCAATTGGATACCGTGGTTGTGAAATCAATCCCCACGTAGCAGCTTTTACTGAGCAGAGACAATTGTGGCGTCAGGCTCATGGAAAATACCCAGGGCAGTTTTGGAGAAAAGACATTTTATCGGAAAAGATCAGCTTTATGGCTTTCTGCATTGGTCGTGTGATAATTTCATAGGACTGATAATCCAGAGACCCAGGTAATAGTCTGGGTTCTCGGGCTTGAATCCCACCATGCCATGATTGTCAAATTTGGATTCAAAAAATATCTGCAAGGAAGAATCTAATCACTACTATAGATCCATCAACAAGTGTTGAAAGTAAATCTGTTTCACTGATGTCATTTCGGAATGGAATTTGCTATCCTTACTTGGTCTGGGCTGCATGTGATTTCAGACTTATAGCAATATGGTTGAGTCTCAACTGCCCTCTGGCCAATTAGGAATGGGTAATAAATTCTGCTTAGCCAGAATCGCCCTCATACGAATCCAGAAATTTTAAAACAAATGCTCATGAGGATAAAGCAAGAGTGTTGTGTGCAGTTTTGCAAGTCACATTATAGCAGGGATGTGATCACACTGAGAAAATTGCAGGAGATATTTCCCGGGATACTGTTTGGGCTGAAGAGTTTCATTGTGAAGAAAGACAGGACAGAGTGGAGTGTTTGTCGCAGTGCAAAGGAAATGTAGACAAGACATGATTGAGTTCGGGTATGGACAGGGTGGACTGAACGAGTTTCCTATTCATGGAGGGATCGATCAGCAGGGGCCAGAGATTTAAGGAGAAAGACAGAAAGATTTCAGAAAATGTGCGAAAAAGCTTTATCAGCCAGTGGGTGGTTGGAATTTAGAATACACTGACTGCATTTTTCAGAGCGGCAGATAACCTTATACCCTGAATAAATATTCAGATGTGAACTTTTGATGCCAAGACATATAAGGCTGTGGGGGAAGCATTGTGAAATGGGATTCAGTTCATTATGCAGTTGTTTTTGACAAGTGTGGCCACATTTGCTTGAAGGGATCCTTCACTCTCGTTTGACACTCTCGTTCTCTGTAGTATAATGGTTAGGGTCCCCGCCTGTCACAGGGCTCAATTCTCCGCTGTGGACAGTGCAAATGTTTTAAAACTGTCGCTCCATTCCCAAATGTGGGTATTGATACCTGTTCATCCATTCTCGATGTGGCATATCACACGAAGGAAGTGTTGCCTGAATAAAGGTGGGCAAGGACTGCAGCTCTCAGGGAGGCAGAGTGTCAGTGAACGGCCAAACACGTGACTTCTACAAACTTCACCTTGTGACTGTGTTGGAATGAAGAGCATTTGACAGACTTGTTCCGGATTGAAGTGTTTACTAGAAGCAGGAAGCTGAGTAAGAAACAACATAAACGCATTCAAATATGAGTGCAGAAACATTTCCCGCAGCACGAATGAAATTGTAAAGGACAAGAGTAGCGTTTCGATACATTGAATTTGGGTTCATTTGTTTTGATGAGGATGTTACCAGTGTGTAAAACCATTAAAAGTGATACAGCATTTACTCAGTATGATGGAGAATTGCGTCAGTAATTCGCACTGCTGTTCAGAGGGAGGGTTAGGTTGATTGGCAAAGTTAAAGTGCCATCTCGTGTCCAGGGAGTGAATTAAGTAAGTTAGGTGAATGATCCATGGGTAACGCGGGGATATGGTCAGAAGTCACAGGACGTCAGGTTATACTCCAACAGGTTTATTTGAAATCATAAGGGAGAGGGATTCCCCTTCTTCAGATGAAATATACAGGAATCGGGAGGAGAGCTCGGACTGGGTGAGATGCTCTTCAGAGAGTCGACACCGGCTCGATTGACTGAAATGCTCTTTCTAAACTGTAGGATTCTGTGATTCTATGAATTGATAATGACGGTGTTTATTGGGGTGTAAAGCCATTAGAAACGATGCTGATGGGGGTGTACTGAGGATGAGATTTTATTCACTTGTCTTCTTGGAAAATTGAGAACAGTTATCCCTGAACCAAGGAAAACTTAATGGGGTTTTTTCAGGTTATGAAATGTTTGGACAGAGTAAATGGGTGGAAAATTCCCTCTTTCAAACAAGTAAACATCTAGATGTCAGGCAGTCAATACCTTTGATAAAATCTTTGAAAGACAAAGAAATTATGAGAACAGAATCGCTGTCACTCCAAGAATCTGTTTTTCAAAATATTTGGAAAGGCACATTTGATGACATGCAAGGAAAAAAAATTCATAAGGAGAGATAGACAGCGTGTGGCTAGGCAAAGGTGTAGGGGTGGGGTGTAGTCGGTCGGACATTGCAGGGAAACAATGTCTAAGTTGGTTGACTTTAAATGTAAAGAAATTTCTTGAATGTGTGCAGCTGAATAAGATTCGGTTCCAAAACGCTGCATCTTGAAAGATTTGGCCTAATATTCCACCTAAAGCATTGCAAATGGAACTGAGTGGATTTTTATTTATTATGAAGGGAAGATACTACGTAATGAATAGGAAGTCACCTGTTGCTTGGAGATCGACTTCCTGCTTTCATCACATCCGTTAAGGATGTGAGAACAAACACTGTGATGTTTGGTCCATTTAATACTCAGTGAAATTTGCCAAAGCAACGAGCAACAAAACTAGTGGGGTTTTTTTGCAATTTAATCCTCTGTTTTTCTAAGCAGTATTTTCCTTAAGCTGAAATAAAGTCAGAGCAAATTTGAATACAACATTACTCGTTCCAATAAGATATATTTAATTCAGTTCTGATAGTCACCTGATTATCACCTGATGAAGGAGCATCACTCCGAAAGCTAGTGTGCTTCCATTTAAACCTGTTGGACTATAACCTGGTGTTGTGTGATTTTTAACATGGTTGATCTGATAATTTTGAATTACTTTCTGATCACTTAGCTGGACAAAGTTTCATCATCTTTCTGATTAACTACCTGGCACAGTTTGGAAAATACCCAACCACACAGTCTCAACAGCGGTTACTGGAAAATGCCACAGATTCTTTGACGCCTGAGCAAAGAAATTATTCGTCATTTCTGAATTAAATGAGCAATATCTAATTCTGAGATTATGTCCTCTGGTGCTCTCCTCAGACATAGGGCAAGCCACCAGCCCGTATCTACCCTGTCAAGATTCCACGAATATTGAACATTTATAATTGTTATTATGTGATTATAAAGTTTGGCTCCTCCTCCTTTGTTTCAAGGAGAATAATCCCAGCCTAACCAATCATTCCACGAAGTTCTAAAGTATACAGAGTTAGCAACATGTTCGTAAGTCTGCGCTGTCCCTTACAGGGTTCTTACAAGTTATTAAGACAGGTGGAGAAATTTCGGCGAAGAAACAGGTTGAAATTTCATGTGCAGACGGGAGTTGGAACTTGATATCAGAAAGCGATTAAAATCGGATTGACCCACAGAAGGACCAAACACAGCGAAGATAACTCTGACAAATGAGAATCTAATCATATTAGATTGACATTCAATGGCTTCAATGTAACTGAATTCCGCCGTGTAATCGTCCTGGGAGCTAGTATTTCGGAAAAATGGAACCTGACCGCTCATATAAAGAAGTTGACGACAAAAACCTGTCCGTTGGTCGACTTTGTTTGATTATTAACTCAACTCTCGTCTCCGTGAAGCCTACATCGTCCGCAACGCACAAATTAGATGTTTAACAGAACTCTCTCAATTTGCCGAGGTGGGTGCAGCTTCAATACCACTGAAGGAACTGGGCAATCTCCACGACAATGCAGTCACTTTACGGTATATTTTTCAACACCTGAATATTTATTCCCTTAACTGCGAAGGCACAATTGCAGCAGAGTGCACCACATCGAAGATTCACTGAAGTAAGTCATCCAGGCATTGTTGACAGAACCTTCAAAGCTCAAAAACTGTACCGATTATAAGGACAAGTTTGAAGATGCACTGAAACTTCACCATTTGCAAATTACCCTCCGAGATACATACTAGCATGACTTGGAGAGGAATCAGTGGTAAATTCATTGAGTGGTGAAGTAGTTTGATGGGCAAAGATTTATACTTCAGCCCTCTATCTTTCATCTTTCAATGTTTAAAAATGTAGATGATTGCATGGACCAGACTTGTGCTCATTCCTTTAGTTGTTTCCTAAACTGGCGGTTGCTAAAGATCGAATATCATCCACAGTCTGTGGTCAACAATAGAAAATATCCAAAAACCTCTCGAACAACTGATCTCCCTGTCCAACAAACTTCAGGGATCTATAAGTGTCCACTTCAAGACCTCTTTGCTCCTGTGCACCACTCAGAATCCTCACTGTTATTGTTACAACTCCCCAAATTCACTACCACTCATTGGTCTGGATTCAATTCCATTTGCCATTTTTCCTTTCCACCTAATGGATACATCCCTGCGGTCCCTGACATTATTCATCATAGACAACTACATGACTATGTATCGTCAGTAAACTTCTAAATCATGACTCCTTAAAAAAAATTTGAATTATTCATCCACATCAGGAAACAGTGGTATTTCACTGGGAACAAGCATCTAAACATGATTCCTTTCTGCATGGGATGAACAGCTGCCATGTTCCAATCTCTAAGGGTTGCTAGCCCAGTATCTCGCCTCTACATTTGCAGATGACACAAAGATTGGTGGAGTAGCCAGAAAACATAGGGGACTGTCAACGAATGAAGGGGAATATAGATAGACAGAAGAGTTGAGCGGAGAAGTGGCAAATGGAGTTCCATCCAAGCAAATGGGAGGTGATGATTTTGGGAAGTCTAATTTCAGATCCAAGTATACAGTAAACGGAAGAGCTTTGGGCAAACTTGACGCGAAAAGAGATCTGGGAGTTCAGGTTCTTTATACACTGAAGGTGACTGCACAGGTGGATATGGTGGTCAAGAAGGCATATGGCATGCGTGCCGTCACTGGATAGGGCATTAGGTATAAGAGCAGGCAAGTCCTGCTAAAATTGTACAAGCGTTTGGGTTCGGCCGCGTTTAGAATACTCTGTACAGTTCTGGTCGCCAAATTACCAAAATTATGTGGACGTTTAGGAGAGAATGCAGAGAAGGTATACGCAGATGTTGCCTGGTATGGAAGATGCAAGCTCTGAAGAGAGGTTAAGTAGGTTACTTCTGCTTTCATTAGCAAAAACGAGATTGAGGTCTACAATATCATGAAGGGTACAGACAGGGTGGATAGAGATAAGCTCTTTCCCAAGATGAGGGATTAAATAATGCGTTCAATGAGAGAGGTGAAACTTTTAAGGGAGATAGATATGGAAAGTATTTTACACAGAGGGTGCTAGGGGCTGGAATGCGTTGCCAGCAAAGGTAGTAGAGGCAGGCATGGTAGATTCATTTCAGGTGCGCCTGGACAGATGCATGAGTAAGTGAGGAGCAGAGGAATACGGATGCTTAGAAATTGGGCAGTTGATTTGGACCGGCTCAGGCTTGGCCGTCCAAAGGGCCTGTTCCTGAGCTGCCCATTTTCTGTATTCTTTGTTCTTCTTTGTTAACTACACTACCACCTATGCGTTGCAGGTGAAGTAGTGTTACTTCTGCAATCTTAATTAGTTATGCAAGGTAAATGAACTCACACCTGTGTGTAATTGTTTCAACCAAGAGCTGGGTCAACAAGAATGAAACCTATGTGAAGGAAATATATAATTGTTTTTGTATTAGCTAAAATGTGCATACAAGAATGAAAGGCGCCTGCAAACAATGGTAGATGGTACAGACAAATAGTTAAGGTGCTGTGAGGATGTAGGTTAATCCAGATATGCTTGTTCAAGCAGTAGTTATAAGCATTTGTTTCCCATTTCTGCAAAAACAAAAAAAAACAAATAAAAGGTCATATGGTTCAATATGGTTGGGGAAAGGGAGGAAATGTCACAAGTGGGGGAAATAGATCGCAGTGAAGGAGGATATACATAACAATGGGCCACAGCCAGGATGTGGTGAAAAGGCCAAGTAAAACCTGAACTTTGTTATGCACAAGGCCGGATAAGGCAAGAGAGAAATAATAGTAATGGGCATCGATTTAGGAGTAGTGAATCCTATATAAGATATGTACTTGCTAAACTCTGTGTGCCCTTATTCCAGGCACTAAGCTTGCAAGCGTCCAAGATCTTGTCTCCGACTAAAATTATTGAAGTGAGTGAGCTTTGTTTCTCACACTCTGTAATTTAAATTTACTGTGCTTTCTATTCACTCAAGCTCTCATATTAATTGCTCCTCGTTTTCTTCTTAACTTTGAGACAAATTTGAAAATTCCGGGCACAATAAAAGCGAAATGAGTTATAAGTTATTATCTGGACAAGATAACCAATGAACAGCTATATAGACCTCTTGAACATCCGAGGTATTTGAAAGAAAAAGCAATGCCTTCCAAAAAAATCTCCGCACGTCTGTATCCGTGTTCAATTCAATAATCCTGCAAATAGCTTATAATTGTCAGTTGATCTCTCTTAATGAGTATCTAATCGATGTCATTGTAAACCAATGAAAAAATTGAAACTTTTATTTGTTAAAATGCAAAGATTCTTTCTCAATTCGTTATTAAAACAATAAGTGAACCATATTTTACCTGTGCACTAAGGTCGAGTGACCTCTCGCCCATAATTGAACATTATAAATATTCCTACAGCTGGAAGAATCGGACCTAAGAAGGTCAAACTAAAGCAAACATTAGACAAAATAATCAGCTCCAGAAAACTGTGGAAAGCCCGGTCAAACAGATCACAAAGGTTCGAGATATCCAGTCACAACAGCCCGAGAGTTATGCTTTGGAGAATTTGAAGCAGACTTCCTGGCACCTTGACTTGCAGTCAGTGCCTGAGTGTTATACACCTCACTTGGAATGACGACAAATGAAGGGTGTTTGCACGAAACCCATTGAACGCTTAGAATCCAGAATTTTGGTAAAATGTTGTGAAACATTTCCCTGCTCATGGAAATCAGCTCAACATTATTGAAATCAAAGTACTCATAAAGGTCTTCAAGACCACCTAATTGCTGTTCGGCGAAAAACACTTTGTATGTGCCTTATTGTTCTCAGGATGAATAATCACAGCAAACATCACACTCTCACCAGATCCAAAGATATGTAAGAGAAACCTTATTATAATTTACACACTACATCTTTCCCAGACCAATGATGACACCCGTATTTCTTATGACTGAGGATACTACGCGTAACATGTATCGAGATGAAGCAAGTCCTGACTGTAGGAAGTTTTTCTGATTAGGTTTTCAATCCAAACATTATGATAAAAATGTAATTGTGGCTCATTACATTGTCAACAAATCCCATTAAATATATTTATCTGTTTATTCAGAGACAATATTGAAACAAATACGTTGATAAATGCTGTTGACTGTGTTTCTGTGAAAATAAATCTTCGTTATTGACTTATTTTCTTTATAATTCTGACTCGAATGTCTAAATATTGATGATATGAAAAATTGCATGAATTAAATACTATGCAGTACTTGTTCTTATTATATATTATATTTCTCGAGAAGAAAAGTAGAGAAACCAAATATAGAAATCTTGGAGATCCTAGAATTTTGAATGTCAAACCATTTCTGATCAACGTTCACTGAATGTCTAATGTCTTTCCATGTCATCATGCCAGAATTTGCATTCTCAGCTGACAGATGAAGAAATATCTAGTCAACATCAGAGCAAATCCATTTGGAAATATTGAATCATTTACTTTGCCAAAGATCTAAAAATAATTAGCAGTTTATTGTCATTCCAAAAATCAGTTGCAATTCAGTTTAGGTTTTGTAACAAACATCGTCAAATTCACATTTTAATTTAATCCAATATTTCTTAGTGTCAATATTAAAAAAGAATAATAGTTCTCTTCTTCCAGGATAACGCAAACTAATTAATGATTCCCTATCCAATACTCACAGGTAATATCTGTTCCCTTCTCATTTGAATGTTCACAGAAATCATTGGATTAATATTCGGACTTACATATGAAGAGACGTCTGATTATTTTAAACCCCAATAAATGCTGTTCATTTTTACACATGATGGGCAGCTATATGAGATTTCTAATCATTTTTAAGTTTGCTATGAAATGGTTTTAATATGAATTGTTGCTTATTTCTAATATTTAAGAATTGATCAAATCCAGTATATCTCGCTTTAAGTGTTAAATTAAGGCTCAGTAACGTAAACGTATTGCATTGTACAGAAACCAATGGTAGTGAATGGTGATTTTTATTTCAATACTTGAATCTTAGTTGATTTGCTGTTCTGGGCATGGTCTGCCCCCACCTACAACAGAATGGTCCATATTGGCTCTTACAAAATGCCTGACATTTAAAAACAGGGAGCCTACCTTAGAACTAAAATACAAGCTGTCGGGGGGTGATAAACGAGACTAACATTCTGTTCCTGCCTTAAATTAAAAGAAATCACACTACCAATGGACCTACTCCAACGCCAGGACTACAGCATTCCTGACATTTCTTGATAAGAGCATGCGACATACAGACAAATGACCGATCCTGATCTTCATAAATGAAAAGGATAATTGTCCCAGTAAATGAATGAACAGCAGCTGCAGGGTGCAGCCCAGTTAACTCACTAAGCAGCTATCATGACAACAGAAAAGTTCATTTGTCAGAAATAGTTATTTTACAGTTACTCAGAATATTAAACAAAGGTTCTAATTGCAGATTCTTGAGTATAATAGGGAAAATTTGCAACATAAGTTTGATACATGTAACCAATGCCTACTAAAAACATTATAGAAAAGCATTTAGACTCAGATTTGAAGTTAGCTAGTTTTAGGAATTAACTTCACGGTATGACGTTGACTGCCCATTGATTATAAAGTCCTGACAGAAAGAATAGCTGTGTAATTTTGCACAATATAACAAACTTTATAACCACAATTCATATTACTGATCTTATAGCAAGTAAGCAAAATTAATTGTCTTTTCTATTTCTTTGTACATATATAATTAAGACAGTGAATAATATCAGGATTAATTGGCTTTGATAAAATAAAATATAATGAATTGCGGAATTCAAAATGTCCCAACGGATAAGGCAGCCTGGGTGTCCCAAGGGAGTGCAGGAATAACTTTGGAATCTAAATCAATAAGATGCATGAAAAGATCCCAATAGGAATCTGGGGATGTCCATTAGAATGCCCATCTGCGATTATATGTTTCAATTGGGTGGCTGGATGAGGAGGGAAGGGCTGTAACCACATTGCATGTGGTCATTGTGTTGCAGAAAGTCCATAAAAATGCTAATTTTTATTGTACATGTTACAGTGTGTCATGGATCTCCCTTCCGTAATTGGCCTCGGGGATGATCCCTTCATTAACTGGTTGTTGCATGAGTAAACATCTTCCACATGCCTGACCTCAGCCTGCCTCCTGAGTCCTCATTCCCTGTCAGGGGAAAACACTTCTACAGCTATGATGACATTTCAATTCAATACAAACATTTATTGTGTGTGAAATGATTATATTCAGAGCGATATTATTTTCATGATAAAATTGCTTTACATTTACTTTTTTTGGTGTACAAGAAAACATTTCGATTATATCAATTTGTTCTTTTGTTCAACCAACACTAAGTTTTAAATTATTGTAAAGACTACAATGGGGGAAACGGGAACGAGTCTTCAGCTCAAATGTCATTTGAAATGACTGTTTCCTTTTTTTAAAAAAAATTGACCTCTAAAATGATTTTTATTTTCATTTCACTATAAGAAAAAAATTGCTTGGAAATATTGACAATTCTCCTTTTCCTCCCATATTAGATGTCAGTGAACAATAATCACACAATTATGATAATTCCTTTCCGTATCAAATGTCATTGTCTTTATAATTCACAATAATAGTCACTTTCATGGCCTAATTCTTTTCCTCCTAATTCTGAAATAAATATCGAAACATTTATTGTGATAAAAATTACATCAACAAAATTGACATGACTCTTCAAGAAAATTATTGGAAGCATATAAATCTTGCATTGCCTGCATTTTTAAACAAAATCATTTTTTTTCAATTGTTGCTGAATGATGTTTTTCACATCATTGATATTGTTGCAGTCTTAAAGATGAAGAAGTCAATGTGATTTTTACTGATTTTTTTAAATTGGAAAGAGCTTAATTCAAACATCTCAGGCACATAAATTGCTATTCTGCAGTGTTACAAAGATGAAAGCAAGTCAATTTCTTCATCAGTGAAGTAAACAAGTGTCACTTCCCGTTATTCATTAGTTAGCTAATTCCCAAATTTGTATTGAAACAATGCAATTCACCTGAATATTGTTGTGCCCGTTGGTCATATTAATTTTCTAATTATTGTTCATTCATGATTTGTCAGGGATTTCTATTTTTTGTTTTCTATTCACCTATTCATATTGAATGTAAGATTGATACGCTTTGGCAACATCAGAGTGTGTTCATTTGAAATTTGACTTTGCACATCTCTCACTTATCTCACTTCTTGCACGGGGGTTGGGTATTGAGAACAGAGGATCAGTGGTTAGCACTCGTGTCTTACTGTGTTATGCACTTGGTTTTGATTCCATCCTCGGCCACGTGTTTGTGTGGAGTTTGCATGTTCTGGTTTTCTCCCGCAATCCAAAAATATGCAGATTAGATAAATTGGCCATGCTAAACTGCACGGTCTGTTCAGGGATGTGCAGGTTATGTGCATTAGTCAGGGGTAAGTGTCCAGTAATCTGAGAGCAGAATGGTGCTGAGTGGATTATTATTTGGCACGTCAGTGTAGACTTGTTGGGCCAAATGGTCTGTTCCACATATTAGGGATTCCATAAACTTAGAATTGTGTTTCGCTAAACATAACTGATATTTTTTTTTAAATGTTGCATTTAAAATCTATCTTTAACGGTCAATTGTCAATCTTGTAAAATATCTCAATGTTACTGAAATCAATGTTCAAACAAAACACTGCACATAAAGCCGCACAAAGATCTTCACGACCATCTAATTACTGTTCAGTGGGATAATCACAGTAAAATTTTATTGTTTCTGAGATCAATCCCCACTATCACAGTAAGGATCTGGTTATCATTCCCTCCAATAAATGCAATCGTTGTCCCTCTGCTATTTCAGTTCAGTAGTTATACAACATACTGGTTGTTCAAAGCATGGTTGTTCTTTACTATGAATGGCCAAGGTTTCTAACGGCAAGAGATGTTGTTCGATCTGATTTGTTGCATGTTCGCAAACAGGTTTTCACTATAAATATTGCAAAAAAATGTGTTAATTTGGTCTTGTTCAACTGCTGATGCGAAAATTTTCAGTTAGTGTTCATTGTACGTATTTGGAGAAAGTGAGGAAAGCTGTAGCGTTGGAAAAGGGCAGGCACATCCAAAGAGCAGGGGTATCAACCTGTCGGGCATTATGCCATCATCAGAAAAGATTCCTGATGAAGGGCTCATGACCAAAAACGTCGATTCTGCTTCTCCTCGAATGCTGCCTGACCTGCTGTGCTTTTCCGGCACTTCGCTCTTTTGACATTAGAAATATTTGACTGAATATTCAGAGATAATACTAAATGTTGCCTCTGTCAATTTAATTTACTGTGCTTTTTATTCACTGAAGTTTTCATGTTAATTGCTTCTCTTTTTCTTCTTAAATCGGATACAAATTTCAAAATACAGAACACATTAAAATTCACATGAATTATAAATTTGATTTCTCGACAAGAAAACCAGTGGAAGGCAACATAGAATTCTTGAACAGCCTACACATTTGAATGGAAAAGCAATTCGTTCCAAACAATGATTGGACTCGACATCTTTCTTTCCATTCAATAATCCTGCAAATAGTTTATAATTGTCATTTGATCTCTGATTGAGTAGCTAATGAATGTCAATGTAACCAGCTAAAACATTAACAACAGATTGATAACTGGGTGTTACAGATCTTATTTGAAGTCAACAAATGTTTTGAATTTACTTGAATTCCACCAGGAAACAACCTTGAATCATAATACAAGAAATGAGATACGTGAGAGATGTGCAAACCTTATTTTTAAATGAACAAATTCCAATATTTTCAAAGCATTTCAATCTTACGGTCAAAATGAACAGGTGAATGGGAAAAAAAACGTGCCTGACAATTCATAAACTGAACAACAATTACAAATTCACTTTGATCAAAGGACAGAGTAATATTAAGATGAATCACACCATTTAGTTACAAAGTAGGCAATCAACTGACTGACAAGTAATAGGTGGTAGCATTTGTTAGTTTACTGAAGAAGATATCAACTTTATTTCCAATTTATAGCATGAGATAATAATGTTTAATGTGTTTCAATTGTTTGGACTTGCCCCTTTGCAAGAAAAGAAAATCAATCTAATTACTTAGACATCGTAATCTTGAATTCTGCAACATTTTCAAATATTCTCCAGGAATTTATAAGCGACAGAATTTGATACAGATATCCCCACTATCCGAAAGTAAATCGTTATTAGGAAACTTTACATAAGCTGAAAAAGCGTTAGTCGAAGAAGCATTAATTTATATGGGAAACATTTTCCCTTTTTTCGTAAAAGTGAAAATCCTCTTCATATTTCTTTCAGTTAGAGAAAACAGGGACAGGTGTAAGTTTTTTGTAAAAGCAAAGTGACTAAAGCGAATTTTCCAACAAATATTTCTTGGGAACCTGACTGAAATAAGTATCTGATTTTGTGATTATTGATATAACAGATAAAAGAAGATCTAATGTTGAATTGAAAAGCAGTTCAATCTGTGCTTAGCTACTCTCTAATCAACATTCAGAGCAGCTCTTGATATATTTCTGGTGAAGGTGTGATTTGAAACCTTCCCTCAGGTCTAGTAATAAAGACACTGCCACAGCTCCACAGGCTCCTTTCATAATGTTCCCACTCACTACGGCAGGACTGCAATATTATGTTTAATATGGTTACTCAAATGAAAACTAATCAGCCATTTATTGTTGTAATTTGAATGGGAATTAATTAGGTTGTTTCTGTGTGTAATGGACTGGAAATTAAACAATAATTTACAATAACAATAGAATAAATGAATGATAGTCTTAAGTAAACAGGAATCTCATGACAATCCTTTCAAATACAATTTGACAAAACTGCGTGATCATTGCACTTTGATTTTAAAAATGTATCAGTCATTCAATGAGAATATTCAGCTGAAGACAATTTCCCTTCCTTTCAACAATGTCCAACTTTCACAATTTCAAAATGAACACGCATTGAAAAAGGAAGGAACAAGCAGATGATAATTCTATTTTCTGTGCATAAACGTGCAATGAATTTTAAGTAAGATTTATATATGTAAAAATGAAACTCTTATTGTGGTTCGAAATACAATAAACGATAGCATGAAGTGAAATATAATCAAATCAATTCAACTGTGTTTTTTCAATTAAAAAACAGTTCAATATTCAAGGTAATCGAGTGATTGCACACTGCAATATCTTTACATTAATTCAGTGCTGAGGCGTAATTCCACCTTTATACCCTTATAGTGAAGCAAGCTTGTGCCAGGAGTCAGAGGAAGTAGGGGAGGTTCTTAATGCGTACTTTGCTTCAGTATTCACGAGTGAGTGGGACCTTGTTCTTTGTGAGGACAGCGTGAAACAGGCTGATATGGTCGAACAGGTCGATGTTAAGTCTGAGAATGTGCTGAAAATATTGAAAAGTCATGAGGATAGATCAGTCCCCTAGGCCAGAAAGGATATAACTTAGGTTGTTATGGGAAGGGAGGCAAGGGATTACTGTGTTTTGGCAAAGATCTTTGCATCCTCACTGTCCACTGGAGTCATACCAGATGATTGGAGGGTGGCAGACATTATTCCCTTATTCAAGAACAGCAATTGAGATAATCCTGGGAATCATCGATGAGTCAGTCTTACATTAGTTGTGGGCAAATTATTGGAGAGGATTCTGAGAGACAAGATTGATGATTATTTGGAAAAGTATAGATTGATTAGAGATGGTCAGCATGGCTGTGTGAGCGGCAGGTTATGCCTCACAAACCTTATTGAATTATTTGAGGATGTGACAAGCACATTGGTGAGGACAGAGTTGTGGACGTGGTGAATATGGATTTTATCAAGGTGTTTGAGAAGGTGCCCCATGGTAGGCTCATTTAGAAAGTAATGAGGCATGGGATACAGGGAAACCTGCCAGGTTAGAGAATAAATTGGCTGGCCCGTAGAAGACAGGGTAAGATTACATAGATAGTTTTCAGCTTGGAGCACGGTAACCAATGGTGTTTTGAAAGGGATTAGTTCTGGGACCTCTGCTCTTTGTGATTTTTACAAATGACTTGGATGATGAAGTGGAAGGGTGAGTTAGGAGGTTTGCCAATGACACGAGGGTTGGTGGAGTTGTGGATAGTGTGGAGGGCTTTTGTAGGTTGCTCGAGGACATTGACAGGATGCAGAGCTGGGCTGAGAAGTGGCAATGGAGTTCAACCTGGGAAGATGTGAAGTTATTCATTTTTGAATTTCAAATTTGAATGCATGTTTTCAGATTAAATGCAGGATTCTTGACAATTTGGAGGAACAGTGGTATCGTTGGGTTTTTGTCCATAGATCCCTCATGTCTGACATCAAAGGTGATAGGGTTATTAAGACGGTGCATGGTGTGTTGGCTTTCATGAGCAGGGAGATTGAGATTAAGAGCCACGAGGTTATGCTGCACCTCTATGGATCCCTGGTGAGACTACACTTGGAATATTGTGTTCACTTCTGATCACCTCATTACAAATTGGATGCGGATGCTTTAGAGAAGGTGTAGATGAGATTTATCAAGATGTTGCCTGGACTGGAAGGCATGTCTTATGAAGAAAAGGTGAGGGAGCTGGGGCTTTGATCATTGCAGTGAAAGACGATGAGAGTTTACTTGATAGCTTTGTGTAAGATGATGAGAGGCGTAGATAGAGTGGATAATGAAAGAACTTTTCCCACAAAATGGCATAATTTTAAGGTTAATGGGGGAAGTTGTGGGGAGATGTCAGAGATAGTTTCTTTATAGATAGTGGTGGGTGCGTGGAATGCACTGCCAGTGGTGGTAGTAGATTGAGATCCATCAGGGACATCTAAGCTTCTCTTGGATAGGCACATGAATGATAGTAAATGAAGGGCATGTTGGTTAATTTGATCTTAGAGTAGGATAAAAGGTCGGATCAACATCATGGCCAAAGGGCCTGTACTGTGCTGCAGTGTCCTATATTCTACGGACGGAAATGAACATTTATATATGAGCAACATATAGATTTTCAAAATTGTATTAGCATTCAAAGTTGTATTACGAATAATGATAAATTTCAACTTGCTATTTGACTCTGCTATCTGCAAAAATGACCAGGAATTGTTGCAGGGAAAACTAATTAGGTTTTTCGAAATTTATAAGGCTGGGAGTATACAGATCATTTAAATAAGCAGAAGTCATATTTTTAACAGTGCACGTTGCATCAGAAATAATGGATTCTTTTGTAGGTGTGTTGATTGGAAATAAAATGGATTCTTATATTACTGTATAGGTACTAGGGAAGATTGGATTAAATTCTAATATAAGCTTCACTGTAGTTGTTAGCAAGATAAACTAAACCACATAATAATTATTGACATGCAAATTCTTTAATAATTACTGTTAGAATCCTGAAAAAATGATATACTGTACCATTTTTCAAACAGTCAATAAATTAAATTGTGAACCTCAGTATACTTGTTAGCCAGACCAATTTTTATGCAATTATTGTAATGGTAATGACTTAATAACTAATGCTAAAACCTAAACAGATAAATTGGTTCAATACTTTGTAAGTATGTTGCTCTGAAATTGTTTGGATATTTACGAAGATCGGTAAACTGAGGGACAAAATATAATAGCTCGCTTGATAGAATTGAAGGAAAAAAATGAGACAGTGTTTATTGAACAGGATTGTTTTTGTTTAAAAATGCAGTTGATGCAAGAATAATATACTTTCCTCCATTGGTTTTCTTGTAGAGACATGTTCTTTGAAAATAAAATTGTCATGATTCATTGTTGAGACGCTTGTCTCAGAGTCTGCAATGGGGAGAGTGAGAGACAAAGAAATTTTTAAAAAGGAGAAATGAAAGGAACTGGCGAGCAGAGGAGCTCCAACTGTAGTGTCTCATCCTACTAACATCTTATTGGGTGAGCGGGAACGCAAACTAGTCAAGCAACAAGCTGACACAGTCATACGCACAGAATCATAGCTTACAATGTCCTAGACACCATCGACACCATCCCTGTATGTCCTGTCCCACCGGCAGGACATGGATGTAACTGAAATGCTGCAACATGCAGGGTAATGGACTAAGGTCTTCAGAATGTGATCATGTTGATTTATTTGACACTTCTCCAGAATATTAAACTCCAGTCCAATTTGAAAAGTTACTAGCATCATCAGAATTTAACTACAAATGTCAGAAAAAAAAATTATCAGAAGGTTACAGCACAGATCGAGCCCACTTGGCCAATCCTGAGTGTGTGTTGGCTGTAAACTCCCCAGGCTTTACAGCTTTTTGTACTCACCATTGAGAGCAACAATTTCAGACTGTACTCTGCCCTCTATGCTTTTATAATCTGTTTTTAACATATTTCATTGACAGCTGCACACCTTGTTTCCTTGTGTCTTTCCCAGCCCTAATTCTATCCCCCGTGACCTTGGGGGTCGACCATTTCTGCTGTTTAATCACTCCTGCCTTCCCCCGTGTGACAGAGTGTCTTTGTGTCCTTGTCTCACCCCCACCTTGCTCACAACCTGTTACATTTCTGATGGTTCCCAGACCTCTGTAACTTTCACTGCACCCCCTGGGTCAATGGTGTGAGTTTTGAATTCTCTTCCTCCGAGATAATCAGAAGCCTTTCCGGTGGCAGTTTCCCCCAGATTCTATTTTGAAAAGCAGAGCATTTGTGTCAGAGGCAAGTATTTGTGAACCTAAATCCACAATTCCCAGCATTTGGATGTAATTTGTGACCCTCCCACAGATGTGTAACGTTACTGTATTGGCCATGCTAACATGGCCGCAGTGTGCAATTTAGGAGGGTTGGGCTAGCCATGGTTAATGTGGGGTTAGGGTGGGTGAGCAGGTCATTGCAGACTTGATGGGCCGAATAGACTCTTTCTGCACCCACTGGATTCTGTGATTCTAACCTGTTGCGAGTGTTGTCCCACTTTCCTCATGCCAGGTTCATTCAACTCACTCATATTATTCTGTGGGGCTCACTTACTCCTTCCCTTCAATTTTACATCAATTTCACACTGTATGGGAGGGTGGGAATGAATTTGTAAATATAAATACTCCAACCGTAACCCCTCACAGGTCAGGAACTGTTTCTGCTCCTTTCATCACTCACAAGGAACAGGAAAGTAAAGGTTCCGTTACCAATCGGTTATAATCACCAGGAAAGGCTGAACAGCTCAAAACGCTTTTCTCAAGAAAAGAGGAGGCTCAGCGACAGCCTGGTGCAAGTAGAAATCATTGGGTTGGAAGCATGTTTCATTGCCCAGATCATCAAAGGTGCTATCTAAATGTGCATCTCTCTGTCTATCTGTCTGGGTTAACAATCAGATGGACAGGTCAATGTCTGAGTGTCTTACCAAATCCCTGATTGAATCTGTCTTCCCCACAAACTCAGGTGCCTCACCACTCACTAGGTCATAGAGAAACTCTGCCCTTACAATGAGAACTGTCTTTGCTGTCAGCTCTCCTCGTGCTTCTGCCTAATCCCCACTTCCCTTCATAAAATCCCATCTGCCTCTAGTCCACCCACATGGGCACGTTGAAGAGCATGACTGGAGATTGGATTGAAACCGAGAGTTCAATGCCAGAATGAAAGAGGAAGAAGGAAAAAAACGGTGATTGTGGATCCCAGGGGATACAGACGCCAGGCTGAGTCCTTTGTGGGCATTCCTGCAGTAATACGAGGCAGCATTCCATGATGAGAGTTAAACCCGGGTGGCAGTAGAGGGAGCCACTGAACATGAGCAGGTTTAGTTCAAACACAGGAGGTTTGTTCAGTCAATAACAGTGTGTTCGACATGGAGGTGAAGTGAGCAGTGAGGGGAAATGTGACCACAAGCTGCCGATGGATAACTTTCATTGGAACAGGAGGAGGCCATTCAATCCCTCAGCTCTGCTCTGCCATTCATGATGATCATGGCTGATGTGTGACCTAACGTACAACTTTCAAACCCCTCTAATTTCATCAATGAACTCCTCTGCAACAGACACGATGATTATTGGAAAACTAAACATCTGTAAATGTTGGGAAATCAGAAATGAAGACAGAAATTGCTTGAAAAATTCAGTAGGTCTGGCAGCATCTGTGGAGAGTGAACCGTTCGTGTCCAGTGATCAGTCTGGTGACCAGCTGTAGCTGACCATTCTGCTGTTTCTGTAACACTCTCTGGAAAACGTTCTGGTGCGAGGGGAATGAGACTCTTAATAACAACTGAGAAAACAGGAGGACGTACTAAATCAGAATTAGGAATTTACTTACCCCTCCTAGCGGGACAGTCACCCACTCAGTCATACTGCGGAGAGGCCGTTCACCTGCCCCAAGTATGGGGAGGGATTTACTCGATCTTACAATCTGCTGAGGTACCAGAGATGGCACAATGGATTTAGACCCTTCACCTGCTCCATGTGTGAGAAAGGATTCATTCAAATCTCTCACCAGCGGAGACATTAGTGCATTCCCACCGGGGAGAGGCCATTCACCTGCTCAGTGTGTAGGAAAGGATTCACTCAGTCCTCTGACCTGCTGAAACACCAGCGAGCTCACTCTGGGGAAAAGGTCATTCACTTGCTCCCAGTGTGGGGGGAGATTCACTCAAATGCAGCACCTGTGGAGTCGCCAGTGAGCCCACACAGGGAGGAGAGGCCATTCAGATGGTCAGTGTCGGAGAAGGGATTCAGTGATTCATCCCATCCCCTGAGACCCCAGTGAGCCCACACAGAGGGGGAGAGGCCATTCAGATGCTTAGTGTGGGAGAAGGGATTCAGTGATTCATCCTGCTTCCGACACTCCAGCGGGTTCACTCTGGGTAGGAGCTGTTCACCCCTCTGTGTGACAAGGGCTTTGCTGCGTCTTCAACACGATTGAGAGACCAGTGAGTGCTCACAGGGAAGTGGTCATCGCCCTGCTCCGTGTGGGGTAGAGTTCACACATCACTGTAGGACTCAGATTCTGCAGTTACTGTTCAGCAGAGATCGGACTGCACCTTGTACATGATGACACTGTTGGAGTATTGATGTTGTTGTTAACCACATTAATTGTGCTGGAGTTGACTGAACTTACATTGCCACTTTCTAAACCTCAGGATGTATCTCTGGGCAGTAAGTCTCCACAAACAGCAACGTGACAATGAGCAGGAAACATCTGCTTTGATTTAAATTGTGACTGTAGCACGGTTGCTTCACAGCATCAGGCACAAGGTTGGAGTCCAGCCTTGGTCAACACTATCCTGGGGAGAATGTGGCAACTCTACACAGAGTGTAGAGGCCTGTGTAGAGTTCCCACATTCTCCCCAGGATAGTGTGGGTCCCCCTGAGGTGCTCTAGTTTCCTTCCACAGCCCAGAGATGTACAGGTCAGGTGGATCAGTCGTGCTAACTTGTCCACAGTATCCAGGATTGTGCAGACTAGGTGGATCAGCCATGGGAAATGCAGTGTTACAGTGATAGAGTGCTCTGGGCGTGATGTTCTTCGGATGGTCGGTGGGGTCTGATGGGCCAAGGTTCTCCTTCCACACTGTAGGGATTTTATTCTATGATTGAGGATAAAGGCTACACAGCAGGGTATCCCTGGAGAAGGAGCATGTAGTATGGATCAATGCTCTCGATGCCTTTAGATACAGGTGGGCACCATAGGGGATACAGTACTTTATCGCCACCGCTGACCCCCTCCCCACAACTGTACTTTCATTTAGTCCCTTCTCACTCTGTCACTTGTAATGGTTTGCTTGGCCCGTAATGGGCTTTGTTTGGAGATATTCTATTGGTCACACAAATGGTTTCCTGCTGGTGATTATATGTCTAGATTAGAGTGATGCTGGAAAAGCACAGCAGGTCAGGCAGGATCAGAGGAGCTGGAAAATCAATGTTTTGGCAAAAGGTCTTTTCCAGCACCACTCTAATCTCGGCTCTGTTTTCCAGCATCTGCAGTCCTCACTTTTGCACTGCTGGTGATTAGATGTTAACCAAAAGCAAAATGGCATAATGATGATTTTGATGGTGGGAAGGTTGGTGTGATCACATTTCTGGGTCGGAGAAATGGGGAAAAAGAACACTTCACAGCTCACAGAACGAGAACTGAAAAGCGGTTAATTCAAACCAAAGGTTCAGACAGGGAGGGAATACTTCCCTGGAGTTTGAGTAGCTGGAAAGTGATGGCGTCTTGGAATAGACAGGATTTTGTTTTACAGGAGGTTGAAAGCTTTAAAACTGTTATGTTTAAAAAGTTCAATTCATTTTCTTTAATTTTATTGGCGGTGCAAAAAGCTTTTACAACATCTGAAAGCCAAACTTTACAAACCTTGTGTTAAAGATAAATGTTAAATAAAATCCATCAAACCATCCCTCACTGAAAACTGTTGTGGAAGTGCAATCTCCTGGAGAATCCCTGCCCTGTCTACTTCTTCCTACCCGGGATCCATGACTGTATACATACCTGGGAGATAGCATCAGGAGATCATTCAGCCTTTCAATCCTTCTCACCATTCAATGGGAAACAGCTGACAATCCAGCTCAGTCTCCTGTTCCTGCTCTGTTCCAATCCCCTTTCATAACTTTACCGCGAAGAACTATATCTAAGTCCTCATTTAGCTTCATTGCCTTTTGCTCCAGTGATGTTGCGGTGTGACTGTGTGGGTGTAGGCAGGGGAAATGTGATGGTGCTGCCTCCTGGAGGATGCACTCAGCGTCCCTCATCTTCCTGCAGTAACATCAACTGGGTTTCAGCAACGAGAGAGAGAAAAACCATTCCCAGGATATGGGCATCACTGGCTCAGCCAGCATTGATTCCCCATCTCTAGTTACCCTTCAGAAGATGGTCGTGAGCTGCTGTCTTGAACCATTCGCAGTCCATTTGGCGCAGATAGACCGACAATTCTGGGAGAGAGAGTGTTGCAGGATTTTGGCCGAGTGATTCTCCATCTTTGGTTCTTCAAATGTTGTTTAACTTAATCACGATCTGCACGTGATTTTGAGATTTCAGTCTGCAAATCTTCACTATCTCGCACACTGTATAAAGGAATATGTACATATTAGATATTCAGAACAGACAATTCTAGTTTCTCTGGAATACCCTTTTCCCCTTTCTTCCCCCAAAGCTGTAACCCTCCAGCCCACTTACTCTCTCCAACCATTCTGACTCTGCTACCCCCTAATGTACACCCTCCCCATTCTCATGGAGTTACTGATAAACAGATCCATGCCACACCTCCCGTCCCTAGTTCGACTCTGCACCCATTCTGGGTTCACTTCCTTTCCCTTCAATTGCTGCAAGTCAATAATGTAACAGCAGAATGAAACAGAAAGGGAGGTGGAAGATCCTGGACAGAAGAGGAACCTTCAGTCTGGGAGAATGGGTCAGATTCTTCCTTGTTTCCCATTGGTCAATTCCCAGTGTTATGACAAGTTGCAAATGGAACTTGCTCCCATCTAGGCGTGTGACACTTTGACTAATCAATACTCTAGGCAGATGCTTCCCTTCTCCTGCCAATCACAGTGTGAAATGTTTTCCGCTAGTTACTCCAAAGAACATGCTCCAAAACCCGCCCACATTCTGTACATGTACGGTGCTGGGTTTCCCCACACACGTGTGGTCCCTGCCTCAGGGCTTGTGGGAGTTGTCGTCCCCATGAAGCCTCTGGAGACCAGTCCCTGGAAAGTGAAAGAAAGTGTGGGCTGGAGGGTGTTATATATAGGGTATCTATTCAGACACACAGGACATGTGGGCTGTCACTGGGATTGACAGAGACATCTGCTTAGACACCCCGATGTCTGACATAAGGAATATACATTCAGCCAATTGCAGGGTGGGGAGGTTAATAATGGGCAGCAGATTTTAAGCAGAGGTGGCTCAGTCGCTAGCACTGCTGCCTTACAGCGTTAGGGACCCGGGTTTGATTCCAGCGTTCGGCAACTATGTGGAATTTACACATTCTCCCCATGTCTGCATGGTTTTGTTCGGTGCTCCAGTTTCCTCCCACAGGCCAAAGATGTGCAGGTTAGGTGGATTGGTCATGCCAAATTGCTCACAGGGTCCACGCATATGCTGGTTAGGCAATTAGCCACGGGAAATGCAGGATTACAGGGAATGGGTGGGTCTGAATGGAATGCTCATCATAGGGTTGGTGTGGAATCGATGGATGAATACCCTGTTTCTGCACTATAGGGACTCTATTCTAATCTCATCAAGGAGAATGTACCGATCTCAATGTGTTGTGAATCTGTGGAATTTCCTATTCAAAATACGGTGGATGCCAAGACATGAGCAAATTTAATGAAGAGATACAGATTTTTAATTTGCAATGAGTTGAAGTGTGAGAGAGAGCAGACGTGAAAATCCTGCTGAGACTGAGGTGAGTTCAATCATCACCGTATTAAATGGTGGAGCTGGTCGGAAGGGCTGCATTGCCTCTCCTGGGCCCAGTGCTTATCTTCTTATGGTAAGAACTGGAAAGCTGAATCCAAAACTCACCACCTTCACCAAAGGAGATTTGCAGAAACAGCAGGATAGTCAGGTGGATTAGCATTCCAAACTTAGGTAGTGAGAAAGCGTGGAGGAGATAATGATTTTGCAATTTTAAACTGAGGGGAGACAGTGATTTATGGTTTTAGACTGTAGTACATTCACACTCTGTTGTGAATATCTATCCTGTACTTTATTACAAAGCTAAGGTCGCTGACAATGAAAACCAAAACACCCAGGAAACATCGCCTCACCTCGTAGTTTGATAAAAAGACTTGTCATTAATCTGGTTGAATTTAGAACACAGATGGAAAGCGGGAAGATTAAATCCAATCCCAAGATACTGTGCTTAAACAAAGGAGACTACAATAGGACGAGGCAGGAGTTGGCGAATGCAGAATGGAAGCAAAGACTTTACTGTGGGACAGTTCTCAGACAGTGGAGGAATATCAAAGTAATTTTTCAAATTTCTCAGCAAAAGTATATATCAGTGAAAAGGAGTAATCTGCCATGTCTAAGGAAATAAGGGAGTCTATGAAATTCAAGTAGAAGGCATATAAATTGGCAAAGACCAAGGATAAATTTGGAGATTGGAAAAACCTCCAAGCTCAACAGAAAGCATGATGGAATTGGGGATAAAAAGTGATGAGTAGCTATCCCCAGGGACAGAATAACAGTTTACCCTGCTCGAGGGAAACCTATTGTTTGGGGAACATATGACCTCTGTAATTGTTGAAGCACTTAACTGTTACCATAGAGATAATCCTGATCAAGTTAAAAATCACAGCACACCCCAAAAGCCTGTACTTCCAAATAAACCTGTTGGACTATAACCTGATGATGTGTGGTTTTTAACTTTGTCCATCCCACCCCAACCCCGGCTCCTGCACATCAGTATCCCGATAGACAACCCCACTGAAACTGAAGTGCCTGTCAGATACTTGAGGGGGCCACGGGGTGTGGGGAAGGGTTGTGTGGTTTAACCACAAAGTGTTGAACTGAACTAGACTTTTGAACTGCCGTTGCCATGGAGATAATATAGAGAGACAGTCTGTATTCAAAGTCACAAACCACAAAAGGTATAAGAAGGGGAGCCATACATCGGACAGGCGGGAGTTACCTGATGCTGCCTGAAGGCATTTTGAATGTACACTATCCAGGGAGCTGCCGTGTCTCATCAATAAAGACTCAAAGAAGACCTCTCAGAGATCTGTGCCTAGTTATTCCTATCCAGCAGAGTTCAGGAATATGAGGACACAGCAGTCAGTCTTCACAGTGGAGGATACGAAGAACATGCCAGTAATTGATAAGGAGACTGAGGAAGGTGAGGACCAAGAAACAAACATTATCACGAAAGAGTTAGAGCTGGGCAAGCTAATGGAGCTAAAGGTACACAAGTCTCCTTGCCCTGATGGAATACATCCCAGGATACCAACAGAGTTCGGGAGAGAAATAGCAAACGCACTTAGTGTTATCGCGTCCTGCAGCAGAGACAGGCCCTTTGGCCCAAACTGGCCCATGCCAATCAGACTGTCCATCCACACTAACCCAATTTCCCCGCACTTGACTCATCTGCTTCTGAAACTTTCCTAAAAATGTATTTGTCCAAATGTTTTTTTACTTGTTGTTAATATTCCCACCTCAAACACTTCCACTGGCAGCTCATTCCATATACATACCACCTTTGTGTAGAACAGTTGCCCCTCAGGTTCCCATGTATTCTTTCTCCTCTAACTTTAACCTGATGCCCTCCAATCCTTGAGTCCCTGCGAAAAAGACCGAGTGCATTCACCTTACCCATGCCTCTCATGGTCTTATACACTTCTATAAAATATTCCCCCGCAGTTTCCTCTGCTCTAAACAAAAAGGTCCTCACTTGTCCAACCTCTCCCTGTACCTAAACCCCTGAGACCTGGCATCATCCTTGCAAATTTCTTCTTCACCTTTCCAGTTGAATAACTGAAACCTACACTGTACTCATCAGATTTCCCGTGTTTCCCTACGGCGCTGGAACCGATGTGACAACGCCAATGGATTACAATCAATGATCGATAATTCACTCCATTACAACAATCCCATTTTCATAGCTTTTTTCCATCATGCAGGAATCCTTTGGTCTTTCTGGTTTCATGGTTAATTGTCCTCATAAAAAAACCAGTCTGTGGCTTACCTGTTCCAGGGAAGTTTGCCATGATTCTTTAGACTTTCAAAAACCAATGAAATCTCTCTCCACAGTCCCCACGCTAACATGGATTTCGCTGTCTCAGTACTTTTTTTCCCAATCACACGGACATTTGAAATATTCATCCACGGACAGAATGATCCACCTTTCCATCCAGATGAAAAGGTCAATGATATTCAGATTGGCACGGATCCAGTAACATGAAGTTCAATTTGAATTTCTCAACTGCAAATCCCCCGTTTCAATACTCTATAACAAAGAAAACGAAGTGCTGGAGATCCTCAGCAGGTCTGGCAGCATCTGAAATGCTGAATGAACTGACAGTTGTCAGAATCTGGAACGTTCCACCTGAAATGGTGCTGGAATTTGAGTCCACAAGGAATGTCAATGAGAAATTTGCAGAGAATTGGAAGTAGGGAGTTTACAGATTAACATTAAAAAGTGGATGATTGAGACTAAATCTGACAGTTCCTGCAAAAAGGCGAAGTGTAATTTGGACAAATCTGTGCTCTCTCTCAGGCCAATACCCCCTTCCACAGCTACAGGGCCAAGAATTAAACACATACCCAAGGGTGATCCAACCATGAATTTGATCATCTTTCTGCTTTTGGCTTGACAAAAATATTGAAGATATTTTCCCACAGACAGAACTGACAAACCTTTCTCGTTCCACAGTTAAATGCCAATGATATTCAGATCCTGATGACTCCGCTGACTGTAGAAACTTGTTTTTTTGAGATCCCAGTCTCAATTATTCTCAATTAATATCCTATAAACTGAACTCACAAAACAAAGCTCACAGTCAGTGCAAGATGAATAGTGAAGGTAAACACTTCTCTTGGTATGTGTTTGATGTGTAAATGCTCCTCTTCAAATCACACCGCCCCCACTCAAGAAGAGGCCACGTGCATGGTCCTTGCTGGACCTTGCCCCAAATAAAGATGGCGGCCATAACCCAGGACCTCTCACTGTCTGATGCCCAAGCCATCTTCCCCTTTGCTGCAAACGTGGTACCAAGAGTTTCTAATTCAGACTAACTACCTGCCCAGAGTGTAACTAAACCCTCCCAATCTACACTGATACATTTCATCCGGTTTCTGCTGCCACTCTCCCCTCTCCCCTTTCCGCCTCCTACACACACCATGGGTCATCATGGGTCCAGTGACCCTTCCTCAGAACCGATGACAGCTGGGAAAATTAGAATCCCTTCAGGAAACAGGCCCTTCGGCCCAACAATTCCACACCCACCCTCTGAAGTTTATCCCACCCAGAACCATTCTCCTATTACTCTCCATTTCCCCCGAACTAATGCACATCCCTGAACCCTACGGGAACCTTAGCTGGGCCAATTCACCGAACCTACAGATCTTTGGGCTACAGGAGATAGGGGTTAAAGAGTAAATAATAGGTGGGGACAGAGCCCAAAGAGACACAGGAACATTTGGAAAAATAAAGGAGTGGGAAGTTGGAATGCTGTTAATGGAGGAGACAGGAACCTTCTAGCATCTCAGTGGCGGTGGTGGAAATGGTGGCTGATGATCTTCATTGTGCCTGCAAAAAAGACCGAGCTTCCAGTTGCCTGCTCTTTAACACACAAGACTGTTCCCTGTCCAACATCTCTGTCTCACTCTTACTGCAGTGTTCCAGTGAAGTTTGATGCAAGCTGGAAGAACACTTCAGAACATACCAAATGGCTTCCTATTTCACGGACTACAATTTCCCCTCACATGTGGTCAACACCCTCCAGTGTATCTCCTCCACTTCCCACATCACTGCCCTTGAACCCCACCCCTCCAAATGCAACAAAGATGGAATCCCACCATCCTCACCTTCCACCCAGATACAACACATCATCCTCTGCTCTTTCCACCATCAGATCCAACCACCTGAGATATATTTCCCTCCCCACCCCTTTCAGCATTCCACAGAGACCATACCTTCTGTGACTTCCACGTTAGATCCACACTTCCTACCAACCCACCCTCCACTCCAAGCACCTTCGCTTGCCACTGCAAGAGGTGGAAAACCTGTGCCCACACCTTCCCCTCACCTCCATCCAAGGCACCACTGGATCCTCCCACATCCAGCAGAGATTTCCCTGCCCACCCAAACACCTCACCTATTCTGTCCCTTGCTCTCAGGACGCCAAATTGTGGAATATTTCATGGAACATTTCTGGGACACATGCACCAACCAACCCCACCGCCCTGTGGTCACCACTTCAGCTACCCCCCACATCCTCCGCCACCACGCTGCCAATGACATGCAAGTCCTCCATCCCAAATCCGAGCCACCCGACACCTGGAGGAAGAACACCTCATCTTCCACTTTGCGAACTTTCAACCACATGGCATCAAGGTTTCCTCATCTCCCATCCCCCAACGTATCTCAGATTCAACCCTCCAACTCAGCACTGGCCTCTTGAACAGTCCCACCTGCCCATCTTCCTTCCCAATTGTCCATTCCACCCTCTCACCACGACCCACCATCTACAACCACCTATTGCCTCCCTAGCTCCCTTCCCCCAACCCCAAACACCCCTCCCTATTTATCTCTCAGCCGTATTCCAGCACCCACATTTCTGATGAAATGCTGACATGCCCACTACGTCAATTCTCCTGCTCCTTGGATGCTGCCTGACCTGCTGTGCTTTTCCAGAGCCACAATTTAACACAAACTGGAAGAACAACACCTCACCTCCAACTCGGGGACCCTGCAACCCTCTGGCTTCAACATCAAATTCAATAATTTTAGGTCCTGAACTCTCCCACGTCCTAGTGTCTTTGCCCCCTACCCCACATTCCAGGCCTTGTTATTACGTCGCCTTCCATTACACATTACCTATGGTTAGCCATTAACAGTCCCCATAAACAGCTCTTCACCCTCCCCCCGCATCAGATCGTTATCCACTCCTTTGTCCAACTGCTCTTATCTCTCTGTTTGGACTCTATCCCGACTTATCATTTACTCCTTAACCCCTACCTTCTGCATAAAAACAGACTTTTTTTTCTCAGTAACATCAGTTCCTGAGGAAGCGTCACTGGATCGAAAATGTGAACTGATTTCTTTTCACAGATGCTGACAGATCTGCTGTGCCTTTCCAGCACCTTCTGGTTGTTGTGTGTGATTTACAGCATCCGGAGTTCTTTTGGTTCTAATTTACCCGGAGTATCTAATTCAGGTCCAGCAGACTGAAACAGTGTTTATCAACCTTCCCAGTCCACACTAACTCCATCTCTCTACCAGTATCTGCTGTCTCTCCTACTCCTTCACATTCAGTCCCCCCTCACAGTGACACTGCGCCTGCAAAGCTGATGGTCATGTGTTGGCCTGCTGGACCCACCCCTCATTCACTCCCATTGGCTGGAGGATCATGCCAACTCTCCTACTGGTTTGAAGCTGTGTCAATCAGCCAGGCCCCATTGTGACATGCGTGGTGGGATCCTCCCAGGTGCATCAGAGGCTGTGGGGTGACCTCAGACATTTATAAAACCATGAGGAGCATGGGTAGGATAAATAGACAAGGTCATTTCCCTGGTTTGGGGGTGTCCAGAATGAGAGGGCATAGGTTTAAGATGAGAGGGGAAGAATTTAAAATGAATCTGAGGGGCAATATTTTCCCCCCACTGATGTTGGTGCGTGTATGGAATCTTCTGTCAGGAAGTGGAGGATGTTGGTACAATTAAACCATTTGGCATCTGGATGGGTATATGAATAGGAAGGGTGTAGAGTGATATGTGACAAGTGTTGGCAAATGGGTCTAGATTAGGTTGGGATATCTGGTCAGCATGGACCAGTTTAACCAAAGGGTTCATTTTCATGCTGTATATCTCTACGGCTCTGCCCTGTGATGAGCTTCATCATTCACAGTGAATGGGTCAGTATCACAGAGCACAGGGGCTGGGGGCTATTCAGCCCATTGGGGCTGTACTCTTTCCTTCTGGAGATGGAGCCAGTCAGTCCCAATTCACCTTCCATTTGGACATAGCCCTCCAAATCCTTTCTTAAAAATGTTAATAACTACTGAATCTGCATCCAGCTGTCGGTCAAACTGTTCCAGATGCTCAGAACTTACTGAGTAAAATAATCTTCACATTTTTCTTTGCATTATTTGCCAGTTACCTGAAAATAGTTACTAAAAATCGTGACGTTAAAAATTTCTCACTCTGTCTCTCTGCAAATGAAATACCCGGGAAACAAATCAGCTCCTGGTCAAAATCACTGCTTAACCTTCTCAGCTCCAAGGAGAATTGTCTGGCCTTCTGCTAACTCTCCATAAAAGAGAAACCTATCTTAATTTTAATTTATTAGTGTCATAGAGATGTACAGCACAGAAACAGACCCTTCAGTCCAACTTGTCCATGCGGACCAGATATCCTAAATTAATATCGTCCCATATGCCAGCCCTTGGCCCATAGCCTTCTAAAACTTTCCCAATTACATATCAAGTGAGATGCCTTTTAAATGTTGTAAATGTACCAGCCTCCACACTTTCTCTGGCAGCTCATCCCATACACATACAACGTTCAGCTTGAAACTTTGACCCTAATATACCTTATCAATCTTTTCCCTCATGCCTGTGCTTTCTAGTTTTAGACTCACCTAAACAGGAATAAGACCCTGGCTGTTTACCCTATCCATGCCCTTAAGGATTTTATCAACCTCTATGGTCACCTCTCAGCATCCGATTTGAAAGCAGCCTCAGTATATTCAGCCTCTCCCTATAGCTAAATCCCTCAACCCTGGCAATATCTTTGCATCTTTTCCGAATCCTTTCAAGTTTCACAATATCATTCCAATCCAGGACTGAAAGCAGAATTCCAGAAGTGGCTGAATGAATGTCCTGTACAGCTGCAAAATGACGTCACAACTCCTGTACTCAATGCACAGACCAATAAAAGCAAGTACAGCAAACACTTTCTTCACTAGCCTGCCGATCTATGATTCCACTTTCAAGGAATTATGAACCTGCACTCCAAAATCTCTTTGTTCAGCAACACTCCCCAGGACCTTCCCATTAAGTGTATAAGTCCCACCCTGATTTGCTTTTCCAAAATGCAGAACCTCACATTTATCTAAATTAAGCTTCATCTGCCACTCCTCAGCCCATTTGATCGGAGTCTCAATGTACTTTCAGGTAACTTTGCTATCCATTGCACCTCCAATTTTGGTGTCTATTGTAAACCTTCTAACCATAGCTCCTACATTCACATAGAAATCATTTATGTAAATGACAAAAAGCAGTGGACCCAGTATCCAGCCTGACAGCATATTGCTCATCACAGGCTTCCAATCCAAAAAGCATCCTGCACTATGGCACTGACTGCTCAGCAAGGTTCGAGCTCATGGCATACAGGGAGTTCTAACCATTTGGATACAGAACTGGCTCAAAGGCAGAAGACAGTGGGTGGTGATGGAGGGTTGTTTTTCAGACTGGAGGCCTGTGACTTGTGGAGTGTTACAAGGATCACTGCTGGATCCACTACCTTTCGTCATTTATATCAATGACTGAGATGTGATCATAGGAGGTATAGTTAGTGAGATGACATCAAAACTGGAGGTGTAGTGGACAGTGAAAAAGATCTCCTCAGACTACAATGGGATCTGGATCAGATGGGTGAATGGCTGAGGAGTGGCATTTTGGGAAAGCAAATCCTGGCAGGACTTATACACTTAATGGTAATGTCCTGAGGAGTGTTACTGAACAAAGAGAACTTGGAGTGCAGGTAGATAGGATAGTGAAGGCGCCATTTGGTATGCTTGCTTTATCGGACAAAGTATTGAACACAGGAGTTATGACATCATGTTGCAGCTGTACAGGACATTGGTTAGGCCACTTTTGGAACTTTGCGTACAAATCTGGTCTCCCTCCTATTGGAAGGATGTTGTGAAACTTGAAAGGGTTCAGAAAAGATTTACAAGAACTTTGCCAGGGTTGGAGGATTTGAGCTAGGCTGGGGGTTGAATAGAGGTTGAATAGGGGCTGTTTTCCCTGCAGCGTCGGAGGCTGAGAGGTGATCTTATCGATGTATATAAAAACCTGAGGTGCATGGATAGGATAAATAGACAAAGTCTTTTCCCTGGCGTGGGGGATCCCAGCACTAGAGGACACAGGTTTATGGTATGAGGGGAAAGACTTTAAAGAGACTTGAGTGGCAACGTTTTCACACAGAGGGTGGTACGTGTATGGAATGAGCTGCCAGAGGAAGTGGTGGAGGCCATTACGATTGCAACATTTAAAAGGCATCTTCATGTGTATATGAATAGGAAGGATATGGGCCGGGTGCTGACAGGGGGGACTAGATTGCATTGGGATATCTGATCAGCATGTACTGGTTGGACCGACGGGTCTCTGCTTCTGTGCTGTCCATCTATGATTCTTTGATCTTTCCAGCCAATTCCGTATCCAAACAGCTAGATCCGCCAGAATTCTATGTATTGAACCTGCTTACCAGTGTGTTATGTGAAACCTTGTGTCTTTCTCAAGTCCAGGTTACTGATTTCAATGCCCAAAGCCATGCTGATTCTCCCTAATCATTTCTTGCCTGTTCCAATGACATGTAAAACCTGTCCCTGAGAATCCCTTCCAACAACTTCTCTGCCACTGACTTCAGGCTCACCGGTCTATAGTTCCCTGGCTTTTCCTTACCACCTTTCTCAAATAATGGCACCCACCTTCCAGCACCTCAACCTGTGGCGATCGATGAAAGAAAGATCGCAGCGAGAGGCACAGCAAAAGCTTCCGTAATTACCCACAAAGTTCTGGAATACACCTGATCAGATTCCAGGGATTTATCCACCTTTATGCATTTTTAGACATCCAGTACCTCCTCCTCTGTAATATGTACACTTGCCAAGTTATCACTAATTTATTTCTCTAACTTCCATATCCCCTTTCAGTAAAAACTGACATGAAGTACTTACAGAATCTCTCCCACCTCCTGCTGTTCCATAGACAGTCTTGTTGATCTTTGAGGGTCGCTATTCTCTAGCAAGTTATTCTATTGTCTTTAGTGTATTTGTAGAATCTCTTTGGATTCTCCTTAAACCTTTTTCCCAAAGCTATCCCATGTCCCCTTTTTTGCCTCCTGGTTTCCTGCGAGTATACTCCTACTGCCCTTATAGTCCCCTAGGGACTCACTCAAACCCAGTGTTCTGTACCTGCCATATCCTTCCTTCATTTTCTTGACCAGAGTCTCAATTTCTCAGGTCATGCAGCATTCTCGATGCCTCCCAGCCTTGGCCTTAACAGGAACATACTGTCTGGGTACTCTCATTGTCACAGGCCTATGGAGGCAATGGCAGATGAGGACAGAGAAACACTCATTATCAGTAAAGAGGTAGTGTTAGGAAAGCTAGCAACAAATCCTTATCTCTCTAATTCCTCTCTAGCCTCAGAACTATCATTATCTCTGCCATCAAAAACATCTCAATCTCTGCAACATCCTCCAATCTCTGATCTCCTCCGGTCTCAACACCCTCCCTATCTCTAATCTTGTCCACCCTCAGAAATCTCTGATGTGCCTTTCGTTAATTCCAGCCTTCAGCATAACCTATTTTTATTTCAGATTCCTGCACCCAGAGCTCCACAATTTCCCGCTTAACCTCTGTCACATTTTCCTCCAAATAAAATATTAATGAATCATGTCACATCTATTCTAATATCACCTTCTCTGACCTAGTTTCTATTCTGGCTTGTCATATTCCTTTATTACGCGTCTGTGGTCTACATGACAGAAAACGGTTTTGTGGTCCATCGGGTTGATGCTGTGAAGAAATCTCCCAGCTAACTATTTTAATCTCATTTTCCAGCACTGAGCCCATAGACCTGTCAGCCTTGGTCTTGCAAGTGTGTTCCTAACTACATTGGAGTTCAATGTAGCTAAGTGTGAGGTGATTCACTTTGGTAAGAGTAACAAAAAGATGGGGTACTGGGCTAATGGTCGGATACTTGGTCGTGTGGAAGAGCAGACGGATCTTGGTGTCCATGTACACAGATCTCTGAAAGTTGCCACCCAGGTAAATAGTGCAGTGAAAAAGGCATATGGCGTACTGGCTTTTATTGGTAGAGGAATTGAGTTCCGGAGTCCTGAGGACATGTTGCAGTTGTATAAGACTCTGGTGCGGCCGCATCTGGAATATTGTGTGCAGTTTTGGTCGCCATACTATAGGAAGGATGTGGAGGCACTGGAACGGGTGCAGAGGAAGTTTACCAGGATGTTGCCTGGTATGGTAGGAAGATCCTATGAGGAAAGGCTGGGGCACTTGGGGTTGTTTTCATTGGAGGAAAGAAGGTTTAGGGGTGACTTGATAGAGGTGTACAAGATGATTAGGGGGTTAGATAGGGTTGACAGTGAGAACCTTTTTCCACGTATGGAGTCAGCTATTACAAGGGGGCATAGCTTTAAATTAAGGGGGGGGGGGGTAGATATAGGACTGATGTTAGGGTTAGGTTCTTCACCCAGCGAGTCGTAAGTTCATGGAATGCCCTGCCAGTAGCAGTGGTGGACTCTCCCTCTTTATGGGTATTTAAGCTGGCATTGGATAGGTATATGGAGGATAGTGGGTTAGTGTAGGTTAGGTGGGCTTGGATCGGCGCAACATCGAGGGCCAAAGGGCCTGTACTGCGCTGTATTCTTCTATGTTCTATGTTCTAACTATAGCTTAAATGCCATCGGGATTTCTGTCTCTCACTCTTTTCCAAACAGTGAGGTGTAGTGAAAAAGTTGTTTTATGATATAACCCAGGGGTTTCAGAGCAGCTGGGTCTGTGTAAACCACAGTTCGCCCACACATTGGGAAGGATGGCAGGGTCCCTGAGAGGGGGCACAGGAGATTTACTAGGATGGTTCAACGAATGGGGGATTTTAGTTGCAGGATTTGTGGGGCTTTTTTAATATTAATTGTTCACGTGACATGTGTGTTGCTAATACACATCAAGAATAACCATCCACAATTATTGGACTCTCCTTTTCAACCTCTCCCCTTGCCTGTCTGTGGTAACATTCAGGTTAACCACTACCAGACATCTCTCTCTAATGAGAGAGCAGTCCTATGGTCTGGGAGGACAATGCTGACTTGATCTTTTACACAGTGATGCCACTGTGCCTCGTGGGTGGGGAGAGGGAGTGCTGAAGGTGGTGGATGGGAAACCATTCAAATACAGTGCTTTATCCTGGATGGTGTTCACTTTCTTTAATATTTTTTCAGGGTGCACTGATGCAGGCAAGTGGAGAATGTTCCAACACAACCCTGATGTATAACTTATAGACAGCAACAGACATTGGGGAATCAGCAGTTTGGAAAAACTGAGACTGTTCGTGTAGCAAAGGATATTTGGGGCGCTGTGACAAAGTAGTTTACAAAGGCTACACGTTGTAATGAGAAACCTTACACCCATCAGCTCATTATAAAAGGATTACAAGACAAATGTTGAAGATTTGCGAAGATCAATTGAAAGGATAGTTTGATTCAAAGGAGAGATTTATTCAGGAAATGGCAACACAATACTCTTGCACAATATGAATATCCAGGTCCTGATGAATTGAGTAATTCTGTCAGAGTTTGGCATTACAATGACTGAGATTACCATCTGAATGTCCACCGTAATACAAGTTTATAAAATCCGTCACTGTCAGTTCAAGTTTGAAACTCATACAATCCCCTCCTCCTGGCCCAGGATGACTGTACACATTACCCCTGGTGGAGGTTAGCAGGCACTTCAAAGGCAAATCTGTGTGGGTTTCTATGAGTTTCCACCTTGGGACTTCATGTGACTGAATATGGGACAGAATGTGTGTGTGTGTATATCTGTGCGTGTCCCTCCCTCGTTGTGTATGTGTTTGTCCCTCCCTCGCTGTGTGTGCGCATCTCTCCCTTGCTCCGTGTTTGCGTGTGTGTGTGCGCGTGTGTGTGTGTGTGTGTGTGTCCCTCCTTCATTTTGCGTGTGTGTCTCCCTCCCTCACTTTGCGAGTGTGTGTCCCTCCTTCACTTTGCGTGTGTGTCCCTCCCTCACTTTGTGTGTGTGTCTCCCTCCCTCACTTTGCGTGTGTGTCTCCCTCCCTCACTTTGCGTGTGTGTGTCCCTCCTTCACTTTGCGTGTGTGTGTCCCTCCCTCACTTTGCGTGTGTGTGTCCCTCCTTCACTTTGCGTGTGTGTGTCCCTCCCTCACTTTGCGTGTGTGTCTCCCTCCCTCACTTTGCGTGTGTGTCCCTCCCTCACTTTGCGAGTGTGTGTCCCTCCCTCACTTTGTGTGTGTGTCTCCCTCCTTCACTTTGCGAGTGTGTGTCCCTCCCTCACTTTGCGTGTGTGTGTCCCTCCCTCACTTTGCGTGTTTTTCCCTCCTTCACTTTGCGTGTGCGTGTGTACCACCTTTGCCCTGTCTGTGTGTGTCCTCTCTCACTGTGTGTGTGTGCCCTCTCGATTTCTGTGCACATGCCCTCCCCTCGACTTGTGTGCGCATGTCCCTCCCTCACTGTGTGTCTGCGTGTATTCCCCTTATCGTAAGTGTGTGTGTTTGTCCCTTCCTCATTGTGTGTGCATGTCTCTCCCTTGCTCTGTGTTTGTGTGTGTGTATGTGTGCGTGTCACTCCTTCACTTTCCGTGTGTGTGGCCCCGTCCCTCGCAGTGTGTAATGCCCCTCCCTTGCTGTTTGTCTGCGTGTATCACCCTCACTGTGTGTGTGTTTGCGTGTCATCCTGTGTGAGTCCATGCTCCCTCCCTCGCTGCGTGTGTCAGTGTGTCCCTCCCTCACTCTGTGTGTGTGTCCCTCCCTCACTGTGTGTGTGTGTGTCCCTTGCTCTCTGTGTATGTGCGCGTGCATGTCCTTCCCTCACTGTGTCCGTGTGGATGTCCCTTCGCTGCGTGTCCCTCCCTTGCTGTGCGTGTGGGTGTGTGTGTCCCTCCCTCACTTTGCGTGTGTGTGTCCCTCCCTCACTTTGCGAGTGTGTGTCTCCCTCCTTCACTTTGCGTGTGCGTGTCCCTCCCTCACTTTGCGTGTGTGTGTCCCTCCCTCACTTTGCGTGTGTGTGTCCCTCCCTCACTTTGCGAGTGTGTGTCCCTCCTCCACTTTGCGTGTGTGTCCCTCCCTCACTTTGTGTGTGTGTCTCCCTCCCTCACTTTGCGTGTGTGTCCCTCCTTCACTTTGCGTGTGTGTGTCCCTCCTTCACTTTGCGTGTGTGTGTCCCTCCCTTACTTTGCGTGTGTGTCCCTCCTTCACTTTGCGTGTGTGTCCCTCCCTCAATTTGCGTGTGTGTGTCCCTCCTTCACTTTGCGTGTGTGTGTCCCTCCCTCACTTTGCGTGTGTGTCCCTCCTTCACTTTGCGTGTGTGTGTCCCTCCCTCAATTTGCATGTGTGTGTCCCTCCTTCACTTTGCGTGTGTGTGTCCCTCTCTCACTGTGTGTCTCCCTCTCTCACTGTGTGTCTGTGTGTATCCCCCTCACTGTGTACATGTGCGTGTCCCTCCCTCACTGTGTGTCTGCGTGTATTCCCCTTACCGTAATTGTGTGTGTTTGTCCCTTGCTCACTGTGTGTGTGCGCCTCTCCCTTGCTGTGTGTGTGTGTGTGTGTGTGTGTGTGTGTGTGTGTGTGTCCCTCCTTCGCTTTGAGTGTGTGTGTCCCCGTCCCTCGCAATGTGTGTGTCTGTGTCCCTCCCTCGCTGTGTGGCTGCATGTATCCTCCTCGCTGTGTGTGTGTTTGCGTGTCCCTCCTTTGCTTTGCGTGTGTGTGTCCCTGTCCCTCGCTGTGTGTATACCTCCCTCGCCGTGTGTCTGCGGGTAACTCCCTCACTGTGTGTTTGTATGTCGCTCCCTCGCTGTGTGTGCACGTGTCTGTCCCTTGCTCTGTGTTTATGTGTATGTGTGTGTGTGTGTGTGTGTGTATCTGCGTGCATGTCCCTCCCTTGCTGTGTGTGTGTGTGTCCGTCCCTTGTGTGTGTGTGCATGTCCCTCCCTTGCTCTGTGTTTGTGTGTGTGTGTGTATGTGTGCGTGTCACTCCATCGCTCTGCGTGTGTCCGTCCCTTGTGTGTGTGTGAGACCAGCTTGCTGTGTGCGTGTGTACCACCTTTGCCCTGTCTGTGTGTGTCCTCTCTCACTGTGTGTGTGTGCCCTCTCGATTTCTGTGCACATGCCCTCCCCTCGACTTGTGTGTGCATGTCCCTCCCTCACTGTGTGTCTGCGTGTATTCCCCTTATCGTAAGTGTGTGTGTTTGTCCCTTCCTCATTGTGTGTGCATGTCTCTCCCTTGCTCTGTGTTTGTGTGTGTGTATGTGTGTGTGTCACTCCTTCACTTTCCGTGTGTGTGGCCCCGTCCCTCGCAGTGTGTAATGCCCCTCCCTTGCTGTTTGTCTGCGTGTATCACCCTCACTGTGTGTGTGTTTGCGTGTCATCCTTCACTTTGTGTGTGTGTCCCTGTCCCTCGCTGTGTGTGTCCCTCCCTCGCCGTGTGTCTGCGTGTATCCCCCTCACTGTGTACGTGCGTGTCCCTCCCTCGCTTTGCGTGTGTGTGCCCCCTCTCAATTTGTGTGCACATGCTCTCCCCCTCGTGGTGTGTGTGCTTGTCCCTCCTTCGCTGTGTGTCCCTCCCTCGCTATGTGTGTGCGTGTCGCTCCCTTGCTATGTGTGTGCGTGTCCCTCCCACGCTGTGTGAGTCCATGCTCCCTCCCTCGCTGCGTGTGTCAGCGTGTCCCTCCCTCACTCTGTGTGTGTGTCCCTCCCTCACTGTGTGTGTGTGTCCCTTGCTCTCTGTGTATGTGCGCGTGCATGTCCTTCCCTCACTGTGTCCGTGTGGGTGTCCCTTCGCTGCGTGTCCCTCCCTTGCTGTGCGTGTGGGTGTGTGTGTCCCTCCCTCACTTTGCGTGCGTGTGTCCCTCCCTCACTTTGCGAGTGTGTGTCTCCCTCCTTCACTTTGCGTGTGCGTGTCCCTCCCTCACTTTGCGTGTGTGTGTCCCTCCCTCACTTTGCGTGTGTGTGTCCCTCCCTCACTTTGCGAGTGTGTGTCCCTCCTTCACTTTGCGTGTGTGTCCCTCCCTCACTTTGTGTGTGTGTCTCCCTCCCTCACTTTGCGTGTGTGTCCCTCCTTCACTTTGCGTGTGTGTGTCCCTCCTTCACTTTGCGTGTGTGTGTCCCTCCCTTACTTTGCGTGTGTGTCCCTCCTTCACTTTGCGTGTGTGTCCCTCCCTCAATTTGCGTGTGTGTGTCCCTCCCTCACTTTGCGTGTGTGTCCCTCCCTCACTTTGCGTGTGTGTGTCCCTCCTTCACTTTGCGTGTGTGTGTCCCTCCCTCACTTTGCGTGTGTGTCCCTCCTTCACTTTGCGTGTGTGTGTCCCTCCCTCAATTTGCATGTGTGTGTCCCTCCTTCACTTTGCGTGTGTGTGTCCCTCTCTCACTGTGTGTCTCCCTCTCTCACTGTGTGTCTGTGTGTATCCCCCTCACTGTGTACATGTGCGTGTCCCTCCCTCACTGTATGTCTGCGTGTATTCCCCTTACCGTAATTGTGTGTGTTTGTCCCTTGCTCACTGTGTGTGTGCGCCTCTCCCTTGCTGTGTGTGTGTGTGTGTGTGTGTGTGTGTGTGTGTGTGTGTCCCTCCTTCGCTTTGAGTGTGTGTGTCCCCGTCCCTCGCAATGTGTGTGTCTGTGTCCCTCCCTCGCTGTGTGACTGCATGTATCCTCCTCGCTGTGTGTGTGTTTGCGTGTCCCTCCTTTGCTTTGCGTGTGTGTGTCCCTGTCCCTCGCTGTGTGTATCCCTCCCTCGCCGTGTGTCTGCGGGTAACTCCCTCACTGTGTGTTTGTATGTCGCTCCCTCGCTGTGTGTGCACGCGTCTGTCCCTTGCTCTGTGTTTATGTGTATGTGTGTGTGTGTGTGTGTGTATCTGCGTGCATGTCCCTCCCTTGCTGTGTGTGTTTGTGTCCGTCCCTTGTGTCTGTGCATGTCCCTCCCTTGCTCTGTGTTTGTGTGTGTGTGTGTATGTGTGCGTGTCACTCCATCGCTCTGCGTGTGTCCGTCCCTTGTGTGTGTGTGTGACCAGCTTGCTGTGTGCGTGTGTACCACCTTTGCCCTGTCTGTGTGTGTCCTCTCTCACTGTGTGTGTGTGCCCTCTCGATTTCTGTGCACATTCCCTCCCCTCGACTTGTGTGCGCATGTCCCTCCCTCACTGTGTGTCTGCGTGTATTCCCCTTATCGTAAGTGTGTGTGTTTGTCCCTTCCTCATTGTGTGTGCATGTCTCTCCCTTGCTCTGTGTTTGTGTGTGTGTATGTGTGCGTGTCACTCCTTCACTTTCCGTGTGTGTGGCCCCGTCCCTCGCAGTGTGTAATGCCCCTCCCTTGCTGTTTGTCTGCGTGTATCACCCTCACTGTGTGTGTGTTTGCGTGTCATCCTTCACTTTGTGTGTGTGTCCCTGTCCCTCGCTGTGTGTGTCCCTCCCTCGCCGTGTGTCTGCGTGTATCCCCCTCACTGTGTACGTGCGTGTCCCTCCCTCGCTTTGCGTGTGTGTGCCCCCTCTCAATTTGTGTGCACATGCCCTCCCCCTCATGGTGTGTGTGCTTGTCCCTCCTTCGCTGTGTGTCCCTCCCTCGCTATGTGTGTGCGTGTCGCTCCCTTGCTATGTGTGTGCGTGTCCCTCCCACGCTGTGTGAGTCCATGCTCCCTCCCTCGCTGCGTGTGTCAGCGTGTCCCTCCCTCACTCTGTGTGTGTGTCCCTCCCTCACTGTGTGTGTGTGTCCCTTGCTCTCTGTGTATGTGCGCGTGCATGTCCTTCCCTCACTGTGTCCGTGTGGGTGTCCCTTCGCTGCGTGTCCCTCCCTTGCTGTGCGTGTGGGTGTGTGTGTCCCTCCCTTGCTGTGTGTGCGTATGTTTGCGTGTCCCCCCTTGTTGTGTGTGTGTGTGTGTGTCCCTCCCATGCTGTGTATGTGTGAGTTTCCCCCTTTCTCTGTGTGTGTATGTCCCTCTTGCTGTGCGTGTGTGTACTTGGCCCTCCCTCGTTGTGTGAGCATGTGTCTCCCCCCTCGCTGTGTATGTGCATGTCCCTCTCTTGCTCTCTGTGTGTTTGTGTTTGTCCCTCCCTCGCTGTGTATGCATGTCCCTCCCTGGCTGTGTGTGTGCGTGTCCCTCTCTCGCTGTGTGTGTCTGTATTTGTGTGCTCCCTCATGCACGTGTCCCTCCCTCACTGTGTGTGTGCGTGTGTGTCCCTCCCCTTGCTGTGTGTGTGTCCCTTTTGCTGTGCATGTGTGTGCGTGGCCATTCCTCGCTGTGTATGTGTGAGGTTTCCCCCTTGCTCTGTGTGTGTGTGTGCGTGTGTCCCTCTTGCTGTGCGTGTGTGGGTGTGGCCCTCCCTCCCTCTGTGTGCATGTGTCGCTCCCTTGCTGTGTGTGCGCATGTCCTTCTCTTGCTCTGTGTGTGTGCGCGCGCATGTCTCCCCCGTCTGTGTGAGTGCGTGTCCCTTTCTGACTGTGTGTGTCTGTGTTTGTGTGCTTCCTTATGCGCATGTCGCTCCCTCACTGTGTGTGCGTGTCTCTCCCTCGCTGTTGGTGTGTGTGTCCCTCCCTTGCTCTGTGTGTGTGTGTGTGTGTGTTTGTGTGTGTGTGTGTGTGTCCCTCTTGCTGTGCATGTGCGTGTGTGGCCCTCCCTTGCTGAGTGTGCGGTGTCCCTCTCTTGCTGTGTGTGTGTGTGTGTGTTTGTGTGTGTCCATGTCCCTCACTGTCTGTGTGTATACGTGCCCCTCTCGCTGTTTGTCTGTGTTTGTGTGCTTGAGCATGTGCGTGTTCTTCCCTCACTGTGTACGTGTCCCCCTCTTGCTGTGAATATGTGTATCCCTCTTGCCCTCTTGCAGTGTATGTGAGTGTCCTTCCCTCACGCTGTGTGTGTGCACATGTGTGTCCCTCCCTCACTGTTTATGTATCAGTTTCCTGCCGTGTGTGTGTGTCTGTGTATGTGTGTTCCTCTTGCTGTGCGTGCGTGTGTGTGTGTGGTCCTCCCTTGCTGTGTGTGCATGCGTCTCCTCCTCGCTGTTTGTGCACGTGTCCCTCCCTCGCTGTGTGTGTGCATGTCCCACTCTCACTGTGTGTCTGTCTGTGTTTGTCTGCTTGCGCATGCGCGTGTCCCTCCCTTGCTGTGTGTGTCTCCCTCTTGCTGAGTATGTGTGTCCCTCTTGGAGTGTATGTGAATGTCCCTCCCTCGCTGTGTGTGTGTGTATGCGTGTCACTTCCTCACTGTGCCTGTGTCCCTCCCACGCTGTGTGAGTGTTTGTGTCCCTCCCTCGCTGTGTGTCTGCGTGTATCCCCTTACCTGTGTGTATACGTGCATGTCCCTCCTTTGCTTTGTGTATGTGTCATTCCCTCGAAGTGTGTATGTGTATGTGTCCCCCTCCCTTGTTCTTTGTGCATGTCCCCCCTTGCTGTGTGTGCATTTGTCCATCCCTCACTGTGTCAGTGTGTGTCCCCTCTCACTGTGTGTGTGTGCCCCATCTCACTTTCTGTGCATATTTCCTCCCCCTCGCCGTGTGTGTGCTTGTCCCTCTTTCCCTGTGTGTTTTCGTGTGTGTGTGTGTGTGTGTCCCTCCCTCACTGTGTGTGTTTGTGTATGACCCTCCATCACTGCGTGTGTGTGTCCCTCACTTGCTCTGTGTGTATGTCCATGTCCTTCCCTCGCTCGCTGTGTGTGTGTGTCTGTGTCCCTCCCTCGCTGTGTGTTTGTGTGTGTGTGTCCCTCCCTCGCTGTGTGTTTGTGTGTGTGTGTGTCCCTCCCTCGCTGTGTGTTTGTGTGTGTGTGTGTGTCCCTCCCTTGCTGTGTGCGTGTGTCCCTCTCTCGCTGTGTGTGCATGTCCATCCCTTGCTGTGTGTGTGTACGTCCCACCCTCGCTCTGTGTGTGTGTGTGTGTGTGTTCACTGCCTCGCTGTTTGTGTGTCCCTCTCTTGCTGTGCGCGCGTGTCCCACCCTTGCCTTGTCTGTGTGTGTCCCCTCTCACTGTGTGTGTGCGTGCCCCCTCTCAATTTCTATGCACATGCCCTCCCCCTCGACGTGAATGTGTGTGTCCCTTCCTTCGCTGTATGTGTGTGTGTCCCTCCCTCGCTCTGTGTGTGTGCGTGTCCCTCCCTAGGTTGTGTGTCTGTGGGTAACCCCCACACTGTGTGTGTTTGTATGTCCCTCCCTCGGTCTGTGTGTGTGTGTGTGTGTGTGTGTGTGTGTGTGTATGTGCGTGTCCCTCCCCTGCTTTGCGTGTGTTTGTGTGAGTGTGTGTGCATGTACCGCCCTTGCTCTGTGTGAGTATGTATGTGTGCGTGCCCCTCCCTCGCTTTGCGTGTGTGTGTGTGTGTGTGTGTGTGTGTGTCCATCCCTTGCATGTGTGAGTGCGTGACCACCTTGCTGTGTGTGTATCCCACCCTTGCAATGTCTGTGTGTGCCCCCTCTCAATTTCTGTGCACATGCCCTCCCCCTCGACATGTGTATGCTTGTCCCTCCTTCACGGTGTGTGAGTGTCCCTCCCTTGCAGTGTATGTGCGTGTCCCTCCCTCACTGTGTCTGCGTGTCTCTTCCTCGTTGTGTGTGCATATCCCTTTCTTGCTGTTTGTGTGCGTGTCACTCCTTCTGTGTATGTGTGTGTTTGTGTGTCTTCGCTGCGTGTCTGTGCGTGTCCCTCCCTTGCTGTGTTTGTGTGTGCGTGTCCTCGTCGCTGTGTGTGTGTCGCTCCCTCGCTGTGTGCATGTGTCCCTCACTCTGTGTATGCGCATGTCCCTCCCTCGCCGTGTGTGTGCATGTCCATCCCTCACTGCGTGTGTGTGTGTCTCTCCCTCGATTTGGGTATGTCTCTGCGGGTATCCCCGTCACTGTGTGTGTGTGTGCATGTCCTTCCCTCGCTGTGTGTCTGCGTGTATCCCCCTTACTGTGTGTGTGTGCATGTCCTTCCCTCGCTGTGTGTCTGCGTGTATCTCCCTCACTGTGTGGGTGTGCATGTCCTTCCCTCGCTGTGTGTCTGCGTGTATCTCCCTCACTGTGTGTGTGTGCATGTCCTTCCCTCGCTGTGTGTCTGCGGGTATCCCCCTCACTGTGTGTGTGTGTGTGTGTGTGCATGTCCTTCCCTCGCTGTGTGTCTGCGTGTATCTCCCTCACTGTGTGTGTGTGCATGTCCTTCCCTCGCTGTGTGTCTGCGTGTATCTCCCTCACTGTGTGTGTGTGCATGTCCTTCCCTCGCTGTGTGTCTGCGTGTATCTCCCTCACTGTGCGTGTCCTTCCCAGGCTGTGTGTCTGCGTACATCCCCGTCACTGTTTGTGTGTGTGCGCATGTCCTTCCCTCGCTGTGTGTCTGCGTGTATCCCCCTCACTGTGTGTGTGTGCGCATGTCCTTCCCTCGCTGTGTGTCTGCGTGTATCTCCCTCACTGTGCGTGTGTGCATGTCCTTCCCTCGCTGTGTGTCTGCGTGTATCCCCCTCACTGTTTGTGTGTGTGCGCATGTCCTTCCCTCGCTGTGTGTCTGCGTGTATCTCCCTCACTGTGTGTGTGTGCATGTCCTTCCCTCGCTGTGTGTCTGCGTGTATCTCCCTCACTGTGTGTGTGTGCATGTCCTTCCCTCGCTGTGTGTCTGCGTGTATCTCCCTCACTGTGCGTGTCCTTCCCAGGCTGTGTGTCTGCGTACATCCCCGTCACTGTTTGTGTGTGTGCGCATGTCCTTCCCTCGCTGTGTGTCTGCGTGTATCCCCCTCACTGTGTGTGTGTGCGCATGTCCTTCCCTCGCTGTGTGTCTGCGTGTATCTCCCTCACTGTGCGTGTGTGCATGTCCTTCCCTCGCTGTGTGTCTGCGTGTATCCCCCTCACTGTTTGTGTGTGTGCGCATGTCCTTCCCTCGCTGTGTGTCTGCGTGTATCTCCCTCACTGTTTGTGTGTGTGCATGTCCTTCCCTCGCTGTGTGTCTGCGTGTATCCCCCTCACTGTGTGTGTGCGCATGTCCTTCCCTCGCTGTATGTCTGCGTGTATCCCCCTCACTGTGTCTGTGTGTGCATGTCCTTCCCTCGCCCTGTGCCTGCGTGCATCCCCCTCACTGTGTGTCTGCGTGTATCCCCCTCACTGTGTGTGTGTGTGCATGTCCTTCCCTCGCTGTGTGTCTGCGTGTATCTCCCTCACTGTGTGTGTGTGCATGTCCTTCCCTCGCTGTGTGTCTGCGTGTATCTCCCTCACTGTGTGTGTGTGCATGTCCTTCCCTCGCTGTGTGTCTGCGTGTATCTCCCTCACTGTGCGTGTCCTTCCCAGGCTGTGTGTCTGCGTACATCCCCGTCACTGTTTGTGTGTGTGCGCATGTCCTTCCCTCGCTGTGTGTCTGCGTGTATCTCCCTCACTGTGCGTGTGTGCATGTCCTTCCCTCGCTGTGTGTCTGCGTGTATCCCCCTCACTGTTTGTGTGTGTGCGCATGTCCTTCCCTCGCTGTGTGTCTGCGTGTATCTCCCTCACTGTTTGTGTGTGTGCATGTCCTTCCCTCGCTGTGTGTCTGCGTGTATCCCCCTCACTGTGTGTGTGCGCATGTCCTTCCCTCGCTGTATGTCTGCGTGTATCCCCCTCACTGTGTCTGTGTGTGCATGTCCTTCCCTCGCCCTGTGCCTGCGTGCATCCCCCTCACTGTGTGTCTGCGTGTATCCCCCTCACTGTGTGTGTGTGTGCATGTCCTTCCCTCGCTCTGTGCCTGCGTGTATCCCCCTCACTGTGTCTGCGTGTATCCCCCTCACTGTGTGTGTGTGCATGTCCTTCCCTCGCTGTGTGTCTGCGTGTATCCCCCTCACTGTGTGTGTGCATGTCCTTCCCTCGCTGTGTGTCTGCATGTATCCCCTTCACTGTGTGTGTGTGTGCATGTCCTTCCTGCGCTGTGTCTGCGTGTATCTCCCTCACTGTGTGTGTGTGTGTGTGTGTGTGCATGTCCTTCCCTCGCTGTGTGTCAGCGTGTATCCCCCTCACTGTGTGTGTGCGTGCATGTCCTTCCCTCGCTGTGTGTCTGCGTGTATCTCCCTCACTGTTTGTGTGTGTGCGCATGTCCTTCCCTCACTGTGTGTATGCGTGTATCTCCCTCACTGTTTGTGTGTGTGCACATGTCCTTCCCTCACTGTGTGTATGCGTGTATCTCCCTCACTGTGTGCGTGTGTGCATGTCCTTCCCTCGCTGTGTCTCTGCGTACATCCCCGTCACTGTTTGTGTGTATGCGCATGTCCTTCCCTCGCTGTGTGTCTGCGTGTATCTCGCTCACTGTGCGTGTGTGCATGTCCTTCCCTCGCTGTGTGTCTGCGGGTAACTCCCTCACTGTGTGTGTGTGCATGTCCTTCCTGCGCAGTGTGTCTGCGTGTATCCCCCTTGCTGTGTGTCTGCGTGTATCCCCCCTCGCTGTGTGTGTGTGCATGTCCTTCCCTCACTGTGTGTCTGCGTGTATCCCCCTCACTGTGTGTGTGTGTGCATGTCCTTCCCTCGCTGTGTGTCTGCGTGTATCCCCCTCACTGTGTGTGTGTGCATGTCCTTCCCTCGCTGTGTGTCTGCGGGTATCTCCCTCACTGTGTGTGTGTGCATGTCCTTCCCTCGCTGTGTGTCTGCGGGTATCTCCCTCACTGTGTGTGTGTGTGCATGTCCTTCCCTCGCTGTGTGTCTGCGGGTATCTCCCTCACTGTGTGTGTGTGTGCATGTCCTTCATTCGCTGTGTGTCTGCGTGTATCCCCCTCACTGTGTGTCTGCGTGTATCTCCCTCACTGTGTGTGTGTGTGCATGTCCTTCATTCGCTGTGTGTCTGCGTGTATCCCCCTCACTGTGTGTCTGCGTGCATCCCCCCTCGCTGTGTGTGTGTGTGCATGTCCTTCCCTCGCTGTGTGTCTGCGTGTATCTCCCTCACTGTGTGTGTGTGTGCATGTCCTTCCCTCGCTGTGTGTCTGCGTGTATCCCCCTCACTGTGTGTGTGCGCATGTCCTTCCCTCGCTGTGTGTCTGCGTGTATCCCCCTCACTGTGTGTGTGTGTGCATGTCCTTCCCTCGCTGTGTGTCTGCGTGTATCCCCCTCACTGTGTATGTCCTTCCCTCGCTGTGTGTCTGCGTGTATCCCCCTCACTGTGTGTGTGTGTGCATGTCCTTCCCTCGCTGTGTGTCTGCGTGTATCCCCCTCACTGTGTGTGTGTGCATGTCCTTCCCTCGCTGTGTGTCTGCGGGTAACTCCCTCACTGTGTGGGTGTGCATGTCCTTCCCTCGCTGTGTGTCTGCGTGTATCCCCCTCACTGTGTGTGTGTGTGCATGTCCTTCCCTTGCTGTGTGTCTGCGTGTATCCCCCTCACTGTGTGTGTGTGCATGTCCTTCCCTCGCTGTGTGTCTGCGGGTAACTCCCTCACTGTGTGTGTTTGCATGTCGCTCCCTTGGTTGTGTGTTTGTGTGTCCAAAATTTGCACCATCAGTGGATTGGCCATCATAAATTGACTGTGGTATTCAGGAATGTGTGGTTTAAGTCAGTTCACCACGAGAAATGTAGGGTCTAATGAATAGGTAGAGGGCTGTGTCTGGGTAGGATGCTCTTCAGAGTTTTGGAATGGACTGGTTGGGCCGAATGGCCTGGATGCACACGATGGCGATTCTATTCAGGTTATTGTCCAGCCCTGTCAAGCATCCCCAAATCTTACACCTGTCCTTATCCCCAATATTCTCCTTAACACTGTCATCTCCTCCAGACTCTCAAACACTCCTTGTCGATGTAACCTTCTCTAGTCCTTACAAAGATCGATATGTCTGCCACCTCTTCCTGCTTTTAGAACCCTCCCTATAACTATTACCGTTTGGTACAGCACTCCCAATCATTGTTCCCTCTTGAAACTCCCATAAACATTTGTATCTCTGAAAACTCATCTGGACTGTCTCAACTTCCCTTTGACAGTTACGTGCTGAGACCTGCTGTATTTCAGTGAAGTAATTAAGTCTTGGCAACACTCACTGTTATAACCTCCCTCCAGCCTTACAGCACTGAGGATCTGTAGAAGCTCTTTTCAACCCGACAGCCACCTCTGTGTCTGTAATCTCCTCCACTCCCCATAATACATTCTCTCTGACCTCCTCTGTAGTCCACTAAACTCTCCCTAACACTATCTGTATCAGTGTAACCTTCTCCAAAAACACAACCTTCCCTATCTGTATAAATCCCTACACCGGTCCCTATCCCTCTCAGCTCCGTCTAACAATACAACCCTCCATGTTTGTGTATTCACCTTCAGTCCCTACTCACCTCCCTATCTGTGTAACCTTCTCCATGCATTTTTGCTTCAGTCTCTTCAACTGTCCCTGTCAGTGTAACCTCTTCCAGACCCGAAAACTCTCCTCTTTTTGACTTACTCAGACCACACAACCCTCACTCTCTATAACCTACTCCTGTCTGAGAAACCTTCCTCTGCAAATTGCTCCAACTCTTCAACTCTCCATAAGCTCCTGCAGCTCTTACATCCCTCCCTATCGACCAAATCTCTTCCATTCCCTAAACACCAACATCTGTGGAGACCCGACCACCATCCATATCAGTGTAATCCACTCAGGTCTCTGCAGTCTTCCTGATCTTTCGAACTCACTCCATGCCTGTGCCTCTCCCAATCCAGTCCCTACAAAACCCACTATCTATTTAACACCCTCCTGTCACTATCACCCCCATGTCAATGTTAGCTCCTCCTGTGTCTCCACCATCTACCCAAGTCCATAACCTTGTCTGGCTCTTACCCCACTATCTGTTTAAACGACACCTTTCTCTACAACTTCCTCCTGTTTGTGCTATGCTCCCTTATCTGTGAAACTCTCTGACCAAAATTGTTATCCCAGTCTCTGAATAAAATCCAGATTCCACAGCCTCTGTAACCCCCAGAACCTAAGCCTTCCTATGTCTATAAACATCTTCAGTCATGATACCCTGCATATCTCTGTTTGTTCTTCCAGTCGATACAAACATCTTTATCTCTGTAATCTGCTCAGCTCCTTAAAACAGTCCCTGTCTGTGATCCAGCCCTGGCCTACAAACATCCTTATCCCTGTAAACTTCTCCATCCCTCCCAACATTCCCATCTCCATGAACCCCTGTCAGCCCTACAGCTCTCCACATTTCTGTAACCCCCTGTGGGTCTATGGTCCTCCCTCCCTGTGAAACCACCTCCAGTCCCCTCATCCCTCCCAATCTGGGTCCACTGCTCCAGATCAGACCATTGCTGTCTCTGTAAACACCTCCACTCCTGACAACTCTTCCCATTTGTGTAACCTCGTTCAGACCCCATAATCTCCAGCTTCCTGAATCATCTTCATGCATTGGAACCAAAACCTCATGTTTATGTAATATCCACCAGTGCTTACACCCTCCCCGACTCGGTAACCACTTACAGCCCTAAAAAAACAACTAAACTGTGAAACCTCTCATTTCCCTAAAATCCTCCCTCCCTCCCTCCCTCCTCAAAGGCTTCATCTCCATGAAACCTCACAATTACTGAAGCCTCCTTTTGGCATTGCAACCCTCCTAATGTCTGCAAAATCCTCCTGTCCTGATATTCCTCTCTATCTCTGTAACCCCCACCACCCTCCAGTGCCCTTCTGGGGAACATGGCAGAGGAAAGAAGATTTGTAGAGTCCGGGCCATGTTATGGAGGTAGAATTCTGGGAATTACAGATTTGGTCTAATGTTTGTGGTGTGCAGATTATTGGCGAGGACTCTAAAGAAAGGATTTATGACTACTTGGAAAACCATAGTTAAATTAGCCACAGTCAGCATGGGTTTGTGAGGAGTCAGGTCATGCCTCACAAACCTTGTTGAATTCTTTGAGGATATGGCAGAATATGTTGATGGCTCATTCAGAAAAGAAGGAAAATTGGGATACAGGGAAATCTGTCTGTCTGGATACAGGATTGGATGGCCCAGAGAAGACAGAGGGTGGTAGCAGATGGACAGTATTGAGCCTGGAGCTCAGTGACCAGTGGGGTTCTGTATCAATCGGCTCTGGGACTCTGCTCTCTGTGATTTTCATAAGTGACTTGGATGTGGATGTTGGAGAGTGTGATAGTAAGTTTTCCAATCACACTAAGGTTGGTGGAGTGGTGGGGAATGTGGAGGGCTGTTGTAGGTTGCAATGGGACATTGACAGGACACAGAGCTGGGCTGGAAGTTGCAGATGGAGTTCAATCTGGAAAAGTGTGAAGTGATTCATTCTTGAAGGTCGAATTTGAATACAGAATACAGGGTGAAAGGCAGAATTCTTGGCAGTGTGGAGGAACAGAGATCATGGGGTCCGTGTCCATAGATCCCTCAAAATCACCACGCACGTTGATAGGGTTGTTAAAAAGGCATATGTTACATAGAACATAGAACATAGAACAATACAGCGCAGTACAGGCCCTTCGGCCCTCGATGTTGCGCCGATCAAAGCCCACCTAACCTACACTAACCCACTATCTTCCATATACCTATCCAATGCCCGCTTAAATACCCATAAAGAGGGAGAGTCCACTACTGCTACTGGCAGGGCATTCCATGATCTTACGACTCGCTGAGTGAAGAACCTACCCCTAACATCAGTCCTATATCTACCCCCCCTTAATTTAAAGCTATGCCCCCTTGTAATAGCTGACTCCATACGCGGAAAAAGGTTCTCACTGTCAACCCTATCTAACCCCCTAATCATCTTGTACACCTCTATCAAATCACCCCTAAACCTTCTTTTCTCCAAAGAAAACAACCCCAAGTGCCTCAGCCTTTCCTCATAGGATCTTCCTACCATACCAGGCAACATCCTGGTAAACTTCCTCTGCACCCGTTCCAGTGCCTCCACATCCTTCCTATAGTATGGCGACCAAAACTGCACACAATATTCCAGAAGCGGCCGCACCAGAGTCTTATACAACTGCAGCATGACCTCAGGACTCCGGAACTCAATTCCTCTACCAATAAAAGCCAGTACGCCATATGCCTTCTTCACTGCACTATTTACCTGGGTGGCAACTTTCAGAGATCTGTGTACATGGACACCAAGATCCCTCTGCTCTTCCACACTACCAAGTAGTCTACCATTAGCCCAGTAATCCATCTTTTTATTACTCTTACCAAAGTGAATCACTTCACACTTAGCTACATTGAACTCCATTTGCCACCTTTCTGCCCAGCTCTGCAGCTTCTCTATATCCCGCTGTAACCTGCCATATCCTTCCTCACTGTCTACAACTCCTCCGACTTTCGTATCATCCGCAAACTTGCTCACCCAACCTTCTAACCCTTCCTCCAGGTCATTTATAAAAATGACAAACAGCAATGGTCCCAAAACAGATCCTTGCGGAACACCACTAGTGACGGCACTCCAAGATGAATCTTTGCCATCAACTACTACCCTCTGTCTTCTTCCAGAGAGCCAATTCCTAATCCAAACCTCCAACTCACCCTCAATGCCATATCTCTGTATTTTCTGCAGTAGCCTACCATGGGGGACCTTATCAAACGCCTTACTAAAATCCATATATACTACATCTACCGCTTTCCCCTCATCTACCTCCTTCGTCACCTTCTCAAAGAATTCAATAAGGTTTGTGAGGCACGACCTGCCCTTCACAAAACCATGCTGACTATCCTTGATCACATCATTCTTATCCAGATGTGCATAAATCCTATCCCTTATAATTCTCTCTAAGACTTTGCCCACAACAGAAGTGAGACTCACTGGCCTATAGTTACTAGGATTATCCCTACTCCCCTTCTTGAACAAGGGAACCACGTTTGCTAGCCTCCAGTCCTCTGGCACTACTCCTGTAGACAAAGAGGACACAAAAATCAAGGTCAATGGCTCTGCAATCTCCTCCCTTGCTTCCCAGAGAATCCTAGGATAAATGCCATCAGGCCCAGGGGACTTATCTATTTTCACCCTTGCCAGAATTTCCAACACCTCATCTCTACATATCTCGAAGCCATCCATTCTACTTATTCGTGCCCCAGTATTCATATCGACAACAATGTCCTGTTCCTGAGTGAATACTGACGAAAAGTATTCATTCAGCGCCTCCCCAATCTCTTCAGCCTCCACACGCAACTTCCCATTACTATCCTTGATTGGACCTATTCCTTCCCTAGTCATTCTTTTATTCCTAACATACCTATAGAAAGCCTTAGGGTTTTCCCTAATCCTACCAACTAAGGACCTTTCATGTCCCCTCCTTGCTGCTCTTAGCTCTCTCTTCAGGTCCTTCCGGGCTACCTTATAACTCTCAATCGCCCCTATTGAACCTTCACGCCTCATCTTTACAAAGGCCGCCCTCTTCCATTTAACTAGGGATTCCAACTCCTTATTAAACCACGGCTCCTTCACACGACCCTTTCCTCCCTGCCTGATAGGTACGTACTTATCAAGGACACTCAATAGTTGCTCCTTGAACAAGTTCCACATATCAATTACGCTCTTGCCTTGGAATCTACTTTTCCAATCCACACATCCTAAGTCATGCCTCAACGCATCATAATTTCCCTGCCCCCAGCTATAACTCTTGCCCTGTAGTACACACTTATCCCTCCCCATCACGAGACTAAAAATCACCGAATTGTGGTCACTGTCCCCAAAGTGCTCACCTACCTCTAGTTCTAATACCTGGCCTGGTTCGTTACCCAGAACCAAATCCAGTATGGCCTCACCTCTTGTTGGCTTATCTACATATTGTGTCAGGAAACTCTCCTGCACACATTGGACAAACACTGACCCATCTAACGAACTTGAGCTATAGCTTTCCCAATCAATATCAGGAAAGTTAAAGTCTCCCATAACAATCACCCTATTACTGTCACTCTTCTTCTGAATCATCTTCGCAATCCTTTCTTCAACGATTCTAGGACTATTAGGAGGCCTGTAAAAGACTCCTAACAGGGTGACCTCACCTCTCCTATTCCTAACCTCAACCCAAACTACCTCAGATGGCAAATCTTCATCCATCTTCCTTTCCACCGCTGTAATACTATCTTTGACAAGCAAAGCCACACCCCCCCCTCTTTTACCCCCACCTCTGACCCTACTAAAACATTTAAACCCTGGAACCTGCAACAGCCAATCCTGTCCCTGATCTAGCTATGTCTCCGTAATAGCCACAACATCGAAGTCCCAGGTACCAACCCACGCTGCGAGTTCACCTACCTTATTTCGTATACTTCTGGCATTAAAGTATACACACTTCAAGCCACTCTTCTGTTTACAGGCACGATCCTTTAAGATTGATACCATATTCCTACCCTCCCTACACTCCAGGTCCTGCACCCTAAAGCTACAGTCTGGGTTCCCATGCCCCTGCAGAGTTAGTTTAAACCCCCCCCAAGAGCACTAGCAAACCTCCCCCCAAGGATACTGGTGCCCCTCAGGTTCAGGTGCAGACCATCCTGTCTATAGAGGTCCCACCTTCCCCAGAAAGAACCCCAGTTATCCAAATACCGAAATCCCTCCCTCCTGCACCATCCCTGTAGCCACGCATTTAACTCTTCTCTCTCCCTATTCCTCGACTCTCTATCACGTGGCACAGGTAACAAACCAGAGACAACAACTCTGTTCGTTCTAACTCTGAGCTTCCAACCTAGCTCCCTAAAAGCCTGTCTAACATCCTCAGCACTCCTACCTATGTCATTGGTGCCAATATGGACCACGACTTCAGGCTGCTCCCCCTCCCCCTTAAGGACCCGGAAAACACGATCAGAGACATCACGTACCCTTGCACCTGGGAGGCAACATACCAAACGTGAGTCTCTCTCGTTCCCACAAAACCGCCTATCTGTGCCCCGAACTATCGAGTCCCCAATTATTATTGCTCTGCTCTTCTCCACCCTTCCCTTCTGAGTAGCGGGGACAGGCTCCGTGCCAGAGGCCTGAGCCCCGTTACTTACCCCTGGTAAGTCGTCCCCCCCACAAGTATCCAAAACGGTATACTTGTTCTTGAGGGGAACGACCACAGGGGGTCCCTGCACTGGCTGCTTCCTCCCAGTCCCCCTCACTGTCACCCATCTATCTGCCATCTTTGGAGTTACTACTTCCCTATAGCTCCGATCTATGACCCCCTCTGCCTCCCGAATGATCCGAAGTTCATCCAACTCCAGCTCCAGTTCCCTAACACGGTCTTGGAGGAGCTGGAGATGGGTGCACTTCCTGCAAGTGTAATCAGCAGGGATGTCCATGGCATCCCTCACCTCATACATGTTGCAGGAGGAACATTGCACTGCCTTCACTGCCATCCCTCTAAAGCTAACCTTTATTTTAAAACAAAACTGGGTCTAAAGAATACAACAAGCAAAATTCAGCACTTACCTCCTTACCACAACGGATCTTATTATTAGGTTAGAGGAGGAGGGCGGGAGGGAGGCACTACCTCCGTAGTGCCTCGGGTTCTTCAGCTGCACGCTTTTAAAGGGAAAACAAACCTACCCAGGTAAGCTTACGCTCTACCTGCTTCCGGGTCTCGGCTGCCTCTCTGGTCGTCGTCACTTCCCCCTACTGCTCCCGCTCTTTCTGTGAAGAGAGAGTGAAAAAAACCACCGCTGCCCGCTACCGGTAAGTACTTTTAAAACAAACAGTCTTACCTTAGCTGCTGCTCGCACTCAAAATCAATTGTGTTGGCTCCCCTTAGAAGGGGATTGATTGTTAGAGCCGTGAGGTTTTACCGCATCTTTATAGCGTCCTGGTGAGACCACACTTGGAATATTGTGTTCAGTTCTGGTCCCCTGTTTACAGGAAGGCTGTGCATGTTTTAGAGAGTGTACACAGGAGATTTACCAAGATGCTGCCTGTAATGGAGGGCAGTTCTTACGGAGAAAGGTTGAGTGAGCTAAGGCTTTTTTCATTGGAGAAGGGGGCGGGGCGACTTTGTGGAGGTGAACAAGATGATGAGAGGCACAGAATGAGTGAATAGTCAGAGACGTTTCCTCCTATGGCATAAATGGCTATTACAAGGTGGCATAATTTTAAGGTGAATGGAGGATGGATAAGAGGATAGAGAATGGTAGGTGGTTGGAATGCACTGCCAATGGTCGTAGTAAAATTAGATACATCTGGGACATTTAGTAGACTCTTGGACAGATACATGGATAATAGTAAAATGAAGGATATGTAGTTTATTTTGATCTTACAGTTGGATAAAAGGTTGGCATGAAATCATTGCCGAAGGGTCTTGGGCTGAACTGTTCTGTGTTCTGTGTTCTGTCTGGTAAACTGGGTAATAAGCTCAGATCAGTGTAAAAGGATATGGCATTCAGGAGGAGCTAGTGAACTGGATACAAAATTTTCTTGATGGTAGGAGACAGAGGGTGATGGGAGACATGTTGCCTTTCTGACTGGAGACATGTGACCAGTGGTGTAGTGGGTCCCCTGTTGTTTGTCATTTGGATAAACGGTTTGGATGAAAATATTGGTTTCCTGGTAAGTAATTGTTTTCGATGACACTGAAATTGGTGGGAAAGTGTACAGGGTTATCTATGATACAACAGGATGAACAGTACTGCTGCGATAGTGGGCTGAAGAATAGCAGATGGAGTTTAATTAGATAAAGGTGAGGTGTTCCATTTTGGGGAAACAAACCAGGGTGGGACTTGTACAGTTAATGTTCGGGCCCTGGGTAGTGTTGTCAATCAGAGACCCAGGGATGCAGGTACACCGTTCTTTTGAATGTAGTGTCACAGGTAGACAGGCTGGTGAAGCAGGCATTTGGGATGGTTCCCTTCATTGGGTAGAGCATTAAGAGTAGGAGTTGGGATGTCATGTTGTGGCTGTAAAAGACATTGGTGGGGCCACCATTAAAACATTGTTGATCAGTAGGAGGAACTCATCTAGTTCACTAACCTCCTTTAGCGAAGGACATCAAATATTCTAACCTGGTCTGGCCGACATGTGACTCCAGACCTATAGCAATATGGCTGACTCTGAGCTACCCTCTCAGTAATTAGCAGAGGGGTCAAAGAGCGTTGTTCCAGGCAGTGACACCCACATCCCATGAATGAATATATAAAAATACCTATGTCCCTCCGTACCTCTGCAAACCCCTCCAGCTGCAGCAATCCGTCCTGGCTTTGTAACACCCTGACCACTCTCTGTAACACTCTCACCACCTCCAGCACCTTCACCTCTCCCTGTTCCTATTGTGTCAATGAACCCTGACCGTGGTTCCCCTTCCCACAGCCCTCCTCCTGCGAGCAGACCCATTGTAATCCATTAACATTTACTCCTAAAACACTCTCTCACTTCAGGATTTTAAGTACTTTTTGGTGATCTTCTCAGCCTCATAATCTAGTATGATCCCTTCTCTCCTGAGTGAGGGATCAGTGGGAATTTCTTGCTGAGGTTTTTACTGTTTCAATCGAATGTCCTTTTGTTGAGTGTTTTGCATTGTCCCTTCAAATGTTTTCCACTGTTCATTTACAGACACATATTTCAGTCTGTTTAGCCTGTTTACCTTGGTCAGTTCTCCTCTCAAACTCATGTCATTGTCTATTTTTGTTTCTAGCTGTAGCTTGTCCTTTCTGTGATTCACTTTAAAACTTTATATTTATTTAAACTGCACTTTATTACAATTTCCCTAAGGATCTCTCCCGGTGACATTACTCATTCACTAAGTTTCATTACACGGTCGCTCTGTGATAGTTATGTCCCTTAACAGTTGCACAATGTGTTTTCAAAGAAACACTGAAAAAAATATTTACCGAACCCCTCTTCCAATATCAATGCTGACCGTGTGATTGTCCCAGATTATACAAATATTGATGTGTTTTCCAAAATTATCACAATGCCTTTGTTAAAAAATTCCAGTGAGTTCCTGTTTAATGCAGTGATGAGCAATGAAATGCTGTTCGGTGACTGAAACTGTTCTGCTGCTTGTGTCCTTGGCAAGTAGTAGCCAGAATTTACATTCAGACTGACTCTACTTCATGATCTGAGGCCAAATTCTTTCTCTGTAATGCCTTTGGTATCCATTACTGTTAGCGTTGTCCGTTTTGCCTGAGTTTGCACAAGATTGTGAACCACTGAATATTTTGTTCACCCTGTATCCATGTCTCCCTGTTGTCTAAATCTCTTTTATCTCTGTGTCACAAATCCATCGACCTTATTGCAGCAACGTTGTCCGTTAAAATAAAAAAATATATACTCTCTTCCACAATTTTCTGTCACAAATCTATTTGCTGATGTACAATTTTAGTTAAACTCTGTCCCATCCTGTTCCTTTCTGCTTGTCTTCAGCCACATTCCCATGCTGTTCCATTGCTTTACCTTTTCCCTTTGGATTTGGAAAGCTCCTTTCACCTGCATTCTCTCTCAGTTTAAAGCCCTGTCCATAAACCTACCGACATGATTGGCCAGGACACTGGTCCCAGCACAGTTCCAGGGGGACCATTCTAATAGATTTTTTAAAAAATCAGGTATGGGATGTGTGTTTCTGGCTGACCAGCCTTTCTTGCCCAGTCCCTGAAGCCCTTGAACTGAGTAGCTTGCTCGGCCATTTCAGAGGGTAATTGAGAGGCAAACACTTTGCTGTGGGTATGTCGTGCAGATGTCATGCAGGCTGGGCAGATGTCCTTCTCTAAAGGACAAGTGTTTGGATTTGTTGTACATCAGTAATGGTTTCATACTTATTTGTGGATTGTTAATTATTATTTTTAAAATTATTGATTTCAAATGTCTCCTTTTCTGATGGTGGGATTCAATCCTGCCTCCCCTGAACATTAGCTGAGGTTTTGGGATTCATTCTCTCGCAATAATACCACTCGGCCATTACTTCACCTGCTCACTGGGTGCTCATCCCTGAGCACTGATACCAGGGCATCATGAAGCCAAACCCATTCTTCTGACACAATTGTGTGATCCTGATATCTTCCAGCAATCTGGGACTATTACTTAATATCGCTCCATTTTCCAGATCTCTGTGGAACTCAGTGCCGTTCTCCATGTGTAACCCTCACTGCATCAGTCTAATTTCCCATTCTGTCTATTTCTCTGTCTCCTGTAGGTATTCAGGAAAGTCCTGACTCAATAGCCTTCCCAGCTGCTGGGTGTATCGTCCATCACCTCATTGAACGCAGTTGGTCTGCCAGAGAGAGACAAAGGGAAAGGAGATCTGGAGCCTTCAATAAATCCTGTAGTGAGGTAAGGTCACCAACAGTGCACAGAGCAAAGAACACTGAGAGGGCTCCAAACATCTGTGAACACAACATGACATCGATTCAGTGCTGGAGGGGAGCACAGTACACACACACACCCCAGGCTCAATCACCACCCCAATGTAAGTTCTGTTATATTAAATCTCACTACTCTACACCAGTGTATCTATGGTATGTCTTGTGGTCCAGTGTCTTCAGTAATTTCTAATTCCTATAACAGATCCTATCGCTGTAACCTCCTCCCTTCCCGATAGTACCTCCACATATTTGAAATGTACTGCATTCCAGATTACCATCCCTATCGTTGTAATCTGCTTCAGTGTCTACAACATGCCTTATCTCGGTCGTCTCCTCCTCCAATAAGGTAAAAACAAGGACTGCAGATGCTGGAAACCAGAGTCTAGATTAGAGTGGTGTTGGAAAAGCACGGCAGGTCAGGCAGCATCCGAGGAGCAGGAAATCGATGTTTCAGGCAAAAGCCCTTCATCAGGAACAGAGGCCGGGAGCCTGCAGAGTGGGGAGATAAATGAGAGGGGGGTGGGGATGGGGAGAAAGTAGCATAGAGTACAATAGGTGAATGGGGTGGGGAAGAAGGCGATAGGTCAGAGTGGAGGATGGGGGAAGGTAGCAAAGAGTACATTGGGTGAATGGGGGAGGGGATGGGGGTGATAGGTCAGAGAGGAGGGTGGAGTGGATAGGTGGGAAGGGAGATAGGCTGTTGGGACAGGTCATGAGGGCGGTGCTGAGCTGGAAGGCTGGAGGTGGGGTGAGATGGGGGAAGGGGAAATGAGGAAACTGGTGAAGTCCACATTGATGCCCTGGGGTTGAAGTGTTCCGAGGCGGAAGGTGAGGCGTTCTTCCTCCAGGCGTCGGGTGGTGAGGAAGTGGCGGTGGAGGAAGCCCAGGACCTGCATGTCCTCGGCAGAGTGGAAGGGGGAGTTGAAATGTTGGGTCACAGGGCGATGGGATTGATTGGTGCGGGTGTACCAGAGATGTTCCCTAAAGTGCTCTGTTAGGAGGTGTCCAGTCTCCCCAATGTAGAGGAGACCGCATCGGGAGCAACGGATACAATAAATGATATTGGTGGATGTGCAAGTAAAACTTTGAATGTGGAAGGCTCCTTTGGGGCCTTGGATGGTGGTGAGGGGAGAGGTGTGGGCACAGGTTTTGCAATTCCTGCAGTGGCAGGAGAAGGTGCCAGGAAGGGAGGGTGGGTTTTTGGGGGGAATGGAACTGACCAGGTAGTCACGGAGGGGATGGTCTTTGTGGAAAGTGGAGAGGGGTGGGGAGAGAAATATATCCCTGGTGGTGGGGTCCGTTTGGAGGTGGAGGAAATGGCGGCGGATAATTTGGTTTATGCGAAGGTTGGTAGGGTGAAAGGTGAGCACCAGGAGCGTTCTGTCCTTGTTACGGTTGGAGGGGTGTGTTCTGAGGGCGGAGGTGTGGGATGTGGACGAGATGCGTTGGAGGGCATCTTTTACCATGTGGGAAGGGAAATTCCGATCTCGAAAGAAGGAGGCTATCTGATGTGTTCTGTGGTGGAACTGGCCCTCCTGGGAGCAGGTACAGCGGAGGTGGAGGAATTGGGAATAGGGGTTGGGAATTTTGCAGGCGGTAGGATGTGACGATTTGTAATCTAGGTAGCTGTGGGAGTCGGTAGGTTTGTAAAAAATGTCGGTGTCAAGTCGGTTGTCATTAATGGGAATTGAGAGGTCCAGGAAGGGGAGGGAGGTGTCTGAGATGGTCCAGGCAAATTTAAGGTCAGGGTGGAATGTGTTGGTGAAGTTGATGAATTGCTCAAATTCCTCGAGGGAGCACGAGGTGGTGCAAAGCAGTCATCAATGTTGCGGAGGAAGACGTGGGGAGTGGTGCCATTGTAACTATGGAATAGACTGGCAGAGCTGGGGCCCATACGGGAGCCCATGGCGACCTCTTTGGTCTGGAGGAAGTGGGAGGATTTGAAGGAAAAATTGTTAAGGGTGAGGACAAGTTCAGCCAAACGAATGAGAGTGTTGGTGGAAGAGTACTGTTGTGGTCATCGGGAGATGAAGAAACGGAGGGCTTGGAGGTCCTGGTCATGGTGAATGGAGGTGTAGAGGGATTGGATATCCATGGTGAAGATGAGGCGTTGGGGGACAGGGAAACGGAGTCTTGGAGGAGTGGAGGGTGTGAGTGGTGTCTTGAACGAATGTGGGTAGTTACTGGACTGGGGGATAGGACAATGTTGAGGTAGGCAGACATGAGTTCAGTGGGACAGGAGCAGGCTGAGACAATGGGTCGGTCAGGATGGTCAGGCTTGTGGATCTTGGGAAGGAGGTAGAACCGGGCAGTGGGGGATCCCGGACAATGAGGTTGGAAGCTGTGGGTGGGAGATCTCCTCCTGAGGTGGTGAGCTTCTGTCTGCTCTGGGAGATGATGGTTTGGTGATGGGAGGTGGGTCATGGTCGAGGGGGTGGTAGGAGGAGGTGTGTTTGAGTTGGCATCATGGCTTCAGCGGTGTAGAGGTCAGTGCACCAGACTTCCACTGCACCCCCTTTATCTGCTGGTTTGATGGTGAGGTCGGTATTGGAGCAGAGGAAGTGGAGGGCTGCACGTTGTGAGGGTGAGAGGTTGGAGTGGGGGAGGGGGTAGATAGGTTGAGGCGGTTAATGTCTCGGTGGAAGTTGGAAATGAAGAAATCAAAGACAGGTAATAGGCCAGCACGGGGTGTCCAGGTCGATGGAGTGTATTGGAGGCCGGCAAAGGGGCCCTCAGAAAATAGGCGGGAGTCTTCATTGTAAAAGTAAGCTCTGAGGCGGAGGTGGTGGAAGAAGTGTTCGATGTCACAGCGTGTATTAAATTCATTGATGTGTGGACGGAGGGGGATAAAGGTGAGGCCTTTGCTGAGGACTGATCATTCGTCCTCAGTGAGGGGGAGGTCAGGGGGAATGGTGAAAACTCGGCAGGACTGGGAGCTGGGACCAAGCGTAGGTGTGGAGCTGGGGGAGGCGACGGAGGCTGTAACTGGAGTGGGTGTGGTGTTGGGGGAATGGGGATGGAGTCATGAGCAGGGGTGGTGTTCCCCTCGTGGTTCTGGGGGCAGAGATGGTGACGGTGGGACCTGGGGGTGGTGTCAGCAGAATGCAGTTGAGTGGCGTTGTTGGGGGGGGAAGTGGTGGCAAACACGGCAGTGGGGGGGCGTGGAAGTCACTGAGTGTGTGACATCAGCGATGATGTGAGGGGCGGAAATGATGTCACTTGTGATGTATGAGGAATTGTGAGGGACTGAAATGGCATTTACTTTATTTTAAGCAATAATTTACTGTCACAAATCTGTTTGACAATGTCGTATTTTAATTAAACTCAGTCCCTTCCTGTTTCTTTCTTTTGGTCTTCATCCACATCTCCATGGTGTTCCAATATTTCAACCTTTCTCTTTGGACTTGGGAATTTCCATTCATCTCAGACCTGTCCCCCTCCTCATCTGTGTCCAATAATAGCACACTGCATAATCCCAGTACCAGAGGAGCCTATCCCAACAAAATAGCTCAGTCCTCCCTGAGTACTGGTAGCAGTGCTCACTGGTCAGAACCACTTCTGATGATACCATTGTGTGATCCTGATACCTTCCTGCACTCTGCTGATATCACTGTCTCTCTCCATGTGGTATCCCTCACTGTGTGGGTCTAATTGCTGCCTCTGTCAGTGTCTCTCACTCTTGCAGCTACTCCAGATCTTGAGCCAACAGCATTCTCCACTCCAGAGGGAAGCAACTGCACAGGCCATGGATGGAGACTGGGAATTTCCAGATCTCTGTGGGACTCAGTGCCATTCTCCATGTGTAACCTTCATTGCATTAGTCTATTTCCCATTCTGTCGACTTCTCTGTCTCCTGTAGGTATTCCTGATGTCTCTGACTCAGCAGAATTCCCAATTCCTGTCTCGTCCATCACCACATTGTAGACAGTTGGTCAGCCAGAGAGAGATGGAGAGGGAGATCAGTAAATCCTGCAGTGAGGTAAGATCACTCACAGTAAACAGCACAGGGAGGAGTTAGTGGACTTTAATTCAGACCCTGAGAGCATGATGTAGGAACAATGCTGGGCAAGGAACATGAGAAAATCCTCAGGCTTCATGATCACCATCTTGTCTGTAAATTCATCTGTTCCACAGAACCCTCCCTATGTCTGTCAGTTTCTCCATTGTCTGTTTCATCGATACCACTTCCCCTATCTCTATCAGTCCCTACAATACTGCTTATCCCTGTCAGCTCCTCATATCAGTAAAACTCTCCAAGTTTCTACCTTTGCCTTTAATCCCGGGTTCTGTCACATCTCTCTTTAACTGAAGAAAAACAACTCTTCAGATCCTTAAGCCATCCTGGTCAGTGTAGTCCTTTCCAGACCTGAAAACCCTCCCTGTCTTTGTGACTTTTTTGAAGTCCTATTACCTTCATGATCTCTGTAGCCTTCCCGTCACGACAACAAAAAAGCTCTGTACCTTAGTAACCTCCTCCAGCCGTTAGACTCCTCCTTGACTCTGGGCACAGTACAGAGTGACCCTGCTTCTCTCATAAATTAGTTTCTGCATTTCTAATGATGATTATGAACTCTTCCTGTCTCTAAAACGCACTCAGTCTCTGTAAACTCTGCTGGTCCCGATTGATGTAATTTTCTTTGGTAACTACAAACCTTTATACCTTTAATCTCCTCCAGACACGACCACAGTTTTTTTCTATAACCTCTATGAGTGATAGAGTCATTGAGATGTACAGCACGGAAACAGACACTTCAGTACAACCCGTCAATGCCAACCAGGTATCCCAACCCAATCTAGTCCCACCTGCCAAATCCTTCTCATTCATATACCCATCCAAATGCCATTTAAATGTTGCATTGTACCATCCTCCACCACATCCTCTGGCAGCCCGTTCCATACACGTACCACCCTCTGCATGCAAAAGTTGCCCCTTAGGTCTCTTTTATAGGACTAGGTCTCTCACCCTAAACCTATGCCCTCGTGTTCTGGACTCCTTGACCCCAGGGAAAAAACTTTGTCTATTTATCCTATCCTATCCCTGCCCCTCATTATTTTGTAAACCTCTGTAAGGTCACCCCTCAGCCTCCGAAGCTCCAGGGAAAACAGCCCCAGCCTGTTCAACCTCTCCCTGTAGCTCAAATCCTCCAATCCTGGCAACATCCTTGTAAATCTTTTCTGAACCCTTTCAAGTTTCACAACAATTCTTCTGATACGAAGGAGACTGGAATTGCACAAAATATTCAAACAGTGGCCAAACCAATGTCCTGTACTGCCGCAACATGACCTCCCAGCTCCTGTACTCAATACTCTGACCAATAAAGGAAAGCATACCAAATGCCGCCTTCACTATCCTATCTACCTGCGACTCTACTTTCAAGGATCTATGAACTTGCACTCCAAGGTCTCTTTGGTCAGCAACACTCCCTAGGACCTTACCATTACGTGTATAAGTCCTGCTAAGATTTGCTAACCTAAAATGCAGCACATCGCATTGATCAGAATTAAACTCCATCTGCCAGTTAGCCCATTGGCCCATCTGGTCCAGATCCTGTTGTAACCCTCTTCGCTGTCCACTATACCTCCAATTTTTGTGTCATCTGTAAACTTACTAACTATACCTCTTATGCTCACATCCAAATCATTTATGTAAATGGCAAAACGTAGAGGGCCCAGCACTGATCCTTGTGGCACTGCACTGGTCACAGCCTCTAGTCTGAAAAACAACCCTCCACCACCACTCTCTGTCTTTTACCTTTGAGCCAGTTCTGTATCCAAATGGCTAGTTCTCCCTGTATTCCATGAGATCTAACCTTGCTAATCAGTCTCCCATGGGGAACCTTGGCGAATGCCTCACTGAAGTCCATATGGATCACATCCACTGCTCTGCCCTCATCAATCTTCTTTTGTACTTCTTCAAAAAGTTCAATCAAGTTTGTGAGACATGATTTCCCACGCACAAAGCCATGTTCACTATCCCACACTAATCCTTGCCTTTCCAAATTCATGTACATCCTGTCCCTCAGGATTCCCTCTAACAACTTGCCCACCGCTGAGGTCAGGCTCACCAGTCATAGTTCCCTGGATTGTCTTTACCACCCTTCTTAAACAGTGGAACCACGTTTTTCGACCTCCAGTCTTCAGCATCTCACCTGTGACTATTGGTGATACAAACATCTCAGCAAGAGGCCCAGCAATCACTTCTCTAGCTTCCCACAGAGTTCTCGGCTACACCTGATCAGTTCCTGGGGATTTATTCACCTTTAACCGTTTCAAGACATCCAGCACTTCCTCCTCTGTAATCTGGATGTTTTGAAAGATGTCACCATATATTTCATTACAGTCTATATCTTCCATATGCTTTTCCACAGTAAGTGCAGATGCAAAATATTCATTTAGTATCTCCCCCATTTTCTGCGGCTCCACACGAAGACCGCCTTGCTGATCTTTGTGGGGCCCTATTCTCTCCCTAGTTACCCTTTTTTCCTTAATATATTTGTAAAAACCCTTTGCATTCTCCTTAATTGTATTTGTCAGACCTATCTCATGTCCGCGTTTTGCCCTGCTGAGTTCCCTCTTAAGTATACTTCCTTTATACTCTTCTAAGGATTCACTCGATCTATCCTGTCTATACCTGACATATGCTTCCTTCTTTTTCTGAACCAAACCATCAATTTCTTTAGTCATCCAGCATTCCCTATTCCTACCAGACTTCCCTTTCACCCTGACAGGAATATACTTTCTCTGGATTCTTGTTGTCTCATTTCTGAAGGCTTCCCATTTTCCAGCCGTCCCTTTAGCTGTGAACAACTGCCTCCAATCAACTTTCAAAAGTTCTTGCCTAATACCGTCAAAATTGGCCTTTCTCCAATTTAGAACATCAACTTTTAGATTTGGTCTATCCTTTTCCATCACTATTTTAAAACAAATAGAATTATGGTCGCTGGCCCCAAAGTGCTCCCCCACTGACACCTCACTCACCTGCCCTGCCTTATTTCCCAAGAGTAGGTCAAGTTTTGCACCTTCTCTAGTTGGTACATCCACATATTGAATAAGAAAATTGTCTTGTACACACTTAAGAAATTCCTCTCCATCTAAACCTTTAACACAATGGCAGTCCCAGTCGATGTTTGGAAAGTTACAATCCCCTACCATACCTACACTATTATTCTTACAGATAGCTGAGATCTCCTTTCAAGTTTGGTTCTCAATTTCCCTTTGACTATTGAGGGGTCTGTAATACAATCCTAATAAGGTGATCATCCCGTTCCTATTTCTCAGTTCCACCCAAATAACTTCTCTGGATGTATTTCCGGGAATATCCTCCCTCAGCACAGCTGCAATGCTATCCCTTATCAAAAATGTCACTCCCTCTCCTCTCTGGCCTCCCTTTCTATCCTCCTGTAGCATTTGTATCCTTGAACATTAAGCTGCCAGTCCTGCCCATCCCTGAGCCATGTTTCTGTAATTGCTATGAGATCCCAGTCCTATGTTCCTAACCATGCCCTGAGTTAATCTGCCTTCCCTGTTAGACCCTTTGCATTGAAATAAATGCAGTTTAATTTATTACTCCTTCCTTGTCCCTGCCTGTCCTGACTGTTTGACTCACTTCTGTTCTCAGCTGTACCCGTCTCAGATCGAGCTCCCAAAATCCTCCCTGTGATTGTTACCACGTCCCATCCCTGCATTCCTCCAAAATCCCTGTAATGTCCTCCCCTTCCTAAAACCCACCCTGTATCTGTCACCTGCCCCAGCTTCCACAACCCTCCATATCTCTGTAAGACACCCCCACCCCACCCACCCCCATCCCAGTTACTACAGCCCCCTGTATCACGAAATGCCAGTAGTCACTCTAATATCAGAGTAAGGTGTGAAAGCAGGAATACTGTACTGGGCTAATGATCAGTCGTGATCACATTGAATGGTGGGACTGACTCTGTAGTCAAATGGCCGATACCTGCTCTTCTTTCCTGTGCTTCTCTATAAACTTATTATCGACATAACCTCCTTCAGTCCCCACAGCCCTCCCTATCTCCATAAACTCTTTCCGTCCCCACGACTCTTCCTATCCATGTAACCTGAATCTTTCCCCACAAACCTCCCTAACTCCATAACCTCCAAAAGGCCCCACGTCCCTCCCTATCTCCATAATCTCATCCTGACCCAACGACCCTGCCGTTCAGAGTAACCTCCTTCAATCCCCATGATCCTCCAGATCTGTGAAACCTCCTTCAGGCCCAACAGCCCTGCAGATCTCTTTGGCCCCTTTCAGGCCCCACATCACTCCCTATCTCAATAATGTTCTTCAGTCACCACTGCCCTCTCTATGTCCATAATCTCATACAGTCCCCACATCACTCCCTATCTCCATAATGTCCTTCAGTCCCCAGGACCTTCCCTATTTCCAAAAACCCTATTACCTACTGACCCTGTGAGCCACCTTTTTAAGATTGATAAACACAAACTCCCATAACCCTTTCTGCTGCCAGTCTGAAACCAAACAGAGTTAGCCTGATAGTAGGTCGGGAGCTGAAATATGTTTGAAAGGATATGTCAATGAACAACAACTGGAACCTTACAAACGTTTTTAATAAAAAGACAATGTGTTTTTGAGCCTGTTGGATTTTCTTTTTATTGATGAGAATATAAATGGCAGAGTAGATACGGGTGTAGGAGTGGTTGTACCGAGGATACGGTTTATTTGAATTTTCAGAAACCATTACACAAGTTTCAATAAAGGCTAAAGAGTAACTTGGTAGAGAATAGGGCACCTTAACTGTCAGGAGGTGGGTGAGCTATTAGACAAAATAGTGTTGTCAGAATTTACTGTGGAGAAAGACATGGAAGCTCCAGAAGTTGGGGAAATAAATAGTGATGTCTTGGAAAGAACCCTCAACAGAGAAGAGAAAGTCCTGGAATCTTAAAACAAATAAAGGTAGATCAATCCTTAGCAGCTCGTTAGGTCGATCCTTGAATATTATGGGAAGCTCGGGAAGAGACTGCAATGTCCCTAACCTAGATACTTCTATTATCAACAAACACAATGAGTTACTGGAAGACTGGAGGGTGGCTAATGCTATTCCATCACTTAAGGTCTGCAGGGAAAAGCCAGGAAATTACAGCCCCGTGAGCCCAGTGATGGGGAAGTTGTTGGCGGAGATTCTGAGAGAAAGGAGCTACATATATTTGGAAAGACAAGGGCTGATTAGAGATAGTCAGCATGGCTTTGTGAGTGGAAAACTGTGTTTCACAAACCGGATTGACTCTTCGAGGAGTTGACCAAGAGATAGATAAAGGCAGAGCAGTCAGCATTGTCGACATGAACTTCAGGAAAGCATTTGACAAGGTTCCAAGGGATGTAGAACATCTAGTCAAGAGGAAGAAGGAAGCTAACTTAAGTTTGAGGAACTAAGGATCAGAAGGAGGGCTCTAGAGAGTTACATGGGGCAGCACGGTGGCTCAGTGGTTAGCACTGCTGCCTCACAGCACTAGGGACACGATTTCAATTCCAGCCCCAGGTGACTGTCTGTGTGGAGTTTGCACATTCTCTCCATGTCTGCGTGGGTTGCCGATAGGTGCGCCGGTTTCCACCCACATCCCAAAGATGTGCAGGTTAGGTGAATCAGCCATGCGTTGTTCAAGAAAGGGAATAGAGATAATCCTGGGAATCACAGACCTGTCAGTCTTCTGTCTATGACGTGCAGATTATTGGAGAGGACTCTGAGAGACAGGATTTATGATTCCTTGGAAAGCCACAGTTTGATTTGAGAAAGTCATCCTGACTTTGTAAGGGACAGGTCATGCCTCACAAATCTTATTGAATCCTTTGAGAATGTGACAAAACACATTTATGGCTCATTGAGAAAGTACAGAGCATGGGATACAGGGAAACCTGCCTGTCTGGATAGAGAATTCCTGGCCCATAGAAGACAGAGGGTGATGACAGATGGAAATCATTCAGCCTGGAGCTCAGTGACCAGTGGGTTTCTGCAGGGAGAGGTCAAAAAAATCTCTGCTCTTTGTGATTTTATGAATGATTTGGATGTGTGAGTGGAAGAGTAGGTAAGTAAGTTTGCCAATGACACGAAGGTTGGTGGAGTGGTGAATAGTGTGGATGTCTGCTGGAGGTTGCAATGTGACATTGACAGGATGTAGAGCTGGACTGAGAAGTGGCAGATGAAGTCAAATCTGGAAAAGTGTGAAGTGATGCATTTTGGAAGGTGAGACTTGAATGCAGAATACAGGGGTAAAGGCAGAACACTGAATAGTGGGGAGGAACAGATGAATCTTGGATTTCATGACCAGAGATCAATCAAATTTGCCACCAAGCTGATAGTGTCGTTCAGAAAGAATATGTTGTATGGGCTTTCATTAGCTGGGCGATTGAGTTTTAAAGCCATGAGATTATGCTAAAGCTCGATAGAGCCCTGTTTCAATTCCAATTAGAATATTGTGTTCAGTTTTGATCCCTTCATTACAGGAAGGATGTGGAAGCTTTAGAGAGGGTAATGAGGAGATTTACCAGGATGCTGCCTGGACTGGAGAGCATGTCTTATGGAGAAAGGTTGAGGGAGCTAAGGCTTTTCTCATTGGAAGAAAGGTGAGGTGTGATTTGGTAGAGGTGAACAAGATGGTGTGAGGCAAAGATAGAGTGAAGAGTGAGAGACCTCTTTATCCCATGGCATACATGGTACAGGGGAGGATAATTGTAAGGTGATTGGAGGATGGGTAAGGGGAAATTTAAGATGTAGGTTCTTTACACAGAGAGTGGTGGGTGGGTGGAACGGGACATTTTAACAGACTCTTGGATAGGCACATGGATGATAGCAAAATGAAGGGTAAGTAAGTTAGTTTGATCTTACAGTCAAGTAAAAGATGGGCATGGCATCATGGCCGAAGGGTCTTGTGCTGTACTGTTCTGTGTTCTACGTTGTCTGGTAAACTGGGTAATAAGCTCAGATCAATGTAAAAGGATATGGCATTCAGGAGGAGCTCGTCCACTGGATACAAAATTGGGCTTGATGGTAGGAGACAGAGGGTGATGGGAGACATGTTGCCTTTCTGACTGGAGACATGTGACCAGCGGTGAAGTGGGTCCCCTGTTGTTTGTTATTTGGATAAATGGTTTAGATGGGAATATTGGTTTTGTCGGAAGTAAGTTTTTTGAGTGACACTGAAATTGTTGGTAAAGTGGACAGTGAAGAAAGTTATCTATGATACAATAGAATGAATAGTACACTGGGATAGTGGGCTGAAGAATAGCAGATAGAGTTTAATTAGATAAATGTGAGGTGTTCCATTTTGGTGAAACAAACCAGGGTGGGGCCTGTACAGTTAATGTTCGGGCCGTGGGTGGTGTTGTCAGTCAGAGACCCAGGGATGCAGGTAGACAGTTCTTTGTAAGTGGTGATACAGGTAGACAGGCTGGTGAAGCAGGCGTTTGGGATAGTTACTTTCTTTGGGCAGAGCATTGAGAGTAGAAGTTGGGATGTCATGTTGTGGCTGTACAGGACATTGGTGAGGCCACCATAAAAGCATTGTTGACCAGTAGGAAGTACTCATCTGGTTCACTAACGTCCTTCAGGGAAGAACATCTGACATTCTAACCTGGTCTGGCCTGCACGTGACACCAGACCCACAACAATATGGCTGACTCTGGCTATACTCTGGGTAATTAGCAGTGGGACAAAGAATGTTGGTCCAATCAGTGACACCCACATCCCATGAATGAATAAGTAAAAATACATATATCCCTCCCACCTCTGCAAACCCCTCCAGCTGCAGCAATCTGTACTGGCTTTGTAACACCGTTCAGACCTGACCACTCTCTGTAAGACTCTCACCACCTTCAGCACCTTCAGCTCTCCCAGTTCCTTTTGTGACATAAACCCTTGACAATTATTCCCTGTTCCATCTGACCTCTTCCTGCGAGCAGACCCTTTGCAATCCCTTCAAAACTTACTCCAAAAACATTCTCTCACTTCAGGATTTTAAGTACTTTTTGGTGAGCCTCTAAGCCCGATAATCTAATATGATACTTTTTACTTGAGTGAGGGACCGATGGGGATTTCTTGCTGAGGATTTGTCTGTTTCAATGGAATGTCCTTTTGTTCAGTGTTTTCCATTGTTCATTGAAGGGCACATATTTCAGTCTGTTTAGCCCATTTACTTTGGTCAGTTCTCCTCTCAAACTCATGTCATTGGTTATTTTTGTTTCTAGTTGTAGCTTGTCCATTCTGTGATTTACTTTAAAACTTTATATTTCTTTAAATTGCACTTTATCACAATTTCCCAGAGGATCTCTCCAGGTGACATTACTCATTCACGAAGTTTCATCACACAATGGTCGCTCTGAGATAGTTATGTCCCTAGCCAGTTGCACAGTTTGTTATTCAAAGAAACACTGAAAACTAATTCTCTGAACTCCTCTTCCAGTATCACTCTTGCCAGTGTGACTGTCCCACATTTTGTGAATATTGATGTTTCCCAAAATTATCACAATGTCTTTGTTAAAAAAAATCCAAGGAGTTCCTGTGTAATGCAGTGATGCCTGTTTGGTGGCTAAAACTGTTCTGCTGCTTGTGTCCTTGGCAAGTAGTAGGCAGAATTTACATTCAGACTGACTCTACTTCATGATCTGAGACCAAATGCTTTCTCTGTGATGCCTTTGGTATCCATTATTGTTAGTGTTACCCATTTGCCTGAGTTTCCGCAAGGTTGTGATCCATTGAATATTTATGTCCACCTTTTGTTCACCCTGTAACCATATCTCTCTGGTGGCTAATCCTCTTTTATCTCAGTGTCACAAATCCATCTGCCTTATTGATAAGACTTCATCCATTCAAAAAAACCATAATTGGCTCTTTCCCACAATTTCCTGTCACAAACCTATTCACGGATCTACAGTTTTAGTTAATCGCTGTCCCATCCTGTTCCTTTCTGATTACCTTCAGCCACATCCCCATACTGTTCCGATGCTTCATCTTTTCCCTTTGGATTTGGAAAGCTCCTTTCACCTGGACCCTATCCCTGCATCCTCTCTGTCAGTTTAAAGCCCTGTCCATAAACCTACTGACATGATTGACCAGGACCCTGGTCCCAGCACGGTTCCAGTGGGACCATCCTATTGGATTTTTTTATAAATCAGGTAGGGGATGTGGGTGTCTCTGGCTGACCAGCCTTTATTGCCCAGCCCGAGCTGCCCGAGAGCTGAGTAGCTTGCTTGGCCATTTCAGAGGGTAATTGAGAGGCAAACACTTTGCTGTGGGTATGTCGTGCCACGTGAGGTATCTGGGTACCATGTGAGGATGATCCGATCTCATTGTCGAAAGGACAATTGGGTGGCACAGTAGCTCAGTGATTTGCACTCCTGCCTCACAGCACCAGGGTCACAGGTTTGATTCCAGCCGTGGGCGACTGTGTGGAGTTTGCACATTCTCCCCGTGTCTACGTGAATTGCCTCCGGATGCTCCGGTTTTCTCCCACAGTCTAAAGACGTGCAGGTCAGGTGAATTGGCCTAGCTAAATTTACCATAATGTTAGGTGTATTAGGTCGAGGGAGATGGGTCTGAGTGTGTTACTCTTGGGCCGAAAGCCCTGTTTCCACACTGTATGGGATCTAATCTAAGGGATTGGGACTTCACCTGCTCAATGGTTGCTCATCCCTGAGCAGTGACACATGAAGCTAAACCCATTCTTCCAACATGATTGTGTGATCCTGAAGTCTTCCAGCACTCCAGTGAGATCACTCAGTCTCTCTCCATGTGGTACCCCTCCCTGTGTGGGTCTAATTGCTGCCTGTGTCAGCATCTCTCACTCTTGCAGTTACTCCATACCCTGAGCTAACAGAATTCTCCACTCCAGAGAGACGCAACAGCACAGGCCAGGAATGGAGTTTGAGATTTTCCAGATATCTGTGGGGCTCATTTCCATTCTCCTTGTGTAACCCTCACTGCATCAGTCTAATTTCCCATTCTGTCTATTTCTCTGTCTCCTGTAGGTACTCAGGAAGTTGCTGACTCAATAGACTTCCCAACTGTTGTGTGTCTCATCCATCACCTCATTGAAGATGGTTGGTCAGGCAGAGAGATAAAGGGAAGGGAGATCTGGAGCCTTCAATACATCCTGCAGTGAGGTAAGATCACTCACAGTGCACAGAGCAGAGAGCAATGAGAGGGCTCCAAACATTGGCTAACAAGACGTGATTTAGATACAGTGCTGGATGGGGAGCACAGTATAGACACACCCCGTGCTCAATCACCACATCTACTTTAACTTATGTTGCACTGAGACAGCTTCGGGAGTTCAGAGTTATCAATCCAGTTCTGTGCTGTCTTAGTGAGCATCAGGACAACAGAGATTAAAGCAGGCCTCCGACGAGAGGTTGGGAATGCTGACTGGGATCTTTCTGTTCTGTGTTCTCCCTCCAATACTGTACTAAGACTCAATACTCTGCAACACTGTATCTGTGGCATGGCTTGTGCACCAGTGTCTTCAGTCATTTGTAACTCCTATAACAGTAATTGTCCCTGTAACCTGCTCCATTCCCGATAGTCCCTCCACATATTTGAAACGTACTGCATTCCAGACGACCATCCCCATCGCTGTAACTTGCTTCAGTGTCGACAACATGCTTTATTTCAGTACTGTAATCCTCTTTAACTGGTCACAGAGCGATACAGCACAGAAACAGAACCTGTGGTCCAACTCCCCAATGCTGCCCATGTTACCTAAACTGAATGAGTCTCATTTGCCTGCATTTGGCCCTTATCTCTTCAAACCTTCTCCTCTCCTTGTACCTGCCCAAATGTATTTTCCATGCTGTAATTGTTCTTGTTTCTCCCATGTGCCTGAGGCAGTCTGTTCTGTCTGTGCACCATCCTCTGTGGATAATGTTCCCCCTCAGCTCCCTCTTTAAATCCTTGCTCTCTCACCTCCTGTTTATACCCTCTAGTTTTGGACTCACCTACCTTTGGTTATTCACCATTCTTAGTGTCGCCCCGTGGCCTCCTCTGCCCAAGGGAAATATTTAGGACAGTATTACAAATATCTCCAACGTATGTAACAAAGTGCTGGCCAATGTCGGCAAATGTGTCAACTGTGGCTTTCCCCACCCTGTCCACCTGTGATGCCATTTCCGAGTAACAATGTAACTTGCACCCCCTGGTCTTTCTCTCTCTCTCTCTCTCTCTCTCTCTCTCTCTCTCTGTTCGACAACCCTGCCCAGAGCCCTTCCATTAACTGTGTTAGTCCTCCCTGGTTTGTCTTAACAAAATACAACACCTGAATTAAACTCCATCTTTCATTCCGTGGTCCACTGGCCCAGTTGGTCAAGATCCCCTTTGATAACCGTATTTACTGCCCACTACACCATTTATTTGATCATCAACAAACTTTCGCACAATCACTCCTATATTTTCAACCAAATCGTTTATGTAGATGATGCACATCAGTGGACCCAGCCCCGATCCATTCTTCAATAATTGAATAAATCCATATTCTTGTCATAGAGCCATACAGCATGGAAACTGACCCTTCAGTTGATACCCACCATGATCTAAAACTAAACTCTTCCCAGCTGCCTGTTGCTGGCCCATATCACTCCAACCCTTCCCTATTCACCTGTTTATCCAAATATCTTTTAAATGTTGTCATTGTACCCACATCAACCCCTTTCTCACGAAGTTCATTCCACACTCAAACCACTCTCTGTGTAGCAAATTGCCCCATATCTTTTTTTTTGAACATCTCTCTCCTCTAACCTTAAAAATGTGGCCCCTCCTCTTGAGACTCCCCCATCCTGAGGAAAAGGCAACTACCATTAAATTGATCTATATACCTCATTTTTTTCATAAACCTTTATAGCATCACGTCTCAACCCCCAGGCTCCAGTGAAAAAAGTCTCAGCCTATCCAGCCATTTTTCCGAACTCAAGCCTTCCATACCCAGCAATATCCTGGTAAATCTCTTCTGAATGCACTGCAGCGTAATAATATCCTCCCTGTTAACTGGGCGACCAGAACTGGACAGAGTATTGCAGAACAGGCCTCACGAATGTCTGTGCAATCTCAACATGACGTCCCAAATCCTCCACCCAATGGACTGAGCAATAGTCAGGCATGCCAAGCACTGTCTTATCCATCCTGTGATGCAAGCTTCAAGGATTATGTACCTGAACCCAGAGGTCCCTCTGCTCTAAAACACTAACTGAAGCCTTAACATTAATTGTATAAACTCTACCCTTGTTTGTTTTACCAAATGCATTACCTCGTATTTATTCAGATTGAATTCCATCTCTAGTTTTTCAGCCCATTCACTCCCTTCATCAAGATCCCTTTGTAATCTCTGAAAACCTCCTTCACTGTCCATGATGCCACCCTCCATCCTGCCAGCCCATCACACATGGCTGTCTGTAGAACACATACCTTTGCTAGGGGCTCCACAATTTCTTCCCTAGTATCCCACAGTGTCCTGTGATACACTTAATCAGGTTCTTGGACTTGCTATAGCTTTGTGTTTTAAAACCTCCAGCACCACCTCTTTTATAACATGCACTCTTTTCAAGTCATAGAGATATACAGCATAGCAACAGACCCTTCAGTCCCCAACTCGTCCAGGCTTCCCAGAAGATCTAAATAAATCCATTCCCTTTTCCAGCATTTGGCCCATATACATCTACACCCTTACTATTCAGATGCCCATCCAGATACCTTTTAAATGTTGTAATTGTATCAGTCTCCATTGCTTTCTCTCTCAGTTCATTCCATACACACATCACCATGTGTGTGAAGAAGCTGTCCCTTCAGTCCCTCTGTAAACCTCTAACCTTAAACTTATGCCCTCTAGTTTTGGACTCCCCAACTTCTGGGAAAAGGCCTTGAATGCTTACCCTATCCATGCCGCTCATGTTCATATAAACCTCTGTCAGGTCATCCCTCAGTCTCCGATTCTCCAGTGACAGTAACCCCAGCTGATTCAGCAACAACCCGGGCAATATCTTGTTAATCTTTTCTGAGCCCTTTCAAGTTTCACAACATCCTTCCTGTAGCAGAGAGACTGGAATTGCAAAGAACTCTAATGTTGGTCTAACGTATTACTCTCATTCCCTGAGATGCCCAGTCTTTCTCCACAATAAGTTCTGGAATGAAAAAATTGTTTAGGATCTTCGCAAATATCCTGCAGTTCCACACATCGATGGCCTCATTGATCTTTAATGGACACTATTTTGTCCTGAGTTACTTATGCACTTTTAATATACTGATACAATCACTTTTGGATTCCCCTTTCCTTCTCTGCTGAGGCTATTTCATTTAGCCTTTCTCCATTCCTGTTTTCTACTCAAAATGTATTCCTATAGCCCCTGTATATCCTCAGGGATCCCCTTGATCCAGCTGGCTATCCCTGACATGTGCCCCCTTTTCCTTGACCAGACCCTCAATAGACAGTCAGTGTTTCCAAATGCTGTCAGCATTGACCTGCCCACAAACAGGAACATGCTGGCGCTGATAGATCAGTTTATCTCACTTTTAAAATATTCTCACTTGCCAAACTTCCCTTTCCCTGTAAGTCATTCCCTTCCCCAATCACATTTTGAAAGTTCCTGACTAATACGATCAAGATTGGTCAGGCTCCATTTTATAACTTGCACTTGTGGACCAGGCCTGTCCTTTTCCAAAGCTGTTTTCAAACTACTAGAACTGTGGTCACTTTGGCAAAACGCTTTCCCACTCATATCTCAGTCCCTTTCCCTACCTTGTTTCCAAAGGGGAGGTCAGGTTTTGCCCCTTTCTCTTTTCAGGCCATTTACATATTGATTGGGAGTTTTCTGGAACACAATTACCAAATTCCTCCCTTACACACTGAACACTGGCAGTCCCAGTCTAGGTTTGGAAAGTTCAAAAACCGTACCATAATAGCCCTATTATTATGGTTGATATTTAAGATGTCCCGACATATTTGTTCCTCAGTCTGCCACAGATTGTTCGGTGTCAGCAGTCCGATCGTATCAAAGTTATGACCCATTCTTATTTCTCAGTTCCACTAACATAGCTTCACTGAGCGATCCCACAGGAATATCCTCTCTCTAAGTACTGCTAGGATGATTCATGCAATCAAAACCCACCACCGCACGTCCTCTCTTGCCTCCCCTTCCTGTAGCATCTCTACCTTGAAACAATGAACTGACAGTCCTGCCCTCCCTCAGCTGTGTTTCTGTAATATCTATAATATCCCAGTCCCATGTTCCAATCCATGCTTTGAGTTCATCTTCCTTAGCTATCTTGCAATGAAATAAATGCAGTTTAATCATCAGTATTACCCCATTTCCTGCTATGTTCTTGCCTGCCTTGTCTGATGAAATTGCTGTCTTTAACTCGTGTACCAGCCTCAATCTTCTTACTGGCCTTACATTTATTTAAGGTCCAAAACACTGCCAGACCAGGTTATATCCTCTCAAGCAGCTCTAACAATTCACCCCACCAGGATATGGGTCCATCTCCCGCTCCCAGTTGAGGTGCCTTTCCCACCCTGACTCCCTGTGCTGACACCTTCAGGGATCTATGGACTTGTCCACCAAGGTCCCTGTATTCCTCAGTACTCCGCAAGGACCTACCGTTCATTATGTCTGTTCTTCGCTTATCGTACCTCCCACAGAGTATTACCTCACTTCAATCACAACTAAATTCCGCTTAGATTATCATCTGATCGATATCGGACAGCAGACAGAGACCATCCCCCTCACTGTGAACAACGCCCTCACCTTTTATGTTATCTGCAAACCGACTAATGATACCTTCTGCTTTCACATCCGAGTTGTTAATGTTCAATGGTTCCTGCACAGATCCCTGTGGTAAACCCGGTGGTGAAAGTATTCTATCCACCAATTTTGTATCCAATTTGCCAACTTGCCTTGGAACCCAGTCCTTTTGGACCAGCCTTCCATGTTGGATCCTGTTTATGGACTTAGTCAAGTCCGTGTAAACCACATCATCTGCACAGCCCTCATCAATATACTTAAGCACCATTTCAAAAAAAACTGGACTGAATTCCTCAGACAGTATCTCCCTCTGCCCAATCCGTGATGACTAAACCGAGTTGATCCTTACCTTTGCAAGTGTCGATTCATCCTCACAATTGTTTCCAATAATGTCCCTCCCGTACTGTCAGACTATCTGCTCTGTAATTACCTGGCCTACCCCTGCTGCCCTTCTTGAACAAAGGAACCACATTAGCGATCCTCCAGTCATTCAGCACCTCCTCTGTGTCCAGCAAAGTATTATATTTATCTACCAGGGCCCCAACATCTCTGGGTAATTAGCATGGGGTCAAAGAATGCTGGTCCAGGCAGTGACACCCACATCCCATGAATGAATAAATAAAAATACATATGCCCCTCCCTACCTCTACAAACCCCTCCAGCTGCAGCAATCCGTACTGACTTTGTAACACCGTTCAGGCCCTGACCACTCTCTGTAACACTCTCACCACCTCCAGCACCTTCACCTCTCCATGTTCGTATCGTGTCAATAAACCCTGACAACGATTCCCCTTCCCATTGCCCTCCTCCTGCTAGCAGACCCATTGCAATCCATTTAAAACTTACTCTAAAACTCTCTCTCACTTCAGGATTTTAAGTACTTTGTGGCGATCTTCTCAGCCTCAAAATCTAAAATAATCCATTTTGTCCTGAGTGAGGGACCGGTGGGGATTTCTTGCTGAGTTTTTGTCTGTTTCAGTGGAATGTCCTTTTGTTGAGTATTTTATACTGTTCCTTCAAATGTTTTCCACTGTTCATTTACAGGCACATATTTCAGTCTGTTTAGCCTGTTTATCTTGGTCAGTTCTCCTCTCCAACTTATGTAATTGGCTATTTTTGTTTCTAGTTGTAGCTTGTCCTTTCTGTGATTCACTTTAAAACTTTATATTTCTTAAAACTGCACTTTATCACAATTTCCCAGAGGATCTCTCCAGGTGACATTACTCATTCACTAAGTTTTATCACACAACAGTCGCTCTGAGACAGTTACGTCCCTCGCCAGTTGCACAATGTGTTATTCTAAGAAACACTGAAAAAACTTCTCTGAACTCCTCTTCTAATATCACTGTTGTCAATGTGATTGTCACAGACTTTGCGAATATTGACATTTCACTAAATGTTCACCATGCCTGTATTAAACATTCCAGTGAATTCCTATTTATTGCAGTGAGGAGCCATGAAATGCTGTTCGGTGGGTGGTCTAAAACTGTTCTGCTGCTTGTGTACTTGGCACGTAGTAGCCATAATTTACATTCAGACTGACTCTACTTCATGATCTGAGGCCAAATGCTTTCTCTGTAATGCCTTTCTTACACATTATTGTTAGCGTCGTCCATTTTGCCTGAATTTGCACAAGGTTGTGAACCATTAAATATTTCTGTTCCACCTTTTGTTCGCCCTGTAACCACATCTCTCTGGTGTCTAAATCCCTTTTATCTCTGTGTCACAAATCCATCTACCTTGTTGCAGAGATTTTTTCCATTAATAAAAAAAACATAATTTACTCGTTCCCACAATTCCCTGTCACAAATGGATTTGCTGATCTACAGTTTTAGTTAAACTTTGTCCCATCCTGTTCCTTTCTGTTGTCTTCGGTCACATTCCCACGCTTCTCTGATGCTTCACGTTTTCTCTTTGGATTTGGAAAGCTCCTTTCACCTGAAGCCTGTCCCTGCATCCTCTCTGTCAGTTTAAAGCCCTGTCCATAAACCTACCAACGTGATTGGCCAGGACATTGTTCCACTGGAACTGTGCTGGGACCAATCTGAATGGATTTTTTAAAAAATCAGGTATGGGATGTGGGTGTCTCTGGCTGACTAGCCTTTATTGCCCATCCCTTGCTGCCCTTGAGCTAAGCAGCTGGCTCACCCATTTCACAGGGTAATTGAGAGGCAAACACTTTGCTGTGCGTATGTCGTGCAGACCACATGAGAGTGAACTGTTGTCTTTCTCTGAAGGTTAAGTGTTTGGATTTTTATCAATACTTATTCATGGATTGTTAATTCCAATTTATAAAACATATATTCATTTAAAAGTCCACGTGGTTAGAAGTTCGAAAGAAGAAGGGGGTGGTCACTTTGTTGGGACTGTATTGAAAACTGTCGTCGACCCAACAGATACCAGAGGAGCAGTTGTGTAGAGAGATTGCAGATAACTATAGGAATAATGGAGGAGTGCAGGCTGGAGATTCTAATATTCCCTGTAGTGACTGGGTCACCTAGAGTATAAAAAGAACTGGACAGAGGGCAATTTTTCAAATGTGTCCAAGGAAGGTTCCTAAATCAATATGCAGCGGGTCCTACTCTACTCAGGCAGGTGCAACACTGGACCTCCCCTCAGAAAACGAGGTCGGGCAAGTGACTGAACTGTCATTCAGAGAGCACTTTGGGTCCAGTGCCCACAACTGTCTTCGTTTTAACATAGTTATGGAAAAAGATCAGCAGGTCCACAGATTGAAGAGGAAAACTGGAACAGGACCAGGTTTGGGGCCAGTAGGCAGGATCTGGCCAGCGTCAATGCCGTGAATTTAAAATTGCACAACGCCCAGTTATACCCCAACTCGCTTTGGAAGCGCTGGTGATCACTGTAACAGATGGAACGCTTAAACCAAATTTCTTTGACATTATATTCCATGACACTGCTATAAATTCTGTGCCTTAGGATTGTGCTCCACAACCACCTGATAAAGAAGCAGTGCTCTGAAAGCTAGTGCTTTCAAATTAACTGGTTGGACTGGAACCGAGTGTCGGGTGATTTTTAACTTTGTACGTCCCCAGTCCGACACCGGCACCTCCATATTATGATTCTAATCAATTGGGTGAGTCTGTTTGAAGGAAAAGGAACAACTGGCAAATGGGAGGCTTTTCAAAGTGTGACCTCAAGAATCCAGGACCAGTATGCCCCATTGGGGTAAAGGGAAAAGCTGGCAGGGTTAGGGATCCTTGGCTGATGAGGGATAATAAGTCTCTGGTCTTGAATGAAGACTGCATGCATTGGGTTTAAGATTTCCGTATCTACATATTCTTAAAGACACGATCAATCTGTGGAGACCCTACAATCCTCTCAGTCCCTGTAATACGCCCAATCTGCAGAAGTCATTCCAATGTCTGTGACTCTTTCAATACAGTTCCTACAAGACCCACTGTCTCTGTGATATCTTTTCATTGCCAGCACCCATCCTGTCAATGTAAGCTCCTCCAGTGTCTCCATCCATGTACTCATTTCCACAATCTTCTCCAGCTCTTACATGTGTAAACATCACCCTCCCCTACAACCCTTCCCACTCTGACCAAATTGGAGGAGGTTACTAATGCTCCCTAATCTGTGAAACTGTCTCCAACCAAAATTGCTGTCTTTATCACTTGGAGAATCTGTCTGATTCCACACCCCCTTTATCTAAATAACCTGCAGAACCTAAGCCTTCCTGTGTCTATAAACATCTTCAGTCACGACTACCCTCCATATGTCTATTTGTTTTTCCAATCTGTACAACCCACTTTATCTCTGTACTCAGCTCCATTCAACTGAAACATTCCTGTCCGTGTAAAACACCCCATTCTACCAACATCCTGTAAACTGCTCTATTCCTCCCAACCTCCCCATCTCCATGAACTTCGGTAGGCCCGACAGCTCTCCACATTTCTGTAACCTCCTGTGGCTCTATGCTCCTCCCTTCCTGTGAATGCACCTCCAGTCCCCACAATTCTCGCAGTCTGGTCATCTGCTCCAGATCAGACCATCGCTGTCTCTGTTACCTCATACAACTTTAGCAACGCCTCCGATTTGTGTCACTTCATTCAGATCGCATCCTCTCCAGCTTCCCGAAACCTCTTGCTGCCATCATAACCCTTGCTATTTAGAACATGGAATCGCACATTCCAGTACAAGCTCTTTCGCCCTCAATATTGTGCTGACCTTTTATCCTACTCTGAAGACTTAACTAACCTACATACCTTACATTTTACTATCATTGATGTGCCTATCCAAGAGTTGCTTAGATGTCTGTCATGTGTCTGAATCTACTACCATAGCTGGCAGTCCATTCCACGCACCCACCACACTCTGTGTAAATAACCTAACAGTCCCGTCCATGCCGACAAGATATCCCAACCCAATCTAGTCCTACCTGCCAGCACCTGGCCCATGTCCTTCTGATATCTCAGCTAAACCTTCCACCAATTGCCTTAAACTGATGTCCCCTTGTGATAGCCATTTCGCCATGGGAAATAGTCTCTGGTTATCCACTCTATCTATGCCCCTCATTCTCTTGTATACCTCTATCAAGTCACCATTCTTCCTCCTTCGCTCTGATCAGAAAAACCCTAGCTTCCACAACCTATCTTCGATGGGTATGCCCTCCAGTCCAGGCAGCATCCTGCTCAATCTCCTCTGCACCGTCTTTAAAGTTTCCACATCCTCCCTAGAATGAAGCGAACAGAACTGTTCACAATATTCCAAGTGTGGTCTAATTGGGGTTCTGGAGAGCTGCAGCAAAAACCTTGCATCTCTTAAACTCAATCCCCCTGCTATGAAAACCAACACACCATCAGCCTTCTAAACACCCTGTCAACTTGGGTGGTAACCTGAAGGACACAGGATCCCTTTATTTCGGCACGCTGCTTTGAATCCTGCCTTTAACCACATAAAGGTTTTCTGCAGAATCCTCCAATCGAAAACTATCCCTACCTTTGGAAGTTCCTCCAGTCCCTACAACACTCATAAACTGTGAAACTTCCTCAAGTCCATATATTCCTAATGTCAGCAAAGTCCTCCCGTCCTGATGTCCCTCAATATCTCTGTAACCCCCACCATCCTCCAGGGCCCTTCTGGGGAGCATTGCAGAGGAAGGGGGAGTTGGAGATTCTGTGCCATGTTACAAGGTATGAAGGGCTGCAGAACCTGGAGGATGGTACAAATGTCGGAAGGGACGTGGGACTTGCAGAAGGTTAGAGGTTCCGGGATTCATTGAGCCTGCAGGATGGGACAGGGGATGGCTAATGGAACCTGCAAGATATTATGATTTGAACCACAGGTAATTTTTGATTCAACCATTCAGCTGATCTTACAGTCATAGAGATGTACAGCATGGAAACAGACCCTTCATTCCAACCCAGCCATTCCGAGAGGATATTCCAACCCAATCTAGTCCCACCTGCCAGTACCTGGCCTATCTCCCTCCAAACCCTTTCTATCCATATATCCATCCAAATGCTTCTTAAATGTTGCAATTGTACCATCTGTAAGATTGGCTGAAAGATCCAATCAAACATGACCTGTGGTTCAAATCATAACATCCTCCAGGTTCCACAACCCATTCATGGTCCCATCCTGCAGATCAGATATCCCAACCCAATGTCGTCCCACCTGCTAGCATCCGGCCCATCTCCCTCTAAACCCTTCCGATTCATATACCCATCCAGATGCCTTTTAACTATTGCAGTTGTACTAGCCTCCACCACTTCCTGTAGCAGCTCATTCCATATATGTACTATCCGCTGTGTGAAAAAGTTGCCCCTTTTTATCTTTTATATCTTTCTATTCTCACCCTCAACCTCTGGACTCGCACACCCCAGGAGAAAGACTTTGTCTATTTACCCTATCCATGCCCCTCTTGATTTTATAAACATCTATGAGGTCACCCTCAGCCTCCGACTCTCCAGGAAAAACAACCATCACCTGTTCAAACTTTCCCTATAGCTCATCCCTGGCAACGTTATTGTAAATCTTTTCTGGAGCCTTTCAAGTTTCACAAAATCCTTCCGATCGGAAATAGAACAGAGTTGCATGCAGCATTCCAAAAGTGGCCTAACCACTGTCTTGTACAGCCGCAACATGACCTCCCAACTCCTGTAATCAATACTCTGACCAATAAAGGAATGCATACCAGCGCCTTCTTCGCTATCCTAACTACCAGTGACTCTACTGTCAAGGAACTCTGTATTTCATTTGAATAATTGCATAGACTGGTAGAGTGGTCAGAGGTCTTCTGGGTAATGCTAGTTCAGTCTAAGTTGGTAGGCAAAGCCAGAGAAATATTTGCAGCGATGTCTGATGAATGGTCGAGAGATAATCCACATGTCAAACAGGCTATTTTAAGTGCTTATGGATTGCTTATGAAACGGAAGCCACTACAATTCCCTCTACTGTACCATCGCTATCTGTCAAATCTCCTTCAGGTCTATATCCTCCGAATTGTTGAAACCCACTCTCACCATTGTAATTCCCATTATTTCCTAACATTGTTGAGTCTCTAAAAGCTTCCCTATCAGGTTAATCTCTTCCACTGCATACAACACTCCTAGCCTGTGTAATCTCTTCAATTCCTTCAGTTCCTATATACCTATCTATAGGTGTAAAAACAATGACTGCAGATGCTGAAAACCAAATACTGGATTTGTGGTGCTGGAAGAGTACAGTAGTTCAGGCAGCATCCAAGGAGCAGCGAAATCGACGTTTCGTGCAAAAGCCCTTCATCAGGAATAAAGGCAGTGAGCCTGAAGCGTGGAGAGATAAACTAGAGGATGGTGGGGGTGGGGAGAGAGTAGCATAGAGTACAATGGGTGAGTGGGGCAGGAGATGAAGGTGATAGGTCAAGGAGGAGAGGGTGGAGTGGATAGGTGGAAAAGAAGATAGGCAGGTCGGACAAGTCCGGACAAGTCAAGGAGAGAGTGCTGAGCCGGAAGTTTGCAAGGAGACAGTGCTGAGCTGGAAGTTTGCAAGGAGACAGTGCTGAGCTGGAAGTTTGCTTTGTGGTCATTGTATCGTCATTGAAATCTGCAAAAGGCTCTGTTCACTGTAGCACATCCTATGCTCATAAGTAAATCTGGTCTCTCACAAGACTCTCTATCACTCTCTTCTCCAGTCTCTACAAGCTTCCCTATCCCTGTCGTATCTTGCAGCATGCACACCACTCACTCACTCTGACATACCTTCCAGTGCATAAATTCATCTCTCCTTCTAACTGTATTCAGTCTACAACTTCATCCCTGTCTGTGCAACATCCTCCAGTCCATATACTCCTCTCTATTGCTGCAACATTCTCTAGTCTATATTATCTTCCATGTGCTTGCAACATCCTCCAGTCCATATACTCCTCTCTATTGCTGCAGCATTCTCCAGCTTATATCATCTTCCATGTCCTTGCAACATTCTCCAGTCCATACTACCCACCCTTTCCCTGTAATATTCTCCAGTCCATACCATCCTCCGTATCACTGTGATATTCTCCAGATCCCACAGCTGTTGTTAAATGTACGGCATCCTGGAATGCTGTGAATGTTTCTCCGACCTGATCAACATACGCCATGAAACGATCAACAGCCCTATACACATCCCTTTCTCTGGAATCTAATCAAAGACGCTTCTTCTCTCTAACTTCCTCCAAACAATAAAATGTTTTCTCTCATTCGGTAGCAACTGTAACTATGTTTAACCCTGCAACATTTTCGCGCCCCCAAACATCTCTCCCAGTCTATGACCGCTAATCATCCTTCAAAGGCCCTCTCTCAGTGACACACGCCATGCATTTGCAACAAGGCAGATGGAATGACAGCATTAACTGAAGGGAACAGATATGATCGAACTGTTATTGTGGAGGTGTGGCTGCAGAATGATCATGACAGCAATGTGATTATTGAGGGGTTGTAGGGATTTAGGCAGGATCAGCAAAAACCAAACAAGGTCCCGTTTTGTTATGAAGAAAGGACGCAGTCAGTGCATTAGTGAGACATCCAATTTAATCTGGGAATCAAAATATAGAGTCATTTTGAATGTACAGCCTCCAAATATCAAGGGGGATCTGGAAGATTAAATCACAATCCATACACGTTGTTAAGTTGGATGCAATATTTTCTTTGTAGACAGAGGCATGTGGAGTGGTCAATTTCTGATTGCACGTCTGTGGCCAATGCTGTTTCACAAGGATCAGTGCTGCGATGTCTGTGTGCAATTTATATCTGTGATTCAGATGAAAAGGTCAGCAGTTTGAGTGGTAATTTTGCAGTCGACATTTGGAAAGGCATGTAATGATTAGGGATAGTTAGGGGAATTGTGGATAGTGAGGAAGAGTGTTCAAGGTTGCAGCAGTGTGTAGATCAGCTGGAACGCTGGGCAGAGATGTGGCAAATTGGATTTCATCGGGACAGGTGTGAAGTGATGCATTTATGAAGTCAAATGGAAGAGAGAAGTACACTAATTGACTTGTTGAAAACATTGATAAACAGAGAGACGTTGGAAGCAAATCCATAACTCCCTAAAAATAACAACACAACAGGATGTGGTGGTAGAGGGGGAGCATGGTATGCTTACCTTTATTGGGCACAGTATTGAGTACAGACGTTTGCATGTCATGTTGTGACCGAATGAAACTTCATTCGGCCATGTTTGGAAAGTTGTGAGTCGTTCTCATCGACACACCACAGGAAGGATGTGGAGGTTTTGGGGAGGTTGCAACAGAGGGTTGGCAGAATATTGCCTGGATGAGAATCTGTTTACTGTAAGGAGGTTGGATGCAGTTGGATTGTTTTGCGTGAGTATCGGAGACTGAGGGGTGACCTGGTACAGGTATATAGCATTAGGAGAGGCATGGAAAGCCTTTGACAGGATATCGCATACATATATGAGGGATGTCCTCTCCAAAATGGGCTTTGGGGAGGGAATCGGAAATTGGATCAGACTGCTCTACACCTACATTGTCAGTGCAGTCTCAATCAATGGGTGGGAATCAGATAGCTTCCCTGTAAGATCTGGAGTCAGGCAGGGATGCCCCCTCTCACCAGCCTTGTTTGTGTGTTGCATAGAGCCATTTGCTGAATCCATCAGGAAGGATGCGAGCCTGAGAGGGGTGACTATTCCTGGCAGCGGGGGCCTGCAGGTTAAGGCCTCCCTGTACATGGATGACGTCGCTGTTTTCTGCTCGGATCCGCTGTCCGTGCACAGACTCGTGTGCATCTGCGATCAGTTCGAACGGGCCTCGGGGGCCAAGGTAAACCGAGGCAAGAGCGAGGCCATGCTCTTCGGGAACTGGGCCGACCAATCCTCTATCCCCTTCACCGTCAGGACTGACCACCTGAAGGTGCTGGGTATTTGGTTCGGGGGGGCTGGGGCGTGCGCCAAGACCTGGGAGGAGCGGATCAGGAAGATGAGACAGAAACTAGGCAGATGGGGGCAACGGTCGCTCTCCATCGCGGGAAAAAACCTGGTCATCAGGTGTGAGGTCCTCTCAGTATTGCTATATGTGGCACAGGTCTGGCCTATCCCCAGGACCTGTGCCGCCGCAGTCACCCGGGCCATCTTCCAATTCATTTGGAGATCAAAGATGGACCGGGTCTGAAGAGACTCTATGTACAAAGACCGGTGCAATGGGGGAAAAAACACGCCCAATGCCACCCTCACCCTGATGGCCACCTTTGTGTGTGGCTGCATCAAGCTGTGTGTGGATCCCCGGTACGCAAACACCAAGTGTCACTACGTACTGAGGTTCTACCTGTCGCCGGTGTTGCGAAGGATGGGCCTGGCCTCGCTTCCGCGAAACGCTCCGAGTAGTTGGACCGTTCCGTATCACCTGTCCTTCGTGGAGAAATTTATAAGGAAAAACACCTTTGACCACAAGTCCATCAGGAAGTGGTCAGCACGTCGCGTCCTTGAGACCCTTCGGGAAAAGGAGAGGGCGGATCCTGTCGAGCGGTTCCCTGAGCAGACTGTCAAAGCCATTTGGCAGAATGCCTCATCGCCAGAACTTTCCAACAAGCACCAAGACGTGGCTTGGCTGGTGGTGAGAAGGGCTCTGCCTGTGAGATCCTTTATGCACGCCCGGACTCTCTGCCGCACCGCACGCTGCCCTCGAAGTGGCTGCGGGGGGGACGAGACTGTCACACACCTCCTTCTGGAATGTGCCTATGCAGAGGAAGTCTGGAGAGGAAAGCAGTGGTGCTTGTCGAGGTTCGTCCCGAGCAGCGCCGTGACGCGGGACTCCGTGCTCTACGGCCTGTTCCCTGGGACTCACACCGAGACGAACATTAACTGTGCCTGGAGGATCATCAACTCGGTGAAGGACGCTCTCTGGGCGGTCCGAAACCTGTTGATCTTCCAGCTGAAGGAGTTGACCCCGACCGAGTGTTGCAGACTGGCACATTCCAAGGTCCAAGACTACGTGTTGAGGGACGCGCTGAAGCTTGGGGCAGCTGCCGCCAAGGCGCGGTGGGGAAAGACCACCGTGTAAGATCGGCCTGCCGAAAGAGGAACAGGGGGCCCATACAGAAGTTTTTTTTTGGGCTCTGCTGATGCCTCAGCCAAATATATGTATATATACAAGATTGAAAAATGCACAGGATTGTAAAGGACAAGGATAAAGTCGAATCTGTGTTTGTAAATATGGACGTATGTATGGCATGATCCAATGTACAGACCATTAAATCATTTATGAATAAAGTATATTTTTGAAATTAAAAAAAATGGATAGTGTGGATAGTTGGAATCCTCCTTCTAATGTAGAAATATCAAATACTAGGGCGCATCGGTTTAAAGTGTGAGTGAGAAGTTTTAAGTGAGATGAATGAGGCCAGTTGTCTTTACCGAGAGAGTAGAAGCTGCTCACGAGGTGGGAGAGGTGGCCACAAGAGCAAACATTTGAAGGGCATATAGAAAGGCAGAGAATAGAGGGATATCTCCCATGTGCAGGCAGATGGGATTAGTTGAGAATAGCATCATGGTCAGCACAGCCATGGTGGGCCGAAAGGCCTATTACTCTGCTGTCCTGTTCGATTTTCTAACTTAACGACATCTAACCTGTCAAAGCCCCTCCAAATCCTGGATGTTTCATTCAATTTCTCTCCCATTCTTCAAAACCCCAATAGGTATAAGGTCAATCTACTCCACCTCTTCTCATTGAAAAATCCCGCCATTTCCAGGATCAGCCGAGTGAACCTTCCCTGCTCTGCCTCCAACACAAGAATGTCTTTCCTCAGGGCACACATACTATTCATTATAATCTAGGTGTGGTCTGACTTGTACCTTGCATCGTTTTAGCAAGACCTCCCTATATTTCGACTCCATTCCCTTTGTAATAAATGACAACATTTGGTTTGCCTTCTCTATGACCTGCTGATCCTGTAAGCTACCTGTTTCAGATTGATACACAAGGATTCCCAAAACCCTTTGTGCAGTCAGTCTGAAACCAAATGGTGTTAGCCTGACAGCAAGTCGGGAACGTGCTGGAATATGCTCTAAAGGATATTATAATAAATGATAACTAGATTCTTAGAAACAATGGGAGACGCATGATTTTATAAAAGGGGAATATTTTTAAATCTGTTGGATTCTATATTTTGGTGTGACCTTAAATGGCAGAATAGATAAGGGTGAGGTAGGCTAGTTGCGGTAGAGGGATATCTGAAATTTCAGAAGCATTTTGACAAGTTTCAACCAGGGCTAAAAATTCGCTCGTGAGAGAATAGGGCCCCTGAAAGGTCAATGAGGCTGTCTGTGTGGAATCACTGCTTATGGGGGAGATACTGAACAAATATTTTGTGTTCGGATTTACTGTGGAGAAAGACATGGAAGCTTGGGAACTTAGGAAAATACATAGGGATGTCTTGAAAAGAGTTCACATTGGAGAACTGGAGGTGCTGGATGTCTTAAAATGCAATAAATTAGATAAAACCTTGGGACATGATCAGATGTATCCCAGCGCCTTGTGAGAAGCGAGGGAGGAAATTACAGGGGCCCCTCCCAGAGATATTTGCATCATCAACAGCCACTACAGACCAGTGAGACTGATGGCAGAGATGGTAAGTTGTTGGAGGAGATTCTGAGAGAAACGATCATCATGCCTTTGGAAAGGTAAGGACTGATTAACGATCGTCAGCATGCCTTTGTGCATGGAGAATCATGCCTCAAATGTGAGTATGGAGATAGATAAGTGAGAGATCAAAGCAGAGCAGTACATGATGTCCACATGAACTTTATCAAGCCCTTTGACAAGGTTCTGCATGACTGACTGGATAGTAAGTTTAGATCACCCATAACCAGGGAGCGCTCACCAACTGGGTACAAAACAGATTGACGGGAGGAGACAGAGCATGTTCATGGAGGGTTGCCGCTCAAACTGCAGGCCTGTGACCAACGGTGTGCCATGGGGTTCGGTGCTGGGTCACTGTTGTGCATCATTTATATAAACAGTTTGGATGATAATACAGGAGCCATGGTTAGCAAGCTTGTGAGTGAGACTGAAATTGATGATAATGTGGACAGTGATGAGGGTTATCGAGGAGTACAATGGGATCAACACTACTGCTGGACCAGTGAGGTTAGGAATAACAGGTGGAGAAGTAGTGTTGTATTGTGGTAAAGCAGACTATGCTGGACTTGTACAATTAATGTTTGGGCCCTGGGTATTGTTGTCAATCAGTGACCCAGTGATGCAGGTACACAGTTTTTTGAAAGTAGCGTCACAGGTAGACAGGCTGGTGAAGCAGGTGTTTCAGATGGTTACCTATCATTGGGAGGAGCATTGAGATTAGGAGTTGGGATGTCATGGTGTATCTGTACAGGACATTAGTGAGACCACTGTATATGCATTGTTGATTATCTGGTAAAAATCAACTTGTTCACGTATGTCCATTAGACAGGGACATCTGGCATTCCTGCCTGGTCTGGCTCACATGTGACTCCAGTCCCACAGCAATATGGCTGACTCTGAGCTGCGTCTAGGCAATTAGCAGTGGGGTAATCTATGCAGGTCCATCCGGTGACATCCTCAGGCCATGAATGAATCAATGAAAATCCAGATGTCCAGCCCTACCTTTGCAAACAGCTCTATCTGCAACAATTCGTACTGGCTTTGTAACATTGTTCAGGCCTTTGCCCATCTCTGTAACACCCTCACCACCTCCAGCACCTTCAATTCTCCTTGTTCCGATAATCTGATTAAACGCTGACAATGTTTCCTCTTCCTACTGCACTCCTCCTGCTCGGAGACTCCCTAGCAATCTCTTCAACAAATGTGTCAACATTTCTAAATCTTGGCTTCTTCAGAATTGATAGTTTTTCTTTTCATCTCTTAATCAAATCTGATAAGTCCTGGACCAAGTTCGTCCAAAGTCGGGGAGGAGCATTGGGAAGGTGTCGAGCACATTGAGACTTTCTGTGGGGAAAACGGGAATCCAGGAGAAAACAGCACAAGGAGCGCGCTGTCATATCAACACCCCACCCAACCCCTTCCCACGGCCACCTTCTGCCCCAAGTGTAACAGAATCTGTGGAAGAGAGTCAGCTTCGTCTGTGACCCACCGCCAAAGAGATGATGAGATAGGAAGGTTGAATCCCTTCCCAATTATCCCAGCGCCTTTGTTACAAATTCAAACAATTCCCTGTTAATGCAGTGTCTAATAATGTGCTATCACTCAGTATCCCTCGCTGTGTCAGTCTATTTGCTGCCTCTGCCAGCATTCCTTCCTCGTACAGATGGTCTGAGATCCTGAGTCAACAAAATTGTCCACTCCAGAGAGACGCAGCAGCACAGGCAAGGGATGGAGACTGGGATTTTTGAGATCTCTGCTGGACTCTGCATGTGTTATCCTCATTGCTTCAGTCTAATTTCCCATTCTGTCTATTTATTTCTCATGCAAATAATCAGGATGTTCCTAACTCCTGTCTCATCCATCACCTCATTGAAGCTGGTTAGTCAGCCAGAGAGAGATGGAGAGGGAAATCTGGAGCCTTCAGTAAATCCTGCAGCCGGTAAGATCACTCACAATTAGCAGCACAGGGTGGAGGAAGTAGACTTCTAAATTCAGACCTGAAAGACTGGACATAGATCCAGAGCTGGTCAAGGAACAGGAACATTCTAGGTTTCATTCGCACCATCTTCTGAGGGTCCTGCTTTCACCTCTGCTGTACTGCTCCTCGTTGCGACAGCACAGGGGATCGCAGGCATCAATCCTGACCCATACTGTATTCGTGATCTCAGTAATATCCTCCAGTCCCGATAATCCTTCCTCTCTTTGGAATCTCCTCTCGTCCACACCACACCTCTGTCTTTGTCTCTGTCAGGTTCTCCAATCCCTAACACACTAATTCCTAACCTTCTCCAGTAGATACGAAATTCCTTCATCCCTTTAAACCCTGAAAGTCCTGTCTATCCCTGTAAGCTCCTCCTACCAATACCACCCTCCATGTCAATGTATTTTTTTTTAAACTCTCCATCGGATCCTACCTATGTAATCTTCTCCAGCTCCTACAACCCCTCCTTAGCTGTGAAAAATTTGTAATCTCCTTATCCTTCTTCAATTGTTTGATCTTTACCTTGTTAAATCTCATCCTCATTCCCGACACCATACCCCTCCCGACCACAGGAATCTCTTTCACTTTGTGCAACCCTCCCCATTTGTGTAACTGTCTCCAACCCAGTAACCTGGCATTCTCCATTGCCTTCCTATCTTTGTCGCCTCCAGAGCCTAGAAGCCTTCTTATATCTGTAAACGTCTTCAGTCACAACAACCTTCCATATCTCTGTTAGTATACACAATAATGTCCTAGATGAAACAGCCCCTGTCTGTGCCTCTCAGTCTGCCTGCCTCTTCCTTTCTCCATCCCTATCCCTTTCTCCAGAATCTAATCCAGCTCCCTCTATCTCTGAAAATTTCTCCAATCCCCAAATCTCTTTGTCCCACTGACATTCTTGACCAGATGTAACCCTGTTTAATTTCAATATCCTTGAGCCCCTGTCAGCCCCTCTACCTCTGTAACCTCTACGCATCTGTTCAACCCCCCACTACTGAGGAATGACTCTCTGTATTCGCCATGAGGCAGATGGAATGACAGTGAACAGATAGGATCGAACTGTCTTTCTAGAGATTTAGCTGCAGAATGACCATCGCTGGGAGGTGAACACTGAAGGGTTGTTGGGATAGAGTCCTAGAGTCAGAAAGATGTACAGCATGGAAACCGACCCTTCGGTCCAACCCATCCATGCTGGGCAGATATCCCTACCCAAACTAGTCCCAATAAGCAAACTAGGCAAAAAGCCAACAAGCTGTGAACGAAGGATGAGGTTAATGCATTAATGAGACAGTCATGTGGATCTGAAGGTCAAAAGTGGAACTGAGAATAAGCAAGCAGCAGCAACTGTTAGCAGGAATTCTTTTGTAGGCACCAACCAGTGATGGAAATATCAATATGGTTACAGTCAGGACACTGAATGTACTTGTAGCAAGGATGGTACAGTAACCGTATGTGACAGTGGTATCCATGCCGACTGATACAGCAATGAGTATCAGGAATCCTGGATTGGATGTGAACTGGTTTTCTATGACATATCATATTTGTAGATCAAATGCTGTGTAATAATAAATATCCAATAATCTCATTTTAAAGGAGTTTTGTGAGCAGAGACCCATAATATTATGCAGGTTATATTGAGTTTGTGCTCAAACCATGAGATGTAGGAGGGGAATGAGGCCATTTGGCCCATTGAGTATGCTCTGTCCTTCAATCAGATCATGGCTGATCTGATACTCTTCAACTCTACTTTCCTGCCTTTTCCACAAAACCCTTGTTTCCCTGATTCATTAACATCTGCAGGAGGTTACAGAACAGTTGGAGAGATGGACAGAAATGGCAAATTGAGTTTAATCTGGACAAGTGTGAGATGATGTCCAATTCAAGAAGAACGTTAGCATACTGAGGGATATTGATATACAGAAGGATCTTGGTGCAAGTCAGTAACTCCCAGAAAATGGCAGCTGAAGTGTTTCAGATGGGAAAGAAAGCAGATGGAGTAATAGCCTTCATCAGTCATAATGTTAAGTATAGTGGTTTGCATCTGTTTTGTAATTGTATAAAATGTTTGTTTGGCCACATTTGGTGAACTGTGTGCAGTTCTCACCTCCACACAATAGAAAGGATGGGGCGGCTTTGGAGAGGGTGTAAAAGGGGTTTATCAGCACGTTGCCTGTGTTAGCGTTTTTAAGGGTGTGTTAGGTGTAACAGGAAATTAAACAAAGTTGGATTGTTTTGTGAGAGTATCAGAGGTGACCAGGAACAGGAATATAACATTTGGAACAGGGATGGATAATGTAGATAGTCAGAATCTCTTTTCCAATGTGTAAGTTTCAAATACTAGAGTGCATAGGTTTAAGGTGAGAAAGAGGAAGTTTAAATGAGATGTGTGAGGCAAGTGTTTTTTTTCACATAGAGAGTGGATGTTACCGAGGGAGGTCGTAGAAGCAGAAGTGAGTTAAGTTTTGAAGTGGGATTTAGACAGAAACATGAACAGGCAGAGAATAGAGGGATATGGACCATGTGCAGGCAGATCGTATAAGTTAGAATAGTATGTTGGACAGCAAAGACGTGGTGGGCCGAAGGGCCTGTTTCTGTGCTCGACTGTTCTATTTTCTAACTTCCCAGCATCTGCCCGATCAGACCCCCTCAGAACCTTGGATGTTTCATTCCATTTCTCTCTCATTATCTAAACTTCAATCGATTCAACCTCCACGTCCTCCATCTCTTCTCATTAGAAAATCCCTGCATTCCCAGGATCAGCCGAGTGAACCTTCTCGGGACTGCCTCCACTGCCTTTCCTTCGGGCACTCACACTGTTCACAATATTCGAGGTGTTGTCTGACTTTTACCTTGCATAGTTTTTGCTAGACCTGCCTATTTTTAAACTCCATTCCCTCTGTAATAAATGTCAGCCTTTGATTTGCCTTCTCTATTACCTGCTGACCCTGTGAGCTACCTTTTTCAGATTGATAAACAAGAACTCTCTCAACCCTTTCTGCTGTCAGTCTGAAACCAAATAGTGTTAGCCTGACAGTAAGCCGGGAGCATACGGAAATTATTAGAAAGGGTATATCAATATACAATAACTGGCCACTTTGAAAGCCAATTGATTAAAAGAGAATTTGTTTTTGAGCCTGTTCAATTTAATTTGTTGGTGTGAATATAAGTGGCAGAATTGCAATTGTGTAGGAGGTTGTGGTAGTACGGGGGACATGGTGTATTTGAATTATCAGAAGCCTTTACGCAAGTTTCAATAAGGGCTAAAGAGTAACTTGGTAGAGAATAGGGCCCCTTAAAGATCAATAAGGTCACCCATGTGTGGAACCAGAGGAAATGGGTGAGATGTTAGACAAAATATTCTTGTCAGTATTTACTGTGGCGAAATACATGGAAGCTCGGAAACTTGGGGAAATAAATAGTGATGTCTTGGAAAGAATCCTCACCAGAGAAGAGAAAGTGCTGAAATCTTGAAACAAATAAAGGTAGATCAATCCTCAGCAGCTCATTAGGTCGATCCTAGAATATTAATGGAAGCTCGTGAAGATATTGCAGTGTCTCTAACAGAGATATTCATATTATCAACAGGCACAGTAAGATGTTGGAAGACTGGAGGGCGGCTAATGCTGTTCCATCGCTTTAAGGACTGCAGGGAAAAACCAGGAAATTACAGTCCAGTGAGCCCAGTGATGGGGAAGTTGTTGGAGGAGATTCTGAGAAAAAGGAGCTTCTTACATTTACAACGACAAAGGTTGAATCGAGATGGTCAGCATGGCTTTGTGAGTGGAAACCATGTTTCACAAACCGGATTGACTCTTTGAGGAGGTGGCCAAAGATAGATGAAGGCAGAGAAGCCAACGTTGTCCACATGGACTTTAGCATCTAGTCAAGAGGAAGGAGGAAGTTTACGTAAAGTCGAGGAAGCAAGGATCATACAGGGCTCAAGAGAGTTGCATTGGGTGGCACGGTGTCTCTGTGGGGAGCACTGCGACCTCAAAGCACCACGGGCTCCATTTCGATTCCAGCCTCAGGCGACTGTCTGTGGGGAGTTTACACATTCTTCCCGTGTCTGCATGGTTTTCCTCCAGGTGCTCTGGTTTCGCCCCACAGCCCAAAGATGTGCAGATTATGTCACTCAGCCATACTAAATTAACCATAGTGTTCACGGATGTGTGGGTGTGGTGCATTAGTCAAGGCAAATGGAGAGTAATAGAGTGGGGAGTGGGGCTGGGTTGGATACTGTTTGGAAGGTTGGTATGGAGGTGTTGGGCCAAATGGTCCATTTCGACACAGTAGGGATTCTCAGAAGGTACCAGGAAGGAAACGTGGAATGGACTTAGGGCAACTAGAAGGGGACGTGAAAAAGCATTGTTGGGAAGGATTAAGGAAAACCGTAAGGTATTCTCGACATATGGGAGGAACAAGAGCATGGCCAGATTGAGGATAGGGCTGGTCAGGGATAGTGGAAGAAAGTTGTGCCTGGAGTCACAGGAGGTAGGCGAGGTCCTTAATGAATACTATGTCTCAGTATTCACTGCTGAGAGGGACCTTGTCATTTGTAAGGACAGCGTGAAACAGGCTGATGTACGTGAATAGGTGGATGTTAAGAAGGAGGATGTACTGAGAATTTTGTAAAAGATAAGTCACTGAACCAGACTGGATGCGTCCAAAGTTACTACACCAAGCAAGGGAGTGGATTGCTGCGCACCTGGGTGATGACCTTTGCACCCTCACTGTCCACTGGAGTCGGACCAGATGAATGGAGGCAGGAAAATATTATTCCCTTGTTCAGGAAAGGGAATAGGGATAATCCTGGGAATTGCACACTTGTCAGTCTCATGTCTGTGGTGTGCAGATTATTGAGAGGATTCTGGGAGACAGGATTTATTATTCATTGGAAAACCATAGTTTGATCAGAGATAGTCAGCATGGTTTTGTCAGGGGCAGGTCATTCCTTACAAGTCTTATTGAATCTTTTGAGTATGTGACGAAACACCTTTATGGCTCATTCAGAAAGTATGGAGGCATGGGATACAGAGAAACCTGTCTGTCTGGATACGGGATTACTGGCCCACAGAAGACAGAGGGCGATAATAGAAACCATTCATCCTGGAGCTCAGTGACCAGTGGTTTTCCGCAGGGAGTGGTTACAGGACCTCTGCTTTTTGTGATTTTATGAATAAGTTGGATGTGTGAGTGGAAGAGTCGGTTAGTAAGTTTCGCAATAACACAAAGTTTGGTGGAGTGGTTGATAGTGTGGGGGGCTGTTGTAGGTTGCAACGGGACATTGACAAGATGCTGAGAAGTAGCAGATGGAGTTCAGTCTGGAAAAGTGTGAAGTCATTCTTTTTAGAAGATTGAATCTGAATGCACAATTCCTGGTTAATGGTAGGATCCTTGGCAGTGTGGAGGAACAGATCCATAGATCCCTCAAAGTTGCCACCCAAGCTGATCGGCTTGGTAAGAAGGAATATCATTAGTATGGGGATTTCATTAGTTTGGGGATTGGGTTTTAAAGCCGTGAGGTTATGTTGCAGCTCTATAGAGCCCTGGTTAGACCCCCGTGGGAATATTGTGTTCGGTTCTGGTCCCTTCATTACAGGAAGGATGTGCAGGTCTTAGAGAGGGTAAAGAGGAGATTTACCAGGATGCTGCATGTACTGGAGAGCATATCTTATGAAGAATGTTTGAAGGAGCTCAGGCTTTTCTCATTGGAGTGAAGAAGGATGAGGGGTGACTTGGCAGTGGTGAACAAGGTGATGAAAGTCAGAGATAGAGTGAATAGAGACAGATTTTTTACCCGGACATAAATAGCTATTACAAGGGGTTATAATTTTCTGGTGATTAGCGGATGCTTAATGGGAGATTTCAGAGTTAGGCTCGTTCCATACAGAGTGGCGTATGTGGAATGCAGTGCCAGCGGTGGCAGTAACATTAGATGCATTAGGGACATTTAATATACTTCTCGATAGACACATGGATGATAATAAAATGAAGGGAATGGAAGTTAGAGTCGTAGAGATGTACAGCACGGAAACACACACTTCAGTCCTACCCGTCCATGGCGACCAGATATCCCAACCCAATCTAGTTCCACCTGCCAGCACCTGGTCCATATCCCACCAAACCCTTCCTATTCATATACCCATCCAAATACCTCTTAAATGTTGCAATTGTACCAGCCTCCACCACTTCTTGTGGCAGTTCATTCCATACACGTACCAACCTCTGTGTGAAAAAGTTGCCCCTTAGGTCTCTTTTATATCTTTCCCCTCTTATCCTAAACCTATGGACTCCCCAACCTCAGGGAAAATACTTTGTCTATTTACAATATCCATGCCCTTCATAATTTTGTAAACCGCTACAAGGTCATCCCCCAGCCTCCGACACTCCAATGAAAAAAGCCCCAGCCAGTTCATCCTCTCCCTAGAGCTCAAATCCTCCAACCCTGGCAACATACTTGTAAATCTTTTCTGAACGCTTTCAAGTTTCCCAACATCTTTCCAATAGTAAGGAGACCAGAATTGCACGCAATATTACAACAGTGGCCTAACCAATGTGCTGTACCGTCGCAACATGACCTCCCAACTCCTGTACTCAATACTCTGACCCATAAAGGAAAGCATACCAAACGCCTTCTTCACTATCCTATCTACCTCCGACTCCACTTTCAAGGTGCTATGAACCTGAACCCCAAGGTTTCTTGGTTCAGCAACACTCCCAAGGACCTCACCATGAAGTGTATAAGTCCTGCTAAGATTTGCTTTCCCAAAATGCAGCACCTTACATTTATCTGAATTAAACTCTCTCTGCCACTTTTTTTAAAATCTTACGGTCTGATAAAAGATTAACATATCATGATGGCTGAAGGGTCTTGTTCCATACTGTTCTGTGTTCTACATGTCGTATGGAGAGCTGGGTAATAAGCTCAGATCAGTGTAAAAGGATATGGCATTCGGTCGGAGCAGGTCAACTGGACAGAGAATTGGGCTTGATGGTAGGAGACTGAGGGTGGTGGGAGACATGTTGTTTTTCTGACTGGAGACATGTGACCAGCGGTGGAGTGGGTCCACTGGTGTTTGTCATTTGGATAAATGGTTTGGAGGGAATATTGTTAAGTAAGTTAAGTAAGTTTTTTGGTGAAATGGTGGTAAACTGGACAGTGATAAATGTTATCTGTGATACCACAGGATTGACAGTACTGCTGGGATAGTGGGCTGAAGAATAACAGATGGAGTTTAATTAGATAAATGTGAAGTGTGTCATTTTGATGAAACACATCTGGGTGTTACTTGTACAGTTAATGTTGGAGCCCTGGGTCATGTTGTCAATCAGTGACCCAGGTACACAGTTCTTTAAAAGTGGTGTCACAGATAGACAGGCTGGTGAAGAAGGCGTTTGGGATGGTTACCTTCACTGGGCAGAGCATTAACAGTAGGAGTTGGCACGTCATGTTGTATCTGTACAAGACATTGGTCAGGCCTCCATAAGAGCATTGTTGATCAGTGGGAAGAACTCATCTGGTTCACTGACCTCCTTTTGTTTAGATCACCTGACATTCTAACTTGGCCTGGCTAACATGTGACTCCAAACCCACTGCAACATGGCTGACTCTGAGCTGTCCTCTGTGTAATTAGCAGTGACACCCACATCCCATGAATGAATAAATAAAAATACATATGTCCCTCCCTCCCTCTGCAAACCCCTCCAGCTGCAGCAATTCAGACTGGCTTTGTAACACCGTTCAGGTCCTGACCACTGTCTGTAACACTCTCACCACCTCCAGCACCTTCACCCCTCCCTGTTCCTTTTGTGACATTAAACCCTTACAATGATTCCTCTTCCCATTGCCCAACTCCTGCAAGCAGACCCTTTGAAATCCCTTTAACACTTACTCCTAAAACACTCTCTCACTTCAGGATTTTAAGTACTTTTTGGTGATCTTCGAAGCCTCATAATCGAATGATCCATTTTGTCCTGAATGATGGGCCGGTGGGAATTTCTTGCTGAGATTTTGTGTGTTTCAGTGGAATGTTCTTTTGTTGACTGATTTACACTGTTCCTTCAAACTGTTCATTTACAGGCGCATATTTCAGTCGGTTTCGCCTCATTGCCATGGTCAGTTCTCATCTCAAACCCATGTAATTGGCTGTTTTTGTTTCTAGTTGTAGTTTATCCTTTCTGTGGTTCACTGTAAAACTTTATATTTCTTTAAACTGCACTTTATCACAATTTCCCAGAGGACCTCTCCAGGTGACATTGCTCATTCACTAAGTTTCATCACACAACGGTCGCTCTGAGATAGTTATGTCCCTGGCCAGTTGCATAATTTGTTACTCAAAAAAAAACACAGACAAAAAAACTGAACTCCTCTTTCAATATCACTGTTGTCAGTATGACTGTCCCAGATTTTGTGAATATTGAAGTTTCCCAAAATTATCACAATGCCTTTGTTAAAAAATTCCAATGAGTTCCTGTTTAAGGCAGTGATGTGCAATGGAATGCAGTTCGGTGGCTAAAACTGTTCTGCTGCTTGTGTCCTTGGCAAGTAGTAGCCAGAATGTACATTCAGACTGACTCTACCTCATGATCTGAGACCAAATGATTTCTCTGTAATGCCTTTCTTATCCATTATTGTTAATGTTACCCATTTTGCCTGAGTTTGCACAAGGTGGTGAACCATTGAATATTTATGCCCACCTTTTGTTCGCCCTGTATGCATGTCTCTCTGGTGTCTAAATCTTTTATCTCTGTGTCACAAATCAATCTACCTTATTGAAGAGACATTATCCATTCCAAAAAAAAACATAATTTACTCTTTCCAACAGTTTCCTGTCACAGACCTATTCCCTGATGTACATTCCCTGATGTAGTTAAACTCTGTCCCATCCTGTTCCTTTCTGCTTGTCTTCAGTCGCATTCCCATGCTGCTGCCATACTTCACCTTTTCTCTTTGCATTTGGAAAGCTCATTTCACCTGAACCCTGTCCCTGCATCCTCTCTGTCAGTTTAAAGCCCTGTCCATAAACCAACCGACATGATTGGCCAGGATACTGGTTCCAGTACAGTTCCAGTGGGACCATCCTAATGGACTATTTATTAAATCGGGTATGGGATGTGGGTGTCTCTGGCTAACCAGCCTTTCTTGCCCAGCCCTAGATGCCTTCGAGCTCAGTAACTTGCTCAGGATTTCAGAGGGTAATTGAGAGGCAAACACTTTGCTGTGGGTATGTCGTGTAGACCACGTGAGGATGAGCAGATATCCTTATCTACAGGATAAGTATTTGGTTTTTTTGTACATCAGCAATGGTTTCATATTTATTTATAGATTGTTAATTATTTTTAAAATTATTAATTTCAAACTCCACCATTTCTGATGGTGGAATTCAAACCTTCTTCCCCTGAACATTCGCTGAGGTTTTGGATACATGCTCTAGCAGTAATACCACTCAGCCATCACTTCGCCTGCTCACTGGTTGCTCATCCCTGAGCACTGATACCAGAGCATCATGAAGCTAAACTCATTCTTCCAACATGACTTTGTGATCCTGTAGTCTTCCAGCACTCTGGTGATATCACTCAGTCTCTCTCCATGTGGTATCCCTCACTGTGTGGGTCTAATTGCTGCTTCTGTCAGCGCCTCTCTCTCTTCCAGTTACTCCAGATCCTGAGCCAACAGAATTCTCCACTCCAGAGAAATGCAACAGCACAACCCAGGGATGGAGTGGGATTTTCCAGATATCTGTGGGGCTCATTTCCATTCTCCATGTGTAACGCTCACTGCATCAGTCTAATTTTCTATTCTGTCTATTTCTCTGTCTCCTGTAGGTATTTAGGAAGTTCCTGACTCAGTCGACCTCCCAATTGCTGTGAGTCCCGTCCAACACTTCATTGAAGATGGTTGGTCAGCCAGAGAGGCAAAGGGCAGGGAGATGTGGAGGCTTCAATAAATCCTGCAGTGAGGTAAGATCACTCAGAGTGCACAGAGCAGGGAGCAATGAGAGGGATCCAAACATCGCTAACAGGACATGTGATAGATACAGTGCTGGATGGGGAGCACAGTACAGTACAGACACACCCCAGACTCAATCACCACCTCTCCTTTATTTACGTTGCACTGAGACAGCATGGGGAATTCATAGTTATCAATCCAGGCCTGTGCTGTCTTAGTGAGCATCAGGACAACAGAGGGGAGAGTAGGCCTCCGACGAGAGATTGGCAATGCTGCCTGGGATCTTTCTGTTCTGTGTTCTCCCTCCATCACTGTGCTAAGACTCACTACTCTGCAACTCTGTGCCTATGGCATGGCTTGTGCACCAGTGTCTTCAGTAATTTTTAACTTCTATAATTGTTCCTGTCCCTGTAACCACCTCCCTTCCTGATCGTCCTCTACATATTTGAAATGTACTGCATTCCAGACTACCATTTTTATCGCTGTAAATTGCTTCAGTGTCTACAACATGCTTTATTTCTGTACAGTAATCCTCTTTAACTGGATACAGTGTGATAAAGCACGGAAACAGAACCTGTGGTATCATCAATGCTCTTCAAGTTTCCTATAATGGATGAGTCTCAGTTGCCTGTGTGTGGCCCTTAGCTCTTCAAACCTTCACCCCTCCATGCACCTGCCCAAATGTCTTTTCCATGTTGTCATTGTTCTTGTTTCTCCCATGTTCCCCTGGCAGTCTGTGCACCATCCTCTGTGGATAATGTTGCCCCTCAGCTCCCTCTTTAAATCTTTGCTCTCTCAGGTCCCGTTGTACTCTCGAGTTTTGAACTCCCTCACCTTTGGCTATTCACCATTCTTAGGCCCAATCCTTGTGGTTCTCCACTGGTCACAGACCTCCAGTCTGATAAGCAAACCTCCACTACCACCTTTGAGCCAGTTCTGTATCCAAATGGCTACTTCTCCCTGTATTCCATGAGATCGAATCTTGCTAATTAGTCTCCCATGTGGAACGTTGTCGAACGCCTTACTGAAGTCCTTATAGACCACATCTACCGCTTAGCCCTCTTCAATCCTCTTTGATACTTCTTCAAATAACTCAATCAAGTTTGTCAGACATGATCTCCCACGCACAAATCTCTATCTCTAATCAGTCCTTGCTTTTCCAACTACATGTCCATCCTGTCCCTCAGGATTCCCTCCAACAACTTGCCCACCACCGACGTCAGGCTCACTGCTCTATAGTTCCCTGGCTTGTCCTTACCACTCTTCTTAAACCGTGGCACCACGTCAGCCGACCTCCAGTCTTCTGGCAACTCACCTGCGAATAATGATGATACAAATATCTCAACAAAAGGCCCAGTATCACTTCTCCAGCTTCCCACTGAGTTTGTGATTACACCTGATCATGTCCTGGGAATTTATCCACCTTTATGCATTTCAAGACATCCAGCACTTGCCCCTCTGTAATATGGACATTTTGCAAGGTGTCACCATTATTTCCCTACATTCTATATCTTCCATATCCTTTTCCCCAGTAAAAACTGATGCAAAATATTCGTTTAGTATCTCTGTCTTTTAAACGTTGTAATTGTAACCACGTCCACCCTTACTCAGGAAGTTCATTCCACAATCAAAACACCCTCTGTGTAACAATTTGCCCCCATGTCTTTTTTCTGAACATCTCTCTCTTCTAACCTGAAAAATGTGGTCCCTCCTCTTGAGACTCCCCTATCCTACGGAAAAGGCAACTACCATTAAATCGATCTATATCTCATTTTTTAAAATAAACTTTTATAACATCACATCTCAAACTCCAGGTTCCAGTGAAAAAAGACTCAGCCTATCCAGCCATTTTTCAGAACTCAAGCCTTCCATATCCAACAATCTCCTTGTAAATCTCTGCTGAACACCCTGCAGCTTAATAATATCCTCCCTGTTAACTGGGCGACCAGAACTGGATGGAGTATTGCAGAAGAGGCCTCATTAATGTCTGCACAATCTCAACATGACGTCCCAAATCCTCCACTCAATGGACTGGGCAATAGTCAGGCATGCCAAGCAGTGCCTTATCCAGCCTGTGATGCAAACTTCAAGAATTATGTACCTGAACCCGGAGGTCCGTCTACTCTAAAACACTAACTGAAGCCTGAACATTAATTGTATAAGCTCTACCCTTGTTTGTTTTACCAAGTGCACTACCTCGCATTTATTCAGATTGAATACCATCTACAGTTTTTCAACCCATTGACCCATTTCATCAAGATCCCTTTGTAATCTCAAAAAACCTCCTTCACTGCCCACTATGCCACCCTCCAGCCTTTCCAGCACATCACACATGGCTGTCAATGATACAAATATCTTTGCTCGCGGCTCCACAATGTCTTCCCTAGCATCGCACAATGTCCTGTGATACACTTAATCCATTCCTTTGTGTTGTGAAATCTCCAGCACCACCTCTTCTCTAAAATGCACTCTTTTTAAGTCATAGAGATGGGCAGCATGGAAACAGACCCTTTGGTCCAACTCATCTATGCTGACCAGAAGATCTAATCAAATCCATCCCATTTACCAGCATTTGGCCCGTGTACCTCTAAAACCTTATTATTCATATACCCATCCAGATACCTTTTAAATGTTGTCATAGTATCAGTATCTGCTACTTTCTCTCTCAGCTCATTCCATACATACATTACAGTTTGCAGAAAAAAGCTGTCCCTTCAGTGCCGTTTAAACCTTTCCCCTTCAACCTTAAACCTAGATTCTCTAGGTTTAGACTCTTGAACCCCTGGGAAAAGACCTTGACTGTTTACCCAATCCATACCCCTCATGTTTATATAAACCTCTGTCAGGTCACCCACTCAGTCTCCGATTCTCCAGGGAAAATAACCCCAGCTTATTCAGCAACATTCCTGGCAACATCTTGTTAATCTTTTCTGAGCACTTTCAACTTTCACAACATCCTTCCTACAGCGGGGATACTGGAATTACAGAGAACTCCAAATGTGGTCTAACGTATTACACTTGTTCCCTGAGTTCGTCAGTCTTTGTCCACAATAAATTCTCTAGTAAAAAAGTTTGTTTAAGGTCTTCGCCATATCCTGCGGTTCCACACACCAATGGTCTCATTGATCTTTAAGGGACACTATTTTGTCTCGAGTTAATCTTTAACTCTTAATATATTTATACAATCACTTTTGGATTCTCCTTATCATTCTCTGCTGAGGCTATTTCATGTACCCTTTCAGCATTCCAGAATTCTACCCAAAGTGTATTCCTAAAGTCCCTGTGATCCTCAGGGATTCTCTTGATCCAGCTGGCTATACCTGACATGTGCCCCCTTTTCCTTGACCAGACCCTCAATAGACAGCCAATGTTTCCTAATGCTGTCAGCATTGACATGCACACACACAGGAACATGCTGGTGGTGATCGCTCAATCTATCTCACTTTTAAAATATTCTCACTTGCCAGACTTCCCTTTCCCTGCAAATAGACTCCCCAATCACCTTTTGAGAGTTCCTGACTAATATTAACAAGATTAGTCTGGCCCCATTTTACGACTTGAACCTGTGGGCCAGCCCTGTCCTTTTCCAGCGCTATTTTCAAACTAATAGACTTGAGTCACTTTGGCAAAATGCTTTCCCACTCACACCTCAGTCCCTTTTCCGACCTTGTTTCCCAAGGGGAGGTCAGGTTTTGCCCCTTTCTCTTTTCAGGCTATTTACATATTGATTGGGAGTTTTCTGGAACACAATTACCAAATTCCTCCCTTCCAAACACTGAACACTGGCAGTGCCAGTTTAGGTTTGGAAAGTTTAAAAACCCCAACCATAACAGCCCTATTATTATGATTGATATTTGAGATATCTTGGTATGTTTGTTCCTCAGTCTGCCACTGATTATTCGGGGTCAGTAGGACAATCGTGTCAGAGTGATGGCCCATTCTTATTTCTCAGTACCACTAAAATAGCTTCACTGGGTGATCCCACAGGAATATCCTCTCTAGGTACTGATATAATGATTCATGCATTGAAAACCCCCACCACGTGTCCTCTCTTGTCTCCCCTTCGATGCGTCCTGTAGCATCTCCACCTTGAAACAATGAGTTGCCAGTCCTTTCCCTCCATCAGCTTTGTTTCTGTAATAACTATAATATTCCAGTCCCATGTTCCAATCCATGCCCTGAGTTCATCTTCCTTAGCTGTCAGGCCCCTTGCATTGAAATAAATGTAGTTTAATCATCAGTTCCCCCTCCCCCATTTCCTGCTATGTTCTTGCCTGCCTTGTCTGCTGAAATTGCTGTCTTTAACTTGTGCACCAACCTCAATCTTCTTTCTGGCCTTCTGACTGTTTAAGGGGCAACACCCTGCCAGATTAGATTATATCCTCTCAAGCAGCTCTAACAATTCGCCCCATCAGGATGTGGGTCCCCCTCCTGCTCCCAGTTCAGGTGCCTTCCCCTCCATGTCTACCTGTGCTGACACCTTCAGACATCCAGGGACTTGCCAACCAAGGTCCAGGTGTTACTCAGTTCTCCAGGAGGACCTACCCTTCATGATGTATATCCTTCGCTTATGAGACTTCCCACAGTGCATTACCTCACAGTGATCAGAAGTAAACTCCATCTGCCAATACTCAGTGTGTACAACTCTGAGTATGACTAACTTCATCCAGTCTCCCCAACCATCCCTAGCTCTAATTGTCGAGGGAATGCACAACCCTCCCTATTGCGTTAACCTCCTCCAGTACCTCTCATGGACACCATCTATGTAAGCTTCCCCTGTTCCTGACTATATTTTCCTCATGTTCCAATAAACCCTTGTGAACTTTGTGACCTAGTCCAATCTCTGCAGTGCTCTGTATAATCAGCCTCACTGTGCCTGGAACCTGGCTTCAATTCCAGCCTTGGCCGAATGTCTGTGTGGACTTTGCATGGGCTCCCTCCTAACTGTGTGGGTTTCTTCCAGGTGCTCTGGTTTCCTGCTATAGTCAAATATTTGCACGATACGTGATTGGCTGTCATAAATTGACTGTAGTGTTCAGGAAAGTGTGGTTTAGGTGAGTTCACCATGAGGAATGCAGGGTTTATTGGACAGGGAGAGGAATGGGTCTGGTTAGGATGCTCTTTAGAGGGGTTGGTGTGAACATGTTGGGCTGAATGGCCTTTTTCCACACTCTGGAGATTCTATTCAGGTTACTGTCCAGTCCTGTCAACCATCCCTGTCTCTTGAACCTTGCGTCATCCCCAATACTCACCTTATATGTGTAATCTCCAACAGTCTCTAGAACTTTCCTTGCTGATGTAAGCTTCTCCAGTCCTTACACGATCGATATGACTGTCACCTCTTCCTGCTTTTAGAACAACCCATACAACTGTTGCCATTTGTTACATCACTCCCAATCACTGCTCCATCCTGAAACCCCCAAAAACATTTATATCTCTGTAAACCCATCTGGACTGTCTATACTTCCTTTTGACAGTCCCGTTCTGAGACTTTCTCTATGTCAAAAAAGTCATTAAGTGTAGGAAACCCTTATTATTGTCACCTCCCTCCAGCCTTACAGCACTGAGGATCTGTAGAAGCTCTTTTCAAACAGACAGCCATCTCTATGTCTGTAATCTCCTCCACTCCCCAGAATACATTCTCTCTGAGCTCCTCTGTAGTCCATTAAACACTCCCTAACACTGTCTGTATCAGTGTAACCTTCTCCAGAAACACAACCTTCTCTATCTGTGTCAATCCCTATACCAGTGCCGATCCCTCTCAGCTCCGTCTAATAATACAACCCTCCATGTTTGTGTATTCACCTTCAGTCCCTACTCACCTCCCTATCTGTGTAACCTTCTCCATACATTTTTGCTTCAGTCTCTTCAACTGTTTCTGTCAGTGTAATATCTTCCGGACCTGAAAACTCTCCCTCTCTACAACTTTCTCAGGCCACACAACCCTCACTATTTGTGACCTACTCCTGTTGGAGAACCCTTCCTCTGTGAACTGCTCCAAATCTTCAACTCTCCATAATCTCCTGCAGTCTTACAGCCCTCCCCGTCGACATAACCTCTTCCAATCCCTAAAACGCCATCAGTCTGTGGAGACCCTATCACAATCCCTATCTGTGTTATCCTCTCAGGTCCCTGCAACACTCCCAATCTGTAGATCCCATTCCAATGTCTGTGCGTCTCCCGATCCTGTTCTGACAAGACTCATTAACAATGTAACATCCTCGCATCACTATCACCCACCCTGTCAATGTAAGCTCCTCTTGTATCTCCGAACATTTACTCATCTCCATAACCTTCTCCAGCTCTTACCCCCATCTGGGTAAACATCACGTCACTCTCCACTCGAACCCTCCCTAACGCAGGAACTTCCTTCTGTTTGTGCTATGCTCCCTTATCTGTGAAACTGTCTCCAACCAAACTTGCTACCCAATCTCTCAAAAAAGAATCCAGATTCCACAGCCTCCATGTCTAAATAACCCCCGGAACCTCAGCCTTCCTATATCTATGAACATCTTCAGTCACAATGACCCTCCATATCTCTGTTTGTTCCTTCGGATGATACAAACCTCTTTATCTCTGTAATCTGTTCAGCTCCCTAATACAGTCCCTGTCTGTGATCCAGCCCTGTCCAACAAACATCCTTATCACTGTAAACTTCTCTATCCCTCACAACATTCCCAACTCCATGAACCCGTCAGCCCTACAGCTCTCCACATTTCAGTATTCTCCTGTGGCTCTATGGTCCTCCCTACCTGTGAAACCACCTCCAGTCCCTACATCCCTCCCAATCTGGGTCCTCTGCTCCAGATCAGACCATTGCTGTCTCTCTAAACACCTCCACTCCTGACAACTCTTCCCATTTGTGTAACCTCTTTCAGACCCCATACTCTCCAGCTTCCTGCATCCTCTTCCTGCCACTCCAACCAAAATCACGTTTATGTAATATACACAGGTGCTTAAACCTCCGCAACTCAGTAACGTCTTGCAGCCCTAGAAAAACACTTAAACTATGAAACCTCTCATTTCCCTACAGTCCTACCTCCCTCCTTAAATGCCTTAATCACCATTAAACCTCACAATTACTGAAGCCTCGTTTTCGCATTGCAATCCTCCTAATGTCTTCGTGTCCTGATATCCCTCCTTATCTCTGTAACACCCATCACCCTCCAGTCCCCTTTTGGGGAATATGGCAGAGGAGAGAACATTTGTAGAGTCAGGACCATTTTACGGAGGCAGAATCCTGGGAATTACAGATTTGTTCTAATGTCTGTGGTGTGCAGATTATTGACGAGGACTCGAAAGACAGGATTTATGACTACCTGGAAAACCATAGTTAAATTAGAGACAGTCAGCATGGGTTTGTGAGGGGTAGGTCATGCCTCACAAACCTCATTGAATTATTTGAGGATATGACAGAATACTTAATGGCTCATTCAGAAAAGAAGGATGATTGAGATACAGGGAAATCTATATGTCTGGATACAGGATTGGATGGCCCAGAGAAGACAGAGTATGGCAGCAGATGGACAGTATTGAGCCTGGATCTCATTCACGAGTGGGGTTCTGTAACAATCGGCTCTGGGACTCTGCTCTTTGTGATTTGTATAAATGACTTGGATGTGGATGTTGGAGAGTGGGTTAGAAAGTTTGCCAATCACACGAATGTGGAGGGCTGTTGTCGGTTGCAATGGGACATTGACAGGACACAGAGCTGGGATGGAAGTGGCAGATGGAGTTCAATCTGGAAAAGTGTGAAGTGATTCATTCTGGAAGATTGAACTGGAATACAGAATACAGGGTTAAAAGGCAGAATACTTTGCTGTGTGGAGGAACAGAGAGATCATGGGGTCCATGCCCATAGATCCCTCAAAGTTGCCATGAACGTTGGTAGGGTTGTTAAAAAGGCATATGTTTTGTTGGCTTTCCATGGCAAGGGGATTGATTTTTAAGAGCCGTGAGGTTTTACTGCATTTTTATAGCGACCTGGTGAGACCATACTTGGAATATTGTGTTCAATTCTGGTCCCATTTTTACAGGAAGGATGTGCAAGTTTTAGAGAGCGAACACAGGAGATTTACCAGGATGCTGCCTGGAATGGAGGGCATTTCTTATGAAGAAAGGTTGAGGGAGCTAATGTTTTTCTCATTGGAGTGAGGAAAGGGGTGGTGTGACTTGGTAGAGGTGAACAAGGTGATGAGAGGCACTCAGAGAGTGAATAGTCAGAGACATTTTCTCCTATGGTATAAATGGCTATTATAAGGCGGAATAAATTTTAAGGTGATTGGAGGATGGATAAGAGGATAGAGAATGGTAGGTAGTTGGATGGACTGCCAATGGTGCTAGTAACATGAGATACATTCGGGACATTTAATAGACTGTTGGATAGACACATGGATAACAGTAAAATTAAAGGTATGTCGGTTAGTTTGATCTTACAGTCGGATAAAAAGTTGGCATCGCATCATGGCCAAAGGGCCTTGAGCTGAACTGTTCTGTGTTCTATGTTCTGTCTGGTAAACTGGGTAAAAAGCTCAGATCAGTGTAAAAAGGATATGGCATTCTGGAGGAGCTCGTGAACTGGATAAAAAATTGGCTTGATGGTAGGAGACAGAGGGACAGAGGGTGGTGGGAGACATGTTTTCCTGACTGGAGGCATGTGACCAGCGGTGTAGTGGGTCCCCTGTTTTTTGTCATTTAGATAAATGGTTTGGATGGGAATATTGGTTTCCTGGTAAGTAAGCTTCTTGGGTGATACTGACATTGGTGGTAAAGTGGTTCGTGGAGAAGATTATATGATACAGCAAGATTCACAGTACTGTTGGGATAGTGAGCTGACGAATAGCAGATGGAGTTTAATTAGATGAATGTGAAGTGTTCCATTTTGGTGAAACAAACCAGTGTGGGACTTGTACAGTTAATGTTCAGGCCCTGGGTAGTGTTGTCAGTTAGTGACCCAGGGACGCTGATACATCGTTATTTGAGTGTGGTGTCACAGATAGACAGGCTGGTGAAGCAGGCGTTTGGGATGGTTACCTTCACTGGGGAGAGCATTAAGAGTAAGAGTTGGGATGTCATGTTGTATCTGTAAAAGACATTGATGGGGCCACCATAAAAACATTGTTGATCAGTCGGAAGAACTCATCTAGTTCACTTACTTCCTTTAAGGAAGGACATTAAATATTCTAACCTGGTCTGGCCAACATTGGACTCCAGAACCACAGCAATATGGCTGACTCTGAGCTACCCTCTGGGTAATTAGCAGTGGGGTCAAAGAATGTTTGTCAGCCAGTGACACCCACATCCCATGAATGAATAAATAAAAATACATATGTTCCTCCCTACTTCTGCAAACCCCTCCAGCTGCAATGATCCGTACAGGCTTGTAACACCTTTCAGACCCTGACCACTCCCTGTAACACTCTCTCCACCTCCAGCACCTTCACCTCTCTCTGTTCCTATCGTGGCAATAAACTCTGACCATGGTTCCCCTTCCTACAGCCCTTCTCCTGCTAGCAGACCCTTTGCAAACCATTTAACACTTACTCCTAAAAGACTCTCTCACTTCAGGATTTTAAGTACTTTTGGTGATCTTCTCAGCCTCATAATCTAGTATGATCCCTTATGTCCTGAGTGCAGGACCAGTGGGGATTTCTTGCTGAGGTTTTTACTGCTTCAGTGGAATGTCCTTCTGTTGAGTGTTTTACACTGTTCCTTCAAATATATTCTGCTGTCCATTTACAGACACATATTTCAGTCTGTTTAGCGTATTTACCTTGGTCAGTTCTCCTCTCACAAACATGTACTTGGCTATTTTTGTTTCTAGTTGTAGCTTGTCCTCTGTGATTCACTTTAAAACTTTATATTTATTTAAACTGCACTTTATCACAATTTCCCGAAGGATCTCTGCAGGTGACATTACTCATTCACTAAGTTTCATTACACGGTCTCTCTGCGATAGTTATGTCTCTTAACAGTTGCACAATGTGTTTTTCAAAGAAACACTGAAAAATAATTAACCGAACTCCTCTTCCAATATCAATGTTGACCGTGTGTTTGTCCCAGATTATACAAATATTGAAGTTTTCCGAATTTATCACAATGCCTTCGTTAAAAAATTCCAATGAGTTCCTGTGTAATGCAGTGATGAGCAATGGAATACTGTTCGGTGGCTAAAACTGTTCTGCTGCTTGTGTCCTTGGCAAGTAGTAGCCATAATTTACATTCAGACTGACTCTACTTCATGATCTGTGGCCAAATGCTTCCTCTGTAATGCCTTTGGTATCCAATTTTGATAGCGTTACCCATTTTGCCCAAGTTTCTGCAAGTTTGTGAACTATTGAATATTCCTGTTCACCTTTTGTTCGTCCTGTCACCACAAGTGTTTAAATCTCGTTCACCTCTGTGTTACAAATCCATCCACCTTATTGAAGAGACATTGTCCATTCCAAAAAATATGTAATTTATTCTTTCCCACAGTTTCCTATCACAAATCGATTCGCTGTGTATAGTTTTAGTTAAACTCTGTCCCATCCTGTTCCTTTCTGCTTGTTACGGCCACATTCCCCACGCTGTTCTGATGCGTCACCTTTTCTCTTTGGATTTGGAAAGCTCCTTTCACCTGAACCCTGTCCCTGCGTCCTCTCTGTCAGTTTAGAGTCCAGTGTGATTAGATTACTTACAGTGTGGAAACAGGCCCTTCGGCCCAACAAGTGCACACCGCACCCACCGAAGCGCAACCCACCCATACCCCTACATCTACCCCTTACCTAACACTACCGGCAATTTAGCATGGCCAATTCACCTGATCTGCACATCTTTGGACTGTGGGAGGAAACCGGAGCACCCGGAGGAAACCCACGCAGACACGGGGAGAACGTGCAAACTCCACACAGAGAGTCGCCTGAGGCGGGAACTGAGGCGGGCTGTGAGGCAGCAGTGCTAACCACTGTGCCACCGTGCCACCCACGGTGGCACAAGTCCTGTCCATAAACCTACTGACATGATTTGCCTGGTCACTGGCCCAAGCACAGTTTCAGTGGGACCATCGGAGTGGATTTTTTAAAAAAGTGAAGAATGGGATATGGATGTCTCTGGCTAACCAGCCTTTCTTGCCCAGCCCAAGCTGCTGTTCAGCTAAGTAATTGTTTGGCCATTTCAGAGGGTAATTGAGAGGCAAACGTTTGCTGTGGGGATGTCATGAGGAAGGGCAGATGTCCGTCTTGAAAGGCAAAGTATTTGGATCTATTGTACATCAGTAATGGTATTTATCGAGTGTCAATTTCTATTTTAAAAATAATTTATTTCCGATTCCACCCTTTCAGATGGTGGGGTTCAAACCTTTCTCCCCCGAACATTACCTGAGGATTTCGATACATGCTCTAGCAATAACACCACTAGGCCTTCACCTCGCCTGCTCACAGTCTATTCATCCCTGAACACTGATACCAGTGCATCATGGAGCTAAACCTGCTTTTCCTTCATGATTGATTGATCCTGATACCTTCATGCACTCTGGTGATAACACTCAGTTTCTCTCCATGTAGTATTTGTGGGGGTCCAATTGCTGCCTCTGTCAGTGTCTCTCACTCTTGCAGCTACTCCAGATCCTGAGCCAACAGAATTCTCCATTCCAGAGAGACACAACAGCACAGGCCAGGGTTGGAGACTGGGATTTTCCAGATCTCTGTGGGACTCACTGCCATTCTCATTGTGTATTCCTCACTACATCAGTCTAATTTCCCATCCTGCCTATTTCTCTATCTTCTGCAGGTAATCAGGAAAAAATAGACTTCCCAACTACTGGGTATCTCGTCCATCACCACATTGAAGATGGTTGGTTAGCCAGAGAGACAAAGGGCTGGGAGATCTGGAACCTTCAAAAAATCCTGCAGTGAGGTAACATCACTCACAGTGAACAGAGCAGAGAGCAAGGAGAGGTTTCCAAACATCGGCTAACAAGACATGATTTAGATACAGTGTTGGAGGGGGGAGCACAGTACAGACACACCCCAGGACAATCACCACCCCTACTGTACGCTTTATTGAACTGAGACAGCATCGGGAGTGTCACAGTTATCAATCCAGGCTTGCGATGTCTTAGAGAACATTATTATAACAGAGGGGAAAGCAGGCTTCCCATGAGTGTGTGGGAATGCTGCCTGGGATTTATCTGCTCTGTGTTCTCTCTCTAACACTGTACATAAACCATGTCTCGTGGACCAGGGTCTTCAATAATTTTTAACTCCTATAACAGTTCCTGTTCCTGTAACCTCCTCCCTTCCAAATGGTCCCTCCACAGATTTGAAATATACTGCATTCCAGACTACCATATCCATCGCTGTAACTTGCTTCAGTGACTACAACATGCCTTATCTCAGTAGTGTCCTCATCCAATAACTGGAGAAAGAGCCATGCAGATCAGAAACGGTTCCTTCGATCCAACCAGTGCATGCTGACCACAGTTCCTGAACGAGTCGCATTTGCCTGCGTTTGGTCCCTATCCCGTCAAACCTTCTCCTCATTTACCAGCCCAAATGTCTTTTCCATGATGGAATTGTAGTTTTCTGTATCACTTCAGTAGCAGCTCATTCAATATGTGCACCATTCTCTGTGTAGAAATATTTTCCTCTGGTCGCTTTTAAGTATTTCCTCTCCCACCTCATATTTCTGCCCTCTAGTAATGGATTCCCCTACCCTGGGGTAGAGACCTTCACTATTCACCTTACGTATACCCCTCATGTTTTTATAAACCTTTATACGGTCACCCCTCAGCCAGCTACACCCAATGGAAATATGAAGGATAATGATACAGATATCTCTGCAATGTTCCCCACTGCGACTTTGCCTCAATGTTCTGGGATACACTTGTTCAGGACCTAGGGCTTTCTCTACCTTTGTGTTCTAAGACCTCCATCATCACCTCTTCTGTAATGGGGACTCTTTTCAAGACATCACTGTTTCTTTCTTTTGTTTCCTAATCTTTGTCCACAGTACTTTCTGACATGAAATATTCATTTCAGGTCACGGCCATCTCCTGTGGTACCAGGCATAGATTGCCTCATTGATCTTTGAGGGGCCTTATTGTCTCTCTAGTAGCTTTTTTGTACTTGTATGCTGTAGAATCTTTTTGGATAATCCTTAACCTTATCTGCCAAATCTATCTCATTCCCCCATGTTGCTTTCCAGCTTATCCAGCCTCTCTGTTTCTGTCAAACCCTGCAGTATCAGGAACATCTTCATCAATCTTCGCTCCATTTGCAGTTTCAGAATATTCTTCCTAAATCAGGCTGATCAGAATGCTATACAGTACTCCAACTGGAGACCCAGCAATGTCTGATACAGCCGGATCATGATGGACCAACTCATGTACTCAATGCTCTGACCCAGGCTGGGCTAGTGTGCCTAATCTGTTTTCCCCATCCTGTCCACCTGTGATGCCACTTCGAAGGAACAATGTAAATGCAGCCCTTGGTCTCTCTCCATTCGACAACACAGTCCACAGCTCTGCTATTGATTGTATTAGTCGTCCCTGGTTTGTCTTAACAAAATCAAATATCTGAATTCAGCTCCATCTTTTATTTCTTCACCCACTTGCTCAATTGGTTAAGATCACCTTTGATAATTGTATTCACTGACCACTATAACTCTTATTTTACTATCCACAAACTTACTAACAATAATTCATACATTCTAGTTTATGTCAATAATACACATGCATGACCCCAGCACCAATGCTGATGGCACACCGCTGGTCAGAGCCCCCCAGTCTGCACACAACCATCTCCCACCATCCTCTGTCTCCTACTGTCAAGCCCATTTTGTGTCCGTTTGTCTCGCTGTCCCTGATCCCATGTGATCTAACCTTACAAACTAGTGCACCATGCTAAACCCTGTTGAAGGCCTTGCTGAAGTAAGGATAGACAACGTCTACTGCTCTGCCTTCTTCCATCTCCTTGGTCACCTCTTCAACAAACTCTATCAAGTTTGAGAGACATGACTTTGTATGCACAAAGCTATGCTGACTATCCCTAATCAATCGTTGCCTTTCCAAATTCATGTAAGTCCTGTCCCGTGGAATTGCTTCCAACAACATTGGCACTACTGACATCAAGCTAATTGGTGTTTATGTCCTCAGCTTTCCATCGCAGCCATTCCTAAATACTGGCCCAACATTAGGCAACCTCCAGGCTCCCAGCTCACCACCCATGGCTGTCAGTGATAGAACAATCGTTGTAAGTTTCTTCCCTAACTTACCCCGATATCCTGGGATATACTTGATTAGTTCCCAGGGAGTTGTATAATTTTAATGTGTTTGAAAACCTTTAGCACCTCCTGTTCTCCAATGTGGACTCTTTTGAAAACATCACTGTTTATTTCCCTGCTTTCCAGTGTGTTTTCCACAGTAAGTTCTGTCGTGAAGTGTTTGTTTCGGATCACAGCCATTTCCTGTGGGTTCACACACTGATGGCTTCATTAATCTTTAAAGGGTCACATTCTGTCCCGAGTTATTCTTCTGTTGTTAATATACTAGTAGAATATCTCTGGATTATCCTGAACCTTCTCTGCCAAAGCTCTGTCAGTTCCCCTTTACGGTCTAATGGTTTCCATCCTTAGAGTAATACTACACCCACAATGTTCTTCAAGTGATTGACTTAATCCAGCTGGCTGTATTTGACATGTGCCCCCTTTTGTCTTGACGAGAACCTCAATATCCCCAGTCATCCAGTTTTTCCCACTTGTGTCAGCATTGTCCTTCACACTAACAGGAATATGCTGGCCCCGAAATCTTAATTTATCTCTCTTTTGAAAGAATCCCACTTTCCCGACGTTCCTTTACTTGCAAACAGCCTCCACCACTCAACTTTTGGACAGTCTTGCCTAATATCTTCTGGACTGGTGCAAGGCCAGTTTTGATCTTTAACTTGTGGACCAGGCCTGTCCTTTTCCATCGCTATTTTCAAACTAATAGAATTGTGGTGACTTTGCAAAAGTGCTCCCCCACAAACACTTCAGCCCCTTTCTCTAACTTGTTTCCCAAGGGGAGGTCAGGTTTTATCCCATTCTCCAGTCGGGGCAGTTACATACTGATTGAGAGAGTTTTCTTGAACAGACTGAACAAATTCCTCCCATCCAAGCTGTGAACACTCTGGCAGTTCCAGTCTAGGTTTGTAAAGTTAAGATCCCCGACCATTACAATCCTATCATTCTTACAGATATCTGACATCTCCGACATATTTGCTGCTCAATCTCCCGCTGACTACTGCGGGCCTGTAGTACAGTCGTATCAAACTGATTATTCATTCTTATTTCTCAGTTCCACTGACATAGCTTCACTGGGCGATCCTCAGGAATATCCTCTCTGTGCTGCAGTGATGTTTTCACTGATTCACTCCCCCTACTATCTTGTCTCTCCTTCTATCCTTCCTGTTGAATCTGTTGTCTGGAACAATGATCTGCGAGTCTCTGTAATTCCTGTGATTTCTCAGTCCCATATTCCCATCTATGCCGTGCGTTCATCTGCCTTCCCTGTCAGGCATTTTACATCAAAATAAATGCAGGTTAATTAAACAGTTTTCCCTCATTGCTTGCTGTGCTCTTACCTGGTTATCAATTGAAATTACTCTGCTGAAATTCTGTCCCAGCCTCAACCTTCAGACTGCAGCCTGAGACCACCCCCCTCACTGTGGACAACGCCCTCACCTTTCACGTCTTTTGCAAACCTCCTAATGAAAACTTCTGCTTTCACTTCCGAGTGATTAATGTCCCTCATATGTTCCTCCCATCTCTGTGATATTCTTCAGTTACTGCATTTCTCGTTCTTTATCTCCAGAGCTTCCAATCCCCCTGATCGATGTAAGGATATTGATCCCTTGCAGCATGTTTAACACCAGTAGCAGCCTCCAACTCCTCAACGCATCCTGTCCCTGTAACCTCCTCAAATACTACAGTTCACTGTCTTTGTAATATCTTCCAGTATCTGCAACCCCGTTGATTTCTGTAACCTCCTCCAGAACAGCACTGCACATCTCTGTGTAACTGATGGGAATGCTGCAAACCTGCCTTCACAGTCCTCACTAGCTCTCTGAGTTCCTACAGACCTACAACCCTCAGTATCTCTGGCTCCTCCAATCCCTACACTTCTCCTTGGCTGTGTGAACTGATCCAGACCCTTCAACCGTCTCTATCTCCCTCTCTCCTGCAGCTCCAACTTTTGTCCATGTCAGTGTAACTCCCAGCACCAACAACCCTCCCAGGCTCTATAAACTCCTGCAGCTTCAACTACCACTCCAACTGTCTAATATCCAGTGCTTACAATCCTCCCTTTCTCCTAAAACTTCTGTAGCTCCAACTACCATCAATATCTGTGTAATCCCCAGTCCCGACAACCCTCCCAGTCTCTGTATTTCCTGAAGCTCAAACGGCCACCCCTATCTGACTAATCCCTCTTCGCTATATTCCTCGCTATCGCTGTAATCCTTCAGGACGAATAACCCTGTAAATCTCCTTGACATCATTCAGCCCGACAACCTATCTGATTTCTAACCACCAACAGTGATCTCAAACCACCCGAACTCTGTAACATCCTCCAGTCTCGACAACCCGTCTTTTCTCTGTTCGCTTCTCTGGTAACTGTATCCCCCTTCATCTCCGGTTACAGATCCTTGCTCAGTGAAACAATGTCTCGGTACCGAATCTGTAAGAACACAAGAATCTTCAGTGTATCAATAAATTTGCCAAATTTTCTAAATTTTAACGACTGCAATTTCAACCTTCTCCACCTCTTCTCATCAATATCCCTCCATTTTGAAGACCAGCCTGGTGAACCTTCTCTGGGCTGCCTCCAATGCAAGGGCATTTTCTCTCCAGATAGGGGACCAAACCTGTTCACAGTATTCTCAGTGTGGGCTGACTGGAGTCCTCTATAGTTGTTACAAGCCTTCCCTATTTTTATTCTCCATTCCCTTTGAAATCAATGCCAGCATTCCATTTGCCTTCTCTATGTCCTGCTGGCCCTGTATGCCACCTTTGAGATTTATACACGATGATTCTCAAGTTACTCTGTGATGTAGCTTTCTGCAGTTGATCTGAAACCAAAAGGTGACAGCAATAATCAGGAAAGTGCTGGAATGTATGGGAAACAATATGCCAGAAATGATAACTGCACACTTGGAAAACTACGGAAAAAGGGCAGTCCATAAGACAATCATGTATAGGAGCAGAATTAGGCCATTCAGTCCATCGGGTCTATTCCACTATTTGATTATGGCTGAATTGTTTCTCAACCCCAGTCTCTCACTTACTCCGGGTAACCCTTGATCTCCTTAATCATCAAGAACCGAGCTATCTCTGAATTCGATACATTGAATTACTTAGCATCCACAGCCCCATGATGCAGTGAGTTAAACATATCCATCACCCTCTTGCTGAACAAATTCCTCCACATCTCTATTCAGAAGGGCCGTCCCTTCACTCTGAAGCTGTGCCCTTGGCCCCTAGTCTCTCTTGCTCGTGGAAACATCTTGCCCCCGTCCACTCCATCCAGGCCCCTCAGTATTCTGTAAGTTTTAATAAGATTCTACAGCTGCCGCCGCCTAAACTTCGTCAAGTGCTGACCCAGAGACTTCACCTGCTCCTCATATGACACAAAATTCATAGCTGGGATCTTTCTTGGAAACCCATTTCTCGTACGCTTAATATTCTTTGTCCAGTCTCTTAATGTACAATGTGTAAAGTGTCATCCCAACACTGACCCCTGCGGGGCTCCCCTCATCACCAGTTCCCATCGTGAAAAAGACCCCTTTCTTCATACTCTCTGTCTTGTGCCAATCAGACAAATCCTCTATCCATGCTCAGCATTTTGTTCTGAAATGGAAATTTCATTTCACACCCACTGCTGGATTTATTTTTCTGTCTGGCTATAAACAGCAGAGTATCACCATTACCTTCCCATCAGTAATTCCCTGATGAGAAGGTGGTGGGGAGCTGCCTTCCTGACCCACTGCAGTCCTTTGGGTGTAGGGACAGACACAGTGCTGGGAGGATGGAGCATGGCTTGGAGGGCACCTTGGAAATGCTGGTGTTCCTGTGCACCTGGAGCTCCTGTCCTTCCAGGGAATAGTAGTTCCGGGTTTGTGAAGTACTGTTGAAGTGGCCTGCCTGAGTGACCACAATGCTACTTATAGATCTTTTATTCCTTCATTCATTGGTGAACATGAGCTTTGTTGGCTGAGCCAGCATTTATTATTGATTTGGAGTTGTCCCTGAGAAGGTGGTGGTGGGCTGCCTTCCTGAGCCACTGCACCAGCCGTTGGAACTGTTGTTATCTGTGTCCCCTCCAGCAGGCGCTACTCCTCATGTCTGGAACTGCATACAGACAATGCAGCTCTCCCTTTCATATCCTACATCCTCCCCGCCATATAAATCTGACAGTTCCTCACGATATCTCACCTCCTCCATTCCCATCTGTGCTAGAGATCACTGAAATTTCTTTATTCTTGTTTAAACTTCTGATCACCCAAAATCTCTCCCTTTTAAAATGTGTAACCCCTTCAGCTTCTGTAACTTTCCATATAACTGTAATCAATGATAGCACAGGTTCCCTTCCTAAATCTCTGTAATTACACTGGTTGCGTGTGCTAAATTGGCAATTTTCTTCCTCCTTATACATCTCAGGGCTTTCAGCCCCTACAATCCCACTATTTGGAATGCTCCCATTCTCTGCACCTCCTCATGTCCTGAGGGACCTTGAACACCACCAGTGCTCCAAATGTTTATATTACCCCCCAGTTACTGCAAGTCTTCTAACTCTGTAACATCCAACAGTCTCCAGTACCATACGACACTTGCTGGCTATCAATTTGCATTTATTGAAGACTACACATCTCTGTTATCAACTCAGAAAAATCCCTTTAGACTGTACAAAGCTCCGTCATGAATAAGCCACTATCTCTCTGTGTCCTTTGCCTTCTTCAGTATCTGCAACTCTCCCTGTATCTTCGAGCAAACTTCTTCAGTTGCTGCAGATCTGCCTAGCACCCCAGATAACCTGTTCCATCCCATACAGCTCGCTCAATCACTGTAACACCCTCTGCTCTGTCTAATTCTCCTCTTTTTCCACTGTTTTCCAGGCACAACAGTGATTCTGTAAGACAGCAGTGCGGAATGGGATGTTATAAATCTCAGCTGAGGCTTGAGGCCTACCATTACCTGAGAGTCACAAGGACAGAGAACCTGAGAGAGAGCGGGAGAATATTAATCAGTAGGGAGGGTCGGGACCGACTGGGACTTGAAGTTGGAAAAAAAACAGAGCAGGAGGCTCGAAACCAGCACCGAGGGAGTGACCGTGTGAGGGAGCAACTTGGAGCAGGAGCTTGTGGCTAACATACCTGGGAGTTACAGAGGCAGCAAAGTGGGAGGATATAAATCAGCACTGAGCATCAAGGCGAGTCATACCTGGGAGTCACAGAGACAGTGACCCTGTGAGGGAGCAGAGTGGAGTGGGAGCTGGAGGATTAAACGTCCCTGGGAGTCACAGACACGGTGAGACTGTGAAGGAGCAGAGTGGAGTGGGAGCTGGAGGATTACACGGACCTGGGAGTCACAGAGACAGTGACACTGTGAGGGAGCAGAGTGGAGTGGGAGCTGGAGGATTATACGTACCTGGGAGTCACAGAGATAGTGACCCTGTCAGGGAGCAGAGTGGAGTGGGAGCTGGAGGATTACACATCCCTGGGAGTCATAGAGATAACTTTCTGCTGCTGGGACCTGCCTGCACTGAGTTTGGAAGAAGTGCAAGAGCCATCACAGAAAAGCCTGTAAGTTCATTGGCTGATAAATACACCGGTATTAACCACTATCAGTTAATTGCTGTAAGTCAGCAAAGTTATTTTCTTCAACTTCTGAAGTAAGGATTGAACTCAGAAATAAGAGAGAATGTGAAATTCTGCTCCAATATAGTAAATTACCCTCGGTAAGCCACAGTGGAATAAGGGACTTAACCATATTGTTATTTCCCGGATGTTAACTTAATTCTAAGTAATTAATTCAGTTATTCTAGACTGTTGCATTTTACGACATGGCAAGACATATTTGTCAGATGGTAATTGTGTTCTGTTACATTGGGAAGTCATAGCCCCTGCTCGTGTCCTAGATGAACACGGGGTCTCGGAGATCAGACAGTGCTAGAGACTCTGTGATGCTGAGAGTTATGGGGATAGCACACACAGAGAGCAGATCACCCTGCAGACATGACAGCCTGGAATAAGGAAGGGAATGGGGGACTAGGCAATCGAAGAGAAACAGTCAGGGAATCCAGCAATACCGTGATATCTCCCTCCCAATTCAATTTCCCAGTTTGGAAGCTGATTAAGGTGTAGGCTGCTCAAGGGAGGGCAGTCAGAGCCATGTCTGTGGCCCCACAAGCAGCCTGACTGTACAGGATCGGAGGGAGAAGGAAGGAGAAACAATAGGCAAAGGAGATTCAGGAAATTGAAGAAGATGTCACTGTTTCTGTAATTCCAGGATAGTGGTGTTAAGAATGTCACTGTGTCTGCAGGACATTCGTCTGGGGTACAGTGAGCAGTCCAGGGTCACGTCCATGATGGTAGGAATGACCTGGGTAGGAAGGGCGAAGTGGTCTGGGAATCAGAATTAGGGAGCTCGGTGGATGGTTAGCAAGCAGGACCTCAAATGTAGCAATCCCTTGGTTACTGACAGTGCCGTGTCAAAGTGAGAACAGAACTCTGAGTTTTAAGTAGATGAGAGTGTGACTGCAACGATGGTGCAGCAGGAAGGGCTTCAGATTCCTGGGACATTGGGACTGGTTCTGAGGAAGGCAGCAATTGTGCAAGGTGGATGGGCTAACGTGACAGAGCCGGGACTGAATTTCTTATGGGGTTTTTTTGGGAGGGATTGAAAATAACTTGGCCTGTGCTTAGGATCCAAAAAGGAATATTAGAGGAGACGACCAGGATTCTCAAAATACTGGGAGATACATTTGGCTCTAACTTACAACAACAAGTTTATCAGTGGAAGATGGAGCAAGAAAGAAAGCCTTAATCTGAGGTTCTCTGCATAGACATGAATACTCGGAGTGTGTGGAGTTACAGATGCAGTTTGGTGTGTCTAAGTCTGGCTCAAGGAATGGCAGGACTGGGTGTCAAATATTGCTGGGGATAAAGAATTCCAAAATGATAGAAGTGAAGGGAATGGATTAACGGAAAAGTACTGGTTTAAATTAGCATTAGTTTAGGAGTCCAAGATAAAGATGATCCATCCAAGGACAGAATGAATTTGGCTGGAGCTACAGAACAAAAAATATACAATTACACTGTGAGGTACAGTCTGTCGGCTAGAAACCAAAAAATAAAATGACGGAGAGAATAAATATTAACTGATATTAACTGCGTTATTGGTGTTGCAGGGTCACGAGGTTCGAGTATTCCTAGACTACATGGAGGAGCGCTTACTGCAGGAGTATGTGTCCAGCCCAAGACAGCATGTACTGTTGGACCTGGTCCTTGGAAAAAGATGGGGCAAGTAGATCCAGTGTCAGTAGGGGAAGATTTTGGGGCACAGCGATCATTTTATTGTAATGTTCAGGATGATGGTAGAGAATGATATAAGTAATTGAGAGTGAGAAACATTAGTTGACTGAGAGCAGCCTTCAATGGGGCAAGAATGAAGCTGGGAAGGTTTGACTGGAACATCAATTTGGTCCGAAAATGACAAACTGAACCATGGGCTCTCTGCAAAGACGAGATGGCTTGGGTCCAGTTGAGGAATGGTCCCTCAAATAGCAACGGCAGGATAAACAACCCCAATGATGCTTCGTGTGAATAACAATAGAATTTGTGTCAGATGGAGAATCGAATTGGGAGCCACGAGGAATGCTGGAGGTGCTGTCTCTGTAAATTTCCCCAAGGGCAGTCCTGTACCTTTCAGTCGATCCTCCTGTTATCAATCTCCTGCAGGACCAAGACAAGCTTTTTTTCCTGTTTTCTACAAACTCTCCGTCTCAACGTTCTCCACCCAAAATGTCTCTTCCTAATCACTAACTGGTTCCAAAGACTCGCTCTGCCGTTTGTGTGTGACGTTCTCCATAAGGAGGAAGGGGGTTTCGAAACAGGGAGCTTCATAGGGCATGGAGACTTTTACACAAATAGGAATGTTTGTAGAAACTAGTGGGTTTACAGAAGTGGGAAGGGTCATGGAACATGTCGGATGTTTCAGAGACTGGCAGTATGTCGGCACAGTGGACAGAATTTTTTATACCTGGAGTCGAGAGGTAAAGATAAATAAATCATGTGATAAATTGTCCCGGTAACATTTTCATCAGGTGTCGGGGAGGGTTTCTCTCTACAAGGCTCTCGTAGCCAGAATATTGATCTGGCTGCTCCAGGTTCATTTTCACTTCAACAAAAACCGAAAACTATTCTTGTCTTTGTAATCTTCTTCAGCCTCTAGAACAACCCATATCCCTGCAATATCCCATAACTTTCACACAACTTCCTATCTCTAACCACCTCTGGACCCTACAGCAATCCTGCACTTTGCACTTGCTGCCATCCCTGAATTCCTTCCTAACGTTTCAACAAGGCCAATGAAATGGTAGTTTTAAATCGCACGAACCAGGTCAGATGGAGCTGTCATCATGGCGATGTGGCTCCAGTGTGACAATGACTGAGAACTGGATATATCAAAGGGGTTTACCATTTACACAAGAAGGATAAAAAGGCTAACTGATTGAAGTACACTGTGTATAAAGATTGGGATCAGTATTATTGTGATGATAATCAATTCACACACTGCTCCTCCCTGTTTTCTCCCCTCATTCCTGCGTATTGATCCTGTCAGATATTCGTAACCCTTGAAAACTTCATAAAATAGTACAGTAAAGAGAAAATCACTCTGCACACTGTCTGCATTGGACAAAAAGTAATGTTATTTTTGAAGCCCTAGTTCTCTCTCCCCAGAGATGATGGGCCTTCCAGTTCAGCTCCCGGCACCTTTTTAAAATGGTTTGACAGTTTCTACCTCTACTCCCCTTCCATGCGTGACTCCCAGATCTCGAACATACTCTGGGTGAAATAACAACCTTCCTCAGCACTTCGCTAATATTTCAATTAATTACATTTAATATTCACCGTTTGTAATGCAATTCTACAACAAGAGCAAAATGTTCTCTCCCTTTCTACCCAGGCTCCTGACAATATGTGCACCCCAATCAAATCTCCTCTCAGCATCCTCCATTCCCCTATCTTTCCCCATAATTGCACTTCCACTGTCACAGGGTAACGGATCTCCTCTGTACCCTCTCCAGTACAATTCCATCCTTCCATGTGACCGGGTGACCAGAACTGTATACAGTCCCCAAGCTGTGACTGTACTCACTATTTATACAGTTCCTGCAGAAGCTTCCTGCTCTGAAATTCTGTATTTTGGCTGACAGATGAAATCATGCCAATTGCTGCATTAAAAAGATTATTTATCTGTTCAGCTACCTTCATTTATCTGCCCACACTGACCATACTCTCATTTATTGTGTATTCCTCTCTATTGTTGATGTCCCCAAATGCCTTGCCTTGCACGTCTCTGGGTTGTTTGCTCCATTCACCTGGACCCCACAGTTTCTGATTTTAAACAGTCTGCCATGGGATCTCTTGTCAAATCGAAGTAAGTCACATGCAGTTACAAGTTACTGCCTTAAACCGACACGGTCAGATTAATTACGCACGATCTTCCTTGAAAAAATCAAGACCGACTGTCCTGGAGTCCCTGGGATTTCCTCAGTGACAGTTTATCCACTGTCTCAGAATTCTAACCTAGACCTATTCAGTTAGTCCCTTGCTCCACATTAAACAAAGTTGCAGTGTTAGCCGTTTTCCAGTCCTCCAGCACCATCCCTGCATTCAGGGAGGATTTGATAATGTAGGTAATTATAAGGCAGGGGATTTTCCCCGGCACCTTTTAACAGTCTGGAACATTGTGTTACCCCTTTTTAAGGAATTGAATCTCCTGTATAATTCTCCGTTCCAAGTTTGTTGCTCCCAATATTTCATCCCAATTTTGATTCAGACAGACAGAGGCCAAACCCATCTTATGATTTGGTCAAGTCTCATTTTAGTCGGGTTTTATGGAGTGTTTCTCTCCACAAGATGAATTGCATTTTCTCATGATACCATCCCCAATCTGTCTTATACCCTCCCTGCCTGCGTGGTCTTCCTCTCATCTGACACTAATGTGATGATTTTGCCCCTTCTTCATAAGAATTGCCCTCTGCCTGGATACTCCAAATGTTACCAGCCTCCCTGTTTCCAGGAGCCATCTTTAAAAAGTCATTTTACTCTTGGATTGTGAAGTCGAAGTTGGCCTGGACATGGCAGAAGGGGTAAAACTGAGGCCCCACTTTGTGGGCAAGGCCCTGGTCCTGGTGTATGACATGGTGCATGAGAGGGACATTATCTTCCTCCAGGGATTGCAGGGGAAGCTATGACACCAGACCCTGCCAGCTTGGTCAGAGGCTGATCCCTGGGTCAGTGAGGTGCCAGCCTTCTGGGTGAATATCTATCAGTATAGGAAGGAGGTCAGTGACCTTCCCCCCGGAACCAGGGTAAGTGCCACCATCTGCACTTTGTGACTTCACTCTCACTCTCTCTGTTACTGCACCCGCCTCTCACCAAGGCTCATGTTCTCCCACTCTCACTGAATGCAGCATCTTCTCTCAGTCTCTCTAATCTCTTTTCTGCCCCTCTGCCCAACTCTGCCTGGTGTCTGTGCTGCCTACGCACTCACTCAGGACACCTCGACACCTTTCCCCCAGTTGTCCCAGCACTAACAGCTGTACCAACCACTTCCATTTCCCTAATCCTTCGTGAAAATTCTCACATTCCGGAAGGAACCATCCCACACTAGGGCACAAAGGGCGAAGAGGGATATGGGGCAGCCTAACATTCATCTCCTCACCCCCTCAGAGGGGAAGGATCCTGACCCTAACAACCATGAGAGGCTGACTGACCGTGTCCAAGTTCCCGGACTGGGATCTGAGACTCCCCCTTACTCACTGTGCTGGGCACCGTGACTGACTGTGGACAATGATATCAAGCTTCCTGGGTTTGTGTCCCTGCTAAACACCAAGACAACACAGCAGACGGGTGAATCAGGTAGCTCTAGCTGAGGGGAAACGCTGCTAAAGGCAGAGTAAGGCAAGGCAATAATTCTGTGAGCATTCAAGTCAGTTCAAAGTGAGTGTGTACAAACATGGAGTGAGCAGCCCAGAGGGATACTCCATGAGCTGGGTGTGTGTCCCCTGAGCACAGTGTCCTTGCAGCAGCATTGCAATGAGAGTTGTCAGTGCACCCTGAGCTGCAGCATTGAATTACTGAAGCGTACTGTCAGTGGGTCCGAGATGTGCTGGGAATGCATGGTGAGGCTGGCATGTGTCAGATGCCATCATTGGTAGGGGTGTACATGCAGCTTCTCTCTGTGCAGTGTCCCCCGAGAAGTTGCTGTTCACGATAGAAGTCTGCAGGAGCAAGCGCCGAGATGGAGTCACCAGGTAACAGGTCTGACTTTCGTGTCAAATTCTCCATATTGAGTTTCCCCACAGTGGGGGAGGATATGAAGCTGCAAGTTGATGTGGGAGGGTGGGAGGGTGGGGGGGGGGGGGCGGTTAATCCACAATAATGTGGCTGTTGATCATCAGTAATCATTCAGTGAGGATCTCGCCTCTCCCGCACTCAAATCTTGACTTTAACAACAGTCCAGTACAGGAACATGCCCTTCAGCCCAGCAAGCCCGCACTGACACATGATGCCGTTCTAAAGTTAAAACAAAAGTTTTTGCTCCGACACCCTCTATGTCATTCTATTCCCGACTTACTTATACTTGTGCCAAGATCCCACTTAAACCTTGGTATATTTGCTTCTTCCCCTCTATCAGTGCATTCCAGGCACTTTACATTCTGTCTGTAACAGCAAAAAAAAACTTACCTATCACATCTCCTGAACTTTCTCCCTTTTACCTAAAACCTACAGTCCTGAGTAATTGATACTTCTACTCTGGAAGGAAAAAAGCCTCTAACTGTCCTTCTATCTATGCCTCTGATAATTTTGTAAATATCTATCAGGTAGCCCCATATCCAATGATGCCCAAGTGCAAACAAACCATGTGTGTTCAATTTCACCTTCTGGCTAATACCCTCCAAACCAGACAACATCCTGGTAAAACTTTTCCATACCCTCTCCAACACTTCAACATCGTGTGGCAACCAGAACTGTACACAATATTCTAAATGTACCTCGAAATAAGTTTCTCTACAGCTGCAATATGACCTGTTAGTTTTCATACTGCATGCTCGGATGCCTGTCTGCAAGTTTGCCATCAGTTTTCTTGATCACCCTATCCACCCGTGCTGCTACTTTCAGGGAACTGTGGAGCTGTACACCTAGATCCCTTCGGATGTTGATGCAATCAGTAGTTTTTCCATACACTTTATACTTTTCTCCTGCATTCGACCTTCTAAAATGCATAATGTCGCAACTGTCCAGATAAAGTTACATCTGTGTTTTCTCTGTCCAAGTCTGCGGCTGACCTATATCCCGTTGTATTCTCTGGCAATCATCCTCACAATATGCACCTCCGCCAATCTATTTACAGATCACAAAAGCACTGACCCACCTGTCTTCTCAGACCAAGCAGTTCTCTATCCATCTTACTAACTGATCCCCTTTCACTTCACCTTCTGTATGAGCCTGCCATAAGGAAGCATATTAAAGGCCTTGCTAACATCCAAACGGCCAACATCCAGCCCCATTCCATCATCAATCAATTTTGTCACTTCCTAAAAATATTCAGTCATGTTTGTGAGACATGGTCCTCCCCACACAACTGTGTTGCCGGTTGCTAGTAAATCCAGATTAGAGTGCTGTTGGAGCTGTACTCATTCAGACAAGTGATTATTCCATCATGTTCCTGACTTGAACCTTGGAGAGTAGATTACATTCCTTACTGTGTGGAAACAGGGCCCTACATTTCTTTACAGTGTGGAAACAGGGCCTTTGGCCCAACTAGTCCATACCAACCCTCCGAAGAGTAGCCCACCCAGACCGATTTCCCTCTGACTAAAGCGCCTACCACTATGGGCAGTTTAGAATTGCCAATTCACCTGACGTGCACATCTTTGGACTGTGGGAGGAAACCACGCAGATACGGGGGGAATGTGCAACCTCCACACAGACAGTCACCCAAGGCCGGAATTGAACCGAGGACCTTGGTGCTGTGAGGCAGCAGTGCTAAGCACTGAGCCATCGTGCTGTTCTTGATGGATACCATATAGTGGGGTCCGTACTGGTTACTGTACAGTGGGAAGTATGTCAGGCTGTGACGGTTACTGTACAGTGGGAGGTATGTCGGGGTGTGATGGTTACTATACAGTTGTAGCTATATCGGGCCGTGGTGGTTACTGTACAGTGGGAGGTATGTCGGGGTGTGATGGTTACTATACAGTGGAAGCTATGTCGGGCCGTGGTGGTTACTGTACAGTGGGAGGCATGTCGGGCTGTGATGGTTACTGTACAGTGGGAGGTATGTCGGGGTGTGATTGTTACTGTACAGTGGGGGGTATGTCGGGGTGTGATGGTGACTGTACAGTGGGAGGTATGTCGGGCCATGACGGTGACTGTACAGTGGGCGGTATGTCGGGGTGTGATGGTTACTGTACAGTGGGAGGTATGTCGGGCCGTGATGGTGACTGTACAGTGGGAGGTATGTCGGGCCGTGATGGTTACTGTACAGTGGGGGGTATGTCGGGGTGTGATGGTTACTGTACAGTGGGAGGTATGTCGGGGTGTGATGGTTACTGTACAGTGGGAGGTATGTCGGGGTGTGATGGTTACTGTACAGTGGGAGGTATGTCGGGGTGTGATGGTTACTGTACAGTGGGAGGTATGTCAGGCCGTGATGGTTACTGTACAGTGGGAGGTATGTCGGGCCGTGATGGTTACTGTACAGTGGGGGGTATGTCGGGGTGTGATGGTTACTGTACAGTGGGAGGTATGTCGGGGTGTGATGGTTACTGTACAGTGGGAGGTATGTCGGGTTGTAGTGGTTACTGTACAGTGGGAGGTATGTCGGGCCGTGATGGTTACTGTACAGTGGGAGGTATGTCGGGTTGTAGTGGTTACTGTACAGTGGGAGGTATGTCAGTCCAGGAAGTTGCAGACAGTATGAGCTGTACACAATATGATTCTGCTGCTGCTGATGGATGATCGTGATGGTTGCTTAACCAGTTTAAAGTCTGTACCATTCAGTCCATAACATGGTGAGGAGGGTCTGCAAAATGTGAAGTTGGCCCTTGCTCCCCATAAGGACTGTGCAGTGAACATTGTTACCGATATATGAAATGGAGGGGTGATCTGCAGCAGGCAGATCAGTGATGATGTGGTCAATTATAGGTTTCCCTTTCATTGGTTCCCCATAACCTGCCGCAGAGCAGTCCAGCCACCACAGGGTCCAGCATCAATGCTGAGCACTATGATTATATTAGATTCTGTACAGAGTGGGAACAGACCCTTCTGCCCAACCAGTCCACGCCCACGCTCCGAAGAGTAACCCACTACCATGGCCAATTCACCTGAGCTGCATTTCTTGGAACTGTGGGAGGAAACCCACGCAGACACGGGGTGAATGTACAAACTTCACACAGGCAGTTGCCCAAGGCTGGAGTCAAACCTGGGTTCCTGGTGCTGTGAGGCAGCAATGCTAACCACTGAGCCACCATGCCACTCTATATTGACTATGTGCCATGGAGCTGCCCTCTTCTGCCTGCCTGTCCCTTTCAGTGGGACAGAACCTACCAGAGAGGATGGTGATGTTGCCTGGGACATAGTCCTGTTCACAGAGTCCTGCTTTACAGATAATATCTGATTGTTGCTTGATTAGTCTGTGGGAAATATACAACAAGTCACTTTTACATTCTGTATAATGAACAGTTAATTTCAATTAATTTCTTACATTTTTAAATAAACCAAACAACATCATTGTTTTTCATCTGAAAGCAATTGAAGTGAACAATAATTGATTTACCAGAGCGCAAACCTAACTATTACAGTTCAGTGAATGGAGTAAACAGCCAATTCATGTTCAGTTCAGTGAACACACCATCTTGCAGGCAGCAAAGCTGTTGGAAATGATATTGAGAAAAAGCCTGAACTCAGACAGAGTGTTACTGGGCCTCACCATGACGTCCAAAACACTGGCCATCTCCAAAATCTGTCCAGAGAGCTTCCTAACTTGAGCTGGACAGTTACACACACAATCCCTCACAATAGACTGGTTAGAGACATACCTGAACAACAGGGAGATAGATGTGTGTGGGGCAGGCTGTTCAATGGACTAGCACATGGCACTGGTCAAATTGCATTTCAACATTTATAACAATGACCTGTAAACAGCCATGTCTTGGAAGTATATCCCTTCCGGTATGGGACCTAAACTCTGTACATAGAACATAGAACATAGAAGAATACAGCGCAGTACAGGCCCTTCAGCCCTCGATGTTGCGCCGATCAAAGCCCACCTAACCTACACTAACCCACTATCCTCCATATACCTATCCAATGCCCGCTTAAATACCCATAAAGAGGGAGAGTCCACTACTGCTACTGGCAGGGCATTCCATGAACTTACGACTCGCTGAGTGAAGAACCTACCCCCAAGTAGTTCTATACTTGGACCCAATCCTGAATTAAGGTGTTATAAAGGTGATGGACTCCTGCAGCATATGGCATCTTACATTGAATGCCTCATAAACCATATCCAGTGTATATTATCTCCACAATGTCAGTATCCAAACAGATTTGTGCAGCTCCATTGATGGCCGGCATCAGTCCAGCCCAACGTCCTTGTGTGAGACTTGATCTGGAAATCTCTGTGTAAGTTTTTGCAGCATTGTTCTAACCATTAACAGTAAAGTCTTATTACTGAAGGTCCGACATCCTTTCGTAATACGAACTTTTAGATTGTCCAATAAACACAAAATCCCCCCTTTATTCAGTTCATTTTTATAACAATATGATGAAAACAGTGCACAACTCACAGTATGGAGCATTGAAATGATGAGTCTCAGTTCCACACCCAAGAGCAATTTATTATTAAGTGCAAGGACTTTGAAATAGAGCATAGAACATAGAACAGTACAGCAAAGAACAGGCCCTTCAGCCCATGATGTGGTGCCGACCACTGATCCTTGTGTCTGCACCCTCAAATTTCTGTGACCATATGCATGTCCAGCAGTCTCTTAAATGTTCCCAATGACCTTGCTTCCACAACTGCTGCTGGCAACGTATTCCATGCTCTCACAAATCTCTATGTAAATATCCCGCCTCTGACATCCCCTCTGTACTTTCCTCCAACCAGCTTAAAACTATGACCCCTCGTGTTAACCATTTCTTCTCCTGGGAAATAGTCTCTGGCTTTTGACTCTATCTATGCCTCTCATTATCTTATATACCTCAATTAGGTTCTCTCTCCTCCCTTTCTCCAATGAAAAAAGTCCGAGCTCAGACAACCTCTCTTCATAAGATAAGCCCTCCAGTCCAGGCAGCATCCTGGTAAACCTCCTCTGAACCGTCTCCACATTTTTCCTATAATAGGGCAACCAGAAATGGATGCAGTATTCCAAGTGCGGTCTAACTAAAGTTTTATAGAGCTGCAACAAGATCTCACAACTCTGAAACTCAACCCCCCTGTTAATGAAAGCCAAAACACCATGTGCTTTCTTAACAACCCTGTCCACTTGGGTGGCCATTTTAAGGGATCTATGTACCTGCACACCAAGATCTCTCTGTTCCTCCACATTGCCAAGAATCCTACCCTTAATCCTGTACTCAGCTTTCAAATTCGCCCTTCCAAAATGCATCACTTTGCAGTTATCCAGGTTGAACTCCATCTTCCACCTCTCAGCCCATCTCTGCATCCTGTCAATGTCATGCTGCAGCCTACAACAGCCCTCTGTACTGTCAACGACACCTCCAACCTTTGTGTCGTCTGCAAACTTGCTAACCCATCCTTCAATCCCCTCATCCAAGTCATTAGGAAAAATTGCAAACAGTCGAGGCCCAAGGACAGAGCACTGTGGAACACCACTCGTCACTGACGTTCAAGCAGAATATTTTCTTTCTACTACCACTCGCTGTCTTCTGTAGGCCAGCCAATTCTGTACCCAGACAGCTAAGTTCCCCGGTGTCCCATTCATCCTGACCTTCTGAATGAGCCTACCATGTGGAACCTTATCAAATGCGTTGCTGAAGTCCATATACACCACATCCACAGCTCGACCCTCATCATGACCTGCCCCTCACAAAGCCGTGTTGACTGCATTTAATCAAGCCATGTTTTTCCCGATGGTCAGAAATCCTATCCCTCAGAATCCTTTCTAACACCTTGCAGACAACAGTCATGAGACTTACTGGTCTGTAATTGTTTGGGATTTCCCTATTTCCTTTCTTGAAGAGAGGAATTACATTTGCCTCTCTCCATTTCTCAGGTACGATTTCAGTGGAGATCGAGGATGCAAAGAACTTCTCAAGTGGCGAAGCAATTACATTTCTCGTTTCCGAAGCAGCCGAGGACAAATTTGATTCGGGCCTGGCAAGTTGTCAGTCTTAATATTGCTCTTCAGAGGGTGTGTGTGGACCTGGTGGACCTAAGGGCCTGCTTCCACACTGTAAGCTAAAATGTGCTGAAAAAAGCAGTGTGTGTGTCATCATTTTGATTCAAACCTCAACCTACAAAGGACTCATTTGAAGACCCTTCCAAGCTATTGTCCATCCTTTCAGCAGTAACTGACTTGTTAATTAATAAAGCAACATCACCTCCTCTTTAACAGACTGCCCTGTCCTGCCTATAGTTCCAGTACAACAGGGTATTGAGTTGTTAGCTCTAACCTCCCTCAAATGCGCCTCTGTGATGTTAAAACTGTCACACCTCCAGATGTCAACTCATTCCCTTATCGCACCTGTCAGCCTGTCTGATCATACTCCCAGCATTAATCTAAGCAGGAATATAATACCTGGAATACCCTGTACCTCGGAGTTCTTCAGTCATTTCCTGTTTGTTATTAAGCTGCTCAAACCATGAACCACAACTCTCACTCTGGCACTGAATGAATATGTGCGGAATTGTAATTTATTTTTTTTTTAAAAAAACATATTCATCAAGTGCAAATTTCCAGAACTGAGCGGTCAGCTCCATATACAATGAGTTTCTGATGGTTAATTCCCCACTCAGTGTACAGAGGGGACAGCTCTCAGTAGTGGAGAAAGTGAGGACTGCAGTTGATGGAGATATGAGTCAAAATGTGCACGTCAGGCAGCATCCGAGGGGCAGGAGGGTCGATCTTTCAGTCATAAATTCTTCATCAGGAAGGCATTGGTGCATTCCTTTATTTTTTTCATTCCATGATTCACAGAATGTTGTGAACTGTACTTACTCAGGAAGGCAGCACTGTGTATTGCACTGAAATGGAAAGCAGTCAATCAGTTGTTTGGACAGGGTGTAGAAAAGTTGAGGGGAAGTATTCACTGATTGAATGAATTACAAACATAAGGATAGGTAAATCCACTGGGCCAGATGGGGTTACCCTAGGTTACTCCAGGAAGTGATGGGAGAGATTGCTGTGCCTTTGGTGATGATCTTTGCGTCCTCACAGTCCACTGGAGCAGTGTCAGCCAGATGATTGGAGGGTGACAAATGATACTCCCTTGTTCAGCAAATGGATTCGGGATAAATGTGGGAATGACTGAACACTCAGTCTTACATCAATGTGGGCAAAGTATTGCAGACGTTTCTGAGAGACCGGATTTACAATTACTTAGAAAACAATAGTTTGATTAGACATAGTCAGCATGGCTTTGTGAGGAGCAGGTTATGCCTCAGAAACCTGATTAAAATCTTTGAAGATGGAAAAAGCACATTGATGAAGCGAGACCAGTAGATGTGGTGAACAAGGCCTTCCCCATTGTCGGCTCATTCAGAAGGTACAGAAGCATGGGGCGCAGAGACATTTGGCTGTCTGGATACAGGGGTGGCTGGCCCACAGAAGACAGAAGATGGAAGCAGATGGAAAGTATTCAGCCTGGAGCTCAGTGACCAGTGGTGTTCCACAGGGATCGGCTCTGGGACCTATGCGCTTTGTGATTTTTGTAAATGATTTTGATGAGGAAGTGGACAAGTAGGTTAGTAAGTTTGCCAATATCACGAAGGTTGGTCGGGTTGTGGATAGTGTGGAGGGCTATTGTAGTTTGCAACAGGACATTGACAGAATGCAGAGCTGAGCTGACAAGTGGCAGATAGAGTTCAACTTTAAAAAATGTGAAGCAATTTATTTTAAAAGGTTGCATTTGCATAAAGCATAGAGGGTTGAAGGCAGAATTCTTGGCTGTGCGGAGTGACAGAGGGATCTTGGGGTCATTGTCCATCGATCTCTCAAATTTGCCACCAAGTTGATATGGTTGTTCAGAAGGAATACGGTGTGTTGTCTTTCATTATCAGGGGGATTGAGATTATGAGCAGCGAAGTTATTTCTTTGCTCTATAAAGCTGTGGTTCAACCACACTTGGAATACTGTGTTAAGTTGTGGTTACCTCATTATAGAAACACGTGGAAGCCTCAGAGAGTGTGCAGAGGAGACTTACCAGGGTGCTTCCTGGACTGGAGTGCATATCTTACAAAGAAAGTTTGAGCTACTAGGGCTTTCCTCCAGCAGTAGTAGTGTCAGATCCATTAGGGATATTTAAGAAGACTCTTGGATAGGCACACGAAAGTTAGTGCATTGAAGGTTATGTAGGTTAGTCTGATCTTAGAGTGGGATAAAAGGCTGGCAAAACATTGAGGGATGAAGTGCCTGCACTGTGCTGTACTGTTCTATGTTGCAAATTTCACTCAGCTTGTGGATTTCCGTCAGTTGGTGAATGTGTGAGGGAGTGAGGTGTGTGAGGGAGTGAGGGAATGAAGTGTGTGAGGGAGTGAGGTGTGTGAAGTCAGGAAGGTGGGTAGGGACGTTAGACCAAGACTTCCATTTTTGATGTAATTGTTACATTCACCTAAGTGTCAGCACAATATGTGTGGTTATCTAGATCAGACAAAATCCACAAGTTCAGTTATTAAAACGATTTTGGCTTGCTGTTTGCTCCTGGTTTCTACAGATACATTCTGCTGGGTGACCCATGAATTAGTATCTGAATATCCACAGACATGTATAATTTTGTTTTGATACTGTTGAATGTGAAGGTACATTTATTGGATGTAGTTTCAGAGGGTTCACTGTAAGACACAAAATGCTGCAATAGACTGTCAAATGTGAACGTTTTCACCCAGTGTCTGGTCCAGGGTGCAGATGTACGGCATCTGGGGGACATGCCAGATGTCATCACCATAAGTAATGTGTGCGATGTGTTTCTGACACTCCATGTCCATACTTCTGCTCCATGGGCCAGGCTCTGACTGATGATGAACTTGTAAGGCCTGGTTCTTGGTCAGTCATTGGTATCTAATTTAGACAGCATTTGTACCTACATTGAGAGCAGTGATAGCCTGTTGGCTAGTTTTCTCCTGCTCAAAGTGGATTCCAAATGATTCTCTGTGAGGGAATGTTTCTATGAATGCCCTGACACAGGTTGGAAACTCTCTTCACAGATTCAGGACCAGGACAGGGTCTCTGTCAGCGCTACATGCAGCTGTGAGGTCCAGTAGCACTGTACGTGAATTCAGGCCTTTTAGAATCCACTTTTAATGTCGGTCATGATGCAAAGTGATGGGTTTGCTGACCTGAAAAATGATCAGGAGTTTGCCATATTTATGAATTGGGCAATAATAAAGTATGAGCAACAATTATTCAATGAACAATAACTGCATCATCTCTGAAAACAATGAAGTTGATTTGGTATTGATGGAATTAAAATATAAACACCAATCAATCTTTTATGATACAAAAGTAAGGAATCACATTTTTATTTGTATCGAAAAAGGACATGTTGTCTGACTGTGCTGGTGATCACAATTACACATTGAATCTCAGTATTCAAGTGCATGCATTGTCACCCTATCATTTGCAAACTGGTTGATCTCTACATGATTTAATATTCAGAGTGAGCAAATGATTGAACAATCAAATAGAATTATAACTCTGACACATTTAAATATAATCAATCGATTTAATTTCTCATCTGAAATGTGTGAGCTTCAGTTATTTGCCAACAATTCTATTAGTTTTAAAATAATGATGGAAAGGGATAGACGAGATCTAAAAGTTGAAGTTCTAAATTGGAGAAAGGCCAATTTTGACGGTATTAGGCAAGATCTTTCGAAAGCTGAGGGCGGCAAATATTCCCAGGTAAGCAGACGGCTAGAAAATGGAAAGCCTTCAGAAATTAGATAGCCGGAGTCCAGAGACAGTATTTTCTTGTTAGGCTGAAAGGAAAGGCTGGTAGGTATAGAGAGTGCTGAATGACTAAAGAAATGGAGGGTCTGGTTAAGAATAAGAAGGAAGGATATGACAGATACAGGCAGAATAGTATGAGTGAATCCTTAGAAGAGTATAAAGGCAGGAGGAGAATACTAAAGAGGGAAATCAGGAAGGCAAAAAGGGTAACATGAGATAGCTTTGGCAAATAGAGGTAAAGAGAATCCAAAAGGCTTTTACAAATACATTAGAAAAAAAGGATAAACGGGGAGAGAATAGAGCCCTCAAAGATCAGCAAGGTGCCTTTGTGTGGAGTCACAGGTGATGGGAGAGATACTAAACGAGTATTTTGCATCAGTGTTTATTCAGAATAAGGACATGGGAGATGTAGATATATGGAGAAATAGATGGTGATATCTTGAAAAATGTCCATATTACAGTGGAAGAAGTGCTGTATGTCTTGAAATGCATGAAGATGGAAAAATCCCCAGAAACTGACCAATCAGGTGAAACTTGAAAGGGTTCAGAAAAGATTTACATTCATGTTGCCAAGGTTGGAGAGTGTGAGCTATAGTTGGAGGTTGAACAGGCTGGGACTGTTTTCCCTGGAATGTTGTAGACTGAGAGGTGACCTTATAGAGTTTTATAAAATTATGAGGGGTATGGATAGGGTAAATAGACAAGGTCTTTTTCTTCTGGGGTAGGGAAGTCCAGAACTAGAGGGCATAGGTTTCGGTTGGGTAGGGAAAAATGTAAAAGAGATGTAAGGGGCATTTTTTTCTCACTCAGAGGGTTGTACGTGATTGGAATGAACTGCCAGAGGAAGTGGTGGCGGTTAGTACAATTATAGTATTGAGATAGTGTCTGGATGGGTATATGAATAGAAAGTGTTTCGAGGGATATGGGCTGAGTGCAAGCAGGTGGGACTAGATTGGGTTGGGATATCTGGTTGGCATGGAAAAGTTGGACCAGAGGGTCTGTTTCCATGCTGTCTATCTCTTTGACCCTGTGACTGTAATTTAGAAGTGATAATAATTTGACATGCATTATCAAATAAATAAATCGTTTATATTATTAAATTGTAGCATACAATAAGTTGAAAACTTGCTATTTTTAGAATGAATGATAAAGAACAATGAACATTCCAACACAGGAACAGACCCTTCGGCCCTCCTAGCCTGTGCTGATCCAGATCCTCCTATTTTCTAAACCTGCCACCTATTTTCTAAGGTCCTGTATCCCTCTGCTCCCTGCCCATTTATATTTCTGTCTAAATACATCTGAGAAAACGCTATCATTCATGCCCCTACCCACCTCCGCTGGCCACACGTTCCAGGCTGCCACCGCCCTTTGTGTAAAAAACTTCCCACATATATCTGCCCCAAACTTTTCTCCTCTCACTTTGGACTCATGACCCCGTAGTAATTGAGTTCCAAAATCTGGGGAAAAAGCTTTTTGCTATCCACCCTATTTATATCTGTCTTGATTGTGTAGACCTCAACCTTCGAATTTGTCATGAAAATAGTCCTAATCTACTCAATCTTTCTTCATAACCAGCACCATCCATCCCAGGCAGCATCCTGGTGAACCTACCCTGTACCCTATTCAAAACATCCACATCCTTTTGTTAATGTGGTGACCAGAACTATATGCAGTATTCCAAATGCGGCCAAACCACAGTCCTATGCAACTGTAACATGCCCTGCCAGCGCTTTTACTCAACACCTGATCCAATGAAGTAAAGCATGCCATATGCCGCCTTGACCACTTTACTGACCTATGTTGGCATCTTCAGGAAACAATGGACCTGAATACCCAGATCTACGTGTAAGTCAATTTTCCCCAGGACTTTTCCGTTTACAGTATTGTTCACTCTTGAATTGGATCTTTCAAAATGCATCACCTCACATTTGCACAGAATGAACTCCATCTGCCATTTCTGTGCCCATCTCTCCAATCAATCTATATTCTGCTATATTCTCTGACAGTCCCCTTCACTGTCTGCTACTCCAACAATCTTGGTGTCATCTGCAAACTTGCTAATCAGGCAGTTGATACATTCTTCCAAATCATTGATATATATCGCAAACAACAGTGGTCCCAGCACGCATTGCTGTTGCACAACACTGGTCATAGGTCACCATTTTGAGAAATCCCCTTTCACTATTACTCTCTGTCTCCTGTTGACCAGCCAGTTCTCTCTCCATCTAGATAGAACTCCCTGGACCCCATGCGACTTCACCGTCTCCATCAGCCGACCATGGGGAACCTAATAAAATGCCTTACTCAAGTCCCCCAGTACCTTCTCCAGCAACTTCCCTACCATTGATGTCAGGCTCGCCGGTCGACAATTACCTGGATTATCCCGCTATCCTTCTTAAATAAGGGGGCAATATTAGCAATTCTCCAGTCCTACGGGACCTCACCTATGGTCTATCATCCTGCAAAGATATATGTTAAACCCCAGTTATTTCCACACTCACATCCCTCAGTAACCTGTGGTTGATCCCATCCAGACTTGGGGGCTTGTCTACATTAATACCTTTTAGAGTATCCAAAACTTCCTCCCTCTTTATGTCGACTTGATCCAGAGTACTCAGGGATCTATCCCTCACCTCAACATCCGTCATGTCCCTCTCCTTGGTGAATACAGATGCAAAGTACTCGCTAAGAATCTCACCCAATTTCTCTTACTCCTTTCTTCCTTTGTCCATGTGTGGGCCAAACATTTCTCTAGTTACCATCTTGCTCCATATTTATGAACAGAACTCTTTGGGATTTTCCTCAACCCTGTTTGCTAACGATATCTCATGACCACTTTTAGCCCTCTTAATTCCTCGCTGTTTATTGTGAAATGTGGCTAGTGAAAAGAAAATAAACATTTGTTCGTGTGAGTGGGAACTCAGAACTTTTCAAAGTATTTTGTGCCAAAACAATATTTGAAATCCGTCTCAGTGCAAATAAAAAGCAAGAGAAGAAACCTCTTGGGAAGAGGAATTTTCAGCCACTGTTCCCCCAAATTACTTCTGAGGTAGAAAAGAGTGAGGGTTTGTAACAATGACACAACAGTAACTATCGGTGGCTTGAACATGCAAATTGGCTCAATTAATCAACTGGACAGTGATATCCTTGAATAAAGATTCATAGAGTGTATGAGAGATTATTTCTGAGAGCAGGGCGTCATGGAAACGACCAGAAAATGGGGCAGCACGATAGCTCAGTGATTAGCACAGCACCAGGGTCCCAGGTTCGATTCCAGCCTCGGGGGACTGTCTGCGTGTAGTTTGCACATTTTCCCGCTGTCTGCGTGGGTTTCCTCTCAGAGTCCAAAGAAGTGCAGGTCAGGTGAATTGGCCATGTTAAATTGCCCATAGATTTAGGTATATTACTCAGAGGGAAATAGGACTAGGTGGGTTACACTTTGGAGGGTTGGTATGGACTGGTTGGGCCGTAGGGCCTGTTTACATACTGTAGGGCATCTCATCTAATTTAGATTTGATATTATGTAACAAGAAGGATTGGTGGATGAGCTTTGTCTTGGAAGAAGTTACCACAACTTGCTGGAGTTTCACATTCAGATTGAAAGAGTGAGGACTGAGTCATACATGAGAGTTTTAGTGTTAGGCAATGATAATTATACTGACCTAAGGAAGGAAGGATGTATGGTCTGGGGGGAGCAAAGAACAGTCCAAGGCAGGACAGCTGAAGAAATTTGGCAAACAATTAGGGAGATACTAACGTTTGAAGAGGAATTGCATAACGGAGAAAAATCATCCATACCTTGATAAGGAAGTCAAGGATAACATGAAGGCACATCCCAGTGCATGTCATACTGCACATGTTAGTCACACTGTGGAGGATTGGGCAAGTCAGTGGCCTCGTGGTGTTACCATTGAATTCTTATGTGATAAACCCAGATAATGTTCTGGTGACCTGGGTTCAAATCCTGCCACAGCAAGTAGCAGAGCTTGAATTCAAATCTGGAATTTAGAGACTGATGGTGGTTATGAATCGATTGCCAAGAAAAAAACTCACCTGGTTCACTGATGTCCTTTAGGGAAGGCAACTGCCATCCTTACCATAGACTCACCACTGTCAGACTGAAGCCTTATCTCCGTTCTAAAGATTTTCTCTTGACTCTCAGGCTATGTGCTTGAGTCTTTTCTCTCCGAAATGTGAAAGCATCTTCCCAATATCTACTCTGACCAGGCAACCAGTATTCTCTATGCTTCTATTAGATCCCCTTTCACCCTTATAAACTGCAGCACGTATAGACCCAGAGACCTCATATGTTGAGCTTGTCATTCCTAGGACCATTCTTATGAAGCTCCTCTGAACATGCTCCGGGGTGGTACATCCTTCCTGAGTTATGGGGCTCAAAACGGTACACAATACACCAAATTTTGTCTGACCTGAGTCTTGTAGAGCCGCAGACGTCCATCCATTCAAGTCATTGCAAAAATATAATCAGTGTATTTGCCTCTCTGATCAGAAAGGCCACCTGAAATAATAATCTTACGATGGGCAATAATAAATTTACCATGGAGTTACAAAAGTGAACAATAATTAAAGCATGCTGGGAAGTAGAACCAAGCCTTGACCAAAGTCTCTGTGCTCTTCCACATGCTACAGAATGCAGACAGGCTGCAACTACCAACAAATGGTTGCAAACAAATCTGACAGCTCCAGACCCTGTAATACACACCTGAAATTGGACTTGAATGGGACCATGGAATGTCGCCTTTGGGCCATCAATGTGACAACCCCAGGTTGGATCTGATTGATCAGTGTAAATGAACCAGATCGTTTCATTGGCAGATTCTTCATAGCCTCCCAAAAGGCATGATACCTACAAGACCATCAGAAGAACAAGAAGACTTCACCACGTGGAATCTGGTCAACTTCTAGTGGGGTGATATGTGATCATCCAAAGTTCAGTTAAACAATAAGATAAATTGTCGTGTTTTCATTACGTTATTGTGATCATCCAAAGTTCAGTTAAACAATAAGATAAATTGTAGTGTTTTCATTACGTTATTGTACGTTTTATTGTTCTAATATTAGTTGTGTTCAATAAACAAATATCATTGTTTATAAGAGATGTCTCAGTTCTTTTGCTGAATATAAGATTTCAAACACACTGTGCGCCAGAAACGGCACCTTCCTAACTACTGACACAACCTGCACATTTACCTTGAGACAAGTCTGACTGGAACTCGCAACACTCTGTACTTCAGCCTTCTGAATTTTCTTCCTAGTTATAAAATAGTCCATCCCTCTCTTCTTCCCATCACCTCGCACTTTCCTAAGTGTACTCCATCTGCCACGTCTTTGTCCACTCTCCTACCCTGTCTACATCCTTCTGCCGCCTCCCTTCCATCTCAATGATACCTGTCCCGTTATCTACCTTTGTATCATCTAAAAACATCGCTGTATTTCCCTCAGTTCCTTCATCTCGATTCTTAATGTACAAAGTAAAAAGTTGTGTTTCCCTTGCAAAATACCAGTTGTCATTGACTGCTATCCTGAGAAGAACCCTTTTATTCCCACACTCTACCTTCTGCCAGACAGGCAAGCTTCTGTACACACTAGTACCTAGTCTCTGTCACCATGGGCCCTTGTCTTACTCATCAGCCTCCTGTGAAGCACCTTGTCAACGTCCTTCTTGAAGTCCAGACACATAGTATCCATTAGCTCTCCTTAGTCTAACCTACTTGTTACATCCTCAAAGCATTCTAACAAATTCATTAGCATGACCTCCCGTTGATTAAACCATACTGACTTCTCCCTACTTTAACAGGCACTGGCAATTATTCAGAACTCTCATCCTTCACAATGGATTCCAGGAACGTACCCATGACCGGGGTTAGGCTGATCAGTTTGTAATTTTCTGTCTTTTGCCTCATTCCCCTTTTAAACAGGGTGTGAATGAGATCCAAGATGGCGGCGACCCAGTAGGTCTGAGTCTGCAAAGCTCTGCCCAAGACTCAGGCAAATTGAAGTACCCACCCTCACCTCACCTGCTAAATTGTTAAAATAGCTTTTGCCCAGCAGCCTTAGCCATTCTACATTAAACTTTAGCAGTCTGATGCTTTTTAAAATGCTTTTTAAATGGGGTAAAGGCTCTCACAGTTCACAACAGGCAGGGACTTTTCCCCCACTACCCCTTAGCAACAGAGACGCCTGGGTCCACCCCGGGGCGTGACCTGCAAGGGCAAGCCTAATCTTAGAATTTCTTAAACTCTGAGAGAAGATTGATGAGTCCATTGATGAGACATTGTTCAGGAGGGAGTCGATCTCGGTCATGATGCAGAAACATGACGGAGAGTTCGAGAAACTCGGGCAGCGTTTCGGGGGAGGGGTGGGGCGGGGCAATGGGCCTCAGCCTCCGAGACCATTGATGAGTCATCCATGGGTCAGGTCTGGGCTCTGGAACATCGAGATCCGACCTTAGATGAACATATTGATGACCTCGAAAATCGAGGTCATCGGAAAACTATTCGGTTGCTGGGCCTTCCCGAATGGGAGGAGGAACGTCAGCTTGTTGATTTCCTGGAGCCATGGCTCCCACAGCTGCTGAAACTGGAGTTGGAGCTGGGCTGGTTGCCGGTTGAGCGGGCCCACCGGGTTGCTATGCGCCGGCCCGGTTCGGACCAGCGCCTCTGCCCGGTCCTCGTTCAACTTCAGCATTAGAGGGAAAAACAGATGCTGCTTGAGTCCACCAAATGTTGGGGAAGGATCGCCATGCCATGATATATAAAGCCTCCAGGATAATGTTGTTCTCTGGCTGTGGTCCGCAAGAGGAAGGCATTTGATGAGGCGAAGAAGCGTCTGAGGGATTTAAATATTCAATATTCTATGTGATATCCAGCAACGCTGTGCTGCATCATAGAGGATCTGTATATGACTTCAGATCACTGGAAAAAGTAAAAGAATTCCTGAATGCTCTCAAATAAGCTGCAGGATTTGAACTGTATGGTTAATGACCTAATTTTGCCCCCTTTTCTTTTTATTTTCCTCCTCCTTTCTTCCTTTTTTCTCTTCTCCATCTTTCCGTGGTGGTGGGGGAGGGGGAGTTCTCGTTCCTTATCCTTTCTATGGACTCTTATGTATTGTGTGGTTTATTTGATTATTGGGGGACGTTTCTGAGTGTTTTTTTTTTATTTGGTTGCTTATTACTTGCTGGGATTGTAATTTTGTAATTTTATACATTTTCATCTTGTGTTGTTTTGCCATGTTTATCAAGGTTATGGTGTAGAGGGTGGTTGAGCTCGCACACTTTTAACATCTGTCTTATAAGATGTTGGAATTTATTTATTCTACTTTGTAATGCCTGTGCCGAGGACATGCCTCTGGCTGGGAGGTGTTATAGTGGGATTATTAGAAGGTAGTAATGCCCCTTGTGAACAAGGGGGAAAGTCTCCTTTTAAATATGTTTTGTGTTACTTGTTTTTAGGAATAGTTCTTAGTTCTTTTGATTTAGCTGTTTTAAAGAGTATTTTATGTGTGATTCATTTTGGTTTTTATCCAATGTCTTTTGGGTGGGGTTCTCCCTCCTGTGGGGTCTCGGGCTTGCTTAGACTATCGTGGCTAGTCATTCGTTTAGGTGGTACACCTGCAATGTCAAGGGGAGCCACTCATTAATTAAAAGGAACAAATACATTATCAAGTCTTAAAAAAAGAAAGGGTGGATGTCGCCCTTCTACAGGAGACATATCTACTTGATAAGGAGCATTCGAGGCTGCAACAGGGTGGATTTGGCCAGGTGTTCTTTTCATCTTTCACCTCAAAAAGTAGGGGAGTTGCCCATCTTACTGGGAAGAATCTTCCCTTACAAATGCAAAGCCAGATAAAAGATGAGTCTGGATGGTATATATTAATTAAAGCCCTAATATATGGAGAGGAATATGGGAATTTGAATCTCTATTGCCCGCCTGTGCACCATTTAAATTTGTAATGGAAGTGATCTCCAAGTTGGTTGCTCTTGGGGTGCGCCACACAATTATAGGGGGAGATTTTAATTGTATCATCATACCGAGGTGGACAGAATACCTAAGAGCTCTGTGGGCATATCTTTGAGATCTAGGCACTTGGTGGATCTGATTAGGGAGGTAGGGCTGGTATGTGTGTGGACGTGTCTTCGCCCTCAGGGTAGAGACTTTACTTTTTATTCTAACCCACGCAAGTGCCATATCAGAATCGATATTCTCCTGTCCCCTCGACTCTTTTGAACTCAATATTGTTTTGTAAACTAGGTAATGTAACTATTTTAGAACATGCCGCATTATATATGGAGGTTAAGACTAGTGATGACGAGATAGCTTCCCGACATTGGCGTATGGACCCTTTCCTATTGAAGGATAGTCAGTTCATAAAATCTTTCTCTCAGGAATTTAAAACCTTCTGGAATATCAGCTCAAATACGGTCAGTAACCTTTCGGTGATGTGAGAGACTGGTAAGGCAAACGTGCGAGGCTTGGTCATGTCATATTCTGTGACCAGGAAAAGACACCAGGAAGAACAAAAGCATCTGATCGCGGCTCACCTGAAGGCAGGTGAGACAGTGTATGTGGATAGACCTTCCATTACTAGACTACAGCTGATCACAGCCCTTAGGGCAACTTTGAATACCACACTTATTCAGACAGCAAAGAGGGAGATATTATTTGCAAAGCAGAGATTATTTGAATACGGTGACATGCCTGGCAGGTATCTTGCATACCTTGCATGAAAGAAAAAGGCTCCCCAAGCCACTACATCTATTAGAAAGAGTGCTGGTACCCTGACTTGTGATCGTGAAATGAGTAATGCAGCCTTTAGAAAGTTCTGTTTCAAATTGTATATTTCAAAGAGCTGTGAGGATGGAACGACGAAGATAGTCTTTTTTAAAAGACAATATGGCCCTCCCGGGCCTAACCTTGGAACAGGTGTTGTTCTTGAATGCCCCCCGGCAACCCAGGAAATACAGGAGGCGATAAGGCAGCTCCAGGGTGGCAAAGCGCCCAGACCAGATGAATTCCAGGCTGAATTCTATAAAGAATTTATTGGGGAATTGGCCAGGCCACTTATAAATATGTATAATTATTCACATAATCAGGGCTGCCTCTCGTCTTCTCTGAGAGAAGCAAATATTTCTCTCATTCTTAAAAAAGGTAAAGGCCCCAGATGACTGTTCTTCGCACAGACCTATGTCCTTGTTGAATGTGGATTTTAAAGTTCTCACAAAAATGTTGGCATTAAGACTGGAGAGGGTGCTGGGAGGTCTTGCCAGTACATCCAATTTTCTGGATGAATCCCGTTTCCCCTTTCCGTGGTCACTGGGAGGTTTTCTTTACTTTGGCATTTTTAATACTCCGGCATTTGGTCAGTTACATAAAACCAATTATACACATTTATTTCAGAAAATAAGATAGGACCTTCAACGCTGGGAAGATCTCCTGATATCCTGGCTCGGTAGAATAGCTTTGGTCAACATGACCATCCTACCTCGCTTTTTATACGCTATGAGAATGCTCCCCTTGCTGCTACTGAGACAGGCGCTGCGTAAGCTTTATGGTTGGCTCAACTCCTTTATTTGGAGTCATAGGCGGCCCTTTATTAAATTAGAAAAGCTGCAGCTACCACAAGTAAGGGGAGGGCTGGATTTTCCGGATTTCAGGAGGTACCAATTGAGCTCCCTATTATCCTACGTAGCTGATTGGGTCTCTTGTGAACCACAGTCAATCTGGTTACATATTGAAGCCTCCCTAGGAAAGTATCCCCTCATCAATCTACTATTTTTGGACATTATGAGAGTTATTACGTATCATTGTAAAAATTCTATTGTATTAAATACAGTCAAAGCCTGGAAGATAATGTGACAGGATGCGGGTAAACTGCAAAAAAACCTCCCTTATACCCCTATAGTCGGAACGTTGTGATTCCAGCCAGGGCTGAGTGATGCGGTATTCAGAACCTGGGAGTGCAAAGGTATCTCCTGTTTGGGAGATCTGTTCGATGGGGAGGTCATGACGTCCTTTGAACAACTGCGTCAGAATTTATGGCTGCATAGCAAAGATGTTTTTCGATATTTTTAAATAGGAGACTTTTGGCAAATTGATAATTAATCCTTATAAATCGGAGAGGGAAAGTAGAGTGCTTCGGCCGATGCGTCTGCCCGTGCCCAGTACTCTCTACCACTAACTATTTAATAAGGTATCGAAGGACATGGAACGGTTATATAAAACCTAGAGACAAGAATTGGGGATAGAAATCTCCTTCGACATGTGGGAGGGCATCTGGGAAAACGCCAGGAAGATCTCTATCTGTAACAGAACTCAGGCTATCCAATTAAAGATACTTCGTAGGGCTCAGATGGCACCTGAGTGATTGCAAATCTCAAGGCAGGAGCATCTCAAATGTGTCCCATATGCTAAATAGTCGTTGGTAATCTCACGCATTGTCTGTGGACCTGCCATAAGATCTGCAGGTAGTGGGGCAGAGTAGCGAATGCCCTGGCAAGGAGTTTGGTTACGGAGATTGGGTTGGACCCAATATCTCTACTTTTGGGCTCCCCAAATTCCCCCTTTTTGGAAGTACACGGGAGGAAATTATTCACTATCTTCCCTTTTGATCGAGGAAAGATATTTTATCGAATTTGGTATCCGAAGGTCCGGCAGGAGTTTAAAATTGGCACAGGATAGTCATGGAATATATCCCCCTTGACTTACTTATGAATATGGTGCACCAAAAAATGGAATTATTTTATAGAACATGGCAGTCCGTTTTGAACTACACTGACACAGATATATCAGGCACATTGTTCAGGGCATTTGCTTAGCCGTGGGGAAGGTTCTGGCTGGTTCGGGGGCTCCTGGGAGGAGGAATCCTGCATCAACACGGGTTCTGTTATGACTTAAAATATAGATTTACTTTGAATATGTATCTAGTTATTTATTTACTTATTTATTTTCTTTTCTCCTTTTGTCTATTGTTAGTAATGCGGGATATCCTACTACATGTTTTGATAGTTTGTAGAATAGATTAGTAGTTTTTTACAAATTCTATATTGGGTTGTTATTATATTGTAAAGCAGAATAAACGAGTTTGTACTATATTTGTAATTTTGTAAAATATTTCAAAAATCTTCTGTTTTCAATAAAAAAATCTCCTAAAAAGACAGGGTGTTACGATCGCAATTTTCTCGTCTTCTGAGACCCTCCCTGATTCTCGAGATTCCTGAAAGATCGCCAGTAATGCCTCGATCCAGTTTATTTATCCATTTAGGTATTCGAGCAATTTCTCCTAATCAGCTCTGCCTCCTCACTCTCTTGAATATTTCGGATATGTTTCATGTCATCTGCCGTGAAATCTGACGTGAAATAATTATTCAGTTTCTCATCTATTATTTGTTCCACACTACTATCTCTCCAACGTCATTTTCCAATGCCCCAGTATCCATTTCTGCTTCTCTTTTTTGCACTTAATATATCTAAAGAGACCCTTACAATCGTCCTTTATATCACTGGATAGCTCAGCCTCATATTTAATCTTCTCCGTCCTTATTTCTTATGTTTTTGCCTTCTGTTTGCCCTTGAAAGCTTCCCAATCCTCTGGTTTCCCACTGCCATTTGCCATGTTATCTACTTTCTCTTTTTCTTTTACCCTAGCCATGCATTCCCCAGTCATCCATGGATACCTCATCCTCCCTGTACAATGTATCTATTACCTCGGGATGATTCTCTGCTGTGACTCGTAAATTGCTCCGAGAAACTTCTGCCATTTCTCTTCCACTGTCTTTCTTGCTCGGCTCCTCTCCCAGTCAATTCTACCCAGCTCCTCCCTCACGTCTTGGTAGGTGCCTTTATTCAGCTGTAATATTAACTCCGGTTCTACCTTCTCCCTCTCAAACTGAACAGTAGGTTCAATCATATTATGATCACTGCCTTCAAAGGGTTCCTTCACCTTAAGCTTCCTTCTCACGTCTGCCCCATTGCACAACACTAAATCCAGTATTGCCAATTCCCTTGTTGCGTGCACAGAAGGTGCTCCAAAAATCCATCTCGTAGACATTCCACAAATTCCTTTTCTTGCAAACTACTGCCAGTGATTTTCCCAGTCCACCTGCATATTGAAATCACCCAAATCACTGTACCTTTGCCTTTCCTACAAATGCTTTTTTTCTTGCCATCTCCTGTTCTGTCTTGTGCCCCAGCTCCTGCCTACGATTCGTAGGCTTGTACATAAATCCAACTATGGTTTTGCACCTTTGTGGTTCCTCAATTCTGCCCACACATATTCGATACCATCTGACTCTACTTCGAGTAATGGGAACTGAGTGATGGGACTGCAAAATACTCCAGCATTACCACAAATTTCTAGCTAAGGTATTGAGTAAAAAACATGTCATTGTCAATTACTTTGAAATGTCGCCAGAGTGTATTTCTTTGGCCAAATATTCTGTCTGTATTATGAAAGAATACAAACTTTTGAAAATGTGAGAGAATGAAGATATGACGACGACATGAGTCTATAAAGAGATTAAGATGGGTCAAGTGAACAACCAAATATTGGTGTATGGAGCACAGTTGGAAAATATGTCTGTGCTCAAAGTTGTTTGAAGGTTGAATGGAACGCAGGGTATTATTTCAATGGAGAGATTGGCTTGAGGCACAGAGGAACCGAGGAACTGGGCACCTGGATGACAAAATAAAACCTTTAGGTGCACATCATTTTTTAGGGAGGTAAGTTAAATGTTGAAAGTTTCTGAAATAGAATACATTTAAAAGTAGGGAATGTTTTCTACAGATCTACAAGGTAATGGTTTAAACACATCGAAAGTGCTATGACCACAATGATATGAAATGCTGTACAGAGAAGATTCATTCAGCTGACTCTTGTGAGGATCGTTTATTTTAGGAGGAAATCTTGAACTGACTGACCCTGGATCTGCTGGGGTTTAGGCAAACAACATGTGATTTTGTTTAACTCCAGAATATTCCAAGTAGTTTTTACAAATTGAATTCTGAAACAATATTTCAGCTTGTGTGAGAGATTACCATGAGTGGATGGACTGTAAAACTGAAGACTATCTCAGTAAAGAAGATGGTGATTTGATGTAATTCTCTCAAAGTGTTGTGTCTTTGTGGAACTCTCTTCCCAGATAGCGATGAGGGATAAGACATTGAATAATCCTAAAACAGATTCTTGACTAAGAATGACGCATTAACGTTGTAAGGCCAAAGGAGTAATGTGAGATTGAGGCCACAATCAAATCATCCACGACCTTATCGAACGATGGAGCTGTTTTTATTCCTTACTCCTGATGCTAGTTTCTACATTTCTGTTGTCTTCAGACACTGAAAAAAAAAGACACGTTTCTCATGAACATGAAGATTTTTCTTTTCAGATTATTGGGCACAGCTTTCCATATGTGACTTTTAAACGGTACTCAAAAGCACTCAGGAAAGATTCATGATGTTGTAGAGACGTCAGGAGCATAGGACAAAGGGAAAGCTTGCCTTGAAACTGCTTTAGTAAACAGATTGGGTCGAATGGAGAACTTTAACAATGCAGATTCCTTTCAGATGTTCTTGTGAGGTGCGTTTCATTAGCACATTAGCAGGGCCAACATTCTGTTGCCTGTGTTTAATTTCTGATCAGAATATGGTGATAAACCCAATGGGTTCTTGTGGTACAGGAACACTAACAGGGATGTTACAAAGGGAGAAATAGGATTCTAAACAATTTGATAGTGAAGGGAGAATGATATAGCTTCAAATCCTGTGTGTCCTTGGAGATTGTATTCCTCCCTATTTGACGCTCACAAGCTATGGAAGTAGTGAGACCACATTTTCTGTTTCCAACAATTAAAGTGACAGTCATACAGCATACAAACCGACCCTCCAGCCCAAAACAAATACATCAGCCAGAAACCACCAATCTCCGTTATTCCCAGTTACCTGAGGACCTATAGCCTACTATTCCCTCGCATTTTGCGTTTAAACGCTGCGTTACCGTGTATCTGTGTACTGAGCTGTTTTGTTCTTTCAATATATGCACGAAATGATTTCACAGAAATAGATCACACAATTTCAATGACAGCGTCAAACCCATCAGATCAATAAAATGTCCTCATTGTTTAATAATTATTAGAAAATCAGGTTGTCTTTTTAGTTCATTTGGGATTTTAATGCAGCTAGAGCAGCATTAATTGCCCTTGAGAATTTCCAGTCCAGTTGACGTTGGTCCATCCAAGTGGCTGTTGAGAGGGAGTACCAGCAGTACATCTCATGTGGCAGTTTAACTTGGAGTAAATATTACTGGTGATGGATAGAGTATTAAACAAACCGCCACATTGTGATGAACAGCTCGCAGGATGACAGCCTCTTTGTCAATACAAATATTAGATTAGATTAGATTAGATTACTTACAGTGTGGAAACAGGCCCTTCGGCCCAACAAGTCCACACCGCCCTGCCGAAGCGTAACCCACCCATACCCCTACATCTACATCTACCCCTTACCTAACACTACGGGCAATTTAGCATGGCCAATTCACCTGACCTGCACATCTTTGGACTGTGGGAGGAAACCGGAGCACCCGGAGGAAACCCATGCAGACACGGGGAGAACGTGCAAACTCCACACAGTCAGTCGCCTGAGGCGGGAATTGAACCCGGGTCTCCGGCGCTGTGAGGCAGCAGTGCTAACCACTGTGCAGGTTCTGAGAAGAGAGAAAACATAATTAACTTCTTGAGTCCAATATGAGTTTTTTCAGAAGAGGATCATATCAGACTCAATATGCTGCCTCTGTTTCTACCTCCAGATCCTGACTCATCTGTGGTGTTTTGTCACTGTTTACTGTTTGTATTTCTAATTTACATTTTCCCCAGTATTCCCAAGCACAGTGACTCCGTTTTGGGGGAGGAGGCGGGAGGGGGGTATGGTGTGTCAGTGGTTAGCATGGTTGTTTCACAGTACCAGGGATCCGGTTTGGTGGAGAGGGGGAGGCCGCCGTGGTGTCTCAGTGTTTAGAACGGCTGTTTCACAGTACCAGTGGCCCGGTTTGTGGGGAGGGAGGGGGAGGGGGCATGGTGTCTCAGTGTTTAGCACGGATGTCTCACAGTACCAGGGACCCAGTTTGGGGGGAGGGGGGGCCGGAGAGGGAGGGCAGCACGGTATCTCAGTGATGAACACAGCTGTCTCACAGTAACAGGAACACAGTTTACACTGTTTGTATTGAGTTTTGACATTCTCCACGGGTCTGCTCGTGTTTCCTTCAGGTTCCTTCCACAGTCCAAACATATCCAGTGAAATGGTCATGATAAAGTACCCACCATGTGCAGCTAGGTGTGTTAGCTATGGAAAATGCTTGTATAAGCTAGAAAACGGGTTAACAAATGCAAATGCAGAAGTTGGATATGAGGTGGTTCTGGGTGAAATGCTGTGCAGACGGGTTAGTGTGGATTCGATGGGCCAATGTCCCACAAAATAAAAAAAAAGTTAAATCAAACAAAATAATTTACTGGTGATCAGAAACAAAAAAGAAGCCGAGTGCTAGGGAAACAGAGTAGTTTTGGCAGCCTCTATCGAGAGAAAAACAGAGTTAGCATTTGAAATCCACTCACCATGTATCAGATCTGAAAGCACCTGGGAAATTGTGTAATGTGTGTTGGTGGAATGATTGGAGTATATGGAGAAATAGAGGGATTAAAAATGGATTATTGATAATCAGCTGCGATGGAATTAAAATGTGAGATTATTTTCATGAATTTTCACCTTTTCGCATATACCTGTGTATCATGACATGTAGGTATGTTTCCAAGTCCATGTTTCACGTGAGTTCTATCCTCTCCACCTCTCCTTCCTGAGTGTGGACATCTTTCCTTCATTAATAGGGCAGCATTTATTTCTCTTTCCGAGTTGCTCTTGAGAAGGTGTTGGGGAACTGCCTTTCTAAACCCATGCACTTAGACATACTATCGGCTACAAGTACTCAGGTCTGTCTGGTTTCACTTCTTTGAGAACTTGTAGTATTATGCCTGAATAGCTGGCTTGGCCATTGCAAAGGGCATTTGAGAGTCTATCGTTGCTGATGGCCTGGAATCGCATGTAAGTCAGACCAGTGAAGATAGCAAATTTCCTTCTCTGAAGGACACTAGTGAGCCAGAGCTTTTTAGTTTTGACAACCATCAATATTTCATTAGATTGCTAATTCCAAATGTTTTATTGAATTCAAGTTCCACCGTCTGCTGTGGTGGGCTTGAAGTCCGGGTTTAGCTCATTGTATGATGTACTTAGCAGGCTGAATGACATCAATCTCTTCCTGCATAAATCCTTAGAGGGCAGAATGGTCTCATTATAACGATGCTGACTGGATGAGTGGGAACTTTCTTTATCTCTGTAATATTACTGAGTGCTTCAGAGAACAACACATGGGTTAGGAGCAGCAGCTGGCCATTCAGCCCCTCGAGCCTGCTGCACCGTTCAGAATGTGCATTGCTGATGTGATTGTAACTAAATATCCCTCTCCAGTCTGTTCCACTAAACTTGGATTCTCTTGTTCATCAAAGACCTATGGAAATCAACCTTGAGTGTTTTCAGTAACCCAGTCTTCATTGCTACTTTGGCATGAGAACACCACAGATCACACAACCCTAAAGAGAAAGGAGCATCCCTGTCTCAGTCTGAAATGGGAAGGTGCTTATTCTCAAAATGTGCTATCCTCAAACCAATCACCACTCTTTTGAGATACAAGGAGATTATAATTAGGAACAAATATTGACCATTCAATCCCCCAAACTTACTCATATTCCCATTAACTCTCCTAAATCACATACTTACCAATTTGGGTCTCCACTGAACTTGTGGGAAGACAATCCCAGGCACCACAAGATCATAACAGCATAAGACACTGGAGCATAATTAGGCCATTCAGCCCATCTACTCTGCCATGGCATTTGATCACGGCTGAAATGTTTATCAACCCCATTATCCTGTCTTCGACTGACTATTGATCCCTTATTATTATCCATGTGCGTATCTCTGTGTGCATGTGTTATGTATGTTAGTGTCAGTATCTACGTTTGTGTGCACCTCTGTCTGCATCTTCATGCAATGTTTTTGAAGAAAATACATTGAAATTGGAATCAGTCTCCTTCCTCCTCCCCCTCTGTCTGTCCCTGTTGTTCATGGAGTTCATGGAATCCCTACAGTGTGGAAGCAGGCCCTTCGGCCCAACACATCGACACTGATCCTTCGAAGAGTAACACACGCAGACCCATCCCCTACTATCCTACTTTTATGCATGACTAATGTCCCTAATCTACACACCCCCGGGCACTATGGGCAATTTCGCTTGGCCAATTCACCTAACCTGCACATCTTTGGACTTTGGGAGGAAGCTGGAGCACCCAGAGAAAACCCATGCAGACACAGGGATAATGGGCAAACTCCACAGTCAGTTCCCGAGGGTGAAATTGAACCTGGGTACCTGGCGCGGTGAGGCAGCAGTGAGAACCAATGAGTTTTATGATTAGATTCATACTATTCTACCCTCTGCTGGCCTTCCCGCACCACTGCATCAGTGGCAGAGTTTTTTTTAACTCTCTGATAAGATAACAAATCCTTTACTGTCGATCTCTGAAACTGCATTGCTGTTTAGTTTTTCGAATGGTGTCTTTGAACACACAGACCAGTTTCATCAATATTGAGCGATATTTCTGCTAGGCCTTTGTCAGGATTTTTCAATACTTTCTCTCATTTTTTAAGCATTGCAAGACATAGAATGAGAAATAAATTATTCTCATCTCCGGACAAAATGGTTCACTCAGAGGTGAGCATTTCCATTCTGACAGTCCCAAGTATATTTGCAACCCTACAACTACCAGCATTGTGTCTGTGTCTGCATGTGTGTGTGTGTGTGTTGATGGTGCTATGAGCTGCTGCCCTCTCTCCCACCCAGACTGAATCATCGTATGTTATCACACTCTGCCACTGTCACTGCAGTTGGATGCAGAGGCCAGCTGCGGGAGAGATTGTGTCATTTTAAGCACCACAGAGACTGTCAGAACTGCACCCACATTTAGATACTCACAGACATGGGTGTGTGTTAATGGAAAAGCACAGCTGGTCAGGCAGCATCCGAAGTTCACGAAAATCGAAGTTTCGAGCACTTCATCAGGAAGTGTAAATCCTGGAAATGTGGTCTGTCCAGAGCCTGAGAAAGCCTCAAAATCCCCACCTTTACATTGTAGTCCTCTCGAGATGAATGATAACATCGTATTTGCCTTCTGAACTAATGACTCAACCTACAAGTTTATTTTCAGCGAATCCTGGACTTGTCTCTTTGAATTCAGATTTCTGAATTTTCTTCCCATTTAGTAAATAGTCCATGCCTCTATTCTTCATACCATAATACATGACCCCACACTCTCCATCTACTACTCCTTTTCCCATTCTCCTAAACTATCTAAATCTTCCTGCAGGCTCCCTGCCTCCTCAATACTACCTGCCCATCCACCTATCTTTGAATCATCTGCAAAAGTCGCCAGAATGCCCTCAGCAATGCCGTCCAAATCATTAACCTACAAAGTGAAATGTTGTGCTCCAAACACTGACCCTTGTGGAACATTACTAGTCACCAGCTGCCATCCTGAGAAGGACCATTTTATCCCCACTGTGCCTCCCGCCAGATAGCCATACTTTTATCCATGTTAGTACTTGGCCGCGAACACCATGGGTCTTTATCTTACTCTGCAACCTCCTGTGCGGTACCGTATTAGAGGCATACCGGTTGTCTACATTGTTAACTCCATTGTGTCTCCTTGATCTAAACTGCTTGTTACCTCTTCAAAGAATTCTCATTAACTTGAGGGCAAGGTATTTATTGAAATGGGGAGAAATCACAACATCAGGGTTATTCCTACAAAGTGGAAGTGTTCCTCAAAGCAGTCTCTGGTCTCCCAAGTGTAAAGTAGACTGCATGTTGAGCAGCAATGACAGGAGACTGGATTGAAAGTGTACAAGTGAAATGTTGCTTCACCTGGGAGGTGTGTTTGGGGCCTTAGACAGTGAGGAGGGAACAGGTGAATGGGCAAGTTTTGCAGCTTCTGCAATTGCATGGGAAGGTGCCATGAGGGAGTGAGGGAAGTGGTCAAGGTGATTGAGGGTGTCAGAAAGGGGATCATTACTGTGAAATGCTGACAGTGAACGGGAGGGGAAGATGTGTTGAAGTTGCTGTTCGACTGGAGGTGGTGGAAGTAGCGGAGGATGATTCTGTGAAAGTGGATTCTAGTGCAGTAGGAATTGAGGGCAAGGGGAGATCTATCATTGTTCTGGGAAAGAGGGGAAGGTATGAGGGCAGAAGTGAGGGAGATGGGGCAGTCACAGCTCAAGGGTCAGTCCATCAGAGTGAGAGGATTTCTTATTTGAGAGAAAAGGTGGTCATGTAGGAAGCTTCCCACTGGAATGTGGCATCCCCAAACAGAAATGACAGAGCCAGAGAAACTGGGAGAATGGCATCACTCTCAGCTGATGATGTGTTCAGCCACATACGGAGCCACAAAGTAATTCAATAATATAAACAAATCCGTAGTCAGATGAAAGTTCTTGAACTGTCTCTAACAAAAGGCTTTTTTGAACAAACAGGTAAGAAAAAGGGTAGACAAGTCATCAGTAATTCATAGCTGGACTTTTAAAAGTGGTTGCAAAGTGACTGGGGGCACTGTGCGAAATATTCCATAATTCTCTGTATTACAGGAATGTTCCAGTGAAACTGGCGAACCTCCAATGTGGCGCCCGTCTTCAAGAATGGAGTGAGTCTTCAAGTGTTTAGATACTATGTTCGTCTGAATGATGCAGTATTTTTGAGAGGATGAATGGTCTCGTGATTTACTTTCATCATGAGGGATTAAAAGAAATCTCCTTCTACTGATGTGTTGCAAACTGGGGGACAAAGATTTGTCTGAACCTGGGAATTATTTGGGAAACTATCTGGAACATTGTAAAAAACGACATTCTCCAGAGAATTCTAGTTGCAGTATTTTCCAGAAGAATTTATCACCATGTAGGGGTACTGCATAGGTGAGAGGGTGAGTGGGTGCTGCATGCAGTAGTGAGAGTGGTGGAGTGTGAGCCTTGTTCGGCAGTAGGTGCTATAAGAGATATACAGTGAGTGTGAGGGAGCAGTGAGAATATGGTGACCCTTATCGTTATGTTATTGATGTTTGTCCTTTATTGCTGGAAATTTCTTCAGACACAGATACTGCACTGAGCTGGGTGGGGAGCTCAGACCATGCTCGGTTTGTCTGGTGGTGTTGCCTGCTCTGGGAATAGAATGGTCGTCTTCTGTACCTCTTCTCCACCAGGACCACCGTGTCCCTGTCAACAAATCGTGGTGTAATTGCCCGTTAAATGCCATGCTCGGGGGAAATTGTGCAGAGCAGCTCTGAACTGAGAAAGGTCAAACCTGTGCCCATTGGCCTTTTAAAAATGGCACCAGTGCTCACTTGGTAAGCTCTGAACATTGTTCGATCCTGGATGGATTGTGGAGCTGTAACCTAGCAGTATACTGGTCTACGCAGTATTTCATGATCAACAGATATCTCATCTTGCCTTATATGTGTCCGGGCTGGATCTGTGACGAGGAATGAGTATCCGATATAAATCCTGACATAAATATCACTCCTCTAGCTGGGCCAATTCTGCTGTCAAACCCAACATTTCTGCAATATGTTGTCCATTAAGTAATTGCCCAAGCAAAACGCGAACATCTGTCTCTCTGTTATGGAGCACAGCAGATCCCCTCAAAGTACATGGAGAATGTAGTCTTGACCCGAATGTTTTCTTATTGTAAAGGTAAATGTCAGGTGCTGTGTTTCAGCTACAATTTAATTGGTCAAATTATATAACATTAAGCAAAACACAATCTATTCAAGCACAGTACACAAAATATAACGAACATAAGAGAATCTTGGAATAACTTAATTCTTTTGGAACTCTAAACAGAATAATAAGTTATTTAACTAACAGTAACTGATCCAATATGGTAACAGGGGGGAAGAAGTGATGACTGCAGATGCTGGAGATCAGAGCTGAAATACTTGTTGCTGGAAAAGCGCAGCAGGTCAGGTAGCATCCAAGGAGCAGGAGAATCGACGTTTCTGGCATAAGCCCTTCTTCAGAGAGAAGGGCTTATGCCTGAAACGTCAATTCTCCTGCTTCTTGGATGCTGCCTGACCTGCTGCGCTTTTCCAGAAACACATTTTTCACCAACCAATATGGTAACATCCCAGAAACACATATTTGTCTTAAAACAAGTCCAAGAAATAGATTGTCTCACATACAGTTCTCCAACCCAGGCGGAAAGAACATCAAAAAACAATCAAAAGAGAAATCTCAGAGAGAGAGTGTGTAGCAGCCGGGAGAGATTTACTGCCTATCCAACCCTGCTGAGAACCCCAGAATAGCGGCGAGAGGGAAAACTAAGAATCCTGGTTCTGGGAGAAAATGACCATCACTCCACAGGACCAGGCCACGGCTGCAAGGACCACAAGGAATGGACTGTATCTACACCATATATGGCACTGTCGAAGCCTCTCAAAATGCCTAACTCCACTTAAGCCGTTAAATGATGGTCAAATAAATGTCAAAGTTAAACATAAATAAACAAACCGAAAGGATGCACAGGCCTGATGATCAGACACAGACGACGTTAGGTGCCCCAGAAATTCCTACCCGGCCAAAACAAAGTACAATTATTGAGCTTTTGAGAGAAATCATCATCTCCCTCCCTCACCTCAAAATTAGAGATGTACCATTCACCCAACAGTCAGCGATGTCAACATTCCATCCAGTCCAAGTATTGTTGGGGTCTGTCAGGGTTGTCATGAAATGGGTTAACTGAAGCTGATTGTTCAGTGACTGTTATTAATATCAGTCTTCCTGGATCTAACTGGGTCACTGGAGACTTTCCCTCTTCCATAATTATGGCCTTCTTTCAACTTGTTATGCTATAGTATTTGGGCCGGAGTCAAACTCAACAAGATTGGGATCAGCAGATGCAGAGAGAGGGAGAGATCAGAATCTGAGAACATTAGATGGAATATTCCAACAATGGATCAGAATCTGAGAACATTAGACTGCAATGTTCCAACAATGGATCAGAATCTGAGAGCATTAGACTGGAATGTTCTAACAATGGATCAGAATCTAATAACATTAGACTGGAATATTCCAACAATGGATCAAAATCTGAGAACATTAGACTGGAATGTTCCAACAATGGATCAGAATCTGAGAACATTAGACTGGAATGTTCCAACAATGGATCAGAATCTGAGAACATTAGACTGGAATGTTCCAACAATGGATCAGAATCTGAGAACGTTAGACTGGAATGTTCCAACAATAGACAGGAGTTTATCCTTTGGTCTTTACTGGTTTTCTCTGGATTGGGCATGGTTATAGTTGCAGATAGAAGCCGTACTGGTGATTATGCAGGCAGGTTACTACCTCATCCTCGCTATCGTTGGTGTTCCTGGTAAGCCTACCTCTGTCAATTGTATAAATGATGGTGAAGGTTATTGTTAGTTCGGTTATTTATATTTAGCAAATATAAACTTTCAGTCATAAACTCCACTTCCTTTTCATGCATTCCAAAATCTTTATGAATATATAAGAAGGAACTAGACTGATTAGAACTTTGAGTCCCGTTTTACTCTAAACTCTTTTACCATTCTGGATTCTCTCTGTCAGTAAAACGGTCAAATTCCACCTCTATAATATCCCCAGTCTCCACTTCTGTCTCAGTGCTGTTGCTGAATGGGCTTGTCATCTACCCCTTTGTTAACTTAAGACTTTATGGCATCAATGCTCTTCTGACCTTCCTTCCCCATTACAAATATTTTGACCACAGACTTTTTCTTGTCTCTACAGTTACTTTACACGAGGGACACTGTATCAGAGTAAGAATATCACTGACTGTGAACTTCAGAGGCACAGGCTATGACTCTAAAAGCTGGTGACAGAACCGAAATTCGAATGACAAAAATTGGAATGAAACCTAAATTCACTCATGGCAACTATAAACCACCAGATTTCTTTTTCCTCATTTTGCTGATAACATTTGGTAAAGAACCTTAAGATTTTTGCCCAGTCTGGACTAAGTGTGAATTCAGACCCACATCGTTGTGGTTGGCTCCATATTTTCTTGACAAATGGCCTCACAGTCAATAGCAATTAGTGATGGATAACAAATGCTGCCCTTACCAGTAATACTGGCATCCTGAGAAACAACAACATTAAAAATGAAATAAACAAATGGATATTGATGCTTTGACATAAAATTCTGCAGCATCTAGAAGTGTTGGAGAATCTCAGTAGCCATGTCTCTCTGTCGGGAGAAACACAGATAATGTTACGATTGCAGTGATCCTATCAAAACTTAATGTAACTGGGAAATAATATTATTTATATCAGGAATGGTTAGAAGGGTGAGTGGGAGGTTTGTGTTGAATGAATTGAGAAACGTTCAGAAAAAGAGAGACAGAGCAAGAGAAAGGCAAAACAAACAGAAGGATTGCTGATGATGAACTGAAAGGAAAATAGAATGGGAAGTTATTCTAACATTTCGCCTTCAGATATTCCTGAATATCATGTCATTTCGGGATGTCCCTGTTTAAAGTTAGTTATTTTCCTTCTATCTCTCTTCTCTGAGTGGGGTGATCAACTCCATTAGCAATACTGGTGCTGCACGTCAAGTTGCTCAGATACAGAGAAACCTAATGTTACATTGTCAACTGCTTCTGTAGACAGATGAACTGGTATCGTGAGACTGTGTGGTGACGTAACAGCTTTCTTAGCTAGGAAGAGAAACTGAGGAGAGGGAGGCATTTACAACCCTGAATGGGTTGGGGGAATTGACTTGCTGCTGTCATTAGAAATTCAGTGGAGTTTTTTGGATTGGATTCTCGGGTTTGCATCGTCAGCTGCTGCGTTCATTCAGGAAGACCCGATGCTCTGGTGAACCCACTCTGGACAGTGAATTTACAGTGTCTGGGTGCATGGGAAACAAATGGAGCTGAGACTCCACAGAAGGGAAGCTCTGTAAACAGGGTGGGGCTGGGCACTGCACATTCCTCCCTTGGATTTCCAGGAACATTTGTCTAAGACGGACCCATTCCAAGTGTAAAGTGCAAAACCAGTTTGCTTCAAAAATGAGGTGGTCACTGAGCTGTGTCCCCTCATTCAGTATAACCTGCAGCTTCGCACCAGGGTGCTGACTCTCACCATGAAGTGAACTGTTACAATTCTGGAACTTTCCAGGCAGGAGTGCGTAATGTATCTTCCGATGTACCAAGAGCTGTCAGAAACCATCTGCCTGTTGAGAAGAATACATTGGTTCCATCTCCACAGGGGAAGGTGCAGAAACTAACTTCCAGAAATAGGGAACAGGGGGACTGGTAAAAATAATAAACTGCAGGAAATTAGAATTATTGAAAACTATGTTTTTTGAAAATCTAATTGAATTGAAGTTTCATAAGTTGCTGAATCTGATGAGCTGCATCCCAGAGTATTCAGGAGGTGGTATTAGAGCTCAATAGACAATAGACAATAGGTGCAGGAGTAGGCCATTCTGCACTACGAGCCTGTACTACCATTCAATATGATCATGGCTGATCATCCTTAATCAGTACCCTGTTCCTGCCTTATCTCCCTTGATTCCACTATCCTTGAGAGCTCTATCCATTCTTTCTTAAATGGATCCAGAGACTGGGCCTCCACTGTCCTCTGGGGCAGAGCATTCCACACAGCCACCACTCTCTGGGTGAAGAAGTTTCGCCTCATCTCTGTCCTAAATTGTCTACCCTGTATTTTTAAGCTGTGTCCTCTGGTTCGGCACTCACCCATCAGCAGAAACATGTTTCCTGCCTCCAGAGTGTCTAATCCTTTAATAATCTTATATGTCTCAAACAGATCCCCTTTCAGTCTTCTAAACTCAAGGGTATACATGCCCAGTTGCACGAGTCATTCTGCGTAAGGTAGTCCCGCCATTCCAGAAATTGACCTCGTGAACCTATGCTGCACTCCCTCAATAGCCAGAATGTCTTTCCTCAAATTTGGAGTCCAGAACTGCACACAATACTCCAGGTGTGGTCTCACCAGGGCCATGTACAGCTGCAGAGGAAACTCTCTGCTTCTATACTCAATCCCTCTTGTTATGAATACCAGTATGCTATTCGCCTTCCTCACCACCTGCTGTACATGCAAGCTTACCTTCATTGATTGGTGTAGAAGAACACCCAGATCTCTTTGTACTGCCCCTTTACCTAAATTGATTCCTTCTGCCTTCCTGTTCTTGCCACCAAAGTAGATAACCATGCATTTATCCACATTAAACTGCATCTGCCATGCATCTGACCACTCACCAGGTCACCCTGTAATCTCCACACATCCTCCTTACCGTTCACCCTGCCACCCTGCTTAATATCATCAGCAAATTTGCTAATGTTATTACTAATACCATCTTCTATATCATTAAAATATATCGTAAAAGCTCGTGAACGAACTACTGATTATTCTTCAAAGCTTGTTATATTCTGGAAAGGATCCTGCAGACTGGAAAGCAGCTATTGTAAACGTAAATATTTACAACAGAACTGAGAGGAAAAACAGAAAACTAAACAGCTCTGTATCAGCTGTGAGAAAAAGACATTGTAACCTTTTGTAATGGATTTGAGACCTAGACACTTGGAGAATAGTGATCTGATTTGATAGAGTCGGCTTAGATTCTGGAAAGGGAAATTATCTTTGATTAACTTGCTGGAAATTATGGAGATTGTCCGCTGTGACATTGAAAATTGAGAACCAATAGGAATGGAGTATTTATTTTTTCAGTTGATGTTTGACAATGTTGAATACAGTTGAGTGGGGTAAGTTAAATTCCATGGGTATGTAGATGTGAAATATATACCACATGGTATAAAAATTGGATGTTGGAGACAATGAAGGGAGTGGGATTTTTCTCTGGACTGAAGGTTTGTTGGGTATCAGAATTATCAGTGTTTGCGCAATAGCTTTTCACGAGCTTTAAAAACTGAATCAGATGTGAACAAATATCTTCATTCACATTTTTTTTTCAATGGTGAGAGATTGGGAAGTGTTGTTGTTTAAAACGACCTGGATTACTTTGGTCATACGTCAGTAACAGAATTATTGCGTTGCAGGAAGTAAGTAATATGTGGCTCTTCATGCAAAATGATTGAAGTTCCACAGTTGGTAGATCTTTCCTAATGGTAGTGTTTTTTTGAGAGAGTATTTGGTGCATTGCGTATAGATTTGGTCTGTTTTATAAATAATGATCTCTTTGTCACTGAGAGAGTCCAAAGGAGTTTTACCAGACTAAACCCTGGCATGATGTTATCAGAAGGAGAGAGTGCAGGAAATATGAGTTTAACCTGTAGCTCTGTGAGAGAATAAGAAGTTGATACTTGATGGTTACGGACAGACACTCATTATATCCCAAACAACTGAATAGGATCAAAATTGCACACTATTCATTGGATGTTTGATTCCCAAAAGTTTACATGCCTCTGCAGAGCCTTCATGTCGATTGACATAAAGGTACAGGCTCTGAATGAACTCTGGGCACTTGAAAGCACAGTTACTGTGTGACACTGTACTGAATGTCACTTTGTCCACAAGCCTGTCAGCAGTCACAATACCTTCATTTTGAAAGAGTTAACAATTCTGCACCAGCTTCTGACCTCCAAAGAGACCATGGGTCTGCTTTCTTGAAGATGGAAGACATCTTGGAAAATGGTTAATAAATTGGCTTCATTCCTACTACCAGAAAACCATGTGAAAGTAGCACATAGGTAGTATGAGCAATTAGCCATGTGGACCAGGTTGGAACAGTCCACCTGTTCAGTCACTGCTCCATTTGTTTGTGATTTTGCAGCATCTCTGACACCTTCCTGTTCCTGTATTAGTGACTTGTGAAGCTGAATGACGTCTTCCTGTTCCTAATGTAAGTGACTCCGCGTGTGAAATGGTCTCTTTCTGATCCCATGTAAGTGACATGTGGGAGTTAGCAGATTCCTTCTTTTCCTGTGTAATAGGCAGGAGGGACTGAATGAGCTACCACACGTCCTGTCCAGTAGTTTGATTGGCTGAGTAACTTCCCCATATTCTTGTGAACCCAGATTGTGGTGCAGAATGAGCACCTCCGTTTACTGTGGAAATGTGCAGTGTCTGCCATTGCTGTTACATGAATGTTACCCAGGCTTTAACAGCATGATCTTGAATGGTGTCCAGTTCTAGTTGCACATGGACACTCTCTACTTCAAGAGCTGAGTAGTGACAACTTGATGTAAACTTGATTTGAACATGATGTAAACTTCTGTGAATATCCCCACTCTTTCTCAGTTTGGACTCAATGGGCTGAATGGCCTCCTCCGACACTGTTGTGATTCTATAATGACCAAGTGGAGATGCCTGGGCTGAGGGAGCTACTCCGAGGATCTCCTACAAATGTGTCCCATGGCTGAGATGATTGATGTCCGCTGGTGATAACCATCTTCCCTTGTGCATGTGAATGATTCCAAGCAGTGGAGAGGTCACAATCGAATCTCATTAAGTGCGATTTTGCTCAGACGCCTTGACGTCATCCTCAGTCTAATACTGCCTTGAGTTCAGGGCCAGTCTCTCTTACCTGAGCCCCCATGTTTAATTTTTGGTTCATATCAGTAGGTCATGGTGTAGATGCAGCGAATGTTTTCTTCAAACAGAGTGTAGTGAATATCAGGAATTCTCTTGCACAAAGGTTTAAGGGAGCGAGATCACTGAAAGGGACCAATGGTGTTCTTCAGGGATCAGTTCTGGGACCTCTGCTCGTTGTGACCTTTATAAATAACTTGGATGAGGAAGTGGAAGGGTGGGTTAGTAAGTTTGCTGATAACACGAAGGTTTGTAGATTGATACATATCATGGGGGGCTGTTTTAAGTTGCAACGGGATATTAACATAATGCCGAGCTGGGCTAAGAAGCGGCAGATGGAGTTCAAATTGGAAGAGTGTGAAGTGATTATTTTTGTAAGTTTGAATTTGAATTTGAATGCAGGGTTATAGGCGGAATTCTTTCCAGTGGGGAGTAATAGAGGGATCTTGGTGTCCATATCCTTACATCCTTCAGAGTTGTGGCCTAAATTGACTGGGTTGTTAAGAAGGCGAATGGTGTTAGCGTTCATTAACAGGGTGATTGATTTTAAGAGCTGTGAGGTTATGCTGCAGCTCTATAGAGCCCTGGTTAGACCACACTTGACATATTGGGTCCAGTTTTGGTCATCCAATTAAAGGAAAGATACGGAAAATTTATAAAGGGTGCAGTGGAAATTTACCAGAATGCTGCCTGGACTGGAGAGCAGGTCTTATGAAGAAAGGTTGACAGAGTTAGCGTTTTTATCATTGGTGTGAAGAAGGATGAGAGGTGACTTGATAGAGATAAACAAGATGGTGAGAGGTATATATATATATATATATATATATATATATATAAATTGGATGGCCAGAGGCTTTTTCCAAGTCAGAAATGGCTATCACGATGGGGCATCTTTTGAAGTGAGGTTAAGAGGAGATCTCAGAGGTCAGATCCTTACACAGAGAGTGGTGGGTGCGTGAAATGCACTGCCAGCAGTGGTATTTTGCCAGCTATATTAGGATCATGTAAGTGACTCTTACATAGGCACATGGGAGGATAGTACAATGTCGTGTATTTAGGCTAGTCTGATCTGAGAGTAGGAAAAAAGATCGGTGGAACATCGAGGGCCGATGGGCCTGTACTGTGCTGTACTGTTCTATGTTCTATCTTCTATGAAACTATTTAAAGGGGGGTAGATGGAGTTTGACCCCTCAGAGACGTGAGGTCTATGAGGAATCGGGCATTAAAGAGGATTTGAGACCTAGAGTAGATCAACAATGACCTTAGTGAAGAGCAAGGCAGGATTGGTGTTTGAACGATTTGTTCCTGTTTCTGATGTTCTCATATTCTGTTATTGAAAAGTTTGTGGGTGTGATTTTCCTGGAAAGTCTGCTATTGAATATTGCAGTTAGGGACACCAGAGGACTCTGTGAGAAATCGCTAGCTGAGGTCTGGGGTCTGTATTCACAGTGAATCTGGGTCTACAACATGAACAACAAATGGTGCACAAGTTGCAGAGGGGGAAGCTCTGTATAGAGAGATGCGGTGCCTGTTTCATACGCAACCTGGATTTTCCAATTATAATTTCCAAATCTCGTAAACCGTGTGCGACAGACTTGAGGGGCTGAACAGTCTCTTCTGTTTCTGTGCACCAGGTTATAGCAGTAAGCAGCTTCCAACTGCTCCTGTCTAGCAGGTTTAAGGGGCTGAAAGGAACACAGAAACATGGGACTGAGGAGCAGTAGTGGGTCATTAGACACTTTGACCCTTCTCCACCAGGCACCTACTGTGATTGATCAGGTTGTGGTCGCAACCCCACTTTCCTGCCTGTATCCCACTATCCGTGACTTACTGCTCTGCCAAATATTTAACTAACACAGCTTTCAATAAACGTAAACAAAGAGGAATGTCAAACTTCCGGGGAAGAGAATTCCGACTTGAAAGGCCCTTTTAGAATTTTCCCCATCCTTCTTATAGAATCAGAGAGTCATACAGCATGGAAACAGATCCTTTATTCCAGTTTGCCCACATCGGACAGATATTCTAATCTGGTCAAGTCCCATCTGCCATCATATGCTTCATATCCCTCTGAACCATTCCTATTTATGTACCTATTCCGATATATTTCAAATGTGTAATTGTACCCGCTTTCAACATTTTCTCTGACAGCACTTTCTGTACACGCATCACCTTTGGCATGAAAATGTAACTCCTAAGGTCCGCTCTAAATCTTTCCCCCAGAACTTCAACCTATACCGTCTATAACTGCACTCCCCTAACCCTGGGAAAAAGACTTTGGCCATTCAGACTATCCATGCCCCTCAAGATTTTATAAGCCACTTTTATGTCACCATTCACTCTCCTCCAGTCCAGGGGAAAAGCCTCAACTTGTTCATCTTCTCCTTGAATCTCAACTCCCCTGCCGTCCCAACCCCCCCCCCCACCCCCAGTATCGAAAAATCCTTGTAAATCATTTCAGCGTCCTCTCAACATCCTCCCATCAGCATAGCCAACATGGTGCGCAGTATTCTTAACGTGGCCTCACCTGCGTCCTGTACAGGGTTAACATGCCACATTAACTCCTATGCTCAATGTTTTGACCGATTAAGGCAAGCATGTCAAACGTGTTCTTCACCATTCTGTCTACCTGTGACACCACTTTCAAGGAACTGTCAACCTGCACCTGTAGGTCTCTTTGTTCAGTAACAATCCCGAGGGCACGACCCTGCTTTAATTTAACAAAATGCAAAACCTCACAAATATCTAAATTAAACTTATCTGCCAGTCCTTGGCCCTTTGATGGTCAAGGATGCCGCTGTACTCTAAGATAATCTTCTTCACTGTCCGCTACACCACTCTGTTGATGTTATCTGCAATCTTACTAACCATGCCTCTGATATTCACATCCAAGTTATTTATCTGCATGATGAAAAGCAGTGAGCTCAGCAGTGATTCTTTCAGGACACCGCTGGCCACATTCCTCCAGTCTGGAAAACAATCCGTTACCTTCAAGACAATTTTGTACTTAATTGGTTAACGTTCCCTGAATTCCATGTGACCTAACCTTAGTAATCTGTTAGAATGAGGAACCTCATTAAATGCCTTGCTGCAGCTAGTGTAAACAATGTACATCAGACTACCTTCGTCAACCTTCTTTGTCACGTCTTCAAAATACTCAATCACATTAATTATACTTGATTTACATGGCACAAAGCCATGTTGACTACCCCAAACCAGTCCTTGTCTTTCTAAATGCACGTAAAACATATCCCTCAAAACCCCCTCCAACAACCTACACTATGCTGACGTTAGGCTCACTGAGTTGACAGTTAACTGAGTTTTTAGATCACTGTTTCCTTTTCTAGTCCCACTCTTCTACTGGTCCCAAAATTTTCAATTATTACCAGGTTAATGAAATGGCCAATGATACAGATCTCAGAGTGTGTCAGGGTCAGTGTTAGGAACAAGTCAGGCAGATTTCTTTCATCTGCTAAAACAACATGTTTATGACTAAAAAAATGTTACTCAAACTATGATTGAAAGAAGAATGATGAGTGGGTATTGAAAACATGTACATTAATATTTCCCTTTGAAAAATACTGACACATACACACACACACACACACACACACAACACACACACACACACACACGCACACACACACGTTTGATGAAAAAACTGCGATGTTAACTTGAAAGAACGTTGTCCAACTACTTTTGGAACTCATGACAAAAGGAAAAATGAGAGTTTGGCCCAAATGTTATTCGACTTGTAGAGTCAGAGAGTCCTACAACATGAAGACAGGCGCTTTGCCCAAATTAGTCTATGTTGACCTTAATGTCCATCCACGCTAAACCCATTTCCCTGCTTTGGCCCATATGTTTCTGAACCTTTCCTCTCCATGTTCTTGTTCAAGTGCCTTTTAAATATTGTTCATGTAAATGTCTCAACCACTGACAGATCATTCCATATGCGTATCACCCTCTGTGAAATATATCCCCTTCCTGGTCTCTTTTATTATTTCCCCTCTAACCTTCAGCTGATGCACTCTAGTCCTCGATTCCAAAACTCCGGGGAAAAAAGACTGTGTTCATTCACCATATCCGTGCCTCCCATTATCTTGTACCTGTCCCCATCATCAGTCCCCCTCAGTCTCCTATGCTCTAAAGAAAAATGTCATTGCTTCTCCAACCTCTCCCTGTAAATCAGACTGTTGGGTCATGTGAACATCCTTGTACATTTCGTCTGCAATCTTTCCAGTTTAATAACATCCTTCTGATAGCAATGTGACCAAAACTGAACACAACAATGCAAGTGCGGCCTCAGCAACATCCTGAAACTTGCAACAGAACTTCCCAACTTCCACACTCAATGCCCTGACTGATGAATGCCAGTGTGCAAAAAAAACATTTCACTCACCTGTCTGCCTGTGACTTTACTTTCAGAGAACCATGCACCTGTACTCTGTCCCTCTGTTCCACTACACCATTTAACTCCCTGAAATTCACCACGAAATTCCTGCCTTGATTTGACTTCACAAAATGCAAAACACACATTTGTCTATCTTAAACTACATTTTCCCATTTTTCGGCCCACTTCCCCATCTAATCAAGGTCCTGCTGCAATTTCTGCAAACTTCCCTCAATGTCATCAGCAAATTCTGTTAGACTTACTGGTCTATAGTTCCCAGTTATTTCTTTCGTTCCCTTCTTGAATAAGGGAACAACATTCGCTACCCTCCAGTCTTCTGGGATCCCACCTGTAGCTAACGATGATGCAAAAATATTGGCCAGAGTCCCTGTAGTTTCTTCTTTAGCCTCCTGCTGTGTTCTTTGATGCATATGATCAGAACCAGGAGATTTATCCACCTTTCTACATTCTAAAACCTGTATATCCAACACCTCCACTACTACGATGACTGTCCCCAAAGATATCACCACTAACTTCCATAAGCTCCCACATCAAGTCTTCATGTATTTATCTATGGTAAATACAGAGGAGAAAATTTAATTAAGAACCTTCAGAATTTCCTGCAGTTCTGCATATACATATCCACTTTGGTCCTTGAGGGGTCGTATTCTCACCGTAGTTATTCTCTTTTCTTTAATGTATGTAAACAACTTCTTTGGATTCATCCTGATCTTCTCAGCCAAGGTTATCTTGTGCCCCCTTCTCACCCTCCTGATTTCCTTCTTCAGTAAACTCCTGTATTCCCTGTATATGTCCAGGAATTCCTTTGATCCGATCTGCCTGCACCTCACCCACGCCTCCTCCTTTTCTTTTGGTTAAAGCCTCAATATCTCTTGTCATCCAGTGCCCCCCTAGTTGCTGGAGGTCTGTTTGCCTGCAAACAAACTACTCCAATCAGCCCCTGCAAGTTTCTGTCTAATTCTATCAAAATTCACCTTGCCTCAAGTTAGATCTTGCAGCTGTGGACCAGTTTGTCCCTCTCCATAACTATTATAAAATTAATAGAACAATGGTAACTGGTCTCAAAGTGCTCCCCCACTGTCACCTCAGTCACCTGTCCTGCTCTATTTCCCAAGGGTAAGTCGAGTTTTGCCCCTCCCCAAGTAGGCTCCTCTACATACTGCTGGGGGAAACTTCCCTGAACACACTTAATACGTCCACCCAATCGAAGACCTTAATTCTGTGTCAGTCCCAGTCTAAGTTAGGAAAGTTAAAATCTCCTGCAATGACAATCCTATTGACCATCCAAGTCTCCCCAGTCTCTCCACATATTTTTCTTCTTCGAATTCCCATTGACTATTTGGGGGCCTATAGTACAACCGCAATAATGTCACCATTCCATTCTTAATTCTTAGTTCCAGCCACAAAGCTTCACTGGATGATCCTTCAGTTATTTTATATCTGGACACTGCTGTGATACTCAACTTAATCAAAGATGAAACTCCCCCTCTGCTCCTTACATCACCACTATCCTGCCTAAAGTAGCTGTACCCTGGTACATTAAGCTGCCAGTCCTGTCACTCCCTTTGCCCTGTTTGTGTAATGGCTGTGATATCCCAGTCCCACGTACCTATCCCCGCCCTGAGTTTATCAGCCTTAGCTGTCAGCCATCTTGCATTGAAACAGATGCAATTTAATCCAACAGACATTCCTTGCCCTCTGTCGTGTTCCAGCCTGACCTGTCTCTTCACTTTACTGTTTCTGATTACTGTATCTCCTTCCATCCTCGCACTTTTCTCCCTGCTGTTGAGGATCCCACTCTCAATAGCCTCCCCAGCCCCAGTCAATCAAGTTTAAACCCTCCCTTGTAGCACCAGCAAACTTGCCTGACAACATATTGGACACCCTCTAGTTCAGGTATAACCAGTCCATCTTGAACAGGTTACCTCTGCCCCACCAATGATCTAAAAATCTGAATTTCTGCCTGCTGCACCAATTCTTTAGCCACACATTCATCTGCTATGTCCTCCTGTTCTTACCGTCACTAGCAGGTAGCACTGGAAGTAAACCGGATATTACCAATGTCATGGGCATGGTTTTTATCTATTTTTCCTAGTTCTCCACAATCACTCTGCAGGATCTCATCCCTATTTCTACCTCTGTCATTTGTACCAAGGTGCGCAATGACCTCTGGCTGCTGCCCCACCCACTTGAGAAGGATTTGCAGCCGCTCTGAGACATCCTGGATCCTGGCATTTGTGAGGTTACACACAATCCTGGATTCCCGTTTGCAGCCACAGAATCTCTTGTCTGTCACTCCCGCCGCCCCCCCCCCCCCCCCCCCCACCACCACGAAACTATCGAGTCTTAATAATTATTTCTGAAGTTATTCTGCTCACACAAGCTTCTGAAAACGTGATTCCTTCCCGGAGCAGATGAAATTGGCTGAATTCCCTTTCCTTCAAGCAGTGGGGAGATTTCAATGAATCCTCATCCGGACTCCTCTGTGAGTGATAAAACCGACTATGTTTTTGTTTTTGTTCGCACACATTGCTGTGATGAGGGACAGGGAAAGAGAAAGGGAGGAACAAGCTGTTTCTTCTAAGATGGGTTACATTTTTCCATCTCTAAATTGATTCAGAGATGTTGTCAGTACGCAAACTGGACCATATGAGCTCTCCTTGAACATTGTTTGAATGATATGACTCCATTACATTCCCTGCTCCATGCAGGTGCATCTATGGTGCTGACATACACAGAATCATTTCATTAGCAAATAATTAGCCTACATGATCTGAAGGTGTGTTTATATGTGCCTGCGTAATATAAAAATAAAACGTTTAATATCTTCACAATATCTGCGTTAAAATGAATATGTTTTATTCTTAAAGAAATACAGAGATTGCTGGAAATGCTCAGCACGTCAGGCAGCATGTCTGAAGAGAAATGAGAGTTAACCTTTCTGGTCCACTGACCCTGCCTCAGAATCTGTCTTATTCTTAAATTACATCCCCACTTTTATTCTCTCACACAAGATGAAATATCTGTCAGGTATTCACCAGTTGCACGCACCTCATGATTGTATATGGTCAATTAAAACATCTCTCGTTGTCAGGCCTAAACTGGTAATCCTTCATAACATAATGCCTTCATCCCAAGGCCGAGTAAAGATAAGCATCTTTGTCATGTTTGAAAACAATTTCGCTTTTTTTTCAGTTGTGGGGATCATAACTTCAAACTTTACGTCAGATGTGGTCTCCGCAATACCTTTTACCGATGCAGGGAAATATTGCTAAGTTCAAACCCAATACCCATTGCCTGAAACAGCATCATTCCGTTTCCCTTCCAAATCAATTGCTGCATCTTTACAGTAACTTGATGTGATTCATCTACTAAGACAAACAAATCCCTGTATACCACCAAGTTCTGCATTCTCTCTCCATTTAAATTATTTACTGCTGTTTTGTTAATTCCCCAAAACACAAAGTTCCAGTCACCCACATTGTACTGCTTTGTTTTTGCTGCAGGTTTACTCACTGCCTTCCCCTGTCCTTATCCCATTGCAGATGCTCTACTTCCGCTTGACTCCTTATTGACTGTTTGTCCTGGTGTATGAACAAACTGAGCTCCAGTTCATTCAGCCCCTTCATCCAAGGCATATACCTCGATTTTAAACTGTTGATAAACTCACACTGATCCCTGAGGAATTCCACTAGTTACAGCTTTCCAAGCTGAAACTTATCTCTACTCTGTATTTCTAGCTAGTTAGCCAGGGCTTCTCTGTTCCTGTGTAGCTGCCCAGAAAGGTTGCATGGCCTCTTCCTGTGCAATGTAACTTAGTCGATGGGTTGAATGAATATATTCTATTCCTGTGTAACTCCATTGAGAGGCAGAATGGTCTCCTCCTCTGTCATTATAATGCATTTGACTGGCTGAAAGGGGCCTACCTCTCTCTCTCTCTCTCTGTAACAGCTTCGAGTGGAGAATGGGAGGACCACGTGTGGGATAACAGCAGCACTTGGCCAATCGGCCCCTCCAGCCTGCTGCTCAGTTTAGAAACATCATTGCTGGACTGACTGCAGCTGAACACCCCTTTCCTGTCTGTTCTCAATAAACATTGATTCGCAGTCCCTTCAAAGATCAGTCAAGATCAGCCTTGAGTATTTTCAATGACCCAGTCTTCACTGTTCCCTGAGAATGACAGCGCCACAGATTGCACAGTCTAAAGGAGAACAGAACAACGTTATCTCAAATGTTAATGGGAGACTCTTTAATTTTAAAGTGTGTTAACCTCACAGAAAGTCGTCCCCTATTCTGAGAAATAACAGCACTACAAATGAGAACAGACGTAGACCAATCAGCTCCTCAAACATATCCCATAATCGCTTTGACTGTTCAGTAAAGTATTTATCAAGCTCAGCCTCCATTGCACACTCCAAAAAATATTCCTTTCATCTGAAGGCCACACAGCATAGGAAATTGAAATAAGATTATTTGGCCCATCAGCTCTACTTTGCTGTTCGGACCTGCCTGACATGTTTCTCAACACAATTCCCCTGCATCATCAATGTAACTCTGGACCCATGTTTTCATCAAAAATTATATATCTCTGTATTAACTGTACCTGTGTCTCAATATGGGTGTGTGTTTGTGTGTGCGTCTGTTTCTGCGTTTATCTGTTTAATAGCGGGATACAGGGTGGTGGAGGAGGGTTATGTGTGTGTGTTCCTGTGTATAACTGTTGGTGACAGGTTGGTGGTGGAGGGTTTGTGTGTGTTTTATTGTGCAAATCAGTTTAATGGCAGGAGACAGGGTAGTGGTGGAGGGTTGTGTGTGTGTGTGTTTCGGTGTGTGTGTGTGTGTTTTGGTGTATGTCTGCTTTATGGCAGTAGACGTGGTGGAGGTAGTGGGTTGTTTTCAAACTGGAAACCTTGGACCAGATGTGATTCACAAGAAAAGTGTTGGATCCTCTTTTGTTTGACACATATATCAATAACTTGGATGAGAATTGTAGAAGACATGATTAGCAAATTTACAGATGACATCAAGATTGGTTGTATCGTGGACAATGTTTACTTAACGATTTACAGTCAGTGATTATAACGATACCTTGATCAATTGAATATGTGAATCGTAGACCTGTACAGCAGGGAAACAGTCCTTCTGACTCATCCAAGTCGGCCAGATATTCTGGATTAATCTTGTCCCATTTTCCAACATTTGTCCCACATCCCTCTGAACCATTCCTATTCATATACCCGCAGACCCGAGGGAAAAGACTGTGTCTATTTATCCTATCCATGCCCCTCATAATTTTGTAAACCTCTATAAGATCTCCCCTCAGCCTCCGACTCTCCAGGGAAAACCGCCCCAGACTGTTCAGCCTCTCTCTGTAGCTCAAATCCTCCAACACTGGCAACATCCTTGTAGATCTCTGTAACAGCCTTGAAGGTGGATAGAGAGAACAACAGATGGGGTAGAGGCAGCAGTATATCTCTGTAACAGACCCGAGGGGTGGATTGAGAGAACAACAGATGGGGTACAGGCAGCAGTATATCTCTGTAACAGACCCGAGGGTGGATTGAGAGAACAACAGATGGGTTAGGGGCAGCGGTATATCTCTGTAATAGCCTCGAAGGTGGATTGAGGGGAACAACAGATGGGGTAGGGGCAGCGGTATATCTCTGTAACAGGATCGAAGGTGGATTGAGGGGAACAACAGATGGGGTAGAGGCAGCGGTATATCTCTGTAACAGGATCGAAGGTGGATTGAGGGGAACAACAGATGGGGTAGAGGCAGCCGTATAGCTCTGTAACAGACCCAAGGATGGATTGAGAGAACAACAGATGGGGTAGGGGCAGCGGTATATCTCTGTAATAGCCTCGAAGGTGGATTGAGAGAACAACAGATGGGTTAGGGGCAGCGGTATATCTCTGTAACAGGATCGAAGGTGGATTGAGAAAACAACAGATGGGGAAGGGGCAGCGGTATATCTCTGTAACAGCCTCGAAGGTGGATTGAGGGGAACAACAGATGGGGTAGGGGCAGCGGTATATCTCTGTAACAGGATCGAGGGTGGATTGAGAGAACAACAGATGGGGTAGGGGCAGCGGTATATCTCTGTAACAGCCTCGAAGGTGGATTGAGGAGAACAACAGATGGCGTAGGGGCAGCGGTATATCTCTGTAACAGGATCGAGGGTGGATTGAGAGAACAATACATGGGTTAGGGGCAGCAGATGGTCATTCGGCTGCACCATTCAGAATGCTCATGGCTGATCAGATTGTGTCTGACCATCCATCTCCTGTCTCTTCCCAATAAACATTGACTCTCCTGTCTGGCAAAGATCAGTCGAGCTCAACCTTGAATATCTTCAATAACCAAGTCGTTACTGCTCCCTGAGGCTGAGGACACCACAGAGAGCACAATACAATTTCATTGCGAGACCCGTTATTTTAAACTGTGTTAACCCAACATCAAAGCACCACCACTTTTCAGCTAAAAAGGTACAGTAATTAGGAATAGGCAGACGCCATTCCACACTCCAAACCTGTCCCACATTCCCACTGTCTCTTTCCGATCAAATACTTATCAAATCCAGCCTCTGCTGCTGTCTCAGAAAGAGAATACCTGATAGCATCACACCACACTAGAATTAGAAAAGGAGCAGAATTAGGCCATTCGACCCATCGTGTCTGATATGCCGTTCATTAATTTCTTATTTGTTCCTCAACATAATTCTTCTGCCTTTTGCCTAGAATTGTTGATCCCCTTATAAATCAAAAAACTGATCTATTTGTGTCTTAATGAGACAAGTGTCTGTGTGTGTGTCCATCTGCTTGTTATATGAGTATTTGTTTGCCTACGTCTGTCTGTGTATCCGCCTGTGTATTTCACTCCGTGTTTGTTTCTATTGTGTGTGACTGTATATGTTTTTGTGTGCTTCTATGTGTGCGTATGCTTTTCTCCTTGTACACATTGTACATGTTAGTATATTGGGGTATTTATCAATATTTCTATGTAATTCTATGCCTGCATCTCTGTGCAATGAGGTATCCCTTTTTCTTTGAGAGTGAGAGAGCTGACACTGGAACTGCCAGTGGTTTTAAAGTGAGAATTGCCCTTCGCTGATCTTTGCTCCTTACTCGGTTGGTGGGACATAGATATTTCGGATTCTCCACACAAGTCATCCCGGTCCTCTTTGGCTCCTACCAAGATCTTCCCCACATGGCGTGGGGAGGGGAGAGGGAACAGATGTCAGGCACCCCACCACCTGGGATGGCCTTTTTCTGTCCTATTCCAGGCTGATTCTCCTGGATTGGGAGAAAGGGAGAGAGGGTGTGAGGGTGGCCCTGATGTTAGTGCTTGTACAGGTGGATGCCATGGTGAGAAGTCCTGAGTGAGTCAGTTTACAGTGTTATATCCACGTCGTGTTATTAGTGTGGAGGCTATTTCATATGTGACAGAGAAAGTGAGTGAAGGAAGTTGCTGAATTCAATAGTGAGAGTGTTAGTGCCTGAATCTTCTTTTGAGATAGAACTTGAACCTTGTTCGGGGGTCGGTGCCATAACAGGTATACAGTGAGTATTAGGGAGCAGACAGAATACAGTGACACTTATCCTGGCAGAGCGGGGTAGGTTATTGATGCTTATGCTTTATTGTTGGATATTTATTCAGATCATCCCAGCGTCGAGATGAGCCTCGTCGAATGTCATGTCCATGTCTATCAATAACGACACACACCATGTCCCTCAGCTTTCACGGAATCAGTTTAGGTAGAGCTTACAAATAGCAAGGAGAAGCAAACACTGATGTTTTATATATCTAAACCAAAACGGTAGCAGAAAATCTGAACATCATGTGCTCTGGAAATTACACATGCGAGTATTGTGAATACTGCAGTCTTATTGGATGGTCTCAAGTGAAATCTAAACTGCGTTAATTAAATGATTGCTAATGCTGTGAAAAATAAATTCCATAAGTGTATATCAGATGGGTTGAAGTGTATGTAGTGAACCAAACTAGATAGCAGGTTATTTCGGAGTTGGTGTTGTGTGGTAAAAAATACTAATTACTAACCTTACTCTGAAGCAGCTTCTGAGGAATAGTAACGTTAATGAGGTGCATTTTACATGGCGTCCGCATGCAATATCAAATGTGTGAACATTCTGGTCAAATGTCATGGAAGCCTGGAGGGTAGAGGGTCAAGCCCGCTCCAGTAAATTGGGAAAGTACAATATAACATTCAGTGGGAGACAAGCAATGGTTGTTCGAGTCATGGAGTACTAGAGCACGGACACAGGTCCTTCAGCTCAAAGTGGTCCATTCTGTACAAAATGTCCACTCACACCAACCCATTTCCCTGCCATTGCCCTGTATCCTTCTAATCCTTTCCTATCCATGTATTTGTACAAATGCTTTTTACGTGTTGTTAATGTATCCACCTCAACCACTTCCCCGGCAGCTCATTCCATATGCATACCAAGTTGTGTGTAAAGATCATTGCTCGTCAGTTTCCCTTTTATTCTTACCTTCTGACCTTAAACTGATGTCCTCTAGTCCGTGTTTGCTGTCCAACCCTGGGTAGAAAAGACTGGGTGCATTCACTCCATCCATGCCTCCTGTGATCTTTTAAGCGTCTGTAAGATCCCCCTCAGTACTTTATACTCTAAAGTAAAAAGTTCTAGCTTGTCCAACCTCTCCACATAACGCAGACCATTAAGACCTTGGCAACATCCTTGTAAATTTCTTCAGCACTCTTTCCAGTTTAATAACATGCTTCCTATAGCAAAGTGAACAAAACTGATCATGACGCTTCAAATAATGCCTTACCAGCGTCCTGTATAACTGCAATGTAACTCCTCAACTTCAATACTCAGTGCTCTGATTGATGAAGGCCAGTGTATTAAAACCTTCTTCACTGCCCTGTCTACCTGTGAATCAACTTTCAGAGCACCGTGCACCTGAACCCCAAGGTCCCTCTGCTTCACTACACTCCTGAAGGCCCAACCATTCACCATGAAACTCCAAACTTGACTCGACTTTCTGAAATGCAAGTACTTACACCGATCTGTATTAAACTGCATTTTCCATTTCTCAGTCCACTTCTCAAGCTGTTCAAGGTACTGCTGAAATTTCTGAAATTCCTAATAACCTTCCTCACTCTCCATGATGCTGCCTATTTTAGTGTCATCATTAAACTTGCAAATCATGCCTGTGCATTCTCATCTAGATCATAGATGTATGGAATAGGTAAATTTTATATATATATATATATATATATATATTTATAGATATAAAACATATTACATACATCTATGATCTAGATGAGAGAATATAAATATAATATACATACATATATATAGAAACAATGTCCCCAGCACCAACCCCTGAGGTATTCCACTATTCACAGGCCTCCAGTCCAACAAGCATCTTTCCTATATTACCCTCTGCTTCCTATGACCAAGTCAATTGTGTATCTAATTTACCAGCTCCTCCTGGATTCGAGTCAATCAAACATTCCAGAGTAGCTGATCTTCTGTAACCTTGTCAAAGGCTTTACTGAAATCTATATAGGCTATGTATACCATTCTGCCATCATCACTGTTCCTCGTCACTTCATCAAAGCACTGTAACAAGTTTGAGAGCCATGATCTCTCATGCACAAAAGCCTTGCTGACAGCTACTAATCAAACCCTGTCTTTCAAGTGCATGTACAGAGGAACCACGATTGTCCAAATATCAATTATCAGAAATTTGGATTATCCAAATAGGACCTCAATGTCTCGATAGAAACATTATGTCTTTCAACCCTGATTGCATCTTTTGTTTGTAGGTACAATGATTTTAAAAAAAAACTTGTCTTACTAAAATGCTGCCAAGAACAGTCCAGGCACCGTCTCCAAAAGACTGATTTCCCATCTTCTCTCTCTCTCTCTCTCTCTCTCTCACCCCACACTTTCCCTGGAGTTCTACACAGAGGTTTACCCTAAACCCCCCTTCCCCAGATAACTGCGCCAACATTGTCCTGTCCACAGCAAAGGTGGAACTTGTCAAAACGCGTGCGCGCGCGCACGTGTGTGTGCTATTTGAAGACTTACCCCACAAAGACAGCAGCAACAGCAGTCCGGTTGGTGTACAGTCGCCTGCCCTGGGGGAGGCGGTTGGGGGTGCGGACGGGAGTCCGAAAATGAGTGAGGATGGTTGGGGGTGTGGAGTTTGGGAGAGCGGGGTTGGGGGCGCAGGGTTAGAGGTGTGCGGGGGTGTGGATGGGGTTTGGACGATGGGTGGGGATGTTTGGGTGTGCGGGGTTAGGGGACAAATGTTGGTGTTGCAGGGTTAGGAACGGGCATGGGCAAACGGGTGTGGCATTGGACAGGGTTCTGGGCTGATGGGGGCAGGATTGGTGTGGGTGCAGTCAGGGTTTGGGCAGGCGTGGGCAGGTGGTGGCACGGAGTGGGAACAGATTAGGATGTAGGCGGGCGGTTGGGGGTGTGAGATCAGGCGGTTTGGGGGTGCGTGGCAGCAGACAGGGACGTGGGGTGGGTGTAGACAGGGTTCGGGTTGGGCGGGGCACATATGGGGCAAGGTGGGAGTGATCAGGGCGGGGTGGGAGCAGACGTGGCGTGGGATCTCGCGCGCCGATTGCTTTTGCCTTGACTTCTGAACGGGGAGCAGACTTCACAGTAAACTCCAAGTCCCAGAGTAGATCAATGAACCAAATAATCAATTATCTGAATGATATAGTGCTGCGTCCATCTCAATTGGATAATCGTGGTTACTCTGTATATCTTATCTCAGTATCTTCTCAAGTAATTACCTACTACAGATGTTAATTCTACAAGTCTATAGCTCTCAGGTTTATCTTTGTAGTCCTCCTTGAGTAAGAGCACAGCATTCGCTATCCTCGAGTCCACCGGGACCTCACCAGTTGGCCAGCAAAGTTGGAAAAGTACCAACCAGGGCTCCCGTAATTTTTTCTCTGTCCTCCTGCAGAGTTCCTGAATAGATCTGGACAGGATCAGGAGATTTATAGAAGTACTGCAAAGTCGGAAAATGCGACTCTTTCTTGAACTTAAAAACACCACAGAGTGAGCTCGTGACTTAATGATGGTTAACATAACAAATGACAGATTATATTAATCATAGGAAGTGAGATCTGAAGAATTCCAGAAATTGTGGAAACCTGAGAATTCTCAGAAATTGATGATCCAGAAAAGGACGGACATGAAACTGATAAGGAAATCTAAAAGCAAACATACATACTAACAAACAGGAACACAAAGACTGCATCAATCTACTATCTATATTTCAAAGGAAACAAAAGAAAGCAATGTCAAATGTGGAAATTTGTAATCGGGAGAGGAGAATTTATTGTGGAGAACAAGGAAATGGCCAAGAAAATAACCAGTTTCTTTGCATCTGTCTTCACGGAGGAAGATCCAGAAAATCACCCAGAAAACCAAGTGATCAGATGTTGCTTATGGAACTAAAGACATAAAGTCAATTTATATCAGTGACAGGGTAGTACTTGACAATGTAACTAAATTGAGCATTGCTAAGTCTGACAAAACAGATTTACTTTGCATCAAAATGTCATAAATAAGGCACCAATATAAGTATAAAATATGTTCCAAGCATATTAGATGAATGGAAGGGATCCAAGCAAATATTTGTGATTCGGAGGAGCTGGTGTTGGATTGGGGTCAACAAAGATAAAAATCACACAAATCTAGGTTATAATCCAACAGGTTTAATTGGAGGCACAAGCTTTCAAAGTGCACAACCACCTGATGAAGAAGCAGCACTTCGAAACCTAATACTAGCGAATAACCTTTTGGACTGTAAGCTGGTTTTGTGTGATTTGTAACTTTATCATTTATGGTTTCCATAGATGATGGAGATGAGAGTGTGGAGGAAGGGGTTGGCCGGGTGGTTGGCAGTCAGGAGGAAGGCCTTTTGTTGCAGGAAGATACAGACGGAATGGTCAGAAGTGCAGATCGATGGCAGATGGAATGTAACGCTGATAAATATGATTGATGCACTTTGGGAGAAGGGACCAGACAGGGAAGGACTCAATGAATGGCAGCACACTAGGAATCTCAGAGGGTGCTTTTCCTCACATCCCTGAATGTAAGTGGACAGGTTAAAAGTCAAGCTAAAAAGGCTAAGGAGTCGTAGGCATAGATTATAAGAGTTATACAGTGGCTTGTTTCGGGCAAGATGGTGTGCAGTGTGCAGTTCTGGATATCACATCATGAAAGGATGTCATTACACTGAGGGGGTGGGGTTTGGTGGGGATTCACCAGAATGGGTTGGAGCGTATCAGCTATGGAGAGAGGCTGGATAAGCTCGGGTTGTTTACTTTGGAGCAGAGGAAGCTGAGGGGACGTGATTCAGAAGGATAAGATTACGAGGGGCATGGACAGAGTGGATAGACAGCAGCTGTTCCTTTTAGTCAAGAACAAAGGAACAAGTGAAGTGCTTGAGGTTTAGAGATTTTTAAGATATTTTGTCAACCAGAAAATGTTGGGCTCCAGAAGAGACAGAATGGTTGTTACGGGTAACTCCACAACAGATATAAAGTACTTGGACGAGTTTTTGCAGTGTCATAACATGCCTGGTTCTGGGCCTCATGTCAGAAAGTGGGACTAATGTAGATTATGCTGTATTTCGAATGATATGGAGTCTGTGTTTCTGTGATTTTATGATTATGGAATGCTCATCATTAAACTGTTTAAGACAGAAATTGATGCTTTTCCAAAGAGTATACCAATGAGAGTTATACGAGTGAACTGTAATAGCTTCTAAAGATATGCCAGTGAGAAAGGTAAGATAAAGCAATTGCAGCTCAGTACAGCCTGAAACCAGAGAATGGAGAATGGAGAACAGGGAAATGGCAGAACTATGAAGCAACTACTTTATTCTGTCTTCGCAGAAGATTCCACACAAAAAAAAGCTTCCCAGCAATACCATGAACTTTAGTCTGGTGAGAAAAAGAGAATGGAATGAAATTAGCAACTAAACATTTCAAGAGAAAGTATTCTAACAGAACATAATGGGCATAGACAAAGTCAAAATAGGTTTATGAAATGGGAATCATATTTGAGAAAGTGAATTTTAGCAAAATTATGGAAAGCTATCAATGCATTACGATTGGACTTTCAGAAAGATTTTTAATAAAGCCCCAAGCCTGTTGTGCAAATTTGAATCCTATGGGACTGGGGCTAATATATGGTCATGGTTTTAGAATGGGAGAGCTGGCCGGGGACAGTGAGTAGGAATAAAACTTTTTTTTTAGAGTGGAAGGCTTGGAGGATATAGCAAGGATCGGGCTTTGATTGAGGGGCTCAAATGCAATATTCCCAAGTCTGCTGATGGCATTAAACGATGGTGGATTGTGAGTGGGTGAGCAGGATGTCAAAAAGCTCCAAGGTGATTGAGGCAACAGGAGTGACTGGGCAACTACGTGGCAGATGGAGAGCAATGGGGGGAGATGTGACGTTGTGCACTTTGTTGGGAACAATAGAATGCCAGCCGATCAATTGAAAATGGATTGATTGAAAAATGTTGATCTATAAAGGAACTAAAGCTGCATTGTTGTTTCCTTCTGCGCCGACATGTGAAGGCCATACAGGGCTGTGAGTTCTGAAACCAGAAGTCAATACTGGGAATGGCACTGACACACTGACCAGTGTACACAGACCCACCAATTGGGTAGCTGTAAGATTGAAAAGGATTTGGATCTTCTTGATCACCAGTCACTGAAAGCAATATTGCAGGAACAGAAAGCAGTTTGGAAGATAAATAGCCCATTGACCTTCATATCAGGAGTATTTGAGTATAGGAATAAGGGTGTCTTACTGCAGCTGTACAGGCCCTTGGTGAGACCCCATCTCGAACATTGTGCAGTATTTTGTGCGGTTTTGCTCTCCTTACAAATCTGACATTGCGGGAGAGCAGTGAACGATGACCGGACTGATCTCTGGGAAGACAGGCTTGTTGTGCAAACAGAGTTTGAGGTGACTGGGCCAGTATTCCATGGGGTTTAGGAAAATGAGTGGTGATCTCAGTGAAATATACAAAACTCTGACAGGGTGAGACAGATTGGAAGCAGGGATAATAATTCCCCTGACTGGGACGTCAACGAACATAGGGCCACAACATTAGGTACAGACAGGCCACTCTGCACTGTGATGAGAATAAATATCTTCACTCAGAGACTGCTGAACTTGGTCAATTTTCTGACACATAAGGCTGTGGAAGCCAAGACACTGAATATGAATGAGGTTTTCTGGAAATTTAAGTTATAGACAGAGAGCAGGAGTATCGTGTGAAGATAGAGGATCATATATCATTCTATGTTTTTCTCCAATAACACAGTAGTTGTATTCCTGTGGAACACCGTGTTGTAGAAAATCATGCAATATTAATAATGTGGTCTATGGGAAAAAGTGGGGAAGGGGAAAACCACTCGTCCCAAAAAATAAATCGGTAAAAAACAAACATTTAAGTTAATCTAACACACACGAGCATCGTCTAAGAAAATCTTTAAATCATATATTGTAATGAAACAATGCTGTAAATGTTGCACTTTCACCCTAATGTCACTGACTACAGCACTGTACCTTTCACCAAGCTCTTCGCCAGAAAGTGCGTGAGCTGACTGACCACATGATGCTGACATGGAATTCCGGTTTGAAATAAAGGTCCGTCTAAATGTAGACGACAATTCCTAGTTTCAGTCTCAGTTTCAAGGCTTGCAGAGGATTACATTCCTGCTTTAGTGAACACACTGAGTGTGCATTTTACAGATAGAGGATCCTGAGGCTGGGTTTTGCTATTCAGCTGGTGCCGGGGATGGAATTGCATTCCAGTGAATGGGAGATCGCTTTATAAAGAGGATGCACAATTCACGAATTGTGATGCAGACAAGTTGTATTTAATAAGCATGCGCTATCGGAGTACTGCCTGTATATTGAAGGGACGATCAAAATTGATGGACCAAAGCAACTGCTGCAGTTCCCATTTTATATATCCCGATGTTTAAACATGTTAAATGATGTGAACACTGTACGGGGAAAATCGCACTGAGGAGATTTTCTCCACTATCTAGAATGGGGGATGCTCAATGGGTTGAATGACCTCCTCCCTTCCCAATGTTTCTGTGCAGTCTGTGGGATAGCTCTGTAAGTCATGTCACAAGTTCTCAGACGTTCGAAAGGAGGACTCTGCGGGGACGTCAGGACTGTGTTTCCCATTCCCATTTCCAACAACAAGGCTGAGACCGGGTGTTCTGACCCGGTTTATCCTTTAAGAAGAATGAGCAGTTTGATACAATTGAGTGTCTTGTTTGGAAGTTTCAGAGACCATTGAAGAGTTGATCACATGTCTGTGTGTCTGGAGTCACTTTTAGGCCAGACCAGGAAAGCACGGGAGACTCACTTCCTGAAACTACACTTCGGAAGGAAAATGGTAATCACAATTGACATTGGCTGCAAAGTCACTATTCCTGACACCAGATTTTAGAGCTCGATATTTTATTAATTGTTTTTAACTTCCACCAGCTGCCAGAGCATTAGCCTGGTCTGGATTATTAATCCAGTGGCATTTACACAACAGCATCATCGCCACATGGGGACCTATCAGAAACCACACTGAGGTGGTTATTCCTGTGCTGCTTGACAACTCTGTCAAAAAGTACTCCCACTAATGTGACGATCATGATCGAACTGAAGGGGTGGTAATTGGACTGATTGTATTTACTCCCTCTTAGCGGACTGGATATAGTTGAGTAATTATTCACATTGCCAGGGAGATGTCAGAGTTGGAGCTGCAATGAAACAGCTTCCCCAGGGACACGGCTTGTTGTGCAGCCCAAGTCTTCAGTCCTATTGCAGGAATGGTGTCAGGGCCCATTGCCATTGGATCATCCACTCAACACTCCTGGCTGAGGATGGTGCAGGCACTATATCCTTATCTTTTACACTGATGTATAGAGCAGTTCCATTATTTAGGATGGAGATATTTGTGGAGTACTCTCCTCAAGTAAGTTGTTTCGTAGTCCATTGACATTTATAATTGGATGTGGCAGGACTGCAAAACTTAGATCTGATCTGTTGGTCTTTAGATAATTTTGTACTCTCTATCAGATGTTAATCCTGCTATTTGGAATGTAGCTGGTCAAGTACCATAGCTTTAATGGTTTGTCATCAGGGTTAGGTACACATGGTTCTGATTCTGGTATGTTCACCCACGCTCCTTACTGAACCATGGATCAGTTTGATGTTAATGGTAGATTGAGAGATTATCCCAGGGAAACAAGTTACAGATTGTGATTGAACACAATTCTGCTGCTGCTGCTGTGATCCACATCATCACCTCAATGCCCAGTTTGACCTGCAATATCTGTAATTCATTTCTACTGACTGTCCCCCAATTCACACCACGACCCATTCACCCATCAGCACTGTACTCAGTGATCTAACCTGGTTTCTAATGTGGTGGCATTTCCATTTTCACATTTTCATTGTGTTAGGATCTCTCCATGGTGTCACGCTTCCCATTTGTCACATTACTTAAATTCTTTAACATATTCATGTGAATCTTTTTCATTCCCGCAATGACATCTTCTATATTTAAAGTGAATGTGTTTCCCTCTGTTTCTCTCCCTGACCATGATTAAGACCTCTGTAGTGCCCGTGATGCAGCCTTATGCATGTTCAGAGCCAATGAATCTGTGAACCTGGTGTTCCTGTTCACTTCCCTGGTAGCCAGTGCTCCGTATTGGACAGAGCTTTTGAGCAACTTTGACAGACATCTGTGGAATGAGCTGAAAAACAGACATAGCTCAAGAAACTAAGCAGGTCTGGCAGCATCTTGTGGAATGAAAACAGAGTTCATCTTTCAGGTCCAGTTTCTCCATAAATATTTGTGTTTTTATTTCCAGTATCCATAATTATTTGTTTATTTGAAGATTTGTGCTATGCCTATTCAACCCTGGAGAACCTCAGCAGGTTTGGAAGAATCTGCAGAGACAGAGAAAGCGAGTTAGCGTTTCAAGTCCAGCGTGACACTTCTTCAGAACTGAAAAGTATTGGAAAATGGGATTTTTAATCCCTTGACAGAGGTGGGGGGGTGGGTGATGCGTAAAAGAAAGTGTGGCAAAAGATAAATAGGCTTTTAACTGTGGTGAACGAGAGGACGATGTGAAAGATGCGAATTGGGGGAAAGGGGTTCTCTCTATTGAGTGCAAGACAAAGAAGATACAACCACACAACGTCATAGCCAGACTCGGAGAGAGAATGTATGAAAATGGAGAACAGTCATAATGGGGTCAGGCTGTGAAGTTATCGAATTGAATATTAACTCCTACAGGCTGTAACGTACCAAAGTGTAAAGTGAGGTATTATTCGAGCTTGGGTTGTGCTTCATTGGAACATTGCAGCAGCTCAGGAACGAAATGTTAGCATGAGAGCAAGGTAGGTGATTGAAATTGGAAGCAATGAGGTGGTCAGGGTTATTCTTACAGACAGAGTGGGAGTGTTCCTCAAAGCCGTTTCTGTTTTGTCTCCCCGATGTGAAGGATACTGCATTGTGAGCAGCAATGACAGGATTTTTTAGATTAGATTAGATTCAGCCCAACAAGTCCATACCGACCCTCTGAAGAGTAACCCACCCAGACCCATTTCGCTCTAATGGATCTAACACTATGGGCAATTTAGCGTGGCCAATTCACCTGCCGTACACATCTTTGGACTGTGTGAGGAAAACAGAGCACCCGGAGGAAACCCACGCAGACACAGGGAGAACATGCAAACTCCACACAGTTGCACGAGACTCTAATTGAACCCGGGTACCTGGTGCTTTGAGGCAGCAGTGCTAATCACTGAGCTACCGTGCCGACCTCCAACTGTGTGGAGACTGATTTGAAACAGTACAAGTGAATGAGAGTGCAGTGGGTGCAGCAATGTGGGAGATAGGTCAGTCACAGCTTAAGGCCCTGTCCACTGTAGTTAGGGGATTCCTGGTTTGAAGGAAAAGTGCTCAGGTCACTGGAATATGGCGTCATCAATCAGAATCGACAGAGATGGAGAAACTGGGAGAAAGGAATCACCCTCCGCTGATCATGTGTTCAGCCACATGCAGAAGTTCCCTCTGCATGATTGAAAAGAACCAGACATTAAATGGAGGAGTTCTGACTCACATCTGGTCAGAAGCGTGATGTGGATAGAAACCCAGAAGAAGGTCAGTGGGTATACATGGACAGACGTTCAAGCAGATATCCCATTATGCTCAGCAATTATTTGTTTCTGCTCAAAAAGAAGGACTTGATAAGGAGATGAACCACCCATGGTTGACTAAAGCTCTCAAGGATACTGTTCAATTACAAATTGATGATCATTGAAATCGGGCCAAATTTAGGATGTTTATTTCAGGGACAACTGGCAGATGCTGGGCATGAATTTCAGCTGTGCTTCCTGAATTATCCCAGAAACCCCTGCCATTGCTGTTCCATCTACTTCCCTGCTCGTCTCCCCTTCCTGATTCCAGGTTCTCCCTCTCCAATTACAAAGCATATTCTCTCACATTATTGTCCCTACCCACAAAACCTTAAGCTCTTTGATTCAGTCTACCTTCCCGCACTAGCATCAAGCTGCATTTTGTGCTGTCACTTCTCCTCTGGTCTCAGTGTGGCTCCGCCTCTCCATTCACGCTGTTTTACACCTTCCACTCACATCTCACTTTGGAAAGTTTCCTTCTTGGAGTAAACCTTATTGAAAATACCTCTCCCCCTTTGCCCTGAATTCAAACAGTGATCCAAATTTCAAAAAGTTTACTCAGTCTACATTTCACTCTGCATTCTTACCGTGTGGTATAAGAATTCCCTTCATTACATAGATCGGGCCAGAGACACGTTTTCACTGCAGAGATCATCACCCCCTTTAGACAAAGGAATTCAGGTGTTTGATGCCTTTTTGGCACTAGTAAGAGTTTCCTGCTGCCTTGGTATTGTAACATGGAGAAAAACAAATCACAGTATGAGGTTTGGGCTGAGTATTGTTTACATATAATTTTTAATCTGTATAGGTTAGATGGTTTTTGAAGTTAGCTTTGTGGGTCGGCACATCATCGAAGGCCAAAGGGCCTATACTGTACTGTCATGTTCTAGGTAATATTGATGAAAATGAGGTCATCTGGAAAGTAAATGTACAGGAATATACATATAAACTAGAAGCTGATGTGGGCTATTTGGCCCCTCGCGTTCTGACATTCAACAAGATCATGACTGACTCCTTTCCAATTTGTATCCAACATTCTCCACTACCCTCAAAAATATTGATCCCCTTATTACCGGGAATATGAATACATGCACCCCCACCCTTAAATTTATGCCAATAATCCATCTCCATTATATTTTTATGGTTTGACAAACGTAATGAGGAGGTCAGATGAACAAGATGAAGCAGATGTCTGAGATGGGGAAATGCGAAATCGTCCAATAGAAGAAAGAAAATAAAATAAGCGATGACAGAATTATATAAAGCAATGCAATCTGCTGCGTGCACTTCTGCTTTATTTGCAAAACGTTTTATGCAGGTACAATAAGTAGCGAGGCAACGTCACAGAATTGTATCAGTTATTGTGAGCAATATTGAATATAAATGTAGATGTTAATGTTTCAGATGGATCAGGCACTGGGTGTTGGCACGTTCAGTTGCCGAGATAGCTAGTCTATCAAACAGAACAATACTAATAGCATGGGTTTAATTCCTGCTCTCACTTGATAGTTGAATTGAGTATAACATGTCTGCAGAGCGGATCCACTGAAAGAGAAGCATCTTGGAACTATTTTTGGGATAATGAGCTTTAACCAGTGCAGTGCCACAAGGATCAGTGCTGGGGCCGGAATTATTAACCGCACAATGCGTTGGATGATATTATGAAAGTACTACCTCCATATTTGTGAGTAACACAAACAGAAGTGGGAAGGCAAATGGTGAGGATGATGCAAGGAGTTTATCAGGAGATAGAAAAAAATAAGGTGAGTGCACCAAAAGTTGGCATCTGACATATAGCGTTGGAAAGCTTGTACTGGTTAACTTTGTCAGGTAAAATAGAAGAGTGAATCTAATTTACAAGAGAAAAGATTCAGGAATGTCAGGCCCTCGGCTTGATAGTTAAAAAGTTGGCATGCAATTCAGCAATTATAGGAAATTCGAACGCACTAATACCAGTTATTTCAAATGTGGTGGTGTATAATTATCATTCTAAACATGTACACGTTTCTATGCAGACTGAACGTGCAAAATGTGAACGGTTCTGGTCTAATTTACTCAGGAGATATGTAGAGGAGGTAACAGACATATTGGTAGCAGATGGGAGAAGTTCCACAGAATTAATCCTGAGAATTGAGGTATTTCCTTATGGAGTGAGCTTGAGTAGCTTCGTCAAAAACTCATTGGAGTTTGGAAGAATGAGAGGAGCTCTCAATGAAAACAAAATCACATTGTCAGTCGGCTTGACAGGCTCATTGCCAACAAGGTTGGCTCCATTTGTGGGAGAGTCCAGGACCAGAGGGTATAGCCTCAGTCAAAGAGAGCATATATTTATGAGTGAGGTGAGGAGTGCCTTCTCTGTCAGAGGGTTACTGAATGATAGGCCTGTTGAAGTCCTGTCGCTAAGTCTTATCAAAGCAGGTGGTGGACAGATTTCTAAGCAGTGAGGGAATCAAGAGCTATGGGGATAAGGCAAGAAGGCGGATTTGAGGATCATCAATCAGCCATGATGGTAATGAACTGTGGAGCAGACTTGATTTGTTGAATAGACTATGTTAGCTTAAGGTCTGATAAACATCCTGTTGCATCCTGACAGATTAGCTGTGGATAGAACACTTCGACTTACGTATAACATGCAAACTTATAGTTCATTTGTTAAACATGAGGGATCACCCATTCAAAACAGCAATTAACTTTCCTTTCTGCAGGTGGTTGTATTTTGGATTTCTCTAGCTGAAAGTTTAGTGGAAGCAGAGACCCTAAACACCTTTTAAGGCAGAAGTAGATAGGTTCTAGGTCAGGAAAGGGTTGAACAGATTTGCAGATTAGTTGGGAAGTGCAGGTTCAGTGTTATAATCAGCTCAACGTGACCTTATTCAATCAGGGTAAGCACATGGAGCTGAATGGCTTGCTCCCAGTTCGGCTGCCTCCGTTTGTACATTCTTTGACATAGTGTTTAAAAAATCGTACACAACTCATCTATGATATCAAAAGATAAATAGTAATGTTAAAACTATAGGTGGAGCCACCAATAATTTACATCTTCATTTTCATATGCACATTGTGAATATTATACAGTACTTTATAAATTCATTCCTCTCTCCTGAGCATACTCATGTAAACAAGGCCAGCTTATCACCTTTTCACAAAAGATAGCCTGAATATCTGAAGTTTCAACTGAGTAAACTTCCTCTGGCAGCATACAAGGTATTTGCATACTTACAAAAACGACTGACCAAATCTGCAGATAGGATTCCAGATGTAAACTCACGAATTCCTGCATAACTGTAGTCCAGCATCCTTACTGAAATGTTCAATACCACACACCCTCACCCCCATCTCTGCACACAGACAATGAGGGAGCTGTGCTCTGTATCTTACACAGGCCATGCTTTTGTTTTGGTGATCAATCTTTTGGAGGCTGTAACATTGTTTAATTTGTGAAGTACTTATTCTAAGTAACATATCAATGATAGAATTAGTGACATGCTCTATTTTTTATAAATTCATTTCTATTTCTGCCTTCTGTTCCATAGATCATTCCTGCATTAATCAATACTGACTGTTCTGTTATAACACAGGAGCCCATATCATCAAACTCTGCTGTGTTCTTCCACATGTACTGACTTTATTCCTCTCCCAGCTTTTACCTGAGCCTGAACAAGTTTGTGTACAATCTCAGCATTCTATTTTAAAGTGAATTGAGTTTCTTCCTAATTTTCCTATCTGTCACCAAACTTTCCCCATTTCCCAGCTCTATTGCAGCCTCGATATGCATCCCTGCCTTAGACACTTTGCTTCTGAAAACTTCATCCATGTCTTGGTCTGCTCCAGTCTCAACTATTCTAATAATCGTCTCATTGGCGTCTCACTTCATACTCTCCATGAACCTCAGTTTATCCTCAACTCTGCTGTTTGCCCATCAACTCACACGGAGTCTAATTCACTTATCACCCCTATAATCGTTGACCTACAGTGGCTTCTGGTATGGTAATATCTCATTTTAAAGTTCTCATTCTTATCAGTGTCTCTCTCTGGCATCACGTCTCCAATGCGTACCATTCCTCAAGTCATTTCTCATAGATCCCTCAAATTTGTTTTCCCTTCCAGAATTGTGCTTAAAATGAATGTGTTTCTCTCTGTTTCCCTCCTTGACCATGATTTGAGCCCCTGTACCGTTGATGGTACTGTGTAATTTCATTCACTTCCCAATGCATCACACGTGAAGCTCCCTATCGGACAGGGATATCTGCAACTTTGACTCATTACTTTCACTATTATGCTCTGTCCACCCATTGAAACTCAATGTTAGTCATCGTCAGCTGATCATACTTGAATCCACATAGGAAAACCCCTTAGAGGTTTGAGAAGAATCAGGCATGAATTACAGTCTTTTGGTCTGCAGGTACAAGAAGTGGTTAGGAAGGCAAATGTAATTTTCTCCTTCATTGCTAAACAGATTAAGTTTAAAAGCAGAGAGGTAATGTTGCAGCTATACAAGGTGCTGGTGAGATCACATCTGCAGTACTGTGTGCAGATTTTGTCTCCGTACTTGAGAAAGGATGTACAGGCACTGGAGGAGGTGCAGAGCACGTTGTTTCTGGCACTGAGGAGGTTTGAGTTATGAGGAGAGACTGAGTAGATTGGGATTATATTAGTTCGAATTCAGAACAATGAGGGGGGATCTTATAGAAACATATAAAATAATAAGGGGAATGGATCAGATAGAAATAGACTGTATGTTTTCACAAACATGTGAAGCTAGGATAAGAGGGTACAGCTGCAAGACTAGCGGAAGCAGATTTAGGCCTGAATTGAGAAAGAATGTCTTCATCCAGATGTTTGTTAATCTGTGGAATTCTTTGCCCAGTGAAGTAATTGACGCTATTCAGGAAACTGTTTTAAAGTAAGGTATATTTTTTTCTAAAAATGAAAGAAAATAACAGATACAGTGAGAGGTTGTGTAAGTGGAGCGGAGTCCACAAAAAGATCAGCCATAATCTTATTGAATGATGGAGCAGGGTCAAAGGGATAGACGGCCTACTCCTGCTCCTAGTTCTTATGTTATAATCAACAGCTTAAGCACTTGTTGCTAACAATGAGCTGGAAAACAGACTGAAAGGAATTTCAGTTGATAACGTTGGCAGATATTTAAATTAACATTTCACAATGATCAAACATGATGGGGAGTCGATGGCCTTGTAGTGTTATCGCTAGATTGTTAATCCATAGACCCCGATAACGTTCTTGGACCCAAGTTCAAATCCTGCCACGGCAGATGATGAAATTTTATTTCAATAAAAACAAATCGAATTCAGAATCGCATGATGACTATTAATCCATTGTCAATTGTTGGGCAAACCTCTCTGGATCACTAAAGTCATTTAGGGAAGGAATCTGCCATCCTTACCTGGTCTGGCCTACATGTGACTCCAGTCCGATAGCAATGTGGTTGACTCATAACTGCCCTCTGTGCAATTAGGGATCGGCAACTAATGCTGACCTAGCCAATAATTCCCTAATTCCGTGAACAAATTTAAAAAACATCAAAAAGGAATTGAATAGATGGTAAACTATGTATGATTAGCAAATATAGTCAGAGTGAGTACCCAATGAAAACAAAGGCGCACAAATGATGAAAACTGCTGGTAGACCAGAGGTTTGGGACTATACTTTTAGAGCCCACAAGCTGAAAGACGTAAAGTGAATAAAGTTGGGGACAATGGATTTAGGAAGGTCAATTGTTGCAAAGTATAAACAAAAACAGCACGAGGCTGCATGTGGAAATAAAAATAATAATTAAAAAAGTAGCTAAAACCTTTTTTGGAACAATTGGAAGATGACATTGGGAAATTCCACACAGGAAAAACGGAAACTCTCAAATAACTCAAACAACTATTTTATTTTAGTTGTGACACTTTCGACAGAGAATATCCCAAAGGATCGAAGGCCTTACTTCAGGACAACCCCTTTAATAAAGGAAATGATTACGGATAAACTATCCACCAAAACCTAGTGGTCTGTTTCCTGGATTTCAAAACAATGTGCTCCAGACATATTCCTGGCATTTGTTGAAATATCACTACAGTCCAAGGGGAATTTAGTGGATTCAAAGGTCTTACTGTGATGCCTGTCTTCAAGGAGGGAGGAATGCAGAAAGCAGGAAAATAAAGGCCAGCTAGCCTTGTCTATTATTAGGAAACTGCTCGTGTCCATTATAGTGTGATTTACAATAATTTAATGGAATCAAAGAGACTCAATAGAGTTATCTGAAAAGGAGAAGCAGTGATAATAAAAGTGAACCCTTGGATTGTTTAATTAGATTTGGTAAGCATTTTGTAAATTACCATATAAAGCGTATATTGCACAAGGTAGGAACTTGTGGGTTATTGTTCAGAGATGAACATTTGTGAAGACACAAAGGAGTGAGTCTTGATGAACATGTCTGTGTGAATTCAGAGACACATAATAAGTTGAGTCGTACAAATGTCAGACCTTGGACTCCCAGTTGCTTACTCTCTGTATTAAAGTTGTTTTCGTTGGTGGTGGTGGGGTGGGGGGGCGGGGGGGGGGTCAGGTGTAGAATGCAATCAATGCATATTTGATGATGGTAAAGATAGGTTGCAGAGCATGGTGTGATAAGGATGTAAGAAAACTGCACTGTGTAATTGGAAGATAGAGTTAATTGTAATAAAGTGTGTGGTCAAGCACTTCAGAAGGAATAATAAAAAAACAAATGGTTATTTATATGGAGGGAGACTGTGAAAACAAAAGACCAGTGCAGAGAGATTTGGGTGTTGTTGTGCGTGCAAGGTCTGAGGAAATATAAGGATTGATCAATTTCCAGGACCGGATCATGAGTATGCCAGGGCGTTGTGGAGTTCAATCCTGTTAAATGCGATGTCATGCTTTTTGGAAGATACAATTCAAGAGCGAATTGTACTGTAAGTTGAAATGTCCAGAGGAAAATTAATGTACCGAGAGATCTCTGGGTGTTCAAGTCCTTTGATCCCTGAAGGTGGCAATGCAGGTCAATACATTTGTCAAGAAAACATATGATATGTTTCCTTCATCGAGCTAGGTATTGAGTACAGGATTTGGCAGGTCATGTTACAATTCAATAAGACTATGGTTCAGCATTATATCTGGTACATTTCTGGTTGCGCACATTACCAAAACGATGTGGATGATTTTGGAGAGAGTACAGAAGTGGTTCACTAGGATATTACCTGATATGGAGTGTGCAAGCTATGAAGAGAAGTTGAGTAGATTAGGATTATTTTCATTAGAAAAACAGAGGTCAGGGAGGGAGAATCTGAATGAGGTCTACAAATTTATGAGAGGTATAGACAGGGTGGATAGCAAGAAGATTTCTTTCCCCCAGAGTGACGTAATGAATTTCTAGGGGCCACGAGTTCAACATGAGATTGGATATGTTGATGGGAGGTATATGTGGTAAATTCATTATGCAGAGGGTGGGGGTGCCTGGAACGCGTTGCCAGTGGTGTTAGTGATGGACACAATAGCATCATTTAAGATCTATCTAGACAAATATATGAACGGGCAGCGAGCAAAGGGATACAGATCCTTAGAAAATATGCTTTGATAGAAGAACTGGATTGGCACAGGCTTGGAGGGATGAAGGGCCTGTTCCAGTGCTGAAATATTCTTCGTTAATTTTCTTTGCTCTTTGTTCTTTTAAACTATGGGAACTCATCAGATATAGTTGAATCATTTATACACACAAGTGAAGTACTGGAGGGTGGCTAATGCTGCACCTTCAGAAAGGCCGGAAGGAAAAGCATGGAAACGATAGACTGTGTCTGACATTGGTGATGAGTAAGTTGTTGGAAGAGATTCTGAAAGATAAGATTTACATGCATGGAGAGAGAAGGGTTAAATTGTGTTGGTCAGAAAGATATTGTATGTGTGGAATCATGTCTTAAAAACATGATTTTAATTTGTTTTAAATGAAGTAAACAGAAAGATTGTAGCAGAATGGTAGATGTTGTTTAAATGAACATTAGCAAAGCCTTTGATAAGGTTCTGCATGGTAGACCAATTAACAAAGCTAGAGCACATGGGATTGCGGGCAAGCTTGACAACTGGTTGTAAATTCGGTTTTACAGAAGGAGACAGAATAGGGGATTTTGTTTCCGCCTGGAAGCTTATAACAAGCAGTGTTCCACCGGGATCAGTACTGGATGGGCTTTTGTTTGTCATTGATGTAAAAGGTTAGGATGATAATATCAAAGGCATGGTTGGTTCATTTACAGATGACACTAAGATTGCTGTTATATTGGGCAGTGAGACAGTTGTCTGCGATTGCAAAGAGATAATGTGCAATTAGGTCAATGGATTGAGGAGTGACAGATGGAGATTAGATAAACTAAATGTGAGGTACTGCATTTTGGTAAAATAAACAAGTGCATGACGTAAAACAAATAATTATACGGTCCAAGGTAGTACTTCATGCCATAGAGTTGGAGGGACTTTGGTACATAATTCTTTGAATTTTGTATCACACGTGGAAAAAGTATTTTAGAAGGCATTTAGCACTTTTGCCTTCGTCACTCAGACGTTTCACTATAGGTGTCGGTATTTCATATTGAGGTTGTAAAAGACATTGATAAGGCCTCTTTTGGAGTACTTGGTCCAGTTCTGATCACTCAGTCAGGGGAAGGGCATTATTGAGTTTGTTAGAGTTAAAATATATTTACCGGAATGTTACTAAGAACGGAGGGATTGGGGTATAAAGAGAGATTGGATTACATCTTATTTCCTTGGAGGGCAGAAAATCCAAGGGTTACATTATAAAATCATGAGGGATATTGATAAGGTGAATGGCATGTTTCTGTTCCTTCAGACGGAGGAATTCAATACCAGCGAGAATATTTTAAAGTAAGAAGGGAAAGATTTCAAAAGTACATGCGGGGTAATTTGTTCTGACAGAGAGATATTAGTGTGTGTAATGCACTTTCAAAGGAAGTGGCGGGTGCAGGTACAGTTACAACATTTAAAAGATGTTTGGGTAGGTACAAAAATAGGAAAGGTTTGGAGGGATATGGGCCAAACTCAGGCTGGTAGTATTAGTTGAACAAAAGGTGTGGTTCCATGATGTTCGATTCTGTTACTATGATACTTTTACCGTTTTTAAAAAAAGTTAATGACTTTCCAATATCTGTGTCAAAGTGAATACGTATTCTTAAAATGAATTCCCTAGTTTTAGTCTCCCAAACAAGAGGAAATATCCATCAGTATTCACCTGATGCACGGTTTTCAAGATCTTGTTTAGTACAATAGCAAGAACACTTACACTGAGACCTAAAATGCATATCTTTCATTAAACAAAGACTTCAACTCAGAAAAAATAAAGTGAAGTATCTTTGGAAGTTTCTAAATGAAATGAATCTTCTTTTCCAGAAACCAAAAGCACGTTGGATAACAGATATGAACTGATCTCTGGAGCATTCCACTGGTTTCAGTTTTTCAACCTGAAAATCAATATAAAATTCTACACACAACTTCCTGTTGTAAATCAGGAACAAAAACAGAATTTCCTGGAAAATCTCAGCAGATATGGCAACTTCTGTGAAGAGAAACCAAAGTTAACATTTTGGGTCTGAATGGTGCCCTTCCTCAGTTTGAAGCTTTCTTTTGGTCAGTTTAGGATTCAAAATATTTTACATTGCATCAGGCGTGATCTCAGCGATGCCCTGTACTAATGCAGTAAACATTCCTACGATTAAACCTGACACTCTTTGCAGCATCATTCCATTTACTTTCCTAATCATTTGCTCCACATGGTGACTAACTTTAAATGATTCATACAACAGTACTCACAAATCCCTGTGTGTCACTGAGTTCTGAAATCTCTCACCATTTAAACAGTTACTGATTTTATATCCTTCTTCCAAAACACCTACTCTCATAATCCACATTAAACAGTTTCTGCTGAAGATTTTAGCACTTAACCACCCCATCTGTATCCCATTACTGACTCCCTCCGTCCAGTTGACAAAGCATTGAATGACAATCTTGATAAATTAGCTCCTATAGCTTCAATCTATCGGGTCATCCAAATAACTGTAACGAGTGGAGGACCTCAGAGATTAATATATATCAGTTTTACAACCTGCAAACCAACATTAATCTCGAAGCACTAATTCCTGTTATATTGAGGAGGCTGCTGTGATTGCTCAGCAACGAAGACAGTTTGAATGGCCTCGTCCTGTGCTGTGTAGTGTATACTGGAGGGCTGAATACCATCACCTCGTTTCTGTCGAACTCCTTAGAGGGGCGTAATGGTCTCCCGTTGTCTTATTGCCTTACTGGCTGAATGTGGTCTTTCTCTCCCTCTGTAACAGCATTGAGGAGTGGATTGAGAGAACAACACAGGAGGTAGGATCATCAGTTGGCCAATCGCCCCATCAGGCCTGCTGCAATATTCAGAATGCTCTTGGCTGATATGATGGTGTGTGAGCATCCTTTTCCTGTCTGTTCCCAATAAACACTGACTCTGTTGTCAATCAATGGTCAGTTCAGCTCAGCCTTGAATACCTTCAATAACCCAGTCTTCACTGTTCCCTGGGAATGTGAAAATCGACAAGGAGAAAAAAATATCCTTAACTCAGTCTTAATTAGAAGGCGCTTGTTTTATAATATATTTGATCAGATTAGATTAAATTAGAGTAAATTAGGTTCCCTACAGTGTGGAAACAGGCCCTTTGGCCCAACCAGCCCATACCGACCTTCTGAAGAGTAGCCCACCCAGACCCATTTCACTCTGAGTAATGCACCTGACACTATGGGCAATTTAACATGGCCAATTCACCTGAGCTGCACATCTTTGGACTGTGGGAGAAACCGGAGCACCCCGAGGAAACCCATGCAGACACGGGGAGAATGTGCAAAATGTGCCACCCTCACAAAAAAATCACCACTGCTTTTGAGGAACAGGAAATGACAATAATTAGGAATAGACAAAAACCATTCAGCTTCCAAACATGCCCCACATTACCACTAACTATATTTTGGTTAAATATCTATCAAAGCCAGCCTACACAGCACCCTCACAAAGCCATTTCCAGATATCAAAGGGTCAAAAGAAACGAGAACAGAATTAGCTCCATCGAATCTGCTCTGCTGCTTGTTCTTGGATGGTTTATTTCTCAACCACATACACCTCACCCCTCCCAATTACCTTTGATTCACTTATTAATCAAAAGTTTACCAAACTCTATCTCAAAGATGCTGCTGTGTTACTGTGTTTGCATGTTTGTTCATATATGAGTGTTTGTATGTGTGTTTGTGCATGTGTCTGTTGTAGATTAAAGGGAATATTTTATCCTGGACTCTTTTAAATTTAAGTTTTCAGGCAGAGTTACCGAGCAATCCTCCGGAGCAAACAGAGTAAATAGTTTGTGAGACCTTAGTTTTTTTTTAAACTTTGGAACAATAGAAGCAGCCTCAAAGAGTACAGTCAAGGTCTCAAAGAAGCAGGGCGTATAGTCGGCAGTTTGCCGCAGTTGTAGCTGGGATCTCACCAGGGTTGAACACTGTACTACATGTCGCTGGCTGCTACTCTCTCTAAATTTTCCTTTCTGGGTTGCAGGAGTTGCATGTCCTGCAGTTTGTTTTTCTGAATTTTGTGCCCAGGGTGTGTTTATGAGCTGTTCCCACATTGGAGCAGTTACTGTTTAGTAGTAAAATAATTTACTGAGTTTTGTTAAGATTTCCAATAGAGTTAAGTTATTCCACGTTCATTTTTCTTTGATTATATTTTTACTATAGTGTTCAAATAAACTGTGATTTGCGTAACTTCAATTAGTTTGATCAATTGAATTGGATCTGGAACACGGCACCTTACCTTTAAAATATGAAAACGTTAGAGTCCAGGCTAACTTCTTAATCCGCTCTGTCCTAAAACACTGTGTAATCGGATCTCTCTTGTTTTGGGGACAGGCGATTAATTGAAATGGGGAATAACACCTTGTTTCCTCGTATGTTTAAAATGATGTAATATAATCCTCTGCTGGTTCACCAATTCCACTGTGCAAGCAGAAGGCCTAATAGAATCCATTCAGTTTGGAATTCATTCCATCTAGTTCACACTGACCAGCCATAGAGTATCCCACATTCATTCCCATCCCTTTACCCCTGCGATTCACATGACTAATCCACCTAAGCTGCATATCCCTAAGCATTATGGACCACTTAGCACGGCCAATCTATCTCACCTGCACATCTTTGAACTACAGGGGGAAAGTAGGGAACTCATTGTTTGCTTGAGAATACACCAATAACTGTGAATCACCTACATTCATGCTTCAAAGAATAGCCTTGGCAGCAGAGAGAAGTTTGTCTGATCTCTTGCAATGCTGTTCCTGAGATATTAGAGAAGGAGGTTGACATGTCTAGCATTGACCTGCTGGCACCATTGGGTCATTAAGAATGCTTTCGTACTTATCATTTGTCAGAGTGTGGAGCAAATAAAATGCAAGTAGCAGAACGTGCAGAACGTGCAATCAAATTATCTCATCTTCTTCCACAATGGTTCACTTATAGAAGTCTGAAGACAAATGCTGTGGAGCACAGACATTTCTCCATATGATCCTCAGTACAATTGCAATCCTCTCCGCACCAGTCTAGAGAGAGAGATGGAGAGAGACAGAGAGTCTGTGTCTGTGTCTGTGTGTCTGTGACTGAGTCTGTCTGTCTGTCTGTCTGTGTACTGTTGATGTTGGTGCCAGTTTGTATAATGCTGTGACCTGCTCCCTCCCTCCTTCCAGATGGTTTTCACCCTCCGCCACTGTCTGTGCAATGGAGTGGAAAGGCCAGCAGAGTGTGGAATTCCATCACTTTAACCAACACAGGGACCGCCAGACCATTCCCACACAGAGGTACACCCACACACACTAATACACACAGTTACATGCGCTATTACATCCACGAAGATGCAGACATTAGAATAAATACACACACACAGACACACAGACACACACACACACACACACACACACACACACACACACACACACACACGACAAACATGGGAGTCAGTCAGTATTTCTCTTTCTCTCTGGCAAATTCTCACTGTTTCACCCACTCTGTATGGTGTACAATATTATTTGTATTTCTCTGTTTGCAGTATGTCAGTTTTCTTCTCTGGCTCTTTGGGATGTGTGTTGTTATTTTCTGACGCTCCTTTAGTATCAGTGCACACCTTGATCACATCAGTGAGTCTGTCAGTATTTAAATTGTTCTGTAGGGGAAAGTAAGGACTGCAGATGCTGGAGATCAAAAACAAGAGTGCGGTGCTGGAAAAGCACAGCAGGTCAGACAGCATCCGAAGACAAGGAGAATTAGCATTGTAGGCATAACCCCTTCATCAGCCCTGTCTATAATCCGGATTCTGGCCTGATTTACTGTGCTTTCCCAGCACCAACTCTCCGCTTTGATCTCCAGCATCTGCAGTCCTTACTTTCAGACTTGCTGTGCTTTTCCAGCACCGCATTCTCTTTCAGTTATTTTGACTGGTGTATGACACTATGACAACTTCGATGCTTGTTGATGTCAGCAAACCTGGAAGAATTGTGAAGTGTGTGGAGGATGGAGTGCAACAACAACAGGACAACGCCAACTTGGTGTAGAGTTCAGGTATATTTCATACGACGATCAATGCAACACAGTGTAAGGTGATGAAGTTTGGAAGGAAAACAGGCTGTACTGTTATAAAGTGGGTGCAGGAGCAAAGGGACCTCTGTGTGTATGAGCACAAATTATTGAAGACGTCAGGACAAGTGGGGAGAGCAGTAACTATCACAGATTAGTTTCAGTATCTGAGCTGTTTACAGGGGGAGGTGTAGGACGGAGTCTCCATAATCCTTCTTGGGAGGTGGTGGTTACGATGTGTTTTGAGCCCACCCTCCTGCCCACCGCGGGGATTCCATTTGTAGCAGCTCGATACAAAAGGGAGATGGCATCAGGGCCACGGCTTCTAAGTTGTGCCGGGGGGAAACGGAACTGCCAATGGATTTAACGTGAGAATTTCCCTTCACTGAACATTGCTCCTTACTCGGTCGGTGGGATGTAGATGCTTCGGAATCTCCACACGAGGCGTCCTGGTCCTGTCTAACTCGTACCAGGGTTCCCCCCACATGGCCGGTTAGGGAACGGATATCGGGCACTCCACCACCCAGCTTGGCCCTTTCTGTCCTATTCCAGGCTGTTTCTTCTGGAATGGGAGGGAGGGTGGGGGTGGGTGGTCCTGCTGTTATTGCTGGTGTAGGTGGGAGGGGGGAATGAAGAGGTTTTCAGAGGGGCGTCTGTCCACAGTGTTGTATCCATGCAGTGTTGTTAGTGTGGGGTGTTTAGTGGAGGTGAGAGAAGCAGAGAGAGAGAGGGGGAAGATGCTACATGCAGCAGTGAGAATGTTGGAGTATGAGCCTTGTTAGGGAGTCAGTGCTATAACAGATACACAGTGAGTATGAGGGAGCAGAGAGAATACGGTGACCCTTATCCTGACAGAGTGGGGAAGGTTATTGATGCTTTTCCTGTATTGCTGGACATTGCTTCAGATCACAGATACTGCATTCAACTGGGTGGTGAGCTCAGATTATGCTCGTTGGGTCTGATGGTGTGGCCCCCTCTGGGAGGAGAATGGTCCTCCTCAGTACTAGCCCATCCACCATGTCCTCCGTGTCCCTGCCGACAAACTGTGGTGTAATTGCCCCTTATCTGCCATGCTCGGGGTAAACTTTGCAGGGCAGTTCCTAATAGAGAAAGCTCAATCATGTGCCCGTTGGCCTTTCAAAGCTGGCTACAGTGCCAGGGATCACAGAATATCCGGGGGTATCCGAGCGATGGTGAGTACCTCCAGACATGATGGGTGTTAGAATCAGTCCGGCATTGAATGAAAGGGACACCATGGGGAGGGGTGGGTTGTTAATGAGGTGAGTTCGACACGATAGCACCAGGAAACTAGATCAGCCTCGTGTCGACGATCCCTCTATCACATTCAACAATCATGATACTGAGACAAATTATTGTTAGATTCAGCCCAATGGGTTGACGTCTGTGCTGACCCTATTGCCAGTTACAATCCTGCAGAACAAATGTTAATCCAAAATTCTCCTGAACTCACACCAATATCCCATTCACCAATCATTCCTGGAAGCACTGGCTAATGTTAGAGGATACTGTACGCTGGAAAGTGATCTCATGCAGTGTTACTGAGATGCGTACTGGGGTGGTGGACACAGTTCCACACCCTGGTTGCATGTCTCATCTGGGTTTATAAATTAATACACTGCTGTGGTCCGCATACCTCTGTGTAGATTGGGGATTTTATTGTATAGTACACCAGTCCGGTCTGCACAGTTTATCATACTGAACACATATCTCATCTGGGTTTATAGGTCAATCACTTCAGATGTCTGTACCGTGTTCTACTCTGGACAGATTGCAGGGTTGTGTTCAGCAATACACGAGCATGGTCTGCACAGTGCTCCATGCTGAACAGATATCTCCTCTGGGTTTATGGTGTCTGGGCTCGCTCTCTGAGGTGGATTGAGAATGTGATAGAACTGATGACTTCAACTGATATGGCAGTGCTTGTACTTTTGTTCTCATTCTTGTGGTTGGACCCTCCAAAATCTGACTCCACCGGCTAGTCCCATTCTTCAATCTATCTCCATCGTTCAGTAACGTGTTGTTCCATGTGTTATTGTCCATTTCAAATGTGAGTAAAACTGTTCTATTTCCCTGGCCTTTGACGTTGCTCACCCTGGAGAATTGGGATTCACTGCGATAAACCTCAGTAAGGTCACTCCTCAGACTCAACACTCCAGGGAATATAGCCTCAGCCTATTCGTACTCTCCGTGTAGCTCAACATCACCCACTCCTAACACCAGCAACATACTTGTAAAACTTTTCTGCACTCTTTCAAATTTAACAACATCTTTTCTAAAGCAGGGAGAACTGAATTCAAGGCAGTGTTATGAAAGTCGCTGAACCTAGTGTGTTGGCGAAAGTGAGGATTGCAGTTACTAAAGATTAGTGTTGATAATGTGGTGCTGGAAAAGCACAGCAGGTCAGGCAGTATCCGAGGAGCAGGAAAATCGATGTTTCAGGCAAAAGCGATCTCGGATGCTGCCAGCCTTGCTGGGGTTTCCCTGTACCGCACTCGGAACCCAGTGTATATCCCAAATGGTCTCCTTCTTCAAAGACCGCAATTTTCCCTCCCACGTGGTCGACGATGCCCTCCAGCGCATCTTATCCACTTCCTGCACCTCCGCCCTTGAATCCCACCCTTCCAAACGCAACAGCGAAAGAACACCCTGGTCCTCGTCTTCCTCCCTACCAAACCTCTAGATGCAATGCGTCATCGTCCCCCATCTGGGCCACCTACAAACAGACCCCACCACTAGGGTTATATTTCCCTCACTACCCTACCCATGGTCCATAAAAAACATTCCAGGCGCGACTCTCTTGTCAGGTCCACACCACCGACCAACCCACCCTGCCATCTTGCCACCTTCCCGTGCCACCGCATGAGTTGTAAAACCTGCACCTTCACTAATCACTCACCTCTGTCCAATACACCAAAGGAACCTTCCACGTCAATTGAATTTTTACCTGCACTTCCACACATGGCACCTACTGTATCCTTTGCTCCCGATGTTAACTCGTCTACATTGGGGAGACAGGACACCAACTTACACAACACTCCAGAGAATATCTGTGGGACACCCGCACCAACCAATCACACCGCACCGTAGCTGAACACTTTAATTCCCCCTCCCACTCCGGGATGGACATGCACGTCCTGGGCTTCCTCCACCTCCACTCCTAAACCACCCGACGCCTGGAGGAAGAAAACTTCATCCTCCGCCCTGGGATCCTAAACCACATGGGATCAATGATGATTTCACCAGCTTTCTCATTTCCCGACCCCCACCTTATCCCAAATCTAACCTTCCAACTCAGCACGGCACTGTTGATGTGTCCTCCCATCCATTATCCTTTCCACCTATCCCTTCCACCCTGCTCTCCGCTATACTACCTTCATCTACCTATCACATTCTCAGCTACCTTCCCACCAACCTCACCCCATCCCATTTATCTCTTAACACCCTTGGGCCTCAAGCCTTTTTCCTAATGAAGGGTTTACACACAAAATGTTGATTCTCCCGATCCTCGGATGCTGCCTGACCGGCTGTGCTTTTTCAGCACCACTTTCCGACTCAGATCTTCAGCATCTGCAATCCTCACTTTCTTCAGTCAGTGCATCCAGAAATTTCCTCAACAGATATCTTATGCAGCTAGTCTGACATTTAAACCCTGTCTCCTTTTATGGACAGAGTGGTACATGAACAATCATGCAGTGCTCTTACAGTATCTGTACATTCAAGGAAAAATATTTGAAAAATGTACGATTCATAGTCCATCCAGTAATCCTCAACCATTCCATCCAGACTGAAGAAATATTCCCTTTTATTGTGATATGAGATGTGATGTAAGGAAGGGGTTAACTGAGCCTGTTTGTTCAGTGATTGTGATTAATGTCAGTCTCCATGGGTTCTAAATACACCAGTGGAGAGTTCCCATCTTTTAATCATAAATGGGTGCCGTTCAATGTGTTATGCCATAGTATGAGCAGGAGAATCACCAACAGGACTAACAGGGATCAGCAGCTCCAGACAGAAGCGAGGAGAGAAGAGAATCTGAGAACATTAGACTGGAATGTTCCAACAATGGATCAGAATAGGAGAACAATAGACTGGAATGTTTCAACAATGGATCAGAATTGGAGAACATTAGACTGGAATGTTCCAACAATGGATCAGAATAGGATAACATTAGACTGGAATATTCCAACAATGGACAGGGATTTATCCTATTTTATTTGGTATCTTTCTTTGTATTATGGTCGGTTGCCATTATCGTGGCTGATCTATACTGCACTTTGCATTATGCAATGTTTTTACTATCCTCTCCTGTCTATCGTTGGTGTACCTGGTAAGTCTCACTGTCCAGATTTTGTTTCTATAAGCCAGTTACGACTGCACTTGTGTACTTTCGTGTCGTCTACGCTTCTTGCCCCCAATAGTGTTCCTGTTGATACTTTGAATCCAGTTCAATTCCTGCCTCCCTCTTTTGCTCTGGCAGTATTACTCATGGGTCTCTATGTTGACCTACTCAGTTGCAGATATGAACAATTGTATCTCTGCCCTAGTTTTTTTTTAATATTGGGAATGTGGAGGTCATTGTCGTCTATTATGTTTACAAACTTCATTTTCTTCCTGGGGCTCCATCCCATCCTTGGCCAATATCTTTTTTCATTCATTTCTGGGTCTTGGGCATCGCTGGCTGTCCAGCATTAATAGCCCATTCGTATTTGCCCTTGAAAAGGTGGTGAGCTGCCTTCTTGAATTGCTGCAGTCCACTTGCTATGGGTTTACCCACAATGCCAGTAGGGAGGGAATTCCAGAAATTTGACCCAACGATTCTGAAGCAACAGCAGTATATTTCCAAATCATGGTGGGTCGGGGAGGGGGGGAGGGGGAGGTTTGTGCGTGTAGGTGAAACATGCAGGTTGTGTTTGAAACAGACGAATCGCAACTTTAGTGATCCTTTTGGCCATGAGCTGATTCCTGACACCATGCCCTGACGATTATTAACTTTAACTACACACTGCTCCAGAGAGTACTTCACTGTCTTAACTCATCTGCTGTTTGAATCTCGAACTGTGAAATACAGACTTAATGATGACAACAATCTGCTGCTGACACTCTCAGGTTGAAACCTACAGAAACAAATCTGATTCGAAATCACACCAAAATTCCATCCATCTGACATTGCTGTGCACGCTGATCTATATCGCTATTGTGTCTGTCAATGTCTTTATTTTACTATTCTTCAGCACTTTAACTCATCTATCTGTTCATGAAACTTCCCTCAGTCTCTCTGTGTCGTTTATCCAAATCCCTGCCAGTGGTTCATATTTAATCTGTTTTCCTTCATGTGTATTCTCTCTGATGCAATGATTTTTGCATTCAACACCCAAATGCATCACACACACGCACCCACCCACACACACACGTGCATGACACACACACACACAGACACAAATGATGCATACTCGCGCACATGCACATGCACACACACACCTTCACTTATACTGGTCCAATGGAGATGGAAACCCTCCCCTTTTAGACAGTAATCTGTTGCGTGTATCATTCCCATATGATAATAAAGTTTTGCAATTCTCCCCATGCTGGGCAGATAGTGCAGTTTTCTGAGCAATACACTAGCATCGTGTGCACAACTCTCCATGCTGGGCTGTCATCTTTTCCCAGCGTACGTTGTTTGAAGTGTTCTGTGAAGCAGTTTCAGAATTTGATTGAACAAACCATTTCAATTCACCTGAAAATACCTTTATTCAATGTTCTCATTCTTATAAGTTTGCTCTAGAAGGGTTCACTCCTCCAGTTAGTCCCACTGCTCTGTCTTTTTCCCCATATTTACACAACAGGTTCTCAGGTAATTAGCTTTCTGTTTCTGTCTTTAATGTGAATCTCTCTATCCCTCTGTACCTTTCCCTGACCTTGGTTTCCGACTCCCTCGTGTATCGACTGCTGGCATGGTGAAGTGCAGAGACAATGAAATGGTGTGTGTCAGGCTGTTGTTCACTTCCCGGCGTGTCCCATGTGGTGCTCCATGGACAATTGGGTGTATGTCAGGCTGTTTGCATCCCTATCGGAGGAGGTATCTGTGGAGGATAAGGTGAAGAAACAATATGAGCTTGTGCCAGAAGCCGACAGACAGTGTTTCAGGAATCTAAAAAAGGGTCCCTGATTTAAACGCAAATTGAGTTTGAAAGAATCAAAGTAAATTTGAAAGGTGGGTAAGGGTATAAAAAGCTGAGCAAACCTATGACATTCTGCGAACGGTTCTTTTTTCGAAGGAATTCAAAAATTCACTTCCTGCAATAGTGAGAACTCGCGCAGAAGAGCAGAGAGTTACAATGGCAAGATTAGAAGCAGAAATGGCTGATGCTTATGAGTTCGTCCACAAATCAAAGTTTGGATACCATGATGGATTGATAAGGATGTGTGAGAACTTCTTAAAATATACACCTGTGTGAGTAAAGTTGACTAGCATAGGCCAGGAGTAGCAGGAAAAGATATTACAACATTAAGAGGTACAGAGGCATGTAATTTCTTGATGCTGAGAAATGAGGAGACATGTCATTCAGAAGAACTGTTGGAGAGATGCAAATTGCTCCATTATGTAACATGTGGTTCGTGTGTCTGGTGAAATCATCAACAGAAGTATTTCACAACTGGGAAGGAGACTTTGAGCTTGGTGTTGGTGTCACAACATTTCAGCAGTTAACTTGCAAATAACGTGCCCAAGACTAATCTATATACGATCATAACGCCTAAACGTCTTTGGAGAAATTTAGGGAGAAAACATCTGATCTGCTCAGATATAGGTTTTTTTGTTGCTGCCATTAGCTTTGGAAGTTATACAGGTGACAGGACAAGAAACTGTACTTGCTGACAAGTTGTCGAGACTTGAATGAAGAAAGACAGAGGCGTTCTGCGGCAAGAGCATACAGACTGAAATAGAATGGAGTTGTGAATGTTTGCATACTTATTATCAATGTCGTATATATGTATTGTAGTCCACTAATAGAGTAAGAATAATGGGTTTAAAAAAAAGCTGCAGTTGTGTATTAATGGTTCATTTTGTCAAAGGAGGAGATGTGACAATGCTGTCATTTTGAAAATGCAATTTTCTCTTTTTTTTGAAGAGAAGTCTTAAAGGCAGAGATGCGGAACTGCCTACTGAAAACGGCTGAAGTAAGTAACTTCCGAGGCCTTTAGGTTTTATTAAAACAGTGGTAACAATTGTAGGGCAGTGACCAGCTCTCCCAGACCAGATCTTCTCATTTTGTTTTTAGCTGCAGCATTCAGAAGCTGCTCGGTGTCCCAGGCGGGTTGGAAGCTTCAATACATGATCCTGAGCTGCTCCTTTCTCTGAAAACCTTCTTGAAGATGCTTCTTCCTGGATTGGAGAACTGCACCTAAGATTCTGTTTTTGAATATACCTTTGTGTCAAGGAACATGTTTATGGGATGTTCCTGTATTAGCACAGTTAATTAGTAGAAGGCACTGTATCCATTTTTTGCATAAGTGTTCCAATTGGGAAGCTATTTCAAATTGTTCATCTGTTTGATTATGATTTTATTGGAGTATTTGAATGGATTACATATTACTTAACGTTGAGTCGGTTGACCAGTTGCAACATTTATTGAACGCACAGTTCACATCTCCAGTTAAAATAAGGAAAAGTTAAGGTCTCTGCTGCCTTTTAAAAATATTTTGAGGGGTCTGGTCTGTCCATAAGGCTTGTACCTGTGGGGCATCTGACTGACTCAAGTCATTGAAAAGTTAGTGGAGGTGCTGGGGATGGTTTGCTGGAGGTTGTGCTGTGAGCTGCCTCAGACATTCTGGAAGACCTTAGGAATTGGTGACCCAACTCGGGATGGAGCATGGGGACTGTAGTTACAGCATATGGGTCTGTAACATACACAACAAATGGAGCAGAGGCTGCAGAGAGGGGAAGCTCTGAAACCATGGAGTGAGTGCCTGTGGGGAAAGGGATCTGTGGTATCTGTTTATGTTTTCGCCTGGCAAACAGACACTCTCACTCTCCCCGTTACATAAACTCATGCAAACACTCCCTATTCGCTCCACACACACACATACACACTCCCCCGTCTCACATGCGCACATGCACACTCTGTTCTGTCATACGCATGCACACCCATACCCACTATATATTCATCCCGCACTCACACACACACTCCCCCTCAGTCTCTCTCACTTACACACATTCTGTCTCTCCCCCTCACACAGGCACACCCCCTCACACACACGTACACGCACACACACGTATGCACGTACAAATCTGCGGCGTGAATTTGCATTTGAATTTGCAGATAAGCTTTATTTTGTTCTAAAAACATACAATTTGGAGACAGTCAGTCAACGTGGCATTTTATACACTCCTGAACTCGGCACAAACCCAGTCGGACTCCAGATGAAGACACAGACAAACTCCAAACAAGACCTCACCACTGAAATACATTGCCTGATCGGAGGCGTCACCTCCTTTACATCGATAATGTTTGCGTTTTGCATATCAATCAATCAAAACCTACACCTCGATTCTAAGTGATTAAGGATTTAAGAGCCATCCTAGGTGTGTACCATTCATGCGCATGAGTTGTACAATCCTTTGATCTTTTCCTTATAACTTCTGGGCCTATGGTCTTCCTCTCTCTCTAACACTTAACGAAGAAGCAGCGCTGTGGAAGCTTGTGTTTTCAAATAAACCCGTTGGACTCTAACTGACTGTCGTGTGAATTTTGACATTGTCCGACCCAGTCTAAAACCAGCGGCTCCATATCGTACTTATTTATTGCTTATCCCATTATCTCTCTTTGTAAATAAATCTTTCCTTACCCCATGTGGTCTTGTCTTGCATATTAATCTATTGTGAGGCACATTACGCACTCCTGTCTGAAAATCGAGATGTAATACATCTAGATGAGCCCCATTACCCATCTCTTAAACGAGGAATCAAGCGGGCTAAAAGTTGTCATGACATAGCTTTAACAAGCAGAATTAAGGAGAATCACAAAGCATCTTATTTTTATATAAGAAGCAAGCAGGAAACTAGAGAAAGGATTGGTCCACTAAAAGATAATGAAGGAAGGCTGTGTGTCGAACCTGAAAGGATTGGTGAGATTCTGAATGATTACTTTGCATCAGTGCTCACTGAGGAGAGGAACATGAGGAATGTTGAGATTAGAGATAGAAATTTGATTAGTCTGCATCATGTTGACATAAGTAAGAAAGATGTGTTGGGTACGCTAGAGGTTATTAAGGTGGAGAAATCCCCAGGACAGGATGCGATCTATCCCAGGTTGCTGAGGGAGGTGAGAGAGGAAATAGCTGAGGCGCTGACAGATACCTTTGTGGCATCCTTATATACATGTGAGGTGCCGGAGGACTGGAGGGTTGCTCATGATATCCCCCTGTACAAGAAGGGTACTAGGGATATTCCAGATTACTACAGACCATTGAACTCGATATCAGTGGTGGGAAAGTTGCTGGAGATGATACTGAGGAATAGGATCCATTCATATTTAGAAAAGAATGGGCTTTTCAGTGAGTGGCAACATGATTTTGTGCAGGAGAGATCGTGCCTTACCAACTTAATAGAGTTCTTTGAAGAAGTGACGAAGTTGATAGAGGAAGGAAGGGTTGTTGATGTCATACACATGGACTTTTGTAAGGCGTTTGATAAGGTTCCCCGTGGTAGACTAATGTAGAAATTGTAATCATATGGTGTGCAGAGTGTTCTAGCTAGGTGGATAAAGAACTGGTTGAGAAACAGGAGACAGAGTAGTAGTTGAACTGAGTTTCTTGAAATGGAGAAAAGTGACCAGTGGTGGACCATAGGGGTCATTATTGGGGCCGCTGTTGTTTGTAATATACATATAAATGATCTGGAAGAGGGCTCTGTTGGTATGATCAGCAAGTTTGCAGATGATATGAAGATTGGTGGAGTAGCAGAAAGAATAGGGGACTGTCAGAGAATATAGGATATAGATAGACTGGAGAGTTGGGCGGAAAATTAGCAGATGGCGTTCAATCCAGACAAATGTGAGGTGATGCATGTAGGCAAGACTAATTCGACAGCGAATTATACAATGAACAGAAGAACCTTGAGAAAAGTTGATGAGTAGAGAGATCTGGGAGTGCAGGTCATTGTACCCTGAAGGTTGCTGCACAGGTGGATAGAGTGGTCAAGAAGGCATATAGTACACTGGCCTTCATGGGACGGGGTATTGAGTATAAGAGCTGACAAGTCATGTTAACATTGTACACGACATTGGTTCGGATACATTTAGAATACTGTGTACCGTTCTGGTCGACACATTACCAAAAGAATGTGGACGTTTTGGAGACGGTGTAGAGAAGGTTGTTGAGGATATTGCCTGGTATGGAAGGTGCGAGCTATGAAGAAAGGATGAGTAGTTTAGGTTTGTTTTCATTAGAAAAAAGGAGTTTGAGGGGGGACCTGATTGAGGTTTGCGAAATCATGGAGGGTATAGACTGGGTGGATAGAGACAAGCTCTTTTTCCCACGGCGAAGGATTCAATAACGACAGGTTAAGCTTTCATGGTGAGAGGTGTAAAGTTTAAGGGGGATACATGCAGTAAGTACTTCATACAGCAGGTGGTGGTCGTTGCCAGCAGAGGTGGTAGAGGCAAGCAAAGTAGATTCATTTAAGATGCGTCTGGACAGATGCATGAGTAGGTGGGGAGAAGAGCGATACAGAAGCTTAGAAATTGACCGATAGGTTTAGACAGTGCATTTGTATCGGCTCAGGCTTGGAGGGCGAAGGTCCTGTTCCTGGGTTGCAAATTTTATTTGTTCTTTGTTTATCACATTTTTAAGAAAGCTAGTCAAATCATTCAAACATGACTTATTCTTCATAAAACTATGTTGACTGTGCTGGATTCTGGCTTGACTTTGAAAATATCTTGTTATTAATTCCTTCATAATGGAATCTAACAATTTGTCTTCAATACCAATAGATTTCTCACAACTTTTCATTCCCTAATGAGTTTGGTTATTATAATTTATTTGCTTTCTATAATCTCTACATTTCATTTCACAATTCCTGTGTAACAGGCACAAGGCTGTAAAAGGTCTGTGCTAATTGCTGTGTAAGAGACATGAGTAGCTGATTGGGCACATTCTGTTCCTGCTTTATACATTCGCTGGGCTGAATGTCCTCTTGGTGTTCCTACGTTATAGTCTCGATGGCGTGCATGTCCTGCTCCTGTTCCTGACCAAGCCGTTCAAGATCTCAATGCCCTCCTCTTGTCGCTAAATGACAGGTCTGGATCTTATGGAAACTCCCTGCTCAAATGTCACTTTTCAAGTGCTGAAATATGCAGGCAAGTTGTGTTGCCCACACTGGGTAGATCAGTGTTTAGCACTGCTGCCTCACCGTACCAGAGATTTGTGCTCAAGTACATTCTCCAATTTCCTCCCACAGTCCCAAGATGCACAGGTTAGGTGGATTGGCCACGCTAAATTACCCATAATGTCCAGGGAAGTGCAGACGAGGCGCATCAGTCATGGAAATGCCAGGTTATAAAGATTGGTTGGGGTAAGATAAGTTGGGGGGAGGTGAAATGAGGAAGCTGGACTTGATCCCAGTGATCAATGAACTAGATCCCTCCAGTCATCATACTGGATCCCGGTGCTAGATCCACTGGATCACTGCACCGGTCCAACTGGATCCCTTCCCTCGCTGGACTTGATCCCAGTGATCATTGAACTCGATACCTCCAGTCATCCTACTGAATCACTGCGCTGGTCCTACTGGATCCCTTCACTCGCTCGACTTGATCTCAGTGATAATTGAGCTAGATCTCTCCATTCATTGTACCAGATCCCTTCACTAAATCCACTTGATCACTGCACCGGTCCAACTGGATCCTTTCCCTCGCTGGACTTGAACCCAGCGATCATTGGTATGCATATGCTTAATTTTTAAAAATCGTTTGATGTCTTTATAATATCTGTGCTAAAATAATACACTTTATTCTTAAAATGTATTCCATTGTTTTGTCTCCCTGAGAAGAGAAAATATGCATCTAGCTGACTTTTCTCAAAATTGTATCTGCTTCAAAAGGATTTCTCATCTAAGTCCAAAACTGATTATATTTCAGAACAAAAGGCCTTCATTCCAGGAAGGTGTGAACAAAACATTGTTGATAAGCTTCCATAACTTTTTTTTAGGTTAAGGGATCAAAACTGCACATAATGTGCCAGATGTGGTCTTAGCAGTCCCCCCTACAGATGTAGACTCGTAAAATGTGAAGCTGGAAAACCACAACAGGTCAGGCACACCCAACGAACAGGAGACTCGATGTTTCGGGCATATTCCTGATGAAGGACTTATACCCGTGATGCCAATTTTCCTGCTCCTCGGATGCTACCTGATTGTCTGTGCTTTTCCAGCCTCACACTGTCGACTCTGATCTCCAGCATCTGCACTCCTCACTGTTACCGGTACAGATGCAGTAAAACATTCCTGATTAAACCTGGGACCTTTTGCCAGAAACACACTCATTCCACTAAGCTTTCAAATCACTTACAGCAAGTGCAGACTAACTACATACGATTCTTGTACCAGAATCATGAATACCATCTGTATCACAGAGTTCTGCAATCTCTCTCCACTTAAATTGTTTACAATTGTTTTATCCTTCCATCCAAAATAGACAACTCAAATGATGCTATATCTGCTGAAGGTTTGCTCACTAACCTCCCTTTGCCTATATCACATTGATGACACACGACATCCATTTGATGACATACTGGATGACCAGCTTGGCGTTTAAGCTAATTGGGCTTTGATATATCCTGTCCCTTCCTCCAGATGTTTGATACAGATATTGATCGTTGATGATCCCATAGTGATCTCTGAGGCACCCCACGTGTTACAGCTTTGTAATGTGAAAATAAGCATTTATCTCTCCCCTATTTCCTGTGAGCAACAGCTTCCTGTGAAGCAGCTCCCGCAGTTTAAATGGCCGCCTGTGCAGTAAAATGTACTCAATGAGCTCAAATGATTCGTTCTATTTTCCTCTGTAAATCGTTAAATAGGCAGAATGGTCTCCTCCAGTCTCATGGTAACGATAATGGCTGAATGAGAAGGCCCCCATCTCTGTCACAGCGTCGAGGGGTGGATGGAGGGCACTATACATAGGGTAGTGGCAGCAGTATATCCCTGTAACAGCATCGAGGGTGGATTGATGGAACAACACATGGGGTAGCGCCAGCAGTATATTTCTGTAACTGCATCGAAGGTTGCCTTGAGGGAACGACACATGGGGTAGCGACAGCAGAATATCTTTGTAACAGCATTGGCCGTGAATTACGAGAGCAACACATGGGGTAGGGACAGCAGCATGTCTCTGTAACAGCCTCGAGGGTGGATTGAGGGAACAACACATGGGGTAGGGGCAACAGTTGTCCATTCGGTGCCACCAGTCAGAATGCTCATGACTGATCCGATTGTGTTTGACCATCCGTCTCCTGTCTGTTCCCAATAAATATTGACTCTCCTGTCCAGCAAAGATCAGTCGAGCTCAGCCTTGAATATCTTCAAAAATCGAGTCTTCACTGCTCCCTGAGGATGAGGACCCGACAGATAGTACACCACTAAAGTGCAAGGGGCGATCTTATTTCAGTGTTGGACCTATTATTTTAAACTGTGTTAACCTAACATCAAAGCACCACCTCTTTTGAAACACAAGGACAGAATAATTAGGCATAGACATAAACCATTCAGCCGTCTAAACCTGTCCAATAGTGCCACTGATTCTTTTCAATCAAATATGCATTAAATTCATTCTCTGCTCCTGTCCCAGGAAGAGAATAACTGATAGCATGACACCACACGAGCATTGAAAACGCAGAATTAGGACATTCGATCCATCGACTCTGAATGCCATTTAATACTGACTTAGAGATTTCTCAGCATCATTCCCCTGATTACTCTCTGTTACTCTTGACATGCTTATTCAACAAAAATCTATCTATCTCTGTCTTATAAGCACTAGTGTCTGTGTCTCTGTGGGTCTGTATGTGCACTTGTGTGTGTTTGTTCATGTGTCTGTGTGTTTCTGTATTTATGTGCTGCCATTGGTTTATCTGTGTATGAGCCTGTGCGTTTACTTGTGATTGTGTCTATTTGTGTGCGACTGTCTATGTCTCCGTATGCCACTACACGTTTGCGGTTCTATCTCCGTGTATGTACTGTGAGTGTCAGTATATTAGCGTGTTTTCATATGTCTCTGAATATTTTTGTGCCTGTATCTCTCTGCAATGAGATATTTGTTGTTTTGGGAGAGAGAAAATTGTGAGAATAGACAGAATGGCTAAAGTGCAAATTGCCCTTCACTGAACATTGTCTTTTACTCAGTTGGAGGGACATGGATGTCTCGGAATCTCCATACGACACGTCCCGGTCCTCTCTGGCTCATACCAGGGTCATCCCCACATGGTTGGGGGATGGGGGGGTGGAGGACCGACCAGATATCTGGTGCTCCACAACCTGGCCTGGCCCTTTCTCTCCTATTACAGTCCGTTTCTCCAGGAATGGGAGAAAGGTGTGGTGGGGGGGTGGAGTGATGGTTGGAGTGTGTGGCCCTGCTGTTAGTGCTGGTGTAGGTAGAGGGGGAATGGTGAGGTGTCCGGAGGGAGTCAGTCCACAGTGTTGTATCCATGCAGTGTTATGAGTGGTGGGAGTATAGTGGAGGGAGAGAGGGCGGGCGGGGTGGGGTGGGATGGGGAGGGTGCTGAATTCAATAGTGAGAGTGGTAGTGCCTGAGCCTTATTTGGAGATAGAGGGTGAGCTTGTTAGGGGGTAGGTGCGATAACAGGTAGTGAGTGTGAGGGAGCAGAGAGATTATGGTGACAGTTAATCTGACAGAGTGGGGAGGATATTGATACTTGTCCTATGATGCTGGTCATTTCTCCAGATCATGTCAGCGTCGAGGTGACCTTCTCCGAATGTCTTGTCCAGGTCTATCACTAATAACGCCACAGACCCTGTCCCTCAGATTCCACAGCATCAGTTTGGGTGGATCTTACAAATAGGAATGAGAAGCAAGCATTGGTGTATTATGCATCTAAACCAATGCTCTCGTGCAAATTCTGTGCATTGTATGCTCGGGACATTAGAGATGCAAATATTGTAGGTGCTGCAGTATTACTGCATGATCTCAAATTGCATCTAAACTGCGTTAACTAAGTGAATGCTAATGTTGTGAAAAATAAATTCCATAAGTGTATAACAGTTTGGTTGAAGAGTATGTTGTGACTCAAACAAGAGATCAGATAACTTTGGATTTGGTTTTGTGTGGTCAGAAGGACTCATTAGTAACCTTGCTCTGAGGATTAGAGACGTTAATATGTTGTATTTTATACAGCGCCTGCATACAATATAAAATGTTTGAGCATGAAGTGGTAGACACGCAATGGTTGTTAGAGTCATAGAATCATGGAGCCCTGCAGCATGGATACAGGGCCTTTGGACCATAGTGATCCGTGCCGACCAAAATGTCCATCCTGCTAATTCCATTTCTCTGCCCTTGCCCTTCTTCTTCTAAATCTTTCCTATCCGCGTATTTGTCTAAAAGCCTTTTGAACGTTGTTAATGTACGTGCCTCGACCAAACCGCTATCTGTTAATTTCATATGTATACCAACCTCTGCGTAAAAAAGTTGGCGCTCAGGATCCTTTTTATTAGACCATAAGACATAGGAGTGGAAGTAAGGCCATTCGGCCCATCGAGTCCACTCCACAATATTCCACTATTCTTTCACGTTTAACCTGATGTCCTCTAGACCTGGATTCCCAAAACTGGCAGAAAGAATGAGTGCATTCACCTTATCCATGCATCTCATGATTTTATACTTTTCTATACGATTCCCCCTCAGTTTCTTACACTCAAAGGGAAATGTTCTGGCCGGTCCAAACTCTCCCTACAACTCAGACCGTCGAGTACTGACAACATCCTTGTAAATTTCTTCTGTCCTCTTTCCAGTTTAATCACATCCTTCCTATGGCAAAGTGAACAAAACCGAACACAATACTCCAAGTGCATGCCTTACCAGCGTCGTGTCCAACTGCAATATAACTCGCCAACTTCTATACTCAATGACCTTACTGATGAAGGCCAGTGTGCCAAAAGCCTTTGTCACTGCCATGTCTACGTTCAACTACTTTCAGAGAACCACGGACGTCAGCTCCAAGGTCCCTCTAACATTCACCACGAAACTCCAACCTGGATTTAACTTTCCAAAATGCAACACCCCATATATTAATGTCTATTTGCCTTTTCTCGGCCCACTTCCCCAGCTGGTAAAGGTCCTGCTGCAATTTCTGATAACCTTTCTCACTGTTCTTAGTATTGCCTATTTAATTGTCATCAGCCTAATTACTAATCATGCCTTAAACATTCTCATCCAAATCATTGATATAGATAACAATCAGTAATAGGCCCAGTACCGACCCCTGAGACACACGACTAAGCACAGGGCTCAAGTCCAACAAGCATTCTTTCAGTATTAGCATCTGCTTTCTACCATCAAGCAAATTGAGTATCGAATTTGCCAGATCCCCCTGGATTCTATGCCATCGCACCTTTCAGAGAAGCCTATCATGTGGAACCTTATCAAAGGCCTTTCTGAAATCTGGATAGACTACTTCTACCGCCCTACCCTCATAAACATTACAGGCCCCTTCCTCAAAAGAACGCGAAAGAATTGTGAGCCATGATATCCTATGCACAAGGTAGTACTGACTGCTCCTTATGAAACAGTGTCTTTTCAAATGCATGTACATGTTATCTCTCAGAACCTTCTCAAGGAAATTTCATGTCACAGTTGTTAAGCTAACTGGTCGAAAGTTCACAGGTTCTTCTTCGCAGCCCGCCTTGAACAAGGGCACAACTTTCACTACCCTTTAGTCTTCCGGGACCTCCCACGTGGCCAGCGATGATGGAAAAAGATCGGCCAGGACCCCTGCAATATCTTCTCTTGTCTCTTGCTGTGTTCTTGGATACACCTGGTCAGGACCGGAGATTAACAGAAATACTGCAATGACTGAAAAATATGTCTATTTCTTTCAGGTAGAATCACCAAAGAAAGGGCAAGTGACTTAATGAAGGCTAACATAATAAATTAAAGATTATATTAATCATAGGAAGTGAGTTCAGAAGAATTTTAGACATTGTGGCAACCGGAGAATTCTCAGAAATTTGTTTGTGTGGAGTTTGCATATTCTCCCCGTGTCTGCGTGGGTTTCCTCCGGGTGCTCCGGTTTCCTCCCACAGTCCAAAGATTTACAGGTTAGGTGAATTGGCCATGCTTATTTGCCCAAAGTGTTCAGGGATGCGTAGATTAGGCGCATCAGTTGCAAAATGTAGAATCGGATGGGAATGGGTCTGGGTGGTTACTCTTTGGAGGGGCAGGGTGGACTTGTTGGGTCCAAGGGCCTTTTCCACACTGGAGGCTTTTAATGATTCTGTGAAGGAAGAACACAAAGTTTACATAAATCTGCAATCTGTATTGCAAAGAAAACAAAATAAAAGCAAGGTCAAATGTGGAATTTTGTAATCGGGAGAGGAGAGGTTATTGTGGAGAACAGGGCATTTACCAATAAAGTAACCAGTTACTTTGCATCTGTCATCACGAAGGAAGATCCAGAAAATCGGTGAGAAATACCAAATGATCACATGGAACTTGTGGAACTAAAGACATAAAGTCAATTCATATCAGTAACAAGGTAGTAGTTGAAGGCTAGCATAGTAGTATTGTAGCTGGATTGAGCATTGCTAAATCTGATGAGCCAGTTGAAATTCGTATCAAAATATTAGAAATAAATCAGCAATAGACGCATTAATTGTGCTGTCGATGACTGTTTTATTTTCCTGTACATTCTGCAGAGGCTGGAAGTTAGTAAATGTGTTCCAAGCATTGTAGATGAATGGAAGGCATTCAAGCATCCGCAATGCGAAGGAGAGATAGTGTGGAGATTCGCAGACCAATTAACTTGACATCTGTAGGGAAACCAATGGAATCTATTATGTAGGATGTGGCATTGGATATTTAGAAATTAACAGCAACATTGGAGAGATTCAGTTTGCACTGACAGAGTCTGACGGAGTCTTCATCCTTGTCAAACTTCCGAATGATATGAACTTGTTTATTGCAACATAGAAATGGCATATTTCGATTTTCAGAAGGATTTTTTTTATAAGAACTCATGCAGTGAATTCATAAATAAAGGAATGTGAATGGTAATTGGAGGAATAGAAAGAAGTGGAAAGTTAAAGTCAGATTCGCCGTCATTTAAGAGAATCAGAACATAATCAGAAGATCATGTTGAAGCAGTTTCACAGCTTGCCAATGAAACTGTACATAGAGTATTGAGTCCAGTGTTGGTTATCCAATCAGAGAAAGAATATACTGACCACGGAAGGTGTGCAATGGACATTCTCCAGATTAACCCCTCAGCTGGCGAGATTGCCTGATGTGGAAAGTCGGTCTGTGTTCTTTAGAGTTTCAAACAATGAGAGGAGATCATAGTGAAATTTAGAAAACATATGACAAGGTGGAAATAAACAGGATTTTTATCTGGCTGCCTACTCTACATTTAAGGCAAATAATGGCAGGTAAAGGATGGACCATTTCAGACTGCAATAAGAAGGCAATTCTTCATTTGAAGGGGACTGACTAACACAGTGACATGGAAATCTGCTGTCAGGACACGATTAAGGAGAATCCCCAGATATTCTTCTAGTACGTCAAGTGGAACAGAATAACCAGGGAACAGGTAGGACTCATTAGTGACTTGCCAAGTTGCATCCAAATCAACTTAGTGGTAGGAGACAGAAGGCCTGCTGGTAGAAGTCTGTTTGTTTGACTGGAGACCAGTGTCCAATCGTGTACCACAGGGACCAGTGCTGTGTCACATATTATTTGTGGTTCGGAGATGTCAGTGCTGGACTGGCTTGCGCAAAATTTAAAAATTATAGAACACTAGATGATAGTCCAACAGTTTATTTGGAGGCACGACCTTTCGAAGAGCATAATCACGTGATAAAGGAGCAGCGCTGCGAAAGCTAGTGCGGCCGAATAAAACTATTGGATTATAACTTGGTGTTGTGTGATTTTTAACATTATTTTTTGTTGTATTCATAAATGATGCAGCTGTGAATATGGAGGGGGTTGGGGTGAGTGTGACAAATCAGTTTGCGTTTCACACAAAGTTTGGCTGGTTGGTTGGCAGTGAGGAGGAAGGCCTTATATTACAGGAAGATACTGATGGAATGATCAGATGGGTGGATCAATGGCCGGTGGAATTTAACCCTGATAAATATGAGGTGATGTACTTTGGAAGAAGGAACCTGACGGGGAGTGGAGACTCAATGAATAGAACCACACGAGGAAGCTCAGAGGGTGCTTCTCCACATATCCCTGATGTGATTAAACGGGTTAATGCACAAGTTGACAAAGCATAGCGACCATAAACATAGCCTTTATTCATTGAGGCACAGATTATAAGAGCTATGTGGAATTTTGGTTAGGCCAAATGGAATACTATGTACAGTTCTGGGAGTCACATTACAGGTAGTATGTGATTGCACTGTAGAGGGTGCAGTGGAGATTCACCAGGATGTTCCCTTGCATGGAGTAGATCAGCTCGGGTTGTTTACTTTGAAGCAGAGAAGGCTGAGAGGGACGTGCTTCAGAAGGATAAGATTACCAAGGGCACGCACAGGATGGATAGACAGCAGCTGTTCCTTTCAGTCAAAGGGCGAAGAACAAGGATGTATCATTTTAAAGTGAAGGGTTTGATGTTTAGTGAGGATTTGAGGATTGGTTTTCATCCAGAGGCTGTTGGGGTCAGGAATGCACTTCCTGAGAAGGCAGCTGGCACAGGTAACCTCACAACCGTCAATAAATACATGGTCGTGCCTTGAAGTGCCATAACATACATGGTTCTGGGCCTCGTATCGGAAAGTGGGACTAATGTAGATCGTGCTGTATTTATGACAGTACAGAGCCAGTGCTTCTGTGATTGTATGGGTTGGACGGTCAATCATTGAGCGGCATAAGACAGGAATTGATGAGTTTCTGAAGAATGCATTAATTAACGTTATAAAAGTGAACTTTTCTCCATGAGCTAGAACAAGGAGAGCTGAAAGTGTCTAATGCCCTGCTCCCTTCCTGATGTTTCTGTGCAGTGTGTGGGAAAGCTCTGTCGTTGTTGTCACAAGCTCGTAAACATTAGGAAGGCAGCATCTGTCTGGTTGAAAGGACTGTGTTTCCCGTTCCCTTTTCCAAAGCTCGTTGCCAGTGTTCTGTCTGGGTTTATCCTTTAAGAACTCAGAACAATTTGATACAATTGAGTGGCTTGCTTGGCCGTTCCAGAGACCATTGCATAGTTTATCACATGCCTGTTTGTCAGGAGACACTTGTAGGACAGACGAGGAAGCATGGGAGATTTACTTCCTGAATGTACATTGGGGAAAGAACAGATGTTAACAATGGATATTAGATTCAAGGGCAATATTACTGGCAGCAGATTTTATGTCTCTATATTTTGTTAATTGTTTTTAAATTCCACCGGCTGTCAGAGCATTATCCTGGTCTGGATCAATAATCCAGTGACATTTCCACAACAGCACCATCTCCACATGGGGACCTATTGGAAACCACACTGAGCACATTTCTGTGCTGCTTGACAGCTCTGTCAAAAAGAACACCCACCAATGCGACCATCGCGACGGGGACTGAGGGCGTGGTAAATGGTCAGACTGTAGTCATTCCCTTGTTTTGGGACTGGATATAGTTGAGGAACTTTCCACGTGGCCAGGCAGATGTCAGAGTTGGAGCTTCCCCAGCGACACGGCTTGTTGTGCAGCACAATCTTCAGGAATGGTGTCAGGGCCCATTGCCTTGTCATATGAACTGTGTTCAGCTGTTTCTTCATGTCACATGCAGCGAATCGAATTGGTTGAAGACTGGCATCTGTGATACTGTGGGCATCGTGAGGTGGATTATAGAATCAACACTTTTGGCTGAGGATGGCGCAGATACCACATCCTTGACTTTTACATTGATGTATATGGCTGGGGATATTTGTAGAGTCCTCTCCTCCAGTAAGTTGTTTATTAGTCCATCGACATTGATGACTTGGCTGCAGAGTTTCGATCTAATCTTTTTGTCTTGGGATTATTTGCCCCTCTCCACCAGATGGTAGTTCTGGTATTCATAATGGAACCAGTCAATTGCAGTAGCTTTAATGGGTTCTCATCAGGTTTAGATACACATGGTTCTGATTCTGGCATGTTCACCCAAACCCGTTCCTGAACCATCACTCGGCTTGATGATAATGATAGACTGATGTATTATACTTGGGGAACAGTTATGGATTGTGATTGAATGCAATTCTTCTGCGGCCGCTGCTGTGATCTACAGCATCACATGATAACCCGGTGTGAGCAGTAATATCTGCAAATCAATTCTACTGACTTTCCCCCAGTTCACACTGAGACCCGTTCACCTTTCAGCCCTGTACTCAGTGACCTAACCTGGTTTCTGATGTGTGAACACATCCAGTTTCATAATTCCACTCTGATGAGGGTCTCACGCTGACGTCACGCCTCCAATTTGTTACATAACTCGGATAATTTACATATTCATCTGAATCATTTTCTTTCCCATCATAACATCTTCTATGTTTGAAGTGAATGTTTTTCCCTCTGTTTTTCTCCCTGACCATGATTAAGACCTCTGTCGTGTCAGTGATGCCAGACTTATGTCGTTTCAGAGCCAATGAACTTGTGCACTTTGCATTTTTGTTCCCTTCCCAATGTACAGCGCTCTGTGCTGGACAGGGCGTTTGAGCAGATTGGACATACATCTTTGGAAAATGTTCAAAACTAGAAATTGCTGAAGAAACTAAGCAAGTCTGGCTGCATCTTGTGAAGAGAAAGCTGAGTTCATCTTTCGGGTCCAGTGATCCTTCGACAAAGCTCCCACTTTCTACAGCAATTTGTGCATTTTTATTTCCAGTATCCATAGTTATTTGTTTAATTGGAAATTTGTGCTGTGCCTATTCATTTCTGGAGAAACTCAGCAGGTCTGGCCACATCTCCAGAGACAGAGAAACAGAGTTAGCGTTTCAACTCCAGTCTGACACTTCCTCAGAACTGAAAATGATTGGAAACTGGGCATTTTAGTCCCTTGCCAGAGGTGGGGGTAGGTGACAGCGAAAAGAGGGAGTGACAACAGATAAACAGGCTTTTAGCAGTGGTGAACGAGAAGATGATATAAAATGAGTTTAAATTAAGATGTGAATGGGGGAAAGGGGTTCTCTCTATTGAATGCAAGATAAGGAAGACACAACCACATAAGATCATAGGGAGGCCAGGAAGGAGAATGCTGAACATGTGGTATTATATAGGTCTGGGCAGAGATACCCATTCATTGTAGAGATCATCACCGCCGTCAGACAAAGGAATTCATGTGCTTGATGGCTTATTGGCACTAGTAAGATTTTTATGCTGCCTCAGTATTTTAACATAAAGAAGAAAACAAATAACAGTATGAAGTTTGGGCTGAATATTGTTTACCTGTCACTTTTAGTGTAGGAGGTTGAGGGGTGACATCATAGAAATTTACAAAATCAGGGGAGGCATGGTCAGGGTGAAAAGCCAAGGTCTTTTCCACAGGATAGGAAAATTAAATCATAGAACCATAGGTTTATGGTAGAATAGGGAAGATTTAAAAGGGAGGAAAAGGGAATTTATTTTAAACAGAGGGTGATCTGTTTATGGAATGCGCTGCCAGAGGAAGACTGGCAGATGCAAGGGAAAAGACAGGTAATTTACACTGGCATTTTACATCATTCCTCACAGGTGAAGGTGCTGGAAATATTTCAGTGGTATAAAGACAATGATAGTAGGAGGGAAGATCTAGAACTGTCTCTAACAAAAGGAACAAGACATTTCTCAAACAGATAAGACCAAGGGTAAACAGTTCATCAGCAATTCATCGCTGGTTTTAAGAGAAGTGGTCACAGAGTGGCTGGTGGCACTGTGTGAAATATTCCATAACTCTCTGGATTAAAGGAGTGATCCAGTGAAACTGGAGACCCTCCAATGTGGCGCCTGTCTTCAAGAAACGAGCGAGACTGAAAGCAGGAAACACTTAGCCTCACCATTATTGCTGGGAATCTGTGAGAGTCTGTTATTATGGAAGTGGCTGCAGGGCATATAGAAAAGATTCACAGAGAGTCAGCATGGTCATGTTAAAGGCGAACTATATTTTGTCTGTAAAATAATGCAAAGGTTTTCTGGAGATTCATTAGAATGTAATAAGCGGCCTTGAAAAATGGGGATTGGTAGACATAGAGTCATCGAGATATACAGCATGGAAACAGACCCTTCAGTCCAACCTGTCCATGCCGACCAGATATCCAATCTAGTCACACTTGCCAGCACCTGGCCCATATCCCTCCAAACTCTTCCTATTCATATACCCATCCAAATGTCTCTTAAATGTTGCAATTATACCAGCCTCCACCACTACCTCTGGTAACTCACTCCATACATGTACCACCGTCAGCATGAAAAAGTTGCCCGTTAGGTCTCTTTTATATCTTTCCCCTCTCACCCTAAATCTGACCCCAGGGAAAAGACTTTGTCTATTTATCCTATCTTATCCATGCCCCTCATAATGTTGTAAACCCCTATAAGGTCACCGCTCAGCCTCTGACGCTCCGGGGAAAACAACCCCAGCCTGTTCAGCCTCTCCCTATAGTTCAAATCCTCCAACCCTGGCAAAATCCTTACAAATCTTTTCTGAACCATTTCAAGTCTCACAACATCTTCCCAATAGGAAGGAGACCAGAATTGCACGCAAGATTCCAAGAGTGGCCAAACCAATATCCTGCATAGCCGCAACATGACCTCACAACTCCTGTATTCAATACTCTGACCAATAAAGGAAAATATATCAAACGCCTTCTTCACTATCCAATCTACCTGCGACTCCACTTTCAAGGAGCTATGAACCTGCACTCCAAGGTCTTTTTGTTCAGCAACACTCCCTGGGACGTTACCATTCAGTGTATAAGTCCTGCTAAGATTTGCTTTGCCAAACTGCAGCACCTCGCATTTATCTGAATTAAAGTCCATCTGCCACTTCTCAGTCCATTAGCCCATCTGGTCCAGATCCTGTTGGAAACTGAGGAAACCCTCTTTGCAGTCCACTACACCTGCAATTTTGGTGTCATTTGCAAACTTACTAACTGTACCTCTTATGCTTGCATCCAAATCATTTATGTAAAAGACGAAAAGTAAAGGACGCAGCACGGATCCTTGTGGCACTCCACTGGTCACAGGTCTCAAACCTGAAAAACAACCCTCCACCACCACCCATTGTCTTCTTCCTTTCAACCAGTTCTGTATCCAAATGGCGAGTACTCCCCGTATTCCGTGAGATCTAACCTTGATAGTCAGTCTCCCATGGGAAACCTTGTCACCATCCAACCCCCAGAACCCTGAGAGGAACACCACCCCTGTTCCTGACTCCACCCCCATTCCCCCCACCACCACACCCACTCCAGTTATACACTCCAACCCCTCTCCCATCTCCACACTCGCACCGGGTCCCAGCTCCCAGCCCTGCCGAGTTTTCATTATCCTTCCAGATCTGCCCCTCACGGAGGATGAAAGACGAGTCCACGGCAAAGGACTCACTTGTATCACCCTCCGCCCAAGCATCAATGATTTTAATACATGCCGTGTCGTCAAACACTTCTTCTGCCACCTCCGTGCTCACTTTTATAATCAGGACCCCTGCCCATCTTCCAAGGACCCCTTCACCCACCTCCAACACGCTCCCTCCACCTGGACACCCCGTGCCAGCCTATTACCCGTCCTCGACCTCTTCATTCCCATTTGGCACTGGGATGTTAACCGCCTCAACCTGTCTACCCCTTCACCATTCCAAACTCTCGCCCTCACAACGCGCAGCCCTCCACTCCCACTGCTCCAATCCCGACCTCACCATTAAGACAGCAGACAAAGTGGGTGCAGTGGTAGTCTGGCGCACTGACCTCTACACCGCTGAAGACAGACGCCATATCAAAGACACCTTTTCCTACCATCCCCTCAACCATGACCCCACCCTATCATTAAACAGTCATCTCCCAGACCATACAGAACCTCATCACCTCAGGAGATCTCTCACCCACAACTTTGAACCTCATAGTCCAGGAACCCCGCACTGCCCGATTCTACCTCCTTCCAATGATCCATAAGCCTGACCGCCCGGGCCGACCCATTGTCTCAGCATGCTCCTGCCCCACTGAACACATCTCTACCTACATCGACACTGTCCTATCCCCCCTAGTGCAGGAACCCCCCACATACGTTCGAGACACCACCCACGCCCTCCACTTCCTCTAAGACGTCCGTTTCCCCGGCCCCAACTCCTCATCTTCACCATGGAAATCAAATCCCTCTACACCTCCATCCGCCTTGACCATGACCTCCAAGCCCTCCGTTTCTTCCTCTCCCGATGTCCCTAACAACACCCTTCCACCAACACTCTCATTCGTTTGGCTGAACTGGTCCTCACCCTCAACAATTTCTCCTTTGAATACTCCCACTTCCTCCAAACCAAAGGGGTAGCCATGGGCACCCGTATGGCCCACAGCTATGCCTGTCTCTGTTGGCTACATAGAAAAGTCCATCTTGCATATTTACACCGGCATCACTCCCCACTTCTTCCTCCGCTATATTGATGACTGCATTGGTGCCACCTCGTGCTCCCACAAGGAGATTGAGTAATTCGTCAATTTCACCAATATATTCCATCCTGCCCTTTATTTTGCCTGGAGCATCTCTGACACCTCCCTCCCCTTCCTGGACCTCTCTATCTCCATTAATGACGACAGACTTGACACTGACATTTTTTACAAACCCAACCACTCCTGCAGCTACCTGGATTAAACCTCTTCCCAACCTACCTCCTGCAAAAATTCAATCCCGTACACCCAATGCCTCCGCCTCTGCCGTATCTGCTCCCTTGATGACTAGTTCCACCACAGAACACACCAGATAGCCTCCTTCTTTAGAGACCGCAATTTCCCTTCCCACGAGGTTAAAGATGCCCTCCAACGCATCTCATCCACATCTCGCATCTCCGCCCTCAGACCCCACCCCTCCAACCGTAAGAAGGACAGAACGCCCCTGGTGCTCACCTTCCACCCTACCAACCTTCGCATAAACCAAATCATCGGCCGACATTTCCGCCACCCCCAAACAGACCCCACCACCAGGGATATATTTCTCTCTCCACCCCTTTCCACCTTCTGCAAAGACCATTCCCTCCGTGACTACCTGGTCAGTTCCACGCCCCCCGACAACCCACCCTCCCATCCTGGCACCTTCTCCCACCCCCGCCACTGCAGGAATTGCAAAACCTGCGCCCACACCTCCTCCCTCACCTCCAGCCAAGGTCCCAAAGGAGCCTTCCACATCCATCAAAATTTTAAAAGAACACCCACTAATATTATTTATTGTATCCATTACTCCCGATGCGGTCCCCTCTACATTGGGGAGACTGGACGCCTCCTAGCAGAGCGCTTTAGGGATCTTCTCTGAAACACACCCACTAATCTACCACACCGCCCTGAAGCCCAACATGTCAACTCTCTCTCCCACTCTGCCGAGGACATGGAGGTCCTGGGCCTCCTACACCGCCGCTCTCTCACCACCCGATGCCTGGAGGAAGAGCGCCTAATCTTCTGCCTCGGAACACTTCAACCCCAGGGCATCAATATGGACTTCACCAGTTTCCTCATTTCCCCTTACCCCCTTACCCCAGCTACAAACTTCCAGCTCAGCACTGTCCCCATGACTTGTCCCACCTGCCAATCTTTCTTTCCAACTATCCACTCCAACCTCCTCTCTGACCTATCACCATCATCCCCACCCAAATTCACACATTGTACTCTTTGCTACCTTACCCCACCCTCCTACCTGACCTATCACCTCCATCCCCACCCCCATTCACCTATTTTACTCAATACTAAATTTCTACCCACCCCCATCCTCCTCTCATTTATCTCTCCACCCTGCAGGCACTCTGCCTCTATTCTTGATGAAGGGCTTTTGCCCAAAACGTCGGTTTTCCTGCACCTCGGATGCTGCCTGAACTGCTGTGCTTTTCCAGCACCACGCTAATCTAGAATCTGGGTTCCAGCATCTGCAGCCCTTGTTTGAACCTTGCTGATCACCTTACTGATGTACATGTAGATCACATCTCCTGCTCTGCCCCCATCAGTCTTCCTTCTTACTTCTTCAAAACACTCAAACAAGTTTGCGAAAAATGATTTCCCACGCACAAAGCCATGTTGACTATCCCTAATCAGTCCTTGCCTTTCCAAATACATTGACATCCTGTCCCTCAGGTTTACCTCCAACAAAGTGCCGACCACTGAGGTCAGGCTCACCGGTCTATAGTTCCCTGGCTTTTCTTTAACGCCCTTCTTAAAGAGTGGAACCACGTTTGCCAACCTCCAGTCTTCTGGCATCTCATCTGTGGCTATAAATTTTACAAATATCTCAGCAAGAAGCCCAGCAATGATTTCTCCAGCTTCCCACAGAGTTCTCGTGTACACCTGATCAGTGCCTGGGGATTTATCCTCCTTTAAACGTTTAAAGACATCCAGCACTTCCTCCTCTGTAATCTGGACATTTTGCAAGATGCAATCAGTCCTTGACTTTCCAAATACATATACATCCTGTCCCTCAGGATTCCCTCCAACAACTTGCCCACCATTGAGGTCAGGCTCACCGGTCTATCGTTCCCTGGTTTGTCTTTACCGCCCTTCTTAACCAGTGGCACAACATTTGCCAACCTCCAGTCTTCTGGCACCTCACCTGTGACTATCGATTATACAAATATCTCAGCAAGAGGCCCAGCAATCACTTCTCTAGCTTCCCACAGAGTTCTCAGGTACACCTGATCAGTTCCTGGGGATTTATTCACCTTTAACCGTTTCAAGACATCTAGCACTTCCTCCTCTGTAATCTGGACATTTTGCAAAATATCACCATCTATTTCCCTACCGTCTATATCTTCCATATCCTTTTCCACAGTAAATGCTGATGAAAATATTCATTTAGCATTTCCCCATTTTCTGTGGCTCCACACAAATTCTGCATTACTGATCTTTGTGTCCGATTCTCTCCCTAGTTACCCTTTATCCTTAATATATTTGTAAAAACCCTTTGAATTCTGGTTAATTCTATTTGCCAAAGCTATCTCATGTCCCCTTTGTGCCCTCCTGATTGCCCTCTTAAGTATACTCCTACTTCCTTTATACTCTTCTGAGGATTCACTCGATCTATCCTTTCTATACCTGACATATGCTTCTTACTTTTTCTTTACCAAACCCTCAATTTCTTTTGTCATCCAGCATTCTCTATACCTATCAGCCTTCTTTTTCACCCTGACAGGAATATACTTTCTCTGGATTCTTGTTATCTCATTTCTGAAAGCTTCCAATTTTCCAGCGGTCCCTTTACCTGCGAACATTTGTTTCCAATCAGCTTTCGAAAGTTCTTGCCTAGTACCGTCAAAATTGGTCTATCTACAATTTAGAACTTCAACTTTTAGATCTGGTCTACCCTTCTCCATCACTATTTTAAAACGAATGGAATTATGTTCACTAACCCCAAAGTGCTCTCCCACTGACACCTCAGTCACCTATCCTGCCTTATTTCCCAAGAGTAGGTCAAGTTTTGCACCTTCTCTCATAGTTACATCCACATACTGAATCATTAAATTGTCTTGTACACACGGAAGAAATTCCTCTCTATCTAAACCTTTAACACTATGGCAGTCCCAGTCGATGTTTGGAAAGTTAAAGTCCCCTACCATGGCTACCCTGTTATTCTTACAGATAGCGGAGATCTCCTTACAAGTTTGTTTCTCAATTTCCCTCTGACTGTTAGGGGATCTATAATACAGTTCCAATAAGGTGATCATCCCTTTCTTTTTTTCAGTTGCACCCAAATAACATCACTGGATGTATTTCCAGGAATATCCTCCCTCAGCACAACTGCAATAGTATCCCTTATTAAAAATGCCACTCCCCCTCCTCTCTTGCCTCCATTTCCATCGTTCCTGTATCACCTTGTATCCTGGAACATTAAGCTGCCAGTCCTGCCCATTCCTGAGCCATGTTTCTGTTATTGCTATGATATCCCAGTCCCATGTTCCTGACCATGTTCATCTGCTTTTCCTGTTAGGCCCCTTACATTGAAATGAATGCAGTTTAATTTGTTAGTCCTACCTTGTCGCTGCCTGCCGTGACATTCTGACTCGCTTCTGTTCTCGACTGTACCAGTCTCAGATCGATCTCGTTCCTCACTATCTCCCTGGGTCCCAAACCCCCCTCCCCACCACACACTACTTTAAATCCTCCCAAGCAGATCTAGCAAATTTCCCTGCTCGTATATTCCTCCCCTTCCAATTTCGGTGCAATCAGTCCTTCTCTTACAGGTCACTTCTACCCCCAAAAAGATTCCAATGATCCAAAATTATGAATCCTTCTCCCATACACCAGCTCCTCAGCCATGCATTCATCTGCTCTATCCTCCTATTCCTGCCCCCACTCGCTCGTATCACTTGGAGTAATCCAGGTATTCCTACCCTTGAGGACCTCCTCTTTAAATTTCTGCCTAATTCTCTGTAATCTCCCTTCAGAATCTCAATCTTTCCCCTTCCTATATCGTTGGTTCCAATGTGGTAATGATCTCTTGGTGGCCCCTCTCCCCCCGTGAGAACATTCTGCACCCACTCTGAGACATCCTTCATCCTGGCACCAGGGAAATAACACACCATTTTGCTTTTTTTTCTGCTGGCCACAGAAACGTCTGTCTGTACCTCGGACCACAGAATCCCCTAACACAATTGACCTCTTGGAAGCCGACGTAGCCCTCATTGCATTGCAGCCAGTCTCAATACCAGAAAATTGTCTGTCCGTGCTATGTTCCCCTGAGAATCCATCACACGCTACATTTTCCAAAACAGCATACCTGTTTGAAATGGGTATATCCACAGAAGGTGCCTACCTCTCTTACCCTTCCTGGAGATAATCCATCTATGTGACTGTATCTGAGACTTTCCCCCCTTCCTATAACTGTCATCCATCACATCCTGTTGCTGTTGCACATTCCTCATCCCTTCTATCTGTCTCTCCAACCGATCCACTTGATCTGATAAGATTCGAATCCAACAGCATTTAAGGCAGATATGATCCGCTATAACCCTTAAGCTCCCTTTAAACTCTCTTTAATCATGAGGCTTTCCATAGATTTTCTACAAGATATCACAAAATAAAGATTCTTACACAAGACAGAAGCTCATAGTATGACGGATAATGCATTAGCATCGAATGACAATTGGGAAACACATAGAAATCGGCGATTCAGGCTTCATTGGTCATTATAAAAAAAACTGTATCTACTGGAGTACCACAAATATCAGTCCGATGGCAAGAGCTGCTTACAATCTATACTGATAGCCTGATGACGGGAGCTGAGTGCAATATACATCCGAGTTTGAGGATGACACTGACAACCAAAAGGCAGGCTGCTATTTAATGGAGATGACTCCCAAAAAAGGAGCAGTACAACGGATTGGACTGTTCCTGTATATGAAGCACAACGTCAGCATGCTGATGCAGAAATGTTGGTTCATTAGACTGGTTCCTGGGATGAAAGGGTAGAATTACTGAATAAATCAAAAATGCTGAGTCGATTCTTCATTGTGGTTTAAATGAATGAGGGTGACATTAATGAAACGGCCAAGATACAGAGGGGTGAAAATGTGTTGCTGGAAAAGCGCAGCAGGTCAGGCAGCATCCAAGGAACAGGAGAATCGACGTATTGGGCATCAGCCCTTCTTCAAGGTACAGAGGGGGTTTGACAATGTAAGTGTTCAGAATGTGATTCCACACCAGGGAAGAGTCTGGAACTCAGGGATGTAGATGCAGAAAAAGCAATATCGATTTCAAACTGAGACATAAAGAAATGTCTTCTTTCAGAAGGTAGTGAATGGCTGGAATTTCCTAACCCAGAGTTTTGTGGAAGCTGGGTCACTGAATGTATTTACAGACGGGGTTGATTGGTTTGTGACATTTCAGCGTGTTAAGGGATGCAAATGATTAGCAGGAAAGTGGAGTTGAGCCGTGAAGTAGATCAGCCATGTTCTTATTGAATGTCAGAGAAGGTTTGAAGGGACAAATAGCCTGCTCCTGTTCCTATTTCTTACATTATTATTTATGCTTTTGGAAAATAACTAGTTATTTTCATGATGTAAAATGTTGCATTCAGGGAGAGCAGATGATTTGTCTGAGTTGATCCTGTGTGATGCATGGGGGCTTTATTCACTGCGAATCTGGGTCTGTAACATGACCCACATCTGGAGCAGAAGTTACAGAGAGGGGAAGCCCGGAAACAGGGATTTGGGGGGAGGAGGTGTCACTTCCTGACCCAGCCTGGAATTTCCAAGTACATTTCCCAAACTGCCCCAAACCATCTGAGTGGCCACAGTCTGATCCTGTACTGCAGGACCAAAGGGCTGAATGGAACATCAGAACATAGGGCTGACGGACACGACTGGGCCATTCGGCCCTTTGACACTATTCCACCAGTCAATAAGGTCATGGCTCATCCCATTGCGTTCCCAGCTGCACTTTCGTCTCATTGCACCATTATTCCTGATTCACCTGTCTATGGAAAATCAGACAAAGTCAGCCTCGATATAGTATAAAGATTCAGCCCTCCCAAACTTCTGGGAAAGAGAATTCCCACTAGAATGAATTCCCACTTTGAGAATTTATTTTCACTCCAGTTCTGACTGAGGTTGGAGGATGTCACTGTTTCAATTTCTAGTCCCGCTCCTTCAATTCTCACAACAAATTTTAAATGTAACCAGGTTGGTGATATAGCCGAAGATAAAGGTTTAAGACTGGGTCAGGTTCAATTATCAGAACAAGTCAGTTAGATTTCGTTCGTCAGCTACAAGTAATTAATAGAACTAACTGAAGGGTATGATGGATATGTGGTCAGCACTGCTGCCTCAGATCACCAAGGAGTTGGGTTCAATTCCAAACTCAGGTGAATTTGAACATTCTCCACGTATTTGTATGGGTTTCCCCCCCCCCACCCCACCAATGCTCCAGTTTCCTCCCCGAGTACAAAGGTGGCAGCTCAGAGTGGATTGGCTATGCTATATTGCCCATTGTTAAGAAAGCGTCTTCTTCATGGTAACCTCTGTCCGTGTGAGGAATTGAACCCACGCTGCTGGTCTCCCTCTGCATCACAAACCAGCCGTCCAGCCAACTAAGTGGGAGACTGTGTGATTGTTACAGACTGAAACAGTCACAGATAAAGTGAAAAAGAAACTTCATAACAAAGAAAGTGGTAAATTTCAAATAACGTTCAAGACAACAGTTGAGGATAAAAAGTTCTATACTAGAAATTTTATTTCAGAACGGGTCATGGGTTTAGAAGCGGTTTTTGGCTGAATACTATAAAGTGAGACAAAGTGAAATAGCCAGAATTAATAATTGTGATTGGATATAAAATAAGTACCTATGTAGAGATAGAGAGAGAGAGAGAGAGAGAGAGAGAGAGAGAGAGAGAGAGAGATGAAAAATCGTCGTGTTAATTCCCCTTATCTGCCATGTGCGTGGTCGCTCCAAACTGAGAAAGTTCAACAGTGTGCCCATTGACCTTTGAATGATGGGACAAATGCCAGTGATCACGGAGTATCCAGGGGCTTCAGTGCAATGTTGAGTCTCTTCAGCCATGATGGGTTGAAGAAACGGGCTGGCATTGAATGAGAGGAATACTATGAGATTGAGTGAATAATTAATTATGTGAGTTCGATAAGATAGCACCAAGAAACTAACTCAGCCTCGTACAGACAATCCCTCTGTCCCAATTAATAAAATTGCCACTGAAACAAATTATTGTTAGATGCAGCCCAATGAAACCAATACTCTGCTGACCCCACACCCAGTTACAAAGTTGCAGAACAAATGCTCATCCAAAACTCACTATCATCTGTACTGACACCAATATCCCCTTCAGCTATCATTCCTGGGAATACTGGCTCATGTTGCTGTCGAAATGTCTTCATTTCAGCATTCTGAAATATATGACTTTACATGAAATTGTCCCTAAAACTCCCTTTCTTTTTTTTCTCCAAAATCCTTTTGGTTTTTGGTAGCTAAACTGATTTCCTCGCCATCTCTCTCTGGCAGAGGCTAGGGATTCCGGACTAGGCAATGAGGATTCTGTATCAGAGTGATAATGTAACTGACAAGTAATTCGGAGGAAAGGGTTGTGCTTCGAAGGTAGTGTTTAAAATCCTACCACGGACGATTTCAGAACTTAAATTGGAATGGCAAAAATTGGAATGAAACCTAATTTCACTCATGGAAACCAGAAACCGTCAGGATATATTTTGATTATTTCGCTGATAACCTTTGGTGAAGAAACTTAACATTATTGCCCAGTCTGACCTCAGTGTGACTTCAGATCCACAACAAAATTGTTGGCTCCATTTTGTCTTGACAAGTGGCGCGTGGTCAAGGACAATTAGTGATGGACAACAAATGCTGCCTTTGCACGTGATGCGGCATCCCGTAAAACAACAGCATTAAAGGTGAACTAAACCAAGGAACGGTGGGTGCTAGAGATCGAAAATAAAACTCTCCGGTGTCTGAAAGTGTTGGAAGATCTAAAGCAGGTTTGGCAGCCTCTGTCAGGAGAAACGCAGATAACGGTTTGAGTCCAGTTACCCTGCTTCACGACTGAAAGCAAACTGGGAAATAATATTATTTATCCTGGAATTAGGGATGGTTGGGTTAGAGAGAAAGAGACGGAGCTAGGTTTAAGTAGAATGGAGAGAGAAATGGCCAGAAAAAGAGAGGAAACGAAATGAAAAGTGAGCAAAGGGATTGCTGATGATGAACTGAAAGGAAAACATAATGGCAAGTTATGCTCACATTTCCCCATTTCCCATATTCCTGAATATCACGCCCATTTAGATATGTCCCTGTTTATAGTGAGTTAGGTTCCCTCTATCTCTCTTCTCTGAGTGTGATGATCAATTCCATTGGCAATACTGATGCTGCCCTTATAGTTGCTGAGATACAGACAAAGGTATTGTTATACTGTCAAATGCTTCTTTGGAGAGAGAAACTGTTACTGTGGGACTATGCGGGGATGCAACGGCTTTCTCAGCCAGGAAGAGAGGAGAAACTCAGAAGTGGAAATAGTTTTTAACGCTGAACGTGTGCACCATGCGTGTGTGAAATTGACTTGTTCCTGTCATTGGAAAATCAGTGGAGTTTCTGTGGATGCTTATCTCAGGTTTGTATTGTCAGCTGCTGGATCTGGTAACCCCACTCTTTTCACTGTATTTGCAGAGAGTTTTGTTCCATGGGAAACAAATGGACATGAGACTCCACAGAAGGGAAGCTCTATAAATAGGGTGGAGCAGGACAGTGCACTATCTTCCCTGGGATTTCCCGGGATTTATGTCTCGGCTGGACTAGGTGTAAGGTATGAAACCAGTTTGTTTCAAAATTGAGGTGGTCACTGAGCTGTGTCCCCTCCTTCAGTGCACCATTTCGCCTTACACCAGTGACAGGACTGTGCTGATACTCACCATGAATTTAACTGGATTAATTCTGGAACTTTCCAGGCAGGAATGAGTAACATATCCATCATCACCGAAGTGCAGTCCTCCGATGCGTTCACTGGCTGACAGAAGTCACCTGTCTGCTGAGTGCAATATATTGAGACCATCTCACTGAGGAAGGTACAGAAACAAACTTCGAGAATCGCTAGGATAAGAGTGACTGTTTAAAATGTGGAACAGCAGGAAGTTAGAATTGATAAAAGGTGTGTCTTTGAAAATCTCATTGAATTGAAGGTCGGTACGTTGCTGCATCAGATGAGCTACATCCCAGAGTAGTGAGGAGGTGGCACTAGAGCAAATAATAGAATTACAGATTATTCTTCAAAACTGGTTTGATTCTGAAAAGGATCCTGCAAACTGGAAAGCAACTATTGTAAACCTAACTATTTAAAATATGACGGAGGTGCCAAACAGAAAACTAAATTGTAGTTAGCTTGTTATCAGCTGTGAGAAAAAAACATTGGAACCTTTTGTGAGGAATGTGAGAACGAGACACTTGGAAAATAATGTCATAATTTGGTAGATTCAATCTAAATTCAGGAAATGGAAATGATCTTTGATAAACCTGCTGGATTTTGTGGAGGCTGTGCGTTGTGACATCGACAATTGAGAATCAATGGAATTGGAGTATTTTATTTTCAGCAGACTTTGACATTGTTGAATACAGTGAGTAGAGAATGTCCGCGCCCTTGGGTAGGTAGGGGTGGAATACACTGAATGTCTTAAAAGTTGGATAATCGAGATAATGAAGAGAGTTGTGCTTTTATCTAGAGTGAAGACTTTGGGGTATCAGAAGGATCAGAGGAAATAAAATGTTTCAGATGTGAACAACAAATATCATCATTCACATTTATGATCATTAAATAGTGAGAGGTTGGGAAGTGCTGTTGTTGAAACAGACCTGGATGTACTTGGTCATAAACGACAGACAGAATGTTTAATCAGCAAGAAGTAAATGATATGTGGCTCTTCTTGCAAAAATGATTAAAGTACCTGAGTAAATACCAGTGGTATTGTTATGTTTAGAGACTATTTAGGGTATTGTGTACAGATTGGAAATGCTTTATAAATAATGATCTTGTGAGCGATGCAGTCCGAAGGGATTTCACCAGATTAAACCCTGGCATGATGTTTCCACGAGGAGATAGTGAAGAAACTGACTGTGTGGAGTTTGCACGTTCTCCCCGTGTCTGCGTGGGTTTCCTCCGGGTGCTCCGGTTTCCTCCCACAGTCCAAAGATGTGCAGGCCAGGTGAATTGGCCATGCTAAATTGCCCATAGTGTTAGGTAAGGGGTAAATGTAGATGTAGGGGTATGGGTGGGTTACGCTTCGGCGGGGCGGTGTGGACTTGTTGGGCCGAAGGGCCTGTTTCCACACTGTAAGTAATCTAATCTAATCTAAACTTGTGCGTAATATGTAGCACTGTGAGGGAATAAGAAGTTGACATTTTATGGTTATGGTTGGACACTCTTTATGACCCAATCAACTGAATAGGGTGAAGATTCCATCCTTCTCATTGGATGCTTGTTTCCCGGTAGTTTCCGTGCCTATGCCTATGTCTATTGACAGAGAAGTACAGACTCTGAATGAACTTTACTGTACAGTTGCTGCGTGACCCTGCACTGAATGCTACATTGTCAGCAGCTGCAATACCTTCATTCTGAAACAGTTGGCCATTCCCCACCAGCTTCTGACCTCCATAGAGACCATGGGTCTAACTTCTTGGAATGGACAACATGTTGGTGAATGGGTGAAAATGTTGTCTTCATTCTCACTGCCAGAAAATAATTTTAAAATAACATATATGTACTATGAGTAATTAAGCAATGTGGAACAAGTTAGAGCAGTCTATCTGTGCAGCCAATGCACCATCTGTTAGTGATATTGGAGCATATTTGACACCTTCCTCTTCCTGTGTCAGTGACCAAAGAAGCTGAATGACCACTTCCTGGAGCTTTGTAAATGGCTCCAGATTTGAAATGGTCTCTTTCTGACCCCATGTAAATGATGTGTGGGAGTGACCGGTCTCCTTGTTTTCCTATGTAATAGGCAGGAGGGACTGATTGGGCTATCCCTTTTCTTGCCCAGTAGTTTTGATGGGCTGAATGACTTCCCCATATTCTTTTGAACCCAGATTGAGGTTATGAATGAGCTTTTTATTTGTCGAGGGAAATGCGTTTTGTCTGTTACGTGAATGTTACCCAGACTTTAACAGCACAAGTTTGAATGTTGTCTGCGTCTTGTCGCACATGAACACAGATGGCTTCAGAATCTGAGTGCTGAATTTTTTTCTGAACATTGTGTAGTCTTCAGTGAATATCCCCACTTCTGATCGGTGTGAACTCAATGGACTGAATGGCCTGCTTCCACACTGCAGGGATTCCCCACTGGCCAACCGCAGATGCCTGGGCTGAGGGAGATACCCAGAGAATCTCCTGCAGAGATATGCCATGGCTGGGATGATTGATGCCCACCGATAATAATCACCTTCCCTTGTGCTGTGAATAACTACGAGCAGTGGAGAGATCACAATCGATTCTCGATTTTGCGATTTTGCTCAAGCTCCTTGATGCCATCCTCAGACTAGTACTGCCTTGAGTACAGGGCAGGTCTCTCTTACCTGAGCCCCTGTGTTTCCTCTTTTGTTCATATCAATAGGTCATGGTGTAGAAGTAACGAGTGATTTCTTCAAACAGAAGGAATATACTTAGAAAGTGTCTCACCAGGCTTTTGACTACCATGGGTTTGCTAATCCTCACGCTGTTCCAAACTAAGCTTACTGTCAGCCTTCATCTCCATCGTTTTCAGCTGACTTTCCACTCTCAGTGTCCATCTCTGAAGCTCAAACGCTCTCTCTTTTTGTTTCTCTCCTGCTAAAGCCAATCGTTTTTTTTCTCTTTCCTGAATAAAACCAATTCGTTCTCTTTGTTTCTCTTTTAATTTTAGTCGTAACGCAAACTGCTTCATTTCAGCTTCTGACTCAAGCTGCTTTATTTGCGATTGAAGTTTAATCATTTCTACAGACCCCAATGGAGTTCCCAGCAAATTGGAATGCTGAACTATTGCTGCAATCATCTCATCTTTCCTCACATTACGAGGTAGCTTCAACTCTATTTTGTCTACTAATTCCCGCAGCTTGGACTTATGTGCATTTTGTGAAACTCCCAAGGTCGATTCTCCCATCTCCAAAACATGATTTGTGACTGTAGGAGTTATTGCTATCTGATGCTCTGTTTACTCACCAAATCCACACATGCACAAAAAGACACTAACAACTGCCATTCGCTGTCTTAATTCTGCAAAGTCCCCCCAAACAGTTATGGACCAGGCCGGACCCCTCAAAATATTTTTAAGCCGGTATGTGCGAGATAGGTAGCTATCCAGCCCCATCTACGGCACTTTTCATTTCCCTTCCCAGGAACAAAGACACGGAGGAGTCAGTCCAAAACTTTTCATTCAACTTTGCAAAGTCGGGTGCTGTTCCCAAAGGTACACACACACAAGCATAGTAATCTCCACACATTATATACATGTATATGTGGGCTGGGTTTACTACTGCTGCCTTGACCAACGAGTGCTCGGATTCCGCACTGTTTTCCTTTTTTGGGTTCTGGTGCCTGGGATTCTTTTATCATTCACTTGGCCAATCAGTGTTTGAGCTTCCCGTTCTTCCCTTATATGGATGATGTTGTACAACTGTGGTTAAGGGCGGCCTCTCAACTATCGAGGAAAGCTGTTACAACTGTTTCATTCATATAAACGTGGGGGAGGTCCGGCAACAGTTTCGAGTGTCTGCTTGTGTTTACTATGAGGTAGAAAAGACTAAAAGGCAGCTAACCGTTTAAAAATTACACTACCCCCTACAAATCCCCCGTGTCTTTTCTTACGGCCTGTAATTTTTCAACCGTAAGTTTCTTCTCCAGGGCATTTAATAACTCCCGAGCTTGTTCATCAAACTGCCCTTCTCTAATACTACCCCCGCCCAAGAGGGATTCACGTTGTTCCATCTCGAGATTTATTCGTTCAACCTGCCCATAGGGAACATCTTTCTTAGTAAGGGCGGTTTCGATCAGTCGTTGAGTTAATCCCCGGACACAGGGAATAACGCAACACCCAAGGGCAGTGAGTACCCCTGCCACCACTATACATGAGACAAGAAAGGGAACGACCACCCCCGTCCATTTACCGAACCAAGCTTCCAACCAGTCCGTGAGGCCAGAGTCAATGCCCGAGTTTTCGGCCAGTTCGTCCGCCAATGTGGTGAGTCCATCCAGGGCGCGGGTGATGGACCCATCAGGGGCTGTGTTGTTGGGGATGAAAGTGCAGCACTGAGTGCCTATCATGACGCAAACACCCCCCTTCTCTGCCAACATCATGTCTAAGGCCAACCTATTTTCCCACGCCATCCTACTAGTGGCGTCCAGTTGTTCTGCTATTCCTTTCACTGCATCCCGGGTATAATTAATGAACCTCTGCTGATTGTAGTAAATATAATTAATCCAATCCACATTCTTATTGATGGTCACCCACCAAAACAGTGACGACTCAAAACCCGCCGCTATCTGGTTCCTCGCCTTGTATTCGTCAGGAACACCCCTGGGGACCCCTATGGCATCTAAATATATGTTATCATCGAAAGAGGTCTCCAAAGCTCTCTCCGTTCTTCCACTAGAACGGGGTCGCTCTTGTTTTTCGAATACCAGGGTGAATGGGATGGCCAATTGAACGATCGCACAAGTGCCCGTCCATTTTTGGGGCAGGGTCGGTCGCAGAACCCTCCCACCACAGTACCACCAGAGGTCTGCCCTAGGTACATGAATGTGGGAGTAATTCCCGCCCCCGGTAGTTTCATTGACCAGCCGGATTGATCCGCTGCACTTGTCAAATGTCCCCACATCGTCGTCCCACTGTAGTCCCGTCCGAGAGACGCAGGCCTGGTGCGTACCCGTTACCCCTGAGAATGATGGCGGGCGGGGCGCCCCCTCAGACCTGACGGGGGGAAACTTCAAACTCAAGGGTCGACAAGTGGGGTCGTTCCAGGCCTCTCGGTCCTGGTACAGCCTTATCATGCAGTCCATGGCTCGTGGGTGTTTCTCCCATCCCAGCGGGAATGGGACCACCTGAGGGTTAGGGCGGGCACTCGTGCATGCGTAGCAATCACTCTTTTTTATGCTCCTCACAGTATATTTGACCCATTCCATCCAGGCATTCGCCTCCCCGTATCCCGTTTCTATTTCAAAGGTCTTTTCCAAATCCGTCGTCTCAATTATTCTAATCTTTTCCTGCTTATCAGTGGTGGATGAGCCCCCAGACTCAGCTTCAATGACCGTGATATACGTGCAGCACAGCTGCATTCCCCTCCATCCTGCCTGGCCCCCAACTCTAATACCCAGTATTGTTCTATTAAGGCTCGCCTCGTTCTTTTCCAAGTTCTTTATGGTCAGATAGAGCGGATTGCACTGATTCTGCCCACAATCCCGTCCAGGGGTGATGGGATCACGGACAACTGACACCATAGCCTGGACCCCGGGGGCTGGAGGCCTACTTAGGCCTTCCCTACCATACAATTGTAATACTAACGTCTGACCCTGGAATCCCCTTTCTCTCTCTAGATTCTGCTTAGTTTGATTCAGTTGACTTTTAGTCCTACAGGGCACCAACTCACATAGGTCTAAGCTAAGTGTCTGTGTTGATTGGTTGGCAAGCACGGAGATGGTGAACCACTGACGGTCCTCTGCTTGTTTTAACCAGAGGCCAAATTGGGTAACACGCACACAAAGACCCAGCCCAAGGATAATGGCATAGCAAGTTAACAATACGATTGACCGCATTTTGTCGCGACACCCGTAGCCCGAGGGCACAGTTCCTTTAGACTCGCCAAAGTCCGATTAGTTCGTTCTCAGGGTCTCTGTTCCTTAGATGCCTTTGTCAGAGAGGTTCGTTCGTCCTCCGTCGGTTGTGGCACTGGTCCCTTGACTCGAGTGTAATGTGTCCAGCCCTTTTCGGCCGTACGGACAGCCGTTTCGGTCGTCAAAAGTACCAGGAAGGGACCATCCCAAGTTGGTTCGAGGGTACGTTGCTTCCAGCTTTTAATCAGGACCCACTGACCCGGCTTGACGGTGTGCACCGCAAACTCGAGGGGCGGCGTCTGTGCCAAAAGTCCCTGTTGGCGTAAACGAGATAGAGCAGACCCCAGAGCCACCACATATTTTTGCACAAACATATCCCGAGACTCAAATACAGGAGGTTCCCCCTTCGGCCCATGGAACGGGAGGCCAAATAACATTTCGAAAGGGGAGACGCCCAAATCCCGCCTTGGCTGGGTGCGAATTTGCAACAGGGCAAGGGGTAGGCATTTGGTCCAAGGCAGGCCGATTTCACTAGTGAGCTTGGTTAGCTGCTTTTTGATGGTCTGGTTCATTCTTTCGACCTTGCCCGAGGAGGAGGGATGCCAGGGGGTGTGCAAATCCCAGTCAATCCCCATTGCTTGCACTACATTCTGGAGGATGGTCGAGGTGAAGTGGCTCCCCTGGTCAGAGTCAATAGCGCGGGGTAGCCCAAATCGTGGGATGATTTGCTCGAGTAGAATCTTGCTAACCTGAGTTGCCGTTGCCGTGGTAGTGGGGAAAGCTTCCACCCATCCTGTCAGGTGATCTACCACTACTAATAGATACTTCAGTCGACCTATGGGGGGGAGCTCAGTGTAATCTACCTGGATATACTCAAACGGCCTATAGGCCGGACTCCTACCCCCTTGTCTTGCATGCTGCCGCAGCCCCCTTTTGTTAATCTTTCGACACGTTATGCAATCTCCTGTGACCTGCTTGGCTACCGTGTACAGACCAGGGTGAGCATATCGGCGCAGGAAGGCATCACACAGTGCCTGGGCGCCCCAGTGACCCCCTTGGTGTAAACGGGCAATAATGTCCCGCGTCAACGGTCGATTTAGTAGCTGGCGGCCATCGGGTAAGGTCCACTTGCCTTCCCTATCCTTTGTACCCCCCAGAGACGCGAGAAGAGTTTCTTCTTTGTCAGTAAACGTGGGCACTTCGGTAATTTCGGATATCTGTGGAATCCTTACCAGGCAGTTTATTACTTCCTTCCCCATCCCAGCCAATTTTGCCTGTTCATCTGCCAATTGATTCCCCAGGGTCTCTATTTTATCGTCTTTCTGGTGTCCTTTCACATGTACTACAGCAATCTCTTGTGGCAGCAACAAATCCTCCAAGATCATGGCTACTAGTTCCTCGTGGACCAACTCCTTTCCTCTACTATTTATCATTCCCCTTTCTTTCCAGATCTTCCCAAAGGTGTGTACTACCCCAAAGGCATACTTAGAGTCAGTGTAGATTGTCCCGGCTATTCCCTTTAAATTCCTCAGAGCTCGGTGCAAGGCGTACAATTCGCACGTTTGTGCGGACCAGGCATTCGGTAGCCGTCCACTTTCCACTAATTCCCAACCAGTCTCACTAATGACTGCATAACCGTTGTGTCTCTTCCCATCTATCACTCGAGAGGACCCATCAATGTACCACCGCCTTCCTGCATGTAAGGGGGTATCCCTCAGATCTTCCCTCACTTTACTCTGGTACTCTATTATGTCTGAACAGCAGTGTTCCAGTTCCTCCTCGCCCTCCCCTTTCCAAAGGAAGTCCGCCGGGTTCTGGCAGCCCCCGACTTCTATTCGGAGGTCTTCTCGGTCTAACAATATGGCTTCATATTTCAGAATTCTTGAGTCAGTCAGCCACCTCCCGGCCTTCTGATTCAGGATAGTTCTAACCTGGTGGGGAGTAGTGACTGTCAAGGGGGCCCCGAAAGTCAACTTCCTGCTTTCCTCTACCAGCTTTGCCGTGGCTGCCACCGCTTGGACACACTCCGGCCACCCTCGGGAGACTGGATCCAGAATTTTTGACAGGAAAGCCACGGGCTTCCTTTTACCCCCCCAGTCCTGGGTCAATACTCCAAGAGCGGTTCCCTTTCTGGAGTTCACAAAGAGGCGAAATGTCTTACTAAAATCCGGCAAGCTTAAAACAGGTGCAGCCATCAATTTTCCTTTTAGGATTTCAATTAACTTTTTCTCCTCCTCCTCCCATTTTATTCTGTTGGGTGCCTCCTCAATGAGTTTTAGGTACAAGTCTTTAGTAAGGGGGGCATAGTCGTCTATCCATAACCGACAATAGCCTAAGAGTCCCAAGAACTTCCGCAACTCCCTCTTGGTCGTTGGGAGGCCTAGTTCGATTATTGCCCGCACTCTTTCCGGACTTATTCGTTTCTGTCCCTGGCTTATCAAGTGTCCCAGGTACTTAACCTCTTTCTCAACATATTGGAGCTTCTTCTGACTCACTCTTAACCCCTTCTCAGCTAGGTAATTTAACAGGGCATTAGTCCCAAGTAGGACGTCCTCCTCCGCCGGTCCGGATAAAAGGAGATCGTCCACGTATTGTATAAGCTTAAGGGCCGGGGACAAGGTTAGTCCCTCCAATAATTGTTCCAGAATCTGCCCGAACAGAGTCGGGGACTCAGTGAATCCTTGGGGGAGTACGGTCCACCTGTACTGTTGTTTTCTGCCAGTATCAGGATCCTCCCATTCAAAAGCAAAAAGATCCCTACTGTCCTTGTCCAGGGGACACGCCCAGAAGGCATCCTTTAAGTCTATAACACTAAACCAGCCGTGGTCCGGGGGAATTCGCCCCAGAATTGTGTATGGGTTCGGTACCACAGGGTGCCGTACTTGGACAATTTTATTTACCTCCCTTAGGTCTTGGACCATTCGGTAGCTCCCATCCGACTTCCGGACCGGCAGGATTGGGGAATTGTATCGTGACATACAGGGCTCTACCAATCCATCTTTTATTAGGTCTTCCATAACTGTCTTCAGGCCCTGCCTCCCTTCCCAAGAGATGGGGTATTGGCGCACTCTGACGTCGGGGCTCTGGGGCTTTAATTTTACCTCCACAGGTCGAATTGCGAGTCCCCCCCGGTTCCCTTTGGCGACCCAAACCCTAGGGTCTATCTCTGTCAATCGGGACTCACTAAGGTATGACATGGTAACGGCTAATTCTTCCTCTTCTCCCACTTCTATTCGCAATCCGAAACGGACTATCAAATCCCGTCCCAACAACCCATAGGGAAGATGGGGGAGGTGAAGGAGTTCAACCTGGAGTTCCTCCTCCTCCAGCCGCAAGGGTTGTGGTTCGAATATTCTCGCACTAAAAACCCCACCCTTAACTCCTGAAATGTTTAATGTTTTAGCTTGGAAGCCAACCCCCCTTGGATGGAGGGGAATTGAGGACCTGCCGGCGCCTGTGTCAACTAAGAAGGTAACATCTTGTCTAAATGGGCCCACCCGTAAATTTACCAGGGGTTCTTGGTAGGCCCGTGTTCCGATCCTCCCCTGACTTCCCTAATCCATTTGTTCACACTCCATTTCATACATCCCTTCTCTTTCCCTTTTAAACTCGGGACAATCCCTTTTGAAGTGTCCCAGTTTCCCGCAATGGTAACATCCGGCCTTCTGAGGGCGCTCAATTCCATAAGATCCTCCTCTCTCACTTCTGCCCCGTCTCGCTTCTCTCCCTCTCCAACTTTTCTTCGACGTTCCTCTTTCCACCCCATAATCTCCCTCCCCCATTCCGGTGGACTTACAAGCTTCCCGTACGGCTGCCACCATCATTTTTGTCTTATGTTTCTCCCTTATTACATCCCTCTGAACGTACACCTTCTGTGCTTCCCGTAATAATTCTGCAACATCCTTTTCAGCCCAATCCTCCACTTTCTGTAATTTCTTCTGAATGTCAGGCCATGACTTAGTCACAAAGTGCACCTTAAGCATGCTCTTGCCTATTTCCCCATCGGGGTCTAAACCTGAATACTTTCGCATGGACTCCCGCAAACGGTCTAAAAACTCACTCGGGGATTCATCCTTTTTCTGTCCAACTTCAAATGCTTTTGCTAAATTCCGCTGTTTGGGCACGCAGGTTTGGATCCCCCTGATTATAAGGCTTCTGAGGTCTGTCATATTGGCCCTTCCCCCCGCGTCGTTATGATCCCACCGGGGGTCCTCTAAGGGGTACTTCTGCTCTCCACGCTGAGGGCCGTCCTGATGCTCCCTATCCCAAATGGCCATTGCACTATTCCGGATCATAACAATTTCATCGTAATTAAATAGTATTCTCATCATGGCCTGCAGTTCAGCCCATGTGTATATACTGGGCCCCAGAAATTGGTCCAGTTGTATTCCCACACTGACGGGGTCGTCCAGTAGACGGGGTAGTTCATTACGGAGATGCCGGATATCCCCAGAATTTAAAGGTTGTACTACAAACCCGGTCCGTTCGTTCCCAAACGGCACCTCTCGTAAGGGGTTCAGCTGTTCAATATTATCACTCCTCCCAGCTCTCAATCCCTCTTCTCGACCTCTCCGCATCTCGAGTCGGACTGATTTCCTAGTGCCTGGGGTGAGTTCTGTGCCCCCTCCTGTACACCCCCCCCCAGCAGTCCCTTCCTCACTGGTCGTAGCCTGCTGGGACTCGGAATTATCCATCGCAGGAGGGAGGTCCGCGCTGGACGCCTGGTCGTGCGCGGGTGGTATATATGGGGGCGGGGAAGACGGTGGCAAACCGTCGGTGAGGATGTCCCAAGACTTCTGGGGCTTCCTCGGGTCTGTTTGGGGAGTCAGAGGATAGAGACGCGTGGGACTCTCGCCGTCTCCCGCCAACCAGGCGGCGGCATATTTGCTCTCCTCTGGGTCAAACGGTTGTTTTCTGTTAACATATACATTTAGGATTTGACACACCCAGTCTTCATCAGACCCATACTCGGGCCAAACTACCGAGGGGGCGCGGATAGGTTCTTTGGTCCATATAAAACAACAATATTTTATCATGGTCTCTTTCTTTAAGTCCTTCGTTCTACTACTGTCCGTCCATAGACTTAACTTCCGACCTAATGGACTATCGGGGGGTATTTCTTTCCCATTTGCAGTCTTCCCTGACTTTTCCTTAGTAAATCTAGAAGTCTGATTTCCCATGGTTTATCTTCGGTCCTGGTCTTAAACGCCCAAAGCGTTTTCACAGATGACCGTCAAAACCACAATTTCCCGTGGTTTATCTTCAGTCCTGGTCTTAAACGCCCAAAGCGTTTTCACAGATGACCGTCAAAACCACGCGGCCAACAAGGAAGAACAAAAGAATCTCTTACCTTGATCCGTGCACGGAGTTGTCTGGCCTTTTTAAATGTGTGTACCCCCGTGTATAGTCACTAACCGGTCGTCCCAGCACTCGTCCGTGTGTTCCTTTTCCAGGATTCAAAATTATTTTTAAATGAGCCGGGTCACATCGTCCCTTGGCCGACGGCCAACGGACCAAGCCGATCAGTGAGAAGTATAAATATATACTAGACGCGTCTTTGTTGTAATCAGGCTTGATCCGTGAGCCGAAGAGACTGCCCCCCCCGGCAATAATTATTTCATCCCGGAGGAGCCCCCAATTGTGCGAGATAGGTAGCTATCCAGCCCCATCTACGGCACTTTTCATTTCCCTTCCCAGGAACAAAGACACGGAGGAGTCAGTCCAAAACTTTTCATTCAACTTTGCAAAGTCGGGTGCTGTTCCCAAAGGTACACACACACAAGCATAGTAATCTCCACACATTATATACATGTATATGTGGGCTGGGTTTACTACTGCTGCCTTGACCAACGAGTGCTCGGATTCCGCACTGTTTTCCTTTTTTGGGTTCTGGTGCCTGGGATTCTTTTATCATTCACTTGGCCAATCAGTGTTTGAGCTTCCCGTTCTTCCCTTATATGGATGATGTTGTACAACTGTGGTTAAGGGCGGCCTCTCAACTATCGAGGAAAGCTGTTACAACTGTTTCATTCATATAAACGTGGGGGAGGTCCGGCAACAGTTTCGAGTGTCTGCTTGTGTTTACTATGAGGTAGAAAAGACTAAAAGGCAGCTAACCGTTTAAAAATTACACTACCCCCTACAGGTAGACCAGACGTAACTTTGCTATTTGTTGAAGGTTAGTAGAAAGTGGGTATTAACAGAGTGAATTAGCTGGTCAGACTGCTGAATTTTAAACAAACAGTCTTTATTCACCAAATTACGGAATGAAGCACATGAATTGAAACTAAAATACCGAACTAATTTATCATATCCAACCGAGAGGCTATCCCGAGTTTAGGATGTCATTCCAAAATACTCGCAACAATCCCAATAAATAAATGATTTATCACAAACAGTAAATCTGATACAAAAAGCTTACAGGTTTTGAGATCGGAAGGACAGAAGGAAGGGGAGAGCGTCAAATTTCAACAGTCACCCTGACTCAATTTACCCCCAAACTAAACCAATCTGCCCAGCTAGAGAGTTGGCCACGTCCTCTTGATTATTCAAGTTTTTATTTAAAGATTTGAAAGCGTTCTGCCTGATTAGATATAAACAAATTGACCCCAAATGGACCGTTTCAAATTCAGATATATTGGGGTCTTAGGTCGTTTCGAACTTCTCTGAAGAAGAAAAATCAAGGATAACATAACCTTGTAAAAGGACCGGTTTTGTGACAACATGCCACATTTGGCTTTAGACTGAATTCAAACAATGAAGTCAATAAAGTGTGTTAAAGTGCTTGTGAGTTTATATTTAAAAAAGTTCTGAAGCACATTGAGTGGTGGAGATACAAATGTGCCTCATTAGATCAATTAAAGGCACGCCCAGTCAAATCTACATTTCCTGTGTATTGGAGTACAAATTTATCCACTGTAATTATATAGGCTGGTGCCTGTTCTAGACGAGGAGAGATCGGCACGGTAACAACATCTAGATTGTGGTTTTTGAGGGTGGTGGTAGTGGGAGGTTCAGGCGGTTACAGTATTGCAAGTGGACAATGGAGCAGAATTGTCTAGCCTGGGATAAGAAAACATCCACTTTTGTCTATCACAACTAACTTCACGAGAGCAATTGGTGATTTGACCAACAGTCAGCGATGCCAAAAGTCAATCCAGTCCAGTTGTTTTTTTTTGTGAACTGAAGGAACCAAACTGAAAGGTGTTAACTGGATCTTTTTTTTGGTGACTGTAATTGATGCCGGACTTCATGGATTCTAATGATGCCACGGGATGGTATCCTGTTGGTAAGGGGCTTCTTGCAATGCTTTTTGCCATTATAACAGCAGATGCATCAACCCCAACGCTCACAGGGATCAGCAGCTGCAGAGACAGGGAAAGGAGAGATAAACATCTGAGAATAGTCTGGAATGATCTATTAATTGATCAGAATCTGAGAACATTAGACTAGAAGGCTGCAACAATGGAAAGGAGTTTATCCTCGGGTCTTTTCTTTTTGTCCTGGTCTTGGTCAACACACCATATCGGATATTAGGTGCACTGCTGATTATCCAGGCGGATTACTATCCTATCCTCGCTCTTGTTGGTATTCCTGGTAAGTTTCTTCATCTCTATCCATTTATTAAACTTTTTAACCAAGGCTAACTTCTTTGCTATTCCTGTTATCTATATTTGAAAAATTCCATTCATTCCCCACAAATTTCAGAACTGGCCACACACCCGCCCTCACAAGCATCTGAGAATGAGACTGTTCACAATACCGAAGTACCTTTTTTCCCTGAATTCATTTACGTCTCCGTATTCTGTCCATCACCAAACCTATCCACTACCAGTTCGATTATATCCCGAAGCGCCATCATGGCATTAATGCTGACGCTTAATGAACCATTATTTATGCCTTGGTAAAGTTCAGATGTTATGGTTCCACCTCTCCTCTAAGCACACTTTCAGTTGCAAATATTTTGATCACAACCTTGTTCTTGTCTCTAAAGTAACTTAATTACAGGAACACTGTGTCAGAGCAGTAATGTCGGATGAAATGTAATTCAGAGTCACAGGTTATTGCAGAGAAGGACACTCTTCCACATGCTACCACAGATGATGTCAGAAAGTAAATTCAAATGACAGGAATTGAAAATAAAAGCAAGTTTTACGAATAACAACCATAACATCCCCAGCATTTTGTCAATGCGTTTATCTATTTCACTGATGTCCTTTGCTAAAGAAAACTAGCGTTATTACCTGGTCTGGCGTAAGACTGATATCAGACCCACGGCAATGTGCTTGGTTCTGTACTGCTTGAAAGAATGACCTCACAGTAAAGGGCATGAGGTAAGGTGAACAATGCTGCCCCTGTCACCGATGCAGACATTCCAAGTAATAACAAAATTAAAGATTAAATACAACAAAGAATGATGAAATAGTTCAGAAACATTAAAGAACGAAAAATGTCAGAGAAACTGAGCAGATTTGGCAGGGTCGGGTCGAGAGAAAAACATAATTGGCAATTCGATTCTAATGACCATAGTTCAGAACTGAACACAGTTGGGAAGTAGTGTGATTGTTATTGGTGACTGCGACATCTGTTATGAAGGCGAGATGGACTGAGTTGAATTCATGGAAAAAGAGAGAGATAGAGAGAAAGAAGCAAACAAAGGGATTGTTGATGATTAGCAGGGATGGAAATTTAAAAACGAGATTAATCCTATTTATTTTTATCCTGTTCACATATTTCTGAAAATCATGACCATGTAAGGTATACATGGTCCCTGGTCAAAGTGATTTTTGCAGATTTTTCTCTCTTCCCTGAGTGTGATCATCTTCCTTCATTCAATAGTGGGATGCTGGGACAGGATTTCATTCCCTTTCCCCATTGTTCTTGCAAAGGTGTTGGTGAGTTGCCTTCCTGACCCACTGCAGTCCGTGGGCAGTAAATAGACAGTGCTGAGGTCCATGCGTTTCATTTCTTTGAGGCTTTGAAGTGACTGATATAACTGAGTGACTGGCTTGGCCATTTCAAACTGCAACTGAAAGTTAACCACATTGCTGTGGGTCTGGAGTCACATATAAGCCCCACGAGGTGAAGATGGTAGATGTCCATCCCTGAAGGGCATAAGGGTGCGCTCGGACTTTCGACAATGGTTTCATTGTTTCATTTTGATTCTTAACTCCTGATATTTTATTGAATTCAAATTCCAACATTTGACGTGGTGTAGTTCAGATCCGGGGTCTGTGTCATTACCTGATTCCTTGGATTAATATTCCGGAGATAAAACAGCTCGGCCATTGCCTCCTCAGCATCACCAATCAACTCGAATGGCAATAGTGGTGTTGTTGTTGGAGTGAATTTGTTTCATAAGGCAAATAAATGATTTGGCAAAACATACCATCCTTCTCATTTTGTATTTACGAGAAGGCGAGATGATGGGAAGTGCTCTTGGTGAAATGGAGCTGGATGTCCATGGGCATGAGTCACTAACAGAATTCATACGGAGCAGCCGAGTGCTGGCAGGTGGGACTAGATTTGGTTGGGATATCACGTCGGCATGGACTCATGGTCTTATTCACTTTTTGTAAATTTTCCAAAGTCACTGCATTCACACCCAGGAACCATTTGGCGACTGAAAGAGCCATTACTATTCTAACCTGTTGAACTTCCAGTTCAAGACTCAACTGAAAACTGCTCAGCTCAGCTCAACTCACCTAGCTCAGCTAAAAGAGCTGACCACTCCCCAATCATTATACAGGTCACTTCTAAAGGATAACTACTTTGGCCTGAAATTTCATCTGTTTCCATATAAATACAAGGCCTCTGAAAATCCTTTTCGTGTCTGTAAAAAACCAGACTGATCGGAGCCCGTCCCGTTTATTGCCCCTCTGAAAACATCAAGGACAGAGTCTTCTTGAGCCAATGAACAGCTTATCGCAAAAAAAGGATTGGTTTGTGACAGAGAAGACAGGATAGTGTCCTGTATGGAGGTCAGAAGCTGGTAGGGATGCGAAACTCTGTCAGAGTGTGGCTGCTGACAGGTTGTGAACAACATGGCGTTCAGTGCAGGGTCACACACCAACTGCATATCGAGACCGTGAGAGCTCATTCAGAACCTGCAGCTCTCTCTCAACTAAAATGGGGGATCTACAGAACTCTGTAAATGATCATAGAGTCATAGAATCCTATAGCAAGGAGACAGGCCCTTTAGCCCAAACTAGTTCATTCTGACCAAAATGTCCATCCATGCTAAACCCATTCCTCTGTGCTTGGTCCATATCCTTCTAAATCTTTCCTATCTACGTATTTGCCCATATGTGAAGACACGTATCACGGAAGGCATGTTATATTTAATGCTATCAATGTTTTGTTTTGGAAATAATGAGCTGAAACGTCGATTCTCCTGCTCCTTGGATGCTGCCTGACCTGTTGCGCCTTTCGAGCAACACATTTTACCCTCTGATTTCCAGCATCTGCAATCCTCACTTCCTCCACACATTGTAGCAGATCAGACGTGGACATAAATTCATCAAATTGTTTTGCCTGTTGGATATAGAAAGGAGGATGCTGCGAGTGGCATATGAGCTACCACTTGGAGATCGTTTCGGGGAGAGGACAATACAGGCTGAAGTAAAAAGATATTTTCACTGGCCTGTACTACACAAAGATGTAGTTGAATTTTGCCAGACTCTCAAACATGTCACACTGGCAGTAATAAGACTTGCAACTTCAATACATATTCTAGCATTTGAGGAACCTTTCAGAAGAGTCATGATAAATTGCGTCGGCCCCTACTTCAAACGCAAAGTTTGAATAAGTATTTATTAACAACAATGGATGCGTCGACTAGATTTCCAGAGGCAATCCCATTATGCAGCATCACAGCTAAAAGAGTTCTAGAAAAAAATACTTCATGTTTTTACTAGATACGGACTACCAATAGAGATCCAGACAGATGAAACCTCACATCTGAACTATTCAAGGAGGTGTTGGATAACTTGGGAATAAAGCAATTCAAATCGACTGCGTACTATTCGGAATCACAGGGAGCATGAGAGAGACAGCCTCAAAAACTGAAGACCATGTTGAAGGTTTAAGGTCAGGGTTATCCAGATGATTGTGAAAAGGAAATTCCTTTTGAACTATTTGTCATCAGAGACGCACAGAATGAATCGAACAAATTCAGTCTATTTAAATTAATTTGTAGGCATGAAGTAAAAGGACCATTAACATTGGTTAAGGAGATATCAATAAGTCAGAATTCAGAAACCACCCATTTTAACGATGTGTAAAATTTTAGGGAACGATTAAATAGAGCAGGGGAGTTGGGTAGACAGCATTGAAAAGTATCGCAGTATGCAATGAAACAGGAAGTGGATCAGAAATCACAAATTCGCAATTTTGCAATTGGGAATAAGGTCTTGGTGTTACTTCCAGGAACAGGTGAGCCTTTAAAACCAAATTTTAGTGTACCTTATCAAATTGGGAACAAATGTAATGAGGTGAACTTCTTGGTGTGGACTCCAGACAGAAAGAAATCTCACATAGTGTGTTCATATGAATATGCTCAAAAGATATTTTGATAGGGAAAGAAAGCAAGAGGAGAAGGTGTTAATGATTACAGCACAGAAGGAAGAACCAAGTTCAGAGGATTCTGAATTGGACATTCTTCAAATCAAATTGAACGAGAAAGTTGTAAAAAATTAGGATAAATTATTGAATTACCTTCCACAAGAAAAGCAAAGTGACCTGAAAGAGTTATTACAATCTTATGGAGAGATATGTGGAAATAAACTGTGAAGTACAAACATAATTGTGCATGATAAAGATGCAGGAGACGCTTTTCAGATTAAGCAACATCTTTACAGGTATGACCCTCCAATATTGGCACAGGTTGAGAATGAGTTAGAGTGAATGCTCCAAGATGGCATAATCGAAGTGAGTTCCAGTGACTGGAGCTCACGTATAGTTATGGTGCCAAAGTCAGATGGCACCCAACGGTCATGTGTGGACTATCACAAACTCAACGCCGTTACAAAGACTGATGCATATCCAATTCCATGTTTGGAGAACCTTGTCGAAAAAGTAGGAGAAGTTACTTACATTTCTAAGTTGGACTTGCTCAGAGGCTACTGACAAGGACCTCTGTCAGTGAGAGCAAAGGCAATTTCGGGGCTTTCATAACGACAAATGGACTATATCAGTTAAAGGTCGTGGCATTTGGTATGAAAAACGATCCAGTCACATTTCAAAGGCTGATAATAAGGTCATTGCCGGATTACCCAACTATGTTAGTGCACGTTAATGATCTGGTGGTTTTTAGTCACTCATGGAAGGAACATTTAGAACATTTATCGGACTTGTGCGATCAACTTCCGAAGGCAGGCTTGGTGGTAAACCTAGCTAAAAATGAATTTGAGAAAGCCCAAGTCACGTTCCTGGGTCACGTTATTGGACATGGACAAATGGCCCCATGAGATAAGAAAACGAAAGTAGTTGCGGAATGTTTCACATCGTCGACAAAAAGAAATATGCAGTACTACAGTTCCTGGGATTGAGTGGATGTTACCGAAAGTTTGTGCCAAACTTTAAACAGTGCGGCTGCTCCACTCACCAAATTGTCAAGTCCAAGAACTCTCAGTGGAGAGAGGACTGTCAAAAGGCATTTTACAGCCTAAAGACTGTGTTAACACTGGTCCCAGTATTAGCTACACTAGATTACCCGAAGCCTTTCAAGGTGGCTATCGTTGCCAGTGATGTGGGTATTGGTCCGGTGTTCCTGCAGGAGGATGATGAGGGAACAGAAAGACCTATAGGGTACTTTTTTTGGGAAGTCGAACGTTCATCCACAGAAATGTTCAACGGTGGAGAAAGAGACTTTAAAATTGGAGTTGGCATTACACCATAAATGTGTTTATATTACCAGCAATGCATCTGAGACAATCGTGTACTCTGATCACAACACATTGACATTTGTGGAAAATATTAAGGACAAAAATGTCAGACTGTTTATTTAGATGGAGGTTGTTGTTGCAGCCATTCAATCTGACCATTGTGCATGTGGCAGATCGTGAAAACGTGAAAGCTGATGAGTTATTGAGACTCGAATGAGATACGGAGGTGTTCAGTGGTGGGTGTACCGCGGCCTGAATTTGCATGGGTTTGTGCATGTTTCAATGTTTACAGTTAGTATAGTTTATCTGCCAGTTTTGAGACTACAAACTGAGTTTGAAGGGTTAAAAATGCAGCCATCTTTTAGCATTGATGGTTCTTTTTTTTAAGGGGGGGAGGGAGACATGTCACAAAGCTAGTCCCTTTTATGTCGAAAAGTTGTTCCTTGACTCAAGGAGACTCTGCCCTTATTGTTTTTTCAGAGGGACAATAAAACGGTGCCAAGCTCAGATCAGTCTGGTTTGGTACAGAGATGAAAAGGATTTTCAGAGGCCTTTTGTTTATATGGAAATAAATGAGACTTCAGGCCAAAGTGGTTATGCTTCATAAGTGACCAGTATAATGAACGGAGAGTGGTGAGCTATTTTAGCTGGACTAGCTGAGCTGAGCTGAGCTGTTTGCAGCTGAGTTTTGAACTGGGAAGTTCAACTGGGAGGTGTGTGGAAATTCTCTCTCTTTTCTGACCTTCAACTTCAACCTGGAAGTATGTGTTCCATTTGTACTGTTTTATATTGGGAATTTGCTTATTGCGACAGTTGTGTGTATTCGGAACAGCATAACTAGGCCTAGCCGAATCGGTTGAATTCTGTCTTGATCCTTCATTCTGTTGTTTGTGTTTGTGTAATTTTATGAATAAAGATTTTGTCTGTTTTAAAATCTAGTAGTCAACCTAGCTAAAGTACTCTGGCTAATTTTCATTGTATGCTTACCAAAACAAATTGCAAAGGTACGCTCTGGGCTGCCTGCTTAAAAATGTTTTGAGTAGTCTAGCAAAGTTTATAACATCTCGGATATGGAAGATGCCTCCTTGGTACTTGACACAAACCAATCACTTTCCCTCCTCATGGTCAGCAAACCACGTTAACATCGTGTACCATTAGCAATGGAACCAGGAGGAACAACATGGAGCAGTCTATCTTTGCAGTCTATGGCTCATTGTTTTGTCGGGTTGCAGCAACAATGACATCCTCCTATTTCAGTCTAACAGTTTGGAGGGGCTGAATGGCCTCTTTTGTTCATTGGTCAGTGTCTCGAGGGACTGAACGTCTTCCTCCTGGCCCGAGGGCAGAGGTTCAAGGACTTCAGTGGACAACCCGTGGTTCCTGCCTACCAGCACGTTGTGCTGACTAGACTCTATCTTCCTGAGTTATAGGAGACAAACAGAAGACTGGAAGAAAACAACAAGCCAGGCAGCAGCATGAGCTGGGAAAGTCAACATTTCAGATATAACCGTTCTTCAGAACTGGGGTGGGGGGTGTGGGGGAGCTGCAGATAAAGGGGGAAGGGCGTGGTTATGATGGGGAGATCAGGGAGATGGCGAGTTATGGATATGTGGACACAAGTGCTAAGTGCAACCTGGTTGGGTGATGGGGAGGATGAATTCGGTTGGAAGCTGAAAGGTAGGGTCGTTAGTTTGAATGGAAGACCTCCCAGTCAGTTCCAATGTCAATTCTCTTTCCCAATCCCTTTCCAACATGGCCATCCCTGGCCTCCTCCATTGCCACAATGATCCAAATCATGATTTGGAGGAACAAGATCTCATCTGTCATCTGTGCAACTGACACCCCGGGGACTCAACATTCGAAAACTCCAATTTTAAATAACCTCCCTTCCAATACCCCCGACTCCCTTCCCAAGCCCTCCCCTGCCTTCCATTCCTCTGAGCGATATTTTGTCCTGCTACCAACTAGATTCAGCACTCCCATCAACAACCCGCTGATACCCTTTATCTGTGCTCACTTATCCCCACCTCGCCACTCTGCCCCCTCCTTCCTCACCCACCCCTTTTTCTATAGACCCCCTTATTCCCACCCACAGGCCTGACGAAGGGTTATATCCAAGGCATTCACTTCTCAAAGTCTTGATGCTGCCTTGCTTATTCTGTTCTTCCAGCTTCCTGCGTATGTATTTTGGATTCCAACACCTGCTGTTTTTTTTAATTGTCTTCTTGTGTAACAGGCAGGAGAGAGTGAACCCATTGCGCCTCTTGTTATCCAATAGATCTGATGGGTTGAATGGCTTTCTTATATCACTGTGAAACCAGCTAGAGATGCTGAAGTGATTCCTCTTTCTTTTAACCGTGGAAATGTTTCGTGTCCAGCAGTGCTTTTGATTCATGTTACCTATACATTAACAGAACAAGCTTGAATGTTGCCCAGATTTAGTACCTTAGGAGGTGACTCATTGTTCTGAACATTGTATAAACTTCACAGAACATCTCCACCTCTGATCGTATAACAGAGGGAAAGACAATGATGAAGCATCTGAAGATGTTTGTGCCGAAGAAGCTACCCTGAGGATTGCCCACAGAGATATCCAGGGACTGGGAGGATTGAAGTCCACCAGCCCCATTGTGCTCTGAATGATTCATCAACCAGTGGGGAGTTTACAACTGATTTCCATCAAGTTCGATTTTGTTCAGTCTCCTTGACATCTTGCTTTATCAAATCCTGTTTTGATATCAGGGCCAGTCATTTTTACGCTGTGTTCATATCTTCTATCCATGTCAATAGGCCAAGGTATATGTGTGGGGAGTGTTTCCTTCTCTCCGGGGAAGTGACGGTTGGAACCAGGCAGTTAGGGGAGGCTACATCACTGAAATGTTTGCGAGGTGCGAGTGGGTGTCAATGGATTTTGACCAGAGAGAGAGTCGAGGGCTACAAAGAATTGGGCATGAAAGAGAAATTGCGGCCGAGTGTTGATCAGCACTGACTTACTGAATGGAAGGGCAGGGATGAGGGGCTATGTAGCCTGGTTTTATTCCGGTATACCGCATAGTCCAGTCACTTTGTGGCCTCTTCCTTTCCCTGTGTTACTGACTTCAAGTCGCTGAATTGACTGATCCTGTTGCTGTGCAAATGGATACTGGTGCTACATGATCTGGTTACAGTTTTATAGACCCGAGGGGCTTATTGGCCTCCTCCTGTAATTGTATATCAGGCTTCACGGGCTAAAAAGCCTCATTCTTTTCTGCTCTAACTGAAATCCATATTGATTAAGTCTACCGCCCATGGAGAAAGTGAGTACGCAGATGCTGGAGATCAGTGTCGAAAAGTGTAGCACTGGAAAAATACAGCAGGTCAGGCAGCATCAGAGGAACAGGAGAATCGATGTCTTGGACGTTCCTGATGAAGAGCTTATGTCCGAAACATAGATTCTCCCGCCCCTCGAATGCTGCCTGACCTGCTGCACTTTTCCAACACCACATGTTTCGACATCTACTGCCTCAACCAAGTCAATCTTCCTGGTCACATTATCCAATCACTTTAAGAAAATTGTCAGGCATAAACTTCCTCGCATAAAGCCACACTTACTATTCCTAATCAAATCCTGTCTTTCTAAATACATGTACATCTTATCCCGCAGAACCTTCTCAAGTAACTTACCTACTGATCTGTAGTTCCAAGGCTCTTTTTGTTCAATTCTTCTTGAATAAGGGCACAATATTTTCTATGCTCGAGTCTTCCGGGACATTACATTAATGATGATCAACATTATAAGCCAGGGTCGCCGCAAATTCTTCTGGAGCCCATTGAGGTGCTCTTGGATATATTGGGTAAGGACCCTGAGATTTATCAGCTTTCAAACATTCTCGTACGTCCAAAATCTCCTCTACTATGATATGGATTGTCCCTAAAATATCACTACTAACTTCCTCAAGTTCTCAGGTCATCATGTCTTTCTCCATGGTAAATATAGAGTACAAATATTCGTTAAGGACTTCAATCATCTCTGATAGTTCCACACATACTTGTCCACATTGGTCTTCGAGGTTTCCTATTTTCTCCCCAGTTATTGTTTTTTCTTTTAATATTTTTGGATTCATCCTAATTTTCTCAGCCAAGGCTCTTTCTTGCCCCCTTTTTACCCTACTGATTTCCTTCTTCAGTAAAATCCTGTATCTCTTATATACCTCCAGGAATTCCCTTGATCCCACCTGCCTGGACCTGAGCCACGACCCAAGTTCGAACATGAACCTGTGGACCAGTTTTGTTCTTCTCCATAACTATTTGAAAATTAATAGAACGATGTTTACTGGTCCCAAAGTGCTATCCCACTATTAACTCAGTCACCTGTCATGCCCGATTTACAAAGAAAATTTAGAATTTTGCCCCTGCCCGAATAGGACACTCTATATACTGCTTGAGGAAATTTTCCTGACGCATTTAACAGATTCTACCTCAGCAAATCACTTAACACTCTGGCTGCTCCAGTCTGTATTAGGAAAAAAAATCCTCTGTTATGATAACCCTATTGCTCCTGCAAGTCTCCCCTCTCTCCCTACATAATTGTTACTCTCATTCCTGTTGACTATTTGGGGGCCTATATTACAACCCCAATCACCTCACCATTCCCTTCCTATTTCTAAACTCCACCCAGAAAGCCACACTGTGTGATCCATCAGTTATTTTATCTCTAATTAATACTGTGGTTCGCCCCTTAATCAGAAATGCAACTCCCCCTCCCCTCCTTCCACAATCTCTGTCTCGCCTAAATTACCTATTCCCTAGCACATTAAGCTGTCAGTCCTATCCGTCACTAAGCCATATTTCTGTAATGGCTAAAATATACCAATCCCACCTAGCTATCCACGCCCTGAATTCATCGGCCTTACCTGTCAGCACTCTTGCTTTGAAACAGATGCAATTTTATCCAAAAGGCATTACTTTCTCTTTGTCGTTTTCCAGCTTAACCTTATTATTTCTGATTACTGTATCTCCTTCCACTTTACTCCCTGCTCTTGAGGATACCACCACCTGACAATTTAGTTTAAACCCTCCCTCGTAACCCCAGCAAAACTGGCCGGCAAGATATTGGTGTCCCCTCCAGTGCATGTCTCGGACGGTAATCTCCTTCTCAGGAGATTACCACTGTCAAAGGTTTTTTTTAAAAGAATGTTTCTCCTCGCTCTCTGTAATCACGCTGCAGGACCTCGTTCCTATTTCTACGGGTATCATTTGTGCCAACGTGCATAATGATTTCTGGCTGCTCCCCCTCCCCCTTGAGAATGTTCTGCAGCCACTTGGAGACATACTGGACCCTAACACCCGGGAGGTAATGCACCATCCTGGATTCCCGTTTGTGACCACAGAATCTCTGATCTGTCCCACGAACAATCGACCCTCCAATCTTTAACGTCCTGTTTAACTTTACCATTTCCCGCTGTGCTCCAGTGGTAGTACCACCAACCTGGCTACTACTGCTTTCCCCTGAACGGTCATAGCCTCCAACAATCCAAAATGCTCTACTTGTTTTCGAGGGGAATGGCCACAGGGGATTCCTACACTCCCTTTGCCATTCCTGGTGGTCGCCCATCTACTCTCTGCCTGGAACATGACAGGAAGAAAGGAACGCCTGTTGGATTAAATTGTGTTTACTTAACTGCAACAGGACTGACAGGTAAACACAGGGCGATGAATGTTGGACTGGAATATTACAGTTATTATCTCGGATGACCCTGAGTGCATCCTAGACGAGATTACCTACAGTGTGTAAACAGGCCCTTTGGCCCAACAAGTCCGCATTGACCCACTGAAGAGCAGCCCACCAATACCCACTCCCCTACACCCGACACTATGGGCAGTTTAGCATGACCAATTCACCTAACCTGCACATCTTTGGACTGTGGGAGGAAACCACAGCACCCTGAGGAAACCCATGCAGACACGGCGAGAATGTGTAAACTCTACACAGACAATTTCCCGAGGCAGGATTTGAACCCTGGTCTCTGGTGCTGTGAAGCAGCAGTACTAACCACTGAGCCACCGTGCTGCCCAGCTTCAGCTCCCTAACACTATCTCCCAGGAGCTGAAGCTGAGTGCAGTGCCCACATGTATAGCCATCAGAGCCGGTGGAAATCTCCCTGCGCTGCCACATCCCACAAGAGGAGCGTGCGACTACCCTAAATGCCATCTCGACTGCTGTAACAATAAAGTTAAAAGAACTTTATTTGAGTTTACCTGTACATTTTGCTGAACTGGAACGGTCCGAAGCCTCTCGTGTGAAAGCCTTCCTGCTTACTCTGCTACCAACGGCATGTCTCTCTACCCCTCCAGATTCAATTTTGGTCAGGGAAGGAAGGAGACACGACAGTGATGGAGTGTTTAGGCCTTCAGCACTCCTTGGCACCTGGCCACTGACTACCTGCTCTCCAGTGCAGGTCTTTGCTTGGCCTTGGAGGGTGTCTTGCTGAGGTCTTCCTTCTGGTCGTGGTGACTGTGCCGATGCAAATCCTCACCCCGACAGGCAATCCGTGTTATTGCAGTCCTCTCGTACTTTCTGTCCATTAGTATTGCGTTATGAATTCCTTGAATCCCCCGCTTGCATTCCAAACTGTGTCTCACTCCATAGTGAGAGAGGTTGATGTTCTTGTGAATACAGGGCTATTGGAACAGAACACCATTAGTCAAAGGGGCAAGAATATGTCTATCCTCTCACTGAGCTTGCTTTTCCTTCCATTAGGTTATATTTATTTTGTTAGTCCCCCATTCCGATTTCCTGTGATTTCCCCGTAACACTTGGATAAAAATCTGTCTGCCTCAGCCATGAAAATATTGAATGATCCAGCCTCAACAGTCCTCCGAATTTTCTACAATTGTTTCCATCTCACTGACGTGAGACTTGGTGGTCTTTAATCTGGTGGTTTTTCCACTCTATCTTGCATAAACTTCCAATTCTTCCTCAGATCCTCCAAACCGAAGACCGAATCGTAGTATGTGCTTTACATATTCTCTCTCTCTGTGAACAGGCTGTCCACTTATTCATTAATACTCCCATTTTTTTCCCGCGTTATACTCTTCCACTTAATAAACCAAAAAGGATGACTTTGGATTCTTGGTAATCTTACCCGCTAATGTTTTATCATCCCTCCTTCTGCTCTTCTACTGACTTTTTAGGTTTCGTCCTGCACTTCCTATATTCTTTTAGGACTTTCGTTGACCTGCTCACTTTGTAACTGCTTTAAGCGTCTCTTTCTTTTTTCATCCTGTTCGGAATTTGTGCCGACATCTGAGGTTCTCTGGGCTTCTTTTCTTAATTTTTATCTTCGGTGTAACATGCTGGGCCGACACTGTCATCAATTCAATTTTAATCAAATGATCCACCAAACCCCGCCCCATTTTGTTCTGCTACAGTTTCACCCAAAAGCAACTGCACTTTGACAAGATCCTGTCATTTTTTTTCCATAAAATCTGTCTCCCCAATGAAAAAAGCTTTTATTTTTCTAACATTTTTGGGGTCTTTTCCTTAGCAAAGTCAAAATGTGTGATATCACGGTCACTGGTCTAATAATACTCTCCCACTTCTGCCTGGAACAGCTGACTGGCTTCACCCAGCTGACTGGTTTCACCCAGCTTGTGGATTCTCAACAATTGTTGAATGTGTGCGGGAGTGATGTGTGTGTGATCAGGAAGCTTTGGAGGGGTGTAAGGCCAAAACCTCCAGTTATGGTGTGCATTGTTACAGTCACCTGAAAGCCAGTATAATATGTGTGGTTACTTAGACCAAACAGAATCCGCCAAGTTCAGTTATTAATGTGATTTGTGGATTGCCGTTTGCTGCTGGTTACTTCACATAAATTCTACTGTGTGATCCATGTAGTAATCTCTGACCATTCACAGAGATGTACAATTTTATTTTGATACTGGAGAATGTGAAGGTGACATTTATTAGATATGGATTTAAAGGTTTATTTGTGAGACAAAAGGTATTGTAATAGATTGTCAACTTGTTAATGTCTTCACCCATGTCTGATCCGGGGTGCAGATGTATGGTGTCTTGGAGGCAGGTCAGATTTCATCACAGTCGGTAACTTGTATTGTGTGATTCTGGCTCTCCATGTCAACACGTCTGCTCTCTGGGCCAGGCTCTGACTGAAGATGAATTTTAAAAATTGGTTGCTGGTCACCCATTAATATTTAACCTGGACAACATTTGAACTTACACTGAGACCAGTGATAGTCTGTTGGCGGGTTCTTCCCCTGCCCAAGGTGGATTCGAAATTGTTTGTTTTGAAGCAATGTTTGACTGACTGCCTTGAACCAGGTTAGAAACTCTATGCACAGATTTTGGAACAGGCCACTGAGTCTCTCTGTATCACAGGCAGCTGTGAGGTCCAATAACACTGGAAATTATTTCAGATCTATTGGAAGCAATTTTTAGCGTAGCTCATTGCAAGGTGTTGAGTTTACTGACCCCGAACAATAATCGGGTGTTTGCTATATTTCATGAATTGGGCAAAAATAAGACGTGAATGATAATCATTCAACTGAACGATAATCTCTTAAATCAATTATGTTGATTCCATATTTATGGAACTAAAATATAAACTCCTGTCAAGATTTTCTAACACAGAAATAAAGCATGTACATTTTATTTTATCGAAGAAAGAACATAAATCTTGTGGTGATTTGAATTAGATATTCAATGTCAGAATTCAAAGCAATGTTTTGCCACTCCAATATTTTTAAAGTGGTTGGCTTCTGAATGATTACATGTTCAGAGTGAGCAAACGATTGAACATACAAATAGAATTAGCGTTCTTATACATTTATATATAAACAATCAGTTTAATTTCTCACTGAAATGTACGATCTTCAGCTATTTGCCAGCAATTTAAAATGGTAATAATTCAACATGGACTGTGTATATTAAAATAAATAAGTTATTTGTGTTATCAAATTTTCGTGAACAATAATTTGAAAACTTGCATTTTTTTTAGAATGAATGATGTTTAATATGAAATTTAATGTGGAAAAAAACAACGAACATAGTATTGTGTCACTGAAAAGTCAGAGCTTTCAAAAGAGTTTTGTGCCAAAGCCATTATATATTTATTTTAGTAATTGGAACACAACATGTAAAATATTAATGTTCTGAGTAATAATTAGACTTCATAATGAAGCTGACCTTGCAATACTTGAATTTTAAATGCTTATGCTGCACCAAATAATCAGATATTTGCGAGCATTTACACAGTTAAATAATTGGATACTGACTTTTATTCACAGCTGGCACATGATAGAGTACAAACTTTTAAAGTACAGAAGGAGGGCATTGGCCATTATGTATGCATCAGTTTCAAAAATGTCTCCCAAGCAAATCCCATTTGCCAGGCCTCTCTCTGTTGCCTGTTAAATTCATAATTTCCAAATATATATCCAGTTCTCTTTTAAATCTTCGTCCACAACTTTCCCAGCCATGTCAGTTCCAATTCGTAACAACTCTCTAAATAAGACATTTTTCCTTATTTCACTCCTAGCTCTTTTGCTGACAACCTTGATATTAGAATTCCTTGATGCTGTAATGCCAACTAATAGAGTATTCTTTTTCTACTCTGCAACTTTTTCATACTTTTGACCACCGCAATAAATTCACATCTTTGTCTGTTCTGCTCCAGGAACAATAAGCCTTGCAAGAACTGTCACAAACACTACAACGGAAAACAAGCAGAAAAATAGTCACCAGGATATATGAACATCAACCAGCCACAAAAGGCATGACCCCAACACTAATTTCTTACGTACTGATGACGAAGTATGCCACTTTGACTAGGTCTGTATATTCATTCTAGGACAGGCCAAATAGAGACAAGCACAAGAATTCCTAGAAACACGGCATTCCAACCGGACCTCCATCAACAAATACATCAATTTTGACTCCATCTACCACCCTCTGAGGAAAATGACATCATCGACACAGGAAATTACATTACCAACTCAAGGAAACCAAAACACTTAAATAGAAAGTGGGAGATAACACCAGCACTTCACTGGAGGCTCACTTGCAGAGTACAGTCAATGGAACAAACCAGGAACTGACATTAGCTATTGCTTCAGAATATATCTGAGTGTTCGTGAATGAAAATGCGAGCATCCACCACCAAGTGCATATCCAAAGGCTTTTGAAAAGTTTGTGAGATTACCTGACCAATCAGCCGCCTAGGCAATGCATTCCAGACACATGTCACCCTGGACAGAACAGCGCCTGAATGGTTAGCACTCCGGCCTTAGAGCGCTGGGGACCCAGGTTTCATTCAGCCTGGTGATTCAGCCAGGTGACTACCTGTATGGATTTTGCACATTGTTTATGTGGGTTTCGTTTAGGTACTCCGGTTTCCTCCCACAATCCAAAGATGTGCAGGTTAAGTGAATTGGCCATGCTAAATTGCCGAAAGTGTTTAGGGATGTGTAGGTTAGGTGCATTATTCAGGGGTAAATATAGGAGGAACATGTTTGGGTGCGTTATGCTTTGGAGTGTGGATTTGTTGGGCTGAAGGACCTGTTTCCACACATAGGAACTTTATATTCTATGTCTGTGCCACCCTCTCAGTTCAATACAGACTCCACAAAACCTCTCTCAATCCCCTGTCTTTCAATTAAAGTATGTTTCCCTTTGTTTTTGACCCTTCGAATAAGGGAAACAGCTGCTGTCTGTTCATCCTTTCCATACCCCTTATGCTCTTGTACACCTGTACCAGGTTCCCTCCTCAACCTTCCCTGCTGCAAAGAGAAAAGGAGCAAGTTTAGCCGTCTCCGTTCAAAATTTGAGTACCCACTTGTCTTGTTAATTCAGATGTGCATCATCTCACATTTATCAGTGTTAAACTTCATCTACCATTAATCTAGACATAGAAATCACCTGTTTATATCATCCTGTAGCCTAACTCTTTCCTCCTCGCTGTGAAGAACTCGGCTACTCTTTGTGTCATCCCCAACTTTAGTTATCATTCCACTGCCATCCATCTTCCACATTCTCAACATCATTATTTATGAATATCACAAACAAACCTTGATTTCCTTCCTGTTCTCCAGATGCTATTCACAAAGGAATAATTAAGAATTCATGTCTCTTGGTGTTCTTATTTTGGGGAATTTACAGAGTGATGTAGTTAACACAGATTATGAGTGTGCTGCAAATACCATTTTCGACACAAAGTTATATTCACCTTTTACACTCTGTTCCTCAGCATGTCTTTTTCATAAGGCTTGTAACTAATTTAGGATGAACTATGGTTTGGCACCTTGCACTGGAACATTAGCCTTTTGTGTGGCACTGTTCTTTGTAACAATTGTCAGAACTGAAGAAAGTTTTCATTTGCAGGATGGACACAGACTCATTGCTTGAATCAGTTATTTTAATGAGGATAAATATTCAATTAAATTCTATGTTATGGACAAACTGCAGGAGATGAAATCATATTTTCATGTCTACCTTGAATTGGAAGCAAATACATACTGTTAAAAAAATCAAGAATGTTGAGACACAACACCAGGGGAGAAAAAAAAACACGTCACCTGCTTTTGATGGAGATACAAAACTACAGAGTGAATATACAATCTGATAAAGAATCAAGTGATAGAAAAAGAAGTACATCAAATCTTAATTTTCAATGGAATCAGATCCCAATTTTCCTGAACAGTGGTGGTTTTTGCCCAATCTCACTTTTCCAAAAACAAGCATTACCCAGTCACTAAAACTTCATTCGCCATTCTTCCTTCCCTTCCTACTCTTTCTTTACACTCCTACTTCCCTTGAACTACCCCTTCTGCTGCCACATACTCTTCCACTGATGATAGCTCTTCAGACCATTCTTCTCCCACTCCCACTGTAAGTTACACCAGATCCCTACTTACTCCCACTTCCACTGGCCAGCCCTTACCCCTTTTTGCTTTCCAACTGGGGTGATGGGAGCACCTGGCTTCTGTGCTGCTATTGGTGAGATTGAGATGATCAATGCCCAATAAGAACAGACAATAGTGTCTGTCTGTCATTGTCCAATGCACCGTGAATAGGGTTTTTTTCCCCCATACAGAGTAGAACGTTTTTTTTTCTGTCTCTCTCTGTCACAGCGCTTAACCAAACAGCCTCATCCCAAATAGGAAACACCTCTCCTCAGAATCAGAAGTCATGTATCTGTTTGTCCTTAAACGTTGCGAGGACAGTGACTACATTATTCAACTATGCCGTGTTCTATCCTTTTTCTCTTTAGTATTTTAACTGATTTTCCAATGTCAGTTGAGGTGAGATCAGAGTAACTTCCCTTGCCATCAAAGTAGCATTTGACTCATGTAGCATGATTCACCCTCAGCAAACTGTGGTTAATGGAAATCAGAGAAACTTCTGTGCTGATAATTTCCTCAATGAACAATGACACCTTCCCCAGAGCTATTGGGAATGACAAATAAACTCTGCCCTTGCTAGTACCTTCGAAAACCATGGATGGATTTGTCGTATTAATAACATCAATATACATTCTGGTTTCATAGTTTGGTTTAAAGTCTCAGAAAAGTAAGACCTTGCTGGTTTAGTGTCACCTCAATGAAATCAGAGCATCACAATAAGATAACGATTCCGATTATTTTCAATCACTTACTTTCTGAAGACTTGTCGTGCAGTGTCTTTGCCACTGAGCTCAACATTTTCTATGTTCAACAGCACCACATCACATTGGCTCAAGGCTGAACCATTCCCCAAATCTACTTCATTCTCCAGCTCATTCACCATGCTCGCCAGCTACATGAGGCCCACAAGATGGAATAGCTTAGAGATGCTTATGAGCCTCTGGAACATGTCACTCCACCCATGCCCTGCAATCTCTGTCCATCCCCTCCTCCAGGCCTGTCGTGTATTCACCATCCCTCCTAACCTTCCACGCTCTAAATCTGAATGTTCTGTACTCAGCAAAGGTCTCAGCTTTATCCCTCTGTGCCCCACTTAAATGGATTTCAGCAACGACATAATGTTGAATTCCTCTTCCACCAACTTCTGCTCTGTGTCCATTTCTTTGGGCAAGAGTCCACTCCCCATCCCATAGCCCCTTCCCCCGCTCCAACACTCTCCCTCCAGCTGGATACATTCCTCTGGCATTTACTTGAACTGAATCTGTTCATTGAGGACGCTCCATGGGAGTTTGATTGTTTTAAATTCTCTGTATCCCCCTCACCCTATCCAACCTATCACCCTTTGAACAGACTGTACGCAGTATGCTTCGATCCAACCCTGACTATGTTATTCAGCCTGTGCTGATAAGGGTAGTGCTGCTGTAGTCTGGTGGACTCACCTCTACACGTCAGAGGCTGAATGCCAGCTCTCGGTTACCTCCACATATCAACTGCTGGTCCATAGCCCTTCCATGGCATATCAGGCTATTTTATTTGAAAAGTCTGACCACATTTCATCTGGAGTTTCCCACTTACTCGCCAACCAACCCACCCCGCCCCACCCACTCACCCCCACCGAACAGTCCCGAAGCTGATGGTCTTCTGATAGTAGAGTTCGCTTTTATCTCCTCCTGAAAATCCACAAACAGAACTGCCTGGGCAGACCCATTGCTTCAGCTTGCTCCTGCCATACAGATGGGGTGCATGGATACATGCATGGGCCCAAGTTATACCTGTTCCTTCATGGGGTACGTAGACCATTCCATGCTCCAGTTCTATTCCAGCCCCTGTCCACAACTCTTTCTCCAATACCGAGACGATATCATCGCTGCTGCTCCTCTCTCTTGTCCAGAATTGGAAACGTTCGTCCTTTCCAATTTGCACCTCTCCCTCACTTTCACCTGGTCTACCTCTGACGCCTCCCTTACTTTCCTCGACATCGCTGCTTCTATTTCTGGGGATAGACTGGTCACTGATATCCAGTATTAAGCCACCGGCACTCATAGCTACCTGGAGCATACATCCTCACACCTCGTTTCCTGCAAAGACTCCATTCGATTCTCCCAGTTCCTCTGTCTCCACCACATTGCTTCTGCTGATGTCAACTTCTGAAATGTGGCCTCTGAAATGTCCAACTTCGTCCTCAACCGAGAACTCCCCAGAACTGTTATTGACAGGCCCTCAACCAGTTCCGAACCATTTCCTGCACTTCCTGCATTTCCATTTCCGAACCATTTCCTGCACCACTCCAGTTACAAGCTCCGCACCCACTCACATAGAACATAGAACATAGAACAATACAGCACAGAACAGGCCCTTCGGCCCACGTTGTTGTGCAGAACTTCTAACCTATATTAAGCACCCATCCATGTACCTATCCAAATGCCGCTTAAAGGTCGCCAATGATTCTGACTCTACCACTCCCACTGGCAGCGCATTCCATGCCCCTACCACTCTCTGGGTAAAGAACCCACCCCTGACATCTCCCCTATACCTTCCACCCTTCACCTTAAATTTATCACCCCTTGTAACACTCTGTTGTACCCGGGGAAAAAGTTTCTGACTGTCTACTCTATCTATTCCTCTGATCATCTTATAAACCTCTATCAAGTCACCCCTCATCCTTCGCCGTTCCAACGAGAAAAGGCCGAGAACTCTCAACCTATCCTCGTACGACCTACTCTCCATTCCAGACAACATCCTGGTAAATCTTCTCTGCACCCTCTCCAAAGCTTCCACATCTTTCCGAAAATGAGGCGACCAGAACTGCACACAGTACTCCAACTGTGGCCTAACCAAAGTCCTGTACAGCTGCAACATCACCTCACGACTCTTGAATTCAATCCCTCTGCTAATGAACGATAATGCACCATAGGCCTTCTTACAAACTCTATCCACCTGAGTGGCAACCTTCAAAGATCTATGTACATAGACCCCAAGATCCCTCTGTTACTCCACCTGACCAAGAACCCTACCATTAACCCTGTATTCCGCATTCTTATTTGTCCTTAAAAAATGGACAACCTCACACTTGGCAGGGTTGAACTCCATCTGCCACTCCTCAGCCCAGCTCTGCTTCATATCTAAGTCCCTCTGCAGCCGACAACAGCCCTCCTCACTGTCCACAACTCCACCTATCTTCGTATCATCTGCAAATTTACTGACCCACCCTTCGACTCCCTCATCTAAGTCATTAATAAAAATTACAAACAGCAGAGGACCCAGAACTGATCCCTGTGGAACTCCACTTGTAACTGGGCTCCAGGCTGAATATTTACCATCTAACACCACTCTCTGCCTTCGACCGGTTAGCCAGTTTTCTATCCAATTGGCCAAGTTTCCCTCTATCCCATGCCTCCTGACTTTCCGCATAAGCCGACCATGGGGAACCTTATCAAATGCCTTACTAAAATCCATGTACACTACATCCACTGCTCTACCCTCATCCACATGCTTGGTCACCTCCTTGAAGAATTCAATAAGACTTGTAAGGCAAGACCTACCCTTCACAAATCCGTGCTGGCTGTCCCTAATCAAGCAGTGTCTTTCCAGATACTCATAAATCCTATCCCTCAGTACCCTTTCCATTATTTTGCCTACCACAGAAGTAAGACTAACTGGCCTGTAATTCCCGGGGTTATCCCTATTCCCTTTTTTGAACAGGGGCACAACATTCGCTACTCTCCAGTCCCCTGGTACCACCCCCGTTGCCAGTGAAGACGAGAAGATCATTGCCAACGGTACTGCAATTTCCTCTCTTGCTTCCCACATAATCCTAGGATATATCCCGTCAGGCCAGGGGGACTTGTCTATCCTCAAGTTGTTCAAAATGTCCAACACATCTTCCTTCCTAACAGGTATTTCTTCTAGCGTAACAGTCCGTTTCACATTCTCCTCTTCAACAATACGGTCCCTCTCGTTCGTAAATACTGAGGAGAAGTACTTGTTCAAGACCTCTCCTATCTCTTCTGACTCAATACACAGTCTCCCACTACTGTCCTTGATCGGACCTACCCTCGTTCTCGTCATTCTCAGGTTTCTCACATACGCATAAAATGCCTTGGGGTTATCCTTGATCCTATCCGCCAAGGATTTTTCATGCCACATCCACACCTGTTCCCAGCTCCCAGCCCTGCTGAGCTTTCATTATTCCTCCAGACCTGTCCCTCACGGAGGACGAAAGATCAGTCCATAGCAAAGGATTCACCTGTATCACCCTCCCCCCACGCACCAATGGATTTAATACACGCTGAGACGTTAAACACTTCTTCCGACACCTCCGTGCTCATTTTTACAATCAGGACTCCCGCCCACCTTGTGAGGACACCTTCACCCACCTCCAACATGCTCCCTCCACCTGGACACCCCGTGCCAGCCTATTACCCGCCCTCGACCTCTTCATTTCCATTTGCCAGTGGGATGTTAACCGCCTCAACCTGTCTATTCCCTCCCCCACTCCAAACTCTCACCCTCACAACGTGCATCCCTCCACTCCCACTGTTCCAATCCCGACCTCACCATTAAGACAGCAGACAAATGGGGTGCAGTGGTAGTCTGGCGCACTGACCTCTCCACCGCTGAAGCCAGACGCCATAAAGAAGACACCTCCTCCTACCACCCCTCGACCATGACCCCACCCCATCAACAAACCGTCATCTCCCAGACCATACAGAACCTCATCACCTCAGGAGATCTCTCACCCACAACTTCGAACCTCATAGTCCGGGAACCCCGCATTGCCCGATTCTACCTCCTTCCCATGATCCATAAGCCTGACCTCCCGGGCCGACCCATTATCTCAGCATGCTCCTGCCCCACTGAAGACATCTCTACCTATATCGGCACTGCCCTATCTCCCCTAGTCCAGGAACTGCCAACATACGTTCAGGGCACCATCCACGCCCTCCACCTCCTCCAAGACTTCCCTTTCCCCAGCCCCCAACGCCTCATCTTCACCATGGATATCCAATCCCTCTACACCTCCATCCGCCATGGCCATGGCCTCCAAGCCCTCCGTTTCTTCCTCTCCCGACGTCCCCATCAACACCCTTCCACCAACACTCTCATTCGTTTGGCTGAACTGGTCCTCACTCTCAACAATTTCTCCTTCGAAACAAGACACAGATGAGATCATTGAGAGGCCAGGAAGTAGAATATATGAAAAATGGACAACAGCCATAATGGAGTCAGGCTGTGAATTTGGAATTGTGTATTAACTCCTGCAGGCTGTAAAATATCAAAGTGTAAAGTGAGGTGTTACTCGAGCTTGGGTGGTGTTTCATTGGAGCATTTCAGCAGCTCAGGACCGAAAGCTTAGGATGAGAGCAAGGTCAGTTATTGAAATGGGAAGCAATGAGAGGCTCAGGGTTATTCCTACAGAGTGAAAGTGGTCCTCAAACAAGTCTCTGTTTGGTCTCCCCAATGATAAGGAGACAGCATTGTGAGCAGCAATGACAGGAGACCGGATTGAAAGAGTAAAATTGAAATGCTAGTTCACCTGAAAGGTGTGTTTGGGGTCTTGGACAGTGGGGATGGAAGAGGTGAATGGGCATGTGTTGCAGCTTCTGTAATTGCATGGGAAGGTGTAATGGGGAGTTGGGAAGTGTTAAGGGATGATGGAGGGTGTTACAGAAGAAATGGTCTCTGTGAAATGCTGTCAGTGGTCGCGAGAGGAAGATGTGTTTGATAGTGCTGTCCCATTGGAGATGGTGGAATGGTGGAAGATGATTCTGTGAATGTGGATTCTAGTACAGTAGAAGTGAGGACGAGGGGAGATCTATCATTGTTCTGGTAAGGAGGGGACGGAGTGAGGACAGAAGTGCGGGAGATGTGATAGTCACAGCTGAAGGCCCTGTTCAACGGAATTAGCGGATTTCTGATTTGAAGGAAAAGGAGGTCACATCACAGGCAGTTCACTGGAATGTGGCGTCATCAAACGGAAACAACAGAGATGGAGAAACTGGGAGACTGGAGTCAGTCTCCGGTGATCATGTGTTCAGCTACATGCAGAAGTCCCCCCTGAATGATTGAAAAGAATTAGACATCTAAATTGAGGCTTTCTGTCTCACATCTGATCTGAAGCGGGATGTGGAAGTAGACCCAGAGGAAGGTCAGTGGGTATACCTGGGCAGACATTCAAGCAGATATCCAATAACGCTCAGAAATTGTTGTTTCTGTTCAAAAAGAAGGACTCGATTAGAAGATGTACCACCCATGGGTGACAAGGATACTATGGTGAGCATTAGTGTCGGGCCCGATGTGGGATGTTTATTTCAGGGACCATAAGCAGATGCTGGGCATGACTTTCAGCTGTGCTTCCTGAATTCCCCCAGAAAACCCTGCCATTGCTGTTCCATCCTCTTCCCTGCTCCTCTCCCCTTCCTGATTCAAGTTCTCCATCTCCTATTACAGAGCACATTCTTTCACATTATGGTCCCTCCAAACTTCGCCTGAAGCTCTTTGATCCAGTCTACCTTCCCTGCACTAGCATCAATCTGCATTTTGTGCTGCCACCTTGCCTCTGGTCTCAGTGTGGCTCGGCCTCTTCATTCATGCTGTTTAGACCTCCCACTCACATCTCATTCCAGAAAGTTTCATTGTTGGAGTAAACCGTATTGAAAACACCATTCTCCCTTTGCACTGAATTCACATTGTGATCCCAAATCCAAAAAGTACACTCAGCCTTCATCTCACTCTGCTAAAGGTGCATGCTGACCGTATGGTATAAGAATTCTTTTTTTTTTACATAGAACTGGCCAAAGATACGTTTTCCCTGTAGAGATCAACACCCCCCTCAGACAAAGGAATTTGTTTGCTTGACGTCTTATTAGTGCTAGTAAGAGTTTCCTGCTGCCTTAGTATTGTAACATAGAGAAAAAACAAATCACAGTGCGAAGTTTGAGATGAGTGCTGTTTACCTGTCATTTTTAATACTGTTATAAATTTGCAGTGCTTATCTTTAAATGCTTGCTCTTGAAGCTGGAATCAGATGGAGTGTTGAGGGGTGACATTCTAGAAGTTTTAATATCATGGGAGGCATGGATAGGGTGGATAGCCAAGGTCCTTTTGAGAGGATAGGAGAGTCCAAACATAGATGACTAGCTTTATGGTTAAAAGGAGGAAATTTAAAAGGGACAAATGGACAATGTTTTCACACAGAGGGTAATTGGCTTATGGAATGAGCTGCCAGAGGCAGATGCAAGTACAGCTGCAACATTCAAAAGACATTTAAACAAACATATAAATGGGAAATGTTCAGAAGCTTATGGGCCAAATGCAAGCAGATGAGATTAGATTAGTTTGGAAAACCTGGTCAGCATGGACAAGTTGGACCAAAGAGTTTGTTCGTGCGCGATATGACTGTATGAATCAAGAAAGCAAGGAAAAAGGGGAAGAAAAGTTATGATGTAAGAAAACTGGCAAGAAATATAAAAGCAAGCAGCGCAAGCTTTTCTGTGTATATGAAGCAAGTTCAAGATGAATGTATGCCCTTTGGTAGAAATTAAGTCAGGAAAATATATTGAGGACGTTTGGAGTGTATGCCTAGACGGAAAAGGCAGATAAGTTACACCAGAATTTTATATCATTCCTCACATTAGAAGGCACTGTAAGTATTTCAATGATATAATCAAAATAGCAATAGGAGGGAAGTTCTTGAACTGCCTCTAACAAAAGGAACAAGGCTTTTCAATAAACAGACAAGAGTAATGGTATGCAGGTCAGCAGTAATTCACAGTTGGTTTTAAAAGCAGCGGTTACAGAGTGACTGGTGTTACTGTGAGAAATATTTCATAACTCCTTGGATTTCAGGAATGTTCCAGTGAAATTGGAGACCCTACAATGTGGTGCCTGTTTTCAAGAAAACAGCGAGACTGAAAGCAGTAACCATTTATCCTCAACATTACTGTTGGGAATCTGCTAGAGTCTATTATTCAGGAAGGAATTGCAGGGCATTTAGAAAAGCCTCACGCAAATTCAACATGGTTTTGTGAAAGGCGATCTATGTTTTGCCTGTGAAATCATGCAAAGTTTTTTTTTCTGGAGATCCCTGAGAATGTAACAAGCGGGCATGATAAAGGGGATCTGGTAGACACGAGGCTTTCTCGAGATTTTTCATAAGGTTTCACGAAATAAAACTTGTTACACAAGACAGAAGCTGTCCCTCTTTTTGATCAGTAGTTTTGATGGGCTGAATGGCTTCCTCATATTCTTGTGAAACCAGATTGAAGTGCTCAATGTGCTCCTCGTTTTACTGTGGAAATGTACAGTGCTGTAACATGAATGTTACCCAGATTTTAACAGGACAATCTTGAATGTTGTCGAGGTCTCGTGGCACATGGACACAGACTGCTTGAAGAGCTGAAGAGGGACAACTTGTTCTAAACATTATGTAAATTTCAGTGAATATCCCCACTTCTGCTCAGTTTTGACTCAATGGGTTGAAAGACCTCCTTCCAAACTGCAGGATTCCCCGCTGACAAACAGAAGATGCCTTGGCTGAGGGTGCTACCTTGTGGATCTCCTGCAGAGATGCGCCATGGCTGAGATGATTGATGCCCACCAATGGTAATCATCTTCCCTTGTGCCGTGAATGGCTCCAAACCGCGGAGAGGTCACAATCGATTCTCGTTAAGTGTGATTTTCCTCAGGCTCCTTGATTTCATCCTCAGTCAAATACTACCTTGGGTTCAGGGCCAGTCTCTCTTACCTGAGCCTCTGTGTTCCCTCTATTGCTCATATCAATAGGTCGTGATGTAGAAGCAGCAAATGTTTTCTTCAAACAGAGGGTAGTGAATGTCAGGAATTCTCTTACACAGAGAGTTAGGGGAGCTAGATAACTGAAAGGGACCAGTGCTGATCTGCAGGGAACGGCTCTCGGACCCCTACTCTTTGTTATTTCTATAAATGACTTGGATGGGGGTGTGGAATAGTGGGTTAGCAAGTTTGTTTATGACACAAAGGTTGTTGGAGTGGTACAGAACGTGGAGGGCTTTGTTAGGTTGCAACGGGACATTGACAGGATGCAGAGCTGGGCTGAGAAGTGGCAGGTGAAGGTCAAACTGGAAAAGTGTGAAGTGAATCCCTTTGCAAGCTCGAATGTGAATGCAGAATACATGGTTAAAGACAGGATTTTTAGCAGTGTGGAGGAACAGAGCGACCTTGAGGTCCGTGCCCACAGATCCCTCAAATATGCTCCCCAAGTTGATGGTGTGGTTAAGAAGGCATATGGGGTGCTGGCTTTCATTAGAAGGGGGATTGAGATTAAGAGCCGTGAGGTTATGCTGAAGCTCTATATAGCCCTGAATAGAACACACTCGGAATATTGTGTTCAGTTCTGGTCACCCCATTATAGGAAGGATGTGGAAGCTTCAGACCAGAAATTTACCAAGATGCTGCCTGGACTGGAGGGGAAGTTTTATGAAGAAAGCTTGAGGGATCAAAGGCTTTTCTCATTGGAGGAAAGAAAGATGACAGGGGACTTGATAGAGGTGTGCAAGATGATGAGAGGCAGAGACAGAGTGAATAGTTAGCGACTGTTTCCAAGGGCAGAAATGTCTATCACAAGGGGTCATAACTTTAAGGTAATTGGAGGAAGGTTTAGGGGAGATATCAGAGGTAGGTTCATTAGACAGAGAGTGGTGGGTGTGTGGAATACACTGCCAACAGTGGAAGTAGAGTCAATTACGTGAGGGAAACTTAAGAGAATCTTGGATAGGCATATGGAAGAACGTGAACGGAAGCAATTAGGATAGTCTGATCATAGAGTAGGATAAATGGGTGGTACAACATCGAGAGTCGAATGTCCTGTACTGTGCTCTAATGTTCTTTGTTCTGTGTTCGATGGAAGTGCTCATAGAGGTTGGAGACGGATTTTGATGTATCAGAGAGGTGAGGGCTATGAAGCCATGACGTTAGTGAAAGACAAGGCAGGCTTGGGAGGTGAACGAGACAAGGCAGGCTTGGGAGGTGAACGACCTGCCTTTGTTTCTGATATTCTCACATTCTGTGATTGGAAAATTTGATTAGATGAGAATAGATTAGATTAGAATAGATTAGATTCGATTAGATTAGATTAGATTAGATTAGATTAGATTAGATTAGATTAGATTAGATTAGATTAGATTAGATTAGATTAGATTAGATTAGATTAGATTAGATTAGATTACTTACAGGAAGGTGCCTGGAAGGTCTGCTATGGAATGTTGCAGTCAAGGAGCCCAGAGGACTTTTTGAGCCATCTCTGGGTGTTGTATGGGGGCTGTATTCACAGTGAATCTGGGTCGACCAACAAATGCAGCACAAGTTGCAGAGAGGGGAAGCTCTGAGAAATGACGGACCACTTTCATATCCTGCCTGGGTTTTCTAATTACATTTTCCAAATCTCCCAAACCGTGTGTGACAGTCATGAGGGAGTGAATGTTCTCCTCTGTTTCTGTGCACCAGGTGATAGCAGTAAATGGCCTCCAGCTGCTCCTATACAGCAGGTTTGAGGCTCTGAATGGAACACAGAAACAGGGGACTGACGAGTAGGAGTGGGTCCTGAAATACGTTGAGCCTTCTCCACCAGGTACTAAGATTGTGGCTGATCAGGTTTGGTTTCAGCCCCACTTTCTTGTCTGTATCCAATTAGCCATGACGCAGTCTGTTGTGAAATCTTTAACGAACTCAACTGTGAATACTTGCAATCAGAGAGGCACCACAAACTTTTGGGGAAGAGAATTCCCATTCAAAAGCAATTTTAGCATTTTTCCTCATCCCTGTGATAGAATAGGAGATTCACACAGCATGGAAATACATCCTTTTGTCCAAATTCTCCATGCCGATCAGGCATCCTAACCTGACCTAGTCCTAATCCCTGCATTTGGTCCGTATCCCTCTGAAACATTTCTATATATGTATCTATACAGATATATTTTAAACATGTAATTGTACCTGCTTTCACCACAGCACATTCCGTGCACCCACCAGTCTCTGCATGAAACAGTTTCCCCTCAGGATCCGTCTAAATCTTTCCCCTGTTTTCTTCAACTTCTGCCGTCTAGTTCTGGAAGTCACTACACTGGGAAAAAAAAAGATGTTGGCCATTGAGACTATAAATGGCCCTCAGGATTTTATAAGCCTCTGTCATATCACTATTCAGACTCCAACACTCCAGGGGGAAAAGCCCCAACCTGTTCATCCTCTCCCGCAGCTCAATTCCTGAGGTTCCAGAAAATCCTTGTACATCTTTTCTGCACCCAATCAAGCTTAGCAACATCCATCCTTTAGCAGTGCCAACTGAATTGTACGCAATATGCTTAACGTGGCATCATCAACGTCCTGTAGAAACATAATATGCTTCACGGGCGGCACGGTGGCACAGTGGTTAGCACTGCTGCCTCACAGCGCCAGAGACCCGGGTTCAATTCCCGCCTCAGGCGACTGACTGTGTGGAGTTTGCACGTTCTCCCCGTGTCTGCGTGGGTTTCCTCCGGTTTCCTCCCACAGTCCAAAGATGTGCAGGGCAGGTGAATTGGCCATGGTAAATTGTCCGTAGCGTTAGATAAGGGGTAGATGTAGGGGTATGGGTGGGTTGCGCTTTGGCGGGGCGGTGTGGACTTGTTGGGCCGAAGGGCCTGTTTCCACACTGTAAGTAATCTAATCTAATCCATCTCCTATACTCGATGTTCTGACTCTGTCTTCCTGATACTCCACTTTCAAGTAACTATGAACCTGCATGCGTCGGTCTCTTTGTTCAGCAACATTCCCCAGGGTACCACCCAACTTTAACTTACCAAAATGCAAAACCACACAAATGTCTGCATTAAATTCTATCTGCCATTCCTTGGCCCTTTGTTTGTCAAGGATGCTGTTGTACTCTGAAATAATCATCACTGTCCACTACCGCACTTTGTTTTTGATGTGACGTGTAAACCTACTAACCATGCCTCCGATAATCACATACAGGTTGTTTATATACATGATGAAAAGCACTGAGCTCAGCACTGAATCTTTCAGTACACCCCGGCCCACAGGCCTACAGTCTGGAAAACAAAGCGTTACCTTCAATCCAATGTTGTATACAATTGGTTAGCCTTTCCTGAATTCCATGTGACCTAACCTCTGTATTCTGTCTCCCATGAGGAACCTTATTAAATGCATTGCTGAAGTCTGTGAAGAACAATGTATATCACAGTGCCTTCCTCAATCTCTTCGTCACTTTTTCAAAATACCAATCACATTAATGAGACATGATTTCCATCGTATAGAGCCATGTTGACTATTTCTAATAAGTCCTCGTCTTTCTAAATGCATGTAAATCCTATCACTCAGAATCCCCTCCAACAATCTCCTCTGCACTGGCATTAGGTTGACTGAGTCGATAATTTCCTGTGTTTTTGGATCGCTGTTCCCTTTTCTAGTCCCACTCGTCCACTAGCCACAAAAAAAAATTTAACTAGATTGGTGATATGACCAATGATATAGTTCTCAGAGTGTCTCAGGGTCAGTGTTCGGAATAAGTCAGACAGATTTCTTTAATCTGTTAAAACAACATGTATATGACCAAAGCAAAGTTGCTCAAACTATGATGGAAAAAAGAATGACGAGTGGATATTGCAAATATGTACATTGGTATTTCCCTTTGAAAAATTCTGCAGAACACACACACACACACATACACACACACACACACACACACACACACGTATGTTGGATATCAAACTGAAAAGGAAAATCTCTGCAAAGTTATCTTGAAAGAACGTTGTCCAAGTATCATTCGAACTCATGACCAAAGGAAGAATGAGAGTTTGACCCAAATGCTATTCTACTTATAGAGTCATCAAGTCCTATAGCATGGAGAGAGGCCCTTTGGCCCAAACTGGCCCATGCTGACACAAATATCCATCCACATTAACCTCTTTTCCCAGCACATGTCACTTGTCGTCCTTTCCTGTCCATGTACTTGTCCAAATGCCGTTTAAATATTGTTAATATAAATGCTTCAACTACTTCCGCTGTCAGCTCATTCCCTTTGTGTACCACTCTCTGTGTAAAACAGTTTCGATCAGTTTCCATTTTATTCTTTCCCATCTCACCTTAAATTGATGCTCTCTAGTCCGCAATTCCCCATCCCTGGAAAAAAGGTTCAGTCCATTCACCCTATCCATGCCTCTCATAATCTTGTACAATTCTATAAGATCCCCCTCAGTCTCCTACACTCTAAAGAAAAAAAGTTCTCGCTTGTCCAACCTCTTCCTATAATTCATACTGTTGAGTCCTGGCAACATCATTGTAAATTCCGTCTGCACACATTTCAATTTAAAAACATCCTTCTGATCGCAACGTGACCAAAACTGAACACAACACTACAAGTGCAGTCTCACCAACATCCTGTATAACTGCAACATAACTTACCAACTTCTTTCCTCCATGTCCTGACCGTTAGCTGCCAATGAGCCAAAAGCCTTCTTCACTGGCCATGTCTCCCGGACTCCACTTTCAGAGAAGGGTGGACCTGAACTTCATGATCCCTCTGCTCAACGACACTGCTTAAGGACTTACCATTCACCATGAAACTCCTACATTTATCTAAGTTTTCAAAAAATATTCCTCAGCCCACTTCTCCAGTTGATCAAGATCTTGCTGCAATTTCTGATAACCTTCCTCACTGTCCACAGTACCACCAATTTTAGTGTCACGTTGAAATGTACTAATCATGTCTTGTACATTCTGCAGAATCTCATTGAACGAGATAATAAACAACAATGGGTCCAGCACTGACCCCTGAGGCATTTCATGTGTCACAGGCCTCCAGTCGGAGAGCATCGTTCCCTATAACCCGCTGTTTACTACCATCAAGCCAACTGTGTATCCAATTTGTCAGCTCCCTCGATATTCTATGCGATTCTAACCTTCCAGACCAGCCTATCAAGAGTAATCTTGTCAAAGGCCTTACTGAAAACCATACAGACCATGTCTACCGCGCTGCCCTCATCAACATTCCTGGTCACTTCATCAAAGAACTCAAGCAAATTTGTGAGGCATGATCTCCCACTCACAAAGTAATGCAATCGTTCCAGTCTAAAAACAACAATCAATAATAATCATTAAAATAAATAACAACAAACAATAATAAATAATAGTAAGATGACATTTTCAGTGGACAATACATTATCCATGGTTTGTGGCATTGGAACGTGCATCATTGGTGAAGGGCAGAATAGATTTTGTGGAGAGAGTGAGGACTGCAGATGCTGGAGATCAGAGCTGAAAATGTGTTGCTGGTAAAGCTCAGCAGGTCAGGCATCATCCAAGGAGCAGGAGAATCGACGTTTCGGGCATGAGCCCTTCTTCAGGGAGGGCTTCAGGATGATTCCTGAAGAAAGGCTCATGCCCGAAACGTCGATTCTCCTGCTCCTTGGATGATGCCTGACCTGCTGCGCTTTTCCAGCAACACAGAATAGATTTTGTAACTGTGTCATTGAACTGCGTTGAAAAAAAGCAAGGGTGGTATGGTGGCTCAGTGGTTAGCACTGCTGCCTCATAGTGCCACGGATCCGCATTTGATTTCACCCTCGGGTGACTCTCTTTTGGAATTTGCACATTCTCCCTGTGTTTGCGTGGGTTTCCTCTGGGAGCTTCATTTTCCTAACACAATCCAAAGATGTGCAGGTCAGGTGACTTGCCAACAGCCTTATGTGCATTATTTAGGGGTAAATATAGATTAGGGGCATGGCACTGGGTAGGTTGCTATTCAGAGGGTCGTTGTGGCCTTGTTGGGCCAAATGGCCTGTTTCTATACTGTAGGAAATTGAAAAAAATAAACTATTTCTCATGAAACCCTGTCTTTCCAAACGTTTGCATAACTTATCCCTCAGAATCTTCTCAAGTAACCTACCTACTACAGATGTTAGGCTTCCCGGTCTATAGTTCCCAGATTTTTTCTTTGCTTCCCTTCTTGAAAAATGGCACAACGTTTGCTACACTTCAATATTCTGGAACCTAACCTGTGGCTAACAATGATGCAAAAATATCACGCAGGTCCCCGTAGTTTCTTCTGTAGCCTCTTGCAGAATTCTTGGATGCATCTGTTTAGGACCAGGAGATTTATCCACCTTCATATATTCTAATGCATCCAACATGTCCTCTCCTCTGATATTGACTAACCCCAAGATATCACCACGACCTTTGTTAACCTCCCAAGTCTTCTTGTATTTCTCCACAGTAAAGATAGAGGAGAAATATCCATTGAGAATCTCACACATCTCCTATGGGTCTAGACATGCATGTCCACTTTGGACCTTGACGGGTCATATTCTCATGTAGTTATTCATTTAACTTTAATCTACTTAAAGTACCACTTTGGATTCACCCTAATCTTCTCAGACAATGCTATCGTGTGCGCCCATTTCGCTCTTCTGATATCCTTCTTCGGTAAACTCCTGTATTCCCTGTACACCGCCAGGGATTCCCTTGATCCCAGCTGCATGGATCTCAGCCACACCTCCTTTTTGCCTGTCAAAGCCTCAATATCTCCTGACATCCACGGTTCCCTCTTCCTGCCAACCTTGCCTTTGACCCTCACAGGAACATATAGAACTTGAACTCCAGCCATATCACTTTTAAAGGCCTCGCACTAGCCGGAGGCCCCTTCGCCTCTAAACAAATTCCTCCAACTAACCCCTACAAGCTCCTATCTAATTCCATCAACATTCGCTTTCCCCCAATTTAGAAATTGATCCCACAGGCCAGTTTTGTCCTTCTCCATAAGTATTTTAAATCTATGGTCACTGGTCCCAGCGTGCTCCCCCACTGTCACCTCAGTCACCTGTCCTGCCCTATTTCTTAGAATAGGTCAAGTTTTACCCCTTCCCGAATTGCTCCCTCGACATACTGCTTGAGGAAACATTTCTGAACAGACTTCATACATACACCCCATCTCAGTCCTTAATTCTACGTAATTCTCAGTCAATGTTAGGAAAATTAAAATCTACGACTATGGCAATCCTATTGGCCCTGCAAGTCTCCCCAATCTCTCTACATATTTTAATTATTCTAAGTCCCTTTACTATTAGGGGGTCTATAGTACAACCCAAATAATATCATAATTCACTTTTTATTTCTGAGCTTCCCCCACAAATCCTCACTGGATGATCCATTAGTTATTTTATCTCTGATTACCGCTGTGGTATTCGCCTTCATCAAAAATGAAATCCTCCACACCTCCTTCCACTAGTTCTGTCTCACATAAAGCACCTGTACCTTGGAACATTAAGCTGCCAGTCCTGTTCCTCCCTTAGCTATAATATCGCAGTCCCACGTACCTCTCCACGCACTGAGTTCATCGGTCGTACCTGTCAGCCATCTTACATTGAGATAGATGCAATTTAATCCAACAGACATTTCTTGCTGCCTGTCGTGTTCCTGCCTAACCTATCTCTGCACTTTACTGTTTGTGATAACGGTATCTCCTTCCAGCCTCGCACTTGCAACCCTGCTGTTGAGGATCCCACGCCGTCCCCCACCCCAGCCAATCGAGTTGAAACCCTCCCTTGTAGCACTAGCAAACCTGCCTGCCAGGATATTAGTCCCCTTCCAATTCAGGTACAACCCGTCCTTCCTGAACATGTCACCACTGCCCCACAAAAGATCCGAGTGATCTAAAACCCTGAATCCCTACCTTCTGTACCAATTATTTAGCAACGCATTCCTCTGCCACGTCCACCTGTTCTTACCCTCACTAGCACGGAACACTGGAAGTAAACCGGATATTACCACTGTCGTGGTCCTGTCTTTTACCCTATTTCCTCGCTCTCTATAATCACTCTGCATGACCTCATCACGACTTCTACCTGTGTCATTTGTACCAATGTGCACAATGACTTCTGGCTGCTCCCCCACCCCGGTGAGAACGTTCTGCAGCCGCTCTGAGACATCCTGAACCCTGGCACATAGGAGGCTATACATCATCTTGTATTCCCATTTGCAGCCATAGAATCTCTTGTCTGATCCCCTCACATATCGAGTCTGAATAATTACTTCTGAAGTTATTCGTCTCACATAACCTTCTGACAATGGGATTTCTTCCTGAAACAGTTGGATTTGGCTGAATTGCTTTGCTTCAGGCAGTGGGGAGATTCCAATGAATCATCATCAGGTATCCTCCATCAGTGGAAAAGACGACTAGGCTTGTTTTCACTCCAACACATTGCTGTGTTGAGCGGCAGGGAAAGAGAAAGAGAGCAATAGGCTGTTCTTTCACAGATAGGCTACATTTTTCTATCTGTAAGTTTAATCAGTAATGTTATCAGGCCCCAAACGGGACCATGTGAGCTCTCCTTGAATATTGTCCGAACTATATGACTCCATCACATTGTCGACTCCAGGTCAGTGCATCATTGCTATTGTCATACACAGAATCAATTCATTAACAATAAATTGCCCTACTTGTTTTGACGATCTGTTAATATGTGCCTGCATAATGTAAACATAAGCGTTTGATGACTTCACAATATCTGTGTTAAGATGAATATGTTTTATTCTTAAACAAATACAGAAATTGCTGGAAAAGCTCAGCCTGTCTGGCATCAGATATGAAGAGAAATGAGAGTTCAATTTTTCGGTCCAATGACTTTTCCTTTGAACCTGACTTATTCTTAAATTATTTCCTCAATTTTATTCTCCCACATAAGAAGAAATATCCATCCGGTATTCACCAACTACACTCTTCTCAAGATGTTATATGGTCAATAAAACATCTCTCATTCTCAGGTCGAACTGTTCCTTCTTCGTAACATAACGCCTTCATCCCAAGAATGAATAAAGAGAAAAATCTATGAAACGTTTCGAAAGCAATTTTGTTTTTATCAGTTAAGGCAATTATAACGACACATAATACATCAGATGTGATCTCAGCAATGCCCTGTATTGATGCAAAAAATCATCGCTAAGATCAAACACAACACCCCTTACACGCAACAGAATAATTCAATTTACTTCCAAATCACCAGCTGCATCTTCAGAGTAATTTGATGTGATTCATGTACTAAGACACACAAATCCCTCTGTACCACTCTGTTCTGCATTCTCCGTGCATTTAAATAATTTTCTGCTGTTTTGTCTTTTCCCCAAAACAGAAAGTTCCCATCACTGAAATGTACTTTTTTTTCTGCTGAAGGTTTGCTCAAAACTGTCCTCTGTCTGTATGCTATTGCTTGATTCTCTGCCCCTCCCCCGTCTGCATCCCATTGCAGATGATCCGCTGTCCCCCTGTCTGTATCCAATTGCAGATGCTCTGCCCTCCCCTGCCTGTATCCCATTGCAGATGATCCGCCCTCCCCCTGTCTCTATCCCATTGCAGATGCTCTGTCCTCCCCCTGTCTGTGTACCAGTGCAGATGCTCTGCCCTCCCGCTTTCTGTGTCCTATTGCAGACGCTTTGCCCTCCCCCTGTCTCTATCCCATGTCAGACGCTATGCCTTACCCCTGTCTGTAACCCATTGCAGACGCTCTGCCCTCCCCCTCTCTGTATCCCATTGTAGACGCTCTGCCCTTCCCCTAGTAGTGTACCATTGCATACGCTCTGCCCTCCCCCTGTCTGTATCCCACTGCAGACGCTCTGCCCTTCCCCATCTGTGTCCCATTGCAGGCGCTCTGCCCTCGCCCTGTCTGTCCCCTATTGCAGACGCTCTGCCCTTCCACTCTCTGTATCCCATTGTAGACGCTCTGCCCTTCCCCTGTTAGTGTACCATTGCATACGATCTGCCCTCCCCCCATCTGTATCCCATTGCAGAAGCTCTGCCCTCCCCCTGTCTGTATTCCACTGTAGACGCTATGTCTTCCCCGTCTGTATCCCATTGCAGACGTGCTGCCCTCCCCCTGTTTGTATCTCATTGGAGACGCTCTGTCTCCATTTGACATTTTATTGATTGACTATCCTGATGTATGAGCAAACTGAGCTCCATCCTCTTCATCCAACTCATTGGTATGGATTGTAATTTGTTGATGACCTCACACAGATCCCTGAAGAATTCCACTAGTTACAGCTTGCCAAAAATAAAATGAGTAATGATCTCTTTTCTGCATTTCCTGAGGCTGCCCAAGGCACCCCTGCTCCTGCGTAACAGCCTGGGATGGTTATATGACGTCTTCCTGTGCTGTGTAATTTACTGAAATGATTTGAATACTTCATTCTATTCATGTCTAACCCCATGGAGGTTCATTATGGACACCCCCTGCTGTATTGTCACAATGCTGACTGGCTCAATGGGATCTTTCTCTCCCTCTGTAACAGCCTCGAAGGGTGAATTGACAAAACAACGAGTGAGGTAGGAGCAGCAGTTGGCCATTCCTCCCCTCCAACTTGCTGCTCAGTTTAGAAACATCATGGCTGGTCTGATTGTGGCTGAATACCCTTTTTCTGTCTGTTACCAATAAACATTGACTCCTCTGTCCATCCAAGGTCAGTCAAGGTCAGCCTTGAATATCCTCAATGACCCAGACTTCACTGTTCCCGGGGGATGAGAACGCCACAGATCGCACAATCCAAAGAAGAAAGGAGCAACGTTATCTCAAATGGAAACGGGAGACCCCTTTTATATTAAAGCGTGTTAACCTCACAGCAAGTCACCTACTCGTTTCAGAAACAAGGGCACAGCACATAAGAACAAACATATACAATTCAGCCCCTCAAACGTATCCCACAGTCCCACTGACTGTTCAGTCAAGTATTTATCAAACTCAGCTTCTACTGCACCCTTGGAAAATAATCCCGACACCTTAAGGCCACAGAGCATAGGGAATTGGAATTAGGCCATTTGGCCCATCAGGTCTACTTTGCAGTTTGATCCTGTCTGGTGTGTATCTCAACACAATTTTCCCACCTTCTCACTTAAATCATGATCGTGGTTTTAATCTAACCTTTGTCTTAAAGACATGGTTGCATTAGTGTCTATGTATGTGTGTGCGATTGCGTGTGTGTTTCTGTATATATCGGTTTAATGGCAGGAGACAGGGTGATGGTGGATGGTTGTTTTTTGAACTGGAAGCCTGTGGGCAGCGATGATCCAGAGGCAAAATTGTTGGGTCCACTTTTGTTTGTCATTTATATAAATGATCTAGATGAGAATTATAGAAGGTATATTTCGCAAATTTGAGGATGACATCAAGTTTGGGTGTACAGTGGACATTGTTTGTATAATGGTGAATAACGGAAGATTACAAAGAGACCTTCATTAATTAAATCAGTGATTCATAGAGATGTACAACAGGGAGATAGACCCTTCAACTCGTTCATGCCATCCAAATATTCTAAATTAATCCACTCCCATTTGCCAGCATTTGGCCCATATCCCACTAATCATAAAGCCACCCAGTTGCCTTTTAAATGCTGTAATTGTTCCAGTCTCCACCAGTTTCTCTGGCAGCTTATTCCATAGAAGCACCACCCTCTGCAGGAAAAACATGTTGCTCTTCATTGTCTTTCAAATATTTCCCTTCCAACCTTAAACCTATGCCTTCTAGTTTTAGACTCTCCTATCTTGGGGGGATGGAACCTTTACCACTCACCCTATCCATGCCCTTCATAATTTTATAAACCTCTAGAAAGTGTAAATGTGACTCCAATCAAGACGGTTGGCTGCGCTTTCAGTCATCCTTGGTCTGTAGTCTCAAATTCAATAGTCGTACCTCTTCCTTCTCCACCAAGGCACTATTCCAAAAAAGTTTAATCAACTTGTTCAGACATGTGAAACAGCTCTATGGGAGTTGAAACGAGAATTTTCGGCGCAGTGATAGATACACTACCATCATTCAGCATTAGCCCCTACAGCTGCAACATGATGCTCCTGTATGTTGTTCATCAGCCTGTTGTAATACGCTGTGACACACTTCCATAGGACATGAATACACTCCACCTTCTCCAGAGATAGGGGCACTATCAAACATTCATGGACTGGAATCGAATCCAGAACTCCGGCTCAGAAACATGGGCACCATCCATTAAACAAGGTCTAAACTATGCCCAGATTTTGGGTCATATTTGAAGTGTATGGATTTATTAATTTCTGGTTAACATTACCAAATTATATAGGGGAAAATTCTCATTGAAAAAAAGTACAAATTATTAGCCTCAACTATAATATGTTGAGTGCGTTCGCTGTACCACTGAGATTAACTATGAACATCTTTAATTGCTTGGCTGTGATTTCCGGTTTAAATGTCTTTTACCAGTAGTCTGCTATATTAGGGAAAGACATCCTGCAGACACACCAGACACTATGAAGGATCTCGAGTAGATATCAATACTGAACACCGCAGACGAGGAAAGAACACAATTCTGGGCCCAAAACACCGGTCACTATTTCAAATCTCTAACATGTGGCTTCCCTCTTCCTAAAATCATTAATTGATATAAGACAGCTATTTCCTATCCAGCTTTTGCTTACCGACTCCTCCCTCTGCCTGAACAAGGCAAACCATGCTCTGGGTCTTTGGAAAACTCAAGGCTGGTGTCTCGTGGCCTTCTGGAGAGGTGATTGTCGTTTTATTCCGAAGGGGGAGTGTGAGGGGGCAGTAATATCATTCACTGGGCTAAGGTGTGGCAGATGGGGTTTAACGTGGATACAGGTGAAGTATTGCATTTTGGTAAAACAAACAAGGGGAGAGCTTACACAATGAATACTAGGCTTTGGTAGTTACATAGAAAAGAGGGACCCAGGGGTGCAGGTATAATGCTTTGAAGACTGTGGCGCAGGGTGTGTCATATTACTTCAGTGTTCAGACCTTTGAGTTTAGAAGCTGAGCAGGCATGCTGAGATTGTTCAGGACATTGATAAAGCCTCTTCTGTCGTTCTGTGTGTAGTTCTGTTATAGAAAGGAGATTGTTAAGCTGAAGAGGGTTCAGAAGAGATGTACCAGGATGTCATCAGTAACACATCATTTTCTGCCTCGGGAGCCAACAAACACGTGGCATGAACATTGGATCCACTGATTTACAAATTTCCCCTGGCCAACCCAGATCCCAGATCCAACACCCAAACTCACATCTGCCCTCCAGAAGAGACCTAATATCAATCTTCATTCCCGCCGCTCCGTCCCACACTCCCCATCGATCTATCACTATCATCTCCTACCTTCGCTCACCTATTACATACCTTTCCCCAAGCCTCATCCCATCACCCATTTTCCTTTAACTCCCTTTCCCCTCGCCTGCCCTGAAGAAGGGTTCTGCCTGAAACGTCGACTCTCTTGCTTTTCGGATGTTGCCTGGCTTGCTGTGCCTTTTCCACCACCATGCTTTACATACTCTGAATTATCAAACTGCTGCAGTCTCCATTATCTCTAAGGTACAATTCCCTGTTAACATAACCATGTCATTGTCTGTTACAACCGCATCTAGTCTTAGGGACATTTTCTTCTCAGATCATGGACGATAATCCTAGGATTATGTGGGAAGCAAGAGAGGAAATTGCAGTACCGTTGGCAATGATCTTCTCGTCTTCACTGGCAACGGGGGTGGTACCAGGGGACTGGAGAGTAGCGAATGTTGTGCCCCTGTTCAAAAAAGGGAATAGGGATAACCCCGGGAATTACAGGCCAGTTAGTCTTACTTCTGTGGTAGGCAAAGTAATGGAAAGGGTACTGAGGGATAGGATTTACGAGTATCTGGAACGGCACTGCTTGATTAGGGACAGCCAGCACGGATTTGTGAAGGGTAGGTCTTGCCTTACAAGTCTTATTGAATTCTTCGAGGAGGTGACCAAGCATGTGGATGAGGGTAGAGCAGTGGATGTAGTGTACATGGATTTTAGTAAGGCATTTGATAAGGTTCCCCATGGTAGGCTTATGCGGAAAGTCAGGAGGCATGGGATAGAGGGAAATTTGGCCAATTGGATAGAAAACTGGCTAACCGGTCGAAGTCAGAGAGTGGTAGTAGATGGTAAATATTCAGCATGGAGTCCAGTTACAAGTGGAGTTCCGCAGGGATCAGTTCTGGGTCCTCTGCTGTTTGTAATTTTTATTAATGACTTAGATGAGGGAGTCGAAGGGTGGGTCAGTAAATTTGCAGATGATACAAAGATAGGTGGAGTTGTGGACAGTGAGGAGGGCTGTTGTCGGCTGCAGAGGGACTTAGATATGATGCAGAGCTGGGCTGAGGAGTGGCAGATGGAGTTCAACCCTGCCAAGTGTGAAGTTGTCCATTTTGGAAGAACAAATAAGAATGCGGAATACAGGGTTAATGGTAGGGTTCTTGGTCAGGTGGAGGAACAGAGGGATCTTGGGGTCTATGTACATAGATCTTTGAAGGTTGCCACTCAGGTGGATAGAGTTTGTAAGAAGGCCTATGGAGTATTATCGTTCATTAGCAGAGGGATTGAATTCAAGAGTCATGAGGTGATGTTGCAGCTGTACAGGACTTTGGTTAGGCCACATTTGGAGTACTGTGTGCAGTTCTGGTCGCCTCACTTTAGGAAAGATGTGGAAGCTTTGGAGAGGGTGCAGAGAAGATTTACCAGGATGTTGCCTGGAATGGAGAGTAGGTCGTACGAGGATAGGTTGAGAGTTCTCGGCCTTTTCTCGTTGGAACGGCGAAGGATGAGGGGTGACTTGATAGAGGTTTATAAGATGATCAGAGGAATAGATAGAGTAGACAGTCAGAAACTTTTTCCCCGGGTACAACAGAGTGTTACAAGGGGACATAAATTTAAGGTGAAGGGTGGAAGGTATAGGGGAGATGTCAGGGGTGGGTTCTTCACCCAGAGAGTGGTGGGGGCATGGAATGCGCTGCCCGTGGGAGTGGTAGAGTCAGATTCATTGGCGACCTTTAAGCGGCATTTGGATAGGTACATGGATGGGTGCTTAATCTAGGATAGAAGTTCGGCACAACATCGTGGGCCGAAGGGCCTGTTCTGTGCTGTATTGTTCTATGTTCTATGTTCTATAAAAGTTCTTTTAACGTTTTATTGATATTGTAATGCCTGATCAATAGTGAAAGAACATACGTTTCAATTTATAAACAGAGAAGCTTGCTCATGTTCTAATAAACCTCTGGCATTGCTCCCATATCCAAGGCAGATTGAATGCTTACACATGATTGATCGACCAGCCCTAACATTTGTTCCCTCTGTCACGCCCACATATCCCACCCAGAATGCGTAAATTTTAATCATACGTTTTTTAAAAATTTTAATAAGAAGTATTGAATTGAAATGGAGATATTTGTTCAGCGACTGAGATTGATGGCAGTCTCCGTGGATCCTAAAAATGTCACTGGAGGACTTTCCTCTTCTATTAATGAGGGAATCGGTTCAATGTGTTATCCCATAGTATCAGCGGGAGCATCACCGACAGCACTAACAGGGATCAGCAGATCTAGAGAGAGGGGAAGGAGAGATCAGAATCTGAGAACATTAGATTGGAATGTTCCAACAATGGATCAGAATCTGAGAATCTTAGACTGGAATGTTACAGCAATGGGCAGGTGTTTATCTGATTATCTTTACTTGCTTTCTCAACCTTAGATCTCATTTGCATTGTGGTTCTATGGTGTACTGATGGTTATTCAAAATGGTTACTATCCCATCCTCATTTTTGTTGGTGTTCCTGGCAAGTCATTCTATCTGTTCATAAAGCCAGGTTGGACTGAATTGCTGCTCATATTATTTAAAATTTAGAAAGGTGGACGTCAATGTTTTCAATTCCAATGAAATATTCCATTCCTCACAAATTATAACGTGCAAATTACTCATGACAAATTGCTCACCAATACGCGAGGAGGAACCAGACTCTTCCCAAACTCCATAACACTTCTAGCCTTGCACAGATCTACATTTCTATATCTTCCCCACTCACTAATTCTGTCCCAATATCACCATCATGATATCCCCGTCTCCTCCTCAGCCTCAGAACCATCAATTGTGCCTTTGCTAAATCTGGATACAACTTATCAAGTCCTTTCTAACCACATGTCATTTGCAGAATAATTGCTCTTGAGTATGTTGAACTTGTTCACTACACAAATTTTGTCAGACAGGCAGACATTGCATGCACCGTAAATCATTGACACATAATCTAGAGGCACAGAATAATAATCTGTTGATAACTCACGAAGGAAATTGATGTAATTGAAGTGAAAACATCATCATTTCTGATCAAAAAAAGGCCCATCTGCTTACGTCCTGTCCTTCAGAGAAGTCAATGGTTATTCTTCCCCAGTCCTGTCTGTGCAAACCCAAATCAATACGCTTTACTCTTTGCTGGGCTGTGGAGCAGCTGAACAAGGCACTCAGTTCAAGATCCGTATAACATGCTGGCCTTGTCAGGGCTGCACACATCCCGTGAGGGAAGAACTGAAGTAAAGTTAGCTCCCTTCCTCTGCCTGTTTCCATTATTCCTACACTCCATTTCCATTCAGGTAGGTGACCATTCCCTATTTCAAGTGCAATCTTTCTGACTGAGTCTCTCCCCAAGAGTGATGTTCATCTCCACAGGCACCTTTGGTGCTGGATTTACTGATGCTGACATACAGATGTAAGGAACTTTTAAATTCCACAACAGTGACAGTGCATAGAGACGGAATGGGTTTTTATGTCATAATAAAGATACAGAGACCGTAAGTGTGGGAAAGGAATTATAATGATCATCACTGAGAGTGTGGTTGAGACAGTATTTGGGGTATTATGGACAGATTTTTTATCCTGAGAACGAATGATCTCATTGCTCTAGAGACAGTGTCAAGGAATTACACCAGAATAATCCCTGAGCTGATGGTAAAAGAGGAGTGAGTGAAGGTTAATCTGTAGCACTGTCAGAGAATAAGAGGTAATTGCTTTGAACCTTGATGGTGATGGGCAATCACCCGTTATGTTCGACACAGACACTAAGAAGATGATAAATTCCATGGCTTGTATTTTTATTTCACTTGGGATGCATGATTCTGGATATTTAAGTGCCTCTGAGGATAAAAACTTCAGTCAAATCCTGCCTTGATATCGGGGTCAATCCCTCTTACCTGAGCAGGTCAGTTAACCACTATTGTTAATGTTAATACGTGATGGCGTCTGTGTGGAGAGTATTTTCTTCTTATAGAGGGTAGTGAATGTCAGCAATTCTCAGGTACAGAAAGTTAGGGGAGGTAGATCACTGCAAGTATTTAAAGAGGAGGTAGATTGATTTTTAACCTGTCAGAGAGCTGAAGGGAGGGAGGAATTGGGCATTAAAGATGAGTTAATGCCAACAGTAGGTCAGACATGATTGCGTACAATGGCGTGAGCATCGGAATTATCTACTCCTGTTTCTTATGCTGTCATATTCTGTCATTGGAAAGTGAATGGTTGTAATTTACCTCGAAGTACTGTGATTGAATGTTGAGGACAGTGAGAGGAAAGTATCTGGTGAGCCGTCTCTGGGCGAGATATGGACCCGATATTCACAGTGAATCTGGGTCTACAACATGACCAACAAATGAAGCACCAGTTGTAGCGAGGAGACACTCTGTAAAGAGGTAAGAGGCATCTTTTGTATCCAGCCTGGATTTCCCATCACATTTTCCAACCAACATCAAATTAGCCAGTGTTGAGGGACTGAATGATATCCTGTAATATTGTGGACCTGATATTTGGAGCAAGTGGTCTCTATCGACTCCTGTTCTGGTGGGGGTAAGGACTCAATGGAACATAGGAACATAGGACGAGGAGCAGCAGTGGGTAATTAGACACTTTCTCATTGCTCGAACAGACAGTAAGATCGTGGCTGATCTGATTATGGTCTGCGCAGCACTTTTGTCTGTCCAAAATTTTCCTCCATTCATCTGTCTGTCAAATGTTGCAAAACGCAACTTTGAATAAATGCAAACACCCAGGCACAATACTCGGAAACTGCGCAAAGGCAAAGTACACAGGGAGCACAATTCTGGAAGGCACCAGGCAGTGGTCGAAGAGTCTTGTTCCCATCCAATTAATTCTGCTGCAGTTCATCATTTTTTTATTTATTCATGGAATGTGGGTGTTGTTGATAGGCCAACATTTATGGGCCATATTTAATTACGCTGGAAGTAATGGTGTTGAGCTGCCATCTTGGGAATAAACTTCTATGGAAGAGAATTCCCATTTGAACAGGCCTGTGAGAATTTCTCATTCCTGCTCTGACCAATGTTCGAGGGTCACTGCTTCCTTTTCCAGTACCACTTTTCCACTGGTTTAAACAAATTTGAAGTGTAACCTCGGTCATTTTCTCGAAAAATGTGAGACACAGAGTCACACACATACAGACACATACACAATCGCACATGTCTGAAGATGATAAAGAATAAGGAATGGTTTCCAAAGTTTCATAGCAGATAGTGACAGAACCCTGACTGAACAAGGAGCTGGTATGTCACCTCCTTCAATACGACCTGCAGCTTCACACCAGGGGGAGATGGTGCTGCCAGTGGCTGTGAGCGTCACTGTTTCATTCAGCTTCTATGATCCATAACTTGCTAGGCAGAACGAGGTGACATATCCATCATTTCCCAGTATCTCAACATTGATGTCACCATTCGGTGATGGAGGGTCTATATGGTGGATGAGGTAAATACATTGTTTCTCCCACAGCAGGGAGCTGCCGGGTGTATTCAGTATGGTGGTATTCCCGATGGTGTGCATGGCATATGCAGAATACCCATGTCAATGGGGAGAGGTAGAGGAACTGAAGGAGTTCTCTCTCTCTCTCTCTATTAATGTTACAGTGTGCCCATGCACACTACATCATGTTGGTGAATACCCACTGTCCTGGCAGCAGTCATGGTCTCTTCATTCAGACGCAGTCAGCCATTTCCATCGTCATTGGGTCTCCACGTAGAAAGAATTGAATGAATCTTGGATAAAGGCTGTCCCCTTCATGCATGTTTCAAAACACCATCCCCACCACTAATGAACCACATCAAAGTATTCCATGTGTACGGAGAGCAATGGGGTCACTTGGAGCGTCAAGGAGCAAATGATCAGGGATGGAGCAAAACCTCCCATGTCTGAACGGGTCTGAGTGAACCCCGCCCCCCCCCTCCAGTACACAGTATCAATAAGTCCTAAACTCCCTCTACATTTCAGTAACATATTGCTTTCCATTATTCCTGTAAATGAAATGACAGGTTATATCATGTTAAATTCCACCTGCCAAATATTATCTATTGCCTTTATCTCTCTGTATCTATTTGCAGACTCTCCACCCTCTCTTGATAATTTAATCTCTTGCTTACCACAGCGACATCACCAAACTCAGCATCTGTATATCTGTTCCATCCTCCTGATCATTAATATAGACTGTAAATAGTTGAGAACCAAGTATTGGTTACTCTGTGACCCTACTGGTTACGTTCTGTCTAACCGATTGAGACTGATTTATCCTGAGTGCCTGCTCCTGTATGATACCCTCTCATTCCCCATTCCTATGCAACACAGTCGAAGGGTTGAAAAAGAACAAGGAGCATCTGTGAGGAATCCAACCCCTCGATGAGGCTGATGTCAACGCGCTCTCTGTTCCACTTTCCTGCCATCTCTCCACCCTAAACCTCTGGTCTCTTGTAGATTGCGACACATGAAAAAAAAATCCACTCCATATCTACACATTCAATTATTTTTAGCATTTTACAGACCTCAATGAGATCTCCTTTCATTCTTATAAACCGGAGAGTATAGGCCTAAACTGCTCAATTTCTCTTCATAAGACAAACACTTCAAATAAGGAATCAATCTAATGAAGCTCTTCTGAATTGCCTCCAAAGGAAATACCTCATTCTGCAGGACACCCAAACTGTACTCCAGTTGCAGCCTCACTAATGTCTTGCATAGCTACACCAACACTCCCTACCTTTCTACTCTATCCTTTTATAAATAAACACTGAAATTATGCTTGCATTTCTCATTACTTGCAGTACCCACAGCCAGGTTTTCTGTGATATGCAAGCAGGCACCCAGATCCCTCTGCACCTAAACACTTTGAACTTTCTCTCCATTTAGATAATAATTTGTCTTTCTATTATACTGGCCAGCTTGAATAGCCCCATATTTATTCACTTTAATTTTCCTTGCCAAATGTTGACCCATTCATCCAACCTATCCATATAGTTTTAAAATCTCTTGCATTTTCATTCCGAAGTAATTTCCCACCAATGTAGTGTCATCTGAAAATGTGGCATCGTATTTTCTATCCCATCAACCGAGTACAGTAATACCATCGATCGCAAATGGTTGAGGTATGAGTACAGAAATCAATGGCACCCCACAAATTGCATTTGCCAAAAGAAAATGACACATTTATTCCATCTGACTCCATTTTGTTGGTTCACCAATCCTCCATCCAAGCTAATAAATTACTCCTAAACCCATGTTGTCTGATCTTACCACTTACTCTTTAGAGAAGCGCCATGTCCGATGCCTTCAGGAAGACCAGACATGTTCCATCTCCAGGATTCCCACGCTCCACTTTGTTTATGACGTCTTCAAATAACTCAAGCGAACAATTCAAACACGGCTTGGTCTTCGTAAAACCATGTTGACTCTGATGAATTGTGGTTTAACTTTGCAAATGTCCTGAACAATGGACTCTAACAATTTGCCTTAAATTACAATAGTTTATTGTTACACTTTAGTCCCGAATGTATACCATTATAATAAGTTCTTCCCTTTCGAAAACCTTCACGTTTTCTTTGAATTCCTATATAATGGGCACACGTTTTTAAGAGATCTGCTCCATTTGCTGTGTAAGAGCCACGTGTGGCTGAATAGACTCATCATCCTGATGGTGTACAAACTCGATGGGCTGGCGTCTTTCTGGTGTTCCCATGTTGTCATCTCCAAGGCCAGAATGACCTACTCCTGTTGATTCTTTAGAGGATTGGGAGATTATGGAATCTTCCTGTTGCTGTGTAACATTTTGAGGAGCTGATGGGTCTTCTCATATTTCTCCATAACAGGTGGAAACACTGAACGGTCTATTCATGAGTACCGGTATGGGAGTGTGGGATTGATTGGTCTTCTCTTGTTCCCATACAACAGACAAGTGTCGAAATTACCTTTTCCTTTCTCATGAAAGAATTCTCAGATAGTTTTTATCCTTATCCAATTCCCTTGCAATAGGCTCGGTGGGTCTGAATGGCCTCCTGTTATTCCAGTGTAACAATCTCCTGTCACTGTGTGACCTCTTTCAGTTCCTATGTTACAGACTTGAGGAGGCTGAATGGACTGATCCTGTTGCTGTTTCACAGGATGCTGGTGCAGCATGGCCTACTGTTATAGGCTCGAGTGGCTGATTGGCCTCCTTCTGTAAATGTATATCAGGCTCCAGGGGCTGAATAGCCTCATCCTGCTTTGATGTTACAGGTTCGAAGGCCTGAATATCCTCCTGTTGTTCCTGTGTAACACACTGGAGAATGGAATAGATTCCTCCACTATCTGTGTAATTCGCTTCACTTGTTGACTCCTTCTGTTATCTTTGTTCAAGTCAGATCATCTTTAATTTTTGTAAACTCCAATGGCTACTGGGTCAACCTGATCGTCCTTTCGTTATAAGCTAGCATCTTCATTGCAGGAATCCGTTGAGGGAACCATCTCTGAGCTGTTTCCAATATAACAAAATCTTTTCTTCATTGAAGAGATTAAATCTTTACACACTACTCCAGATGTAATCTCACTAAGACTCTGTACAGCAGCAGCAACACTTTACCAGCCTGCTGTAAATTTCCCTCCCAGGTGAGAGCTGTCTCGGCTCTCTGGGGGAAGACAGAGCATTGTTGGAAGATCAATGCCTTTCTCTACTCCATCAGCATAACGGGGTGGTGTGTGTATTTTGGGGTGGGTGGGTGTGTGTGGGAGGAAGCAGCAATAGGTATGTTGATTGCATTGCGGATTTTCTTTTTATTTTCCAACACATTCCCGAAAGGCATTTAGCCAATCTGGATAAGGCAAAGATTATAAATATTATCCAACAGTTTAAGAAAGGATGAAGATGGTGAGTCGTGAACAACAGACCAGTTATCTTGTCATCCGCAGTCGGGTGTGTGTTGGACTCGATTACAAAGAACATGTTACTAGATATTTAGAAGATAATAACATAACTGGGGAGTGTGAGAATGTATCGATGAAATGAAAACCAGAAGTGGAAAACATTTTTTGGAATGGTTTGAAGATGATTCTTGTGGACATGGGCAATGAAGAACCAATATATAGCGTATAGTTGAATATTCATGAGATATTTTTAAAAACATCACGCAGTAAGCTCATAAGAAAAGTTAAAGCGAGAGGTGTTAGGAAGAACATATGCAAATAGGAAAGTAAAAATTAGGTTTACATTCGTGTGAATGTAATTGAAATAAAGAGGATGTCGTGCATCAGTTGTATCGCGTGTTCATGACACTACACTTAAGAGTTATTTGTATCATGCGGAGTCCCAATCTAAGAAAGAATATATTGACTACAGAGGAACTGCAAAAGGTATTATCCAGAGTAATGCCTAAAATGGCAATATTGTCTGACAGGGAAACTCAGCCTGTCATCTCGAGTGTCAAAACATGAGAGGTGATTGCAGAGAAACTTAGAAACATAACGGGGACTGAATAACAGAGGGGCAAGTACACTAGGCGAGATAAGGGTGAATCCCACGATACTCTCCATGGACAAGTAGAACAGAATAATCAACAGTCAGTGTCCATGAGAAACCAAAGGGGCAATCTGTGTGTCAAGCTGGAGAACATTGATGGATTGTTACATGAGACCTTCACATCGATTTTACTAGCGAGAAGGAGGACGCAGGTACAGAATTCAAGAATATGGACTGGAAAATTCTTGAACAGATTGATGTAAAATATGAGCAGGGATTTAAGGTTTTGTTCTTTATAAATTTAGTCCAATCTCCATGTCTGAAAGTGTTGCATCTTAGTCGGCTGTATGGGGTCAAGGGAGGAAAGACCCTGACTGAATATTTTAATTAGAATCTGACCATAGGGAAGGTGCCAGCGAACGTAGAACTGGAGAACTGCTAATACGATTCCACTTCACGGTAAGGGTGGGACAGACAGACCAGGGAAATATAGACGAGCGAGTATTAGATCACTGTTCAGGAAACTACAGGAGAAATAGGGAAGGAGAAAATTGAACTCCAATCAGAGTCACAAGATTTGATCAGGGATAATCATCATGACTTTATCAGAGGGAAGTCACAAGAAATGGGTTTGATTGCATTAGTTTGAGCAGCTCGATTGTTTTGTTTTGTGGGAAGACCTTTGAAAAGATTTCCACCGTGAAACTGAAAAATAAAGTAAAACCTCACAATATGAAGCATAACTTGACAAGTAACAAAGAAAATTGTCTTCATGGCAGGACGCAGAGGATGGTGAAAGAAGGCTGTTTGTGTGACTGGAGACAAGTGCCCCCTCGTATACTCAGGGATCAGTGCTGTGTCCCTTATTTTTATTCACACACAAAAAAAGATATGAATATGGAGGGGTCTAGGTGGAGAGTGGGGGAGGTGTGATAAGTAAGTGTATGTTTGACATAAAGATTGGCCGGGTGGTTAGCAGTGAGGAGGAAGGCGTTAAGTTACAGGAAGATGTAGAAGGAATGTCAGATGGGCAAATCAATGGCAGACGGAATGTAACCCTGATAAATATGAGGTGATGCACTTTGGGAGAAGGAACCAGGTAGGGGAGGACTCAATGAATGGCAGCACACTGGGAAGTTCAGTGTGTGCTTCTCCACACATCCCTGAATGTGACTGGACAGGTTAATGGACTAGTTACGAATTGGACCTTGGGTGTAGCGTTTCCTAATCAGGGTGTAGATTATAAGAGCTATACAGGGCTTTGGTTTGGCCAAAATGGAGTACTGTATGTGGTTCAGGGAGCCACATTCCAGGAAGCATTGTACTGGAGACGGTGCAAAGGTGATTCACCAGGATGTTCCCTGGGATGGAGCATATCAGCTATGGAGAGAGGCTGGATAAGCTCGGGTTGTTTACTTTGGAGCAGAGAAAGCTGAGGGGTCCGTGATTCAGAAGGATAAGATTATAAGGGACATGGACAGAGTGGATAGACAGCAGCTGTTCCTTTTAGTGAGAGGGTCAAGAACAAAGGAACACACTTTTAAAGTGAAGAGTTTGAGGTTCAGAGAGGATTTAAATATTTATTTTATTCACCAAGTGTGTGTTGGGTTCTGGGATTAATTCCTGAGAGGGGAAATATCACGAGTAATCTCACAATCGTTAAAAGGTACTTGGACGAGCACTTAGAAATATCATAACATTCTAGGCTATGGTCCTGATGTAGGAAAGTGGGACTAATGGAGATCGTGCTGTATTTCTGTTGGCACAGAGTCTATGCTCCTGTGAGTGTATAGTGTGGAAGGTCAATTATTGACCAGTTTATGGCAGGAATTAATGAGTTTCTGAAGAGTATATTCACAAGGTTTATAAGAATAAACTGTAATAACTTGTTAAGTTATGTCAATGTGAGAAATATGAGAAAATAAGAGCGGCTTCCTTACAAACTGAAACCAGAGAATGGGGAATGGGGAACAGGCAAATGGCAGAACTATGAAGTCACTACTTCAGTTCTGTCTTCACAGAACTTTCTAACAATACTAGGAAAACCAAGTCTGGTGTGGGAAAATCATATAGTACATGGAACATAGAACATAATAAGCGAATGGTTGAGGAGAAATTATTGGGAGTAAAAATAATGGACATGGACAACTAACATAGAGTTATGAAATGGGAATTAAATTACAGAATCAGACTAGGAGACAAATGAAAGAGAAGCAATGGATGTAAAACATTTGGATTTTCAGAAAAGTTTTGGTGAAGCTCCAAGCCCAGTTTACAAAATCAAATCTGAGTGGATTGGGGCGAATATATGGCCATGTTTCTAGAATGGGAAAGCTGGCAGAAAACAGTGAATAGAAATAAACAGACTCATCAAGAAACAGTCTGACATTGTCTGTAAGGTATGATTATGTGAGAACGGCCATGTCCCAGACTCCCCATCACCTTCCTCGGATATCTCCTGTCTCACCAACAGGACAGACACAGCAGAAGCGGCGGTACAGTGGGATACAGTTGGAAGGGAATTGCTCTGGGATTCCTCAAAAGTGACTCCGTATCTCACGAAGTCTCATGGCGTTAGTTTACACATGGGAAAGGAAAGCTCCTGCTGATTACCATGTACCAGCCTCTCTCAGCTGATGAGTCAGTACTCCTTCATGCTGATCAACACTTGGAGGAAGCACTGAGGGTGGCAAGGGCGCAAAATGTACTCTGGTTGGGGGATTCAGATGTCCACCACTAAGAGTAGCTCAGCTGCAGCATTACTGATTGAGCTGGTCGGGTCCTAAAGGATATAAAGGCTAGGCTGGTCATGAAGGAACCAACAAGAGGAAAATACAAACTTTACCACATCCTTACTAATCTGCCAGGTGCAGAAGTATCTGCCCATGTCAGTATCAGTAAGAGTGACCTCCGCATAGTCATTGCGAAGACAAAGTCCAACCTTCACCCTGAGAATAACATCTATCATTTTGAGTAGTACTATTACTGTGTTAAATAAGACCAACTTCAAACACATCTAGCAGCTCAAGTCTGGGTTTCCATAAGGTGCTATAGCAATAGCAGAGGATTGTACTCCAGCACAACCACATGGCCTGGCATATCCCCGTCACAGCAATTACCATCAACCCAGAGGATCAACCTATGTTCAATGGAGTGTGCAGGAGGGCAGGAGCAGCACCAGCCATAGCCGACAATGAGGTGTTAGCCTGGTGAAGCCACCAAACAGGACTATGTGTGCGCCAAACAGCATAAGCAGTAAGTGATAGACAGAGCTTAGTGATCCCACAAGCAACAGTTCAGATCTAAGCTCTGCAGTCCATCTACTTCTAGTTGACAATAGTTATGGACAATTAAACAAGTCATTGGAGGAGGAGATTCCACAAGTATCCCCATCCTTAATGACGGAATAGCCCATCACTTCAGTGCAAAAGATAATTTTGATGCATTCTTTCGTCAAAAAGACATCTTCAGTCAAAAGTGCTGAGTGGATGAAATATCTCAGCCTCCGACAGTGATCCTCAGCAATTCAGTCACCAGGCCTCAGCCAATTCGATTCAGTCCACGCAATATTCAGAAACAGTTGGAGGCACTGGATACTCCAAAGTGGACACATGCTGACAACATTCTGGCAATTGTACTGAAAACGTGGACTGCAGAACTTGTCACTGACCTAGCTAAACTGTTCCAGTATCATTACAACAACATGGAAAATTACCCAAGTATCCCCTAGACATAAAAAGCAGAACAAATCCAATCCGACCAATTACCACCCCATCAGTCTACTCTCTGTCATCAGTAAAGTGATGGGAGGTGTCAGTGCTTTCAAGCTGCACCTGCTCAGCAATAACCTTGTCAATGATGCCCAGTTTGGGCTCCACCAGGATGACTCAGCTCCTGATCTCATTACCTTGGTTCAAACATGGACAAAAGAGCTGAATTCCAGAGGTGGGGTGAGAGCGATAGCGCTTTAAAACAAGGCTGCCTTCGACCAAGTGTGGTATCAAGGGGTGTTAGTAAAACTGGAATAAATGGGTATCAGGGACAAACTCCCCGCTGGTTAGAATCATACCTGACAAGTAGGAAGATGGTCATGGTTGATAAAGGCCAGTCAACTCAGCTCCAGGACAAGTCTATAGGAGTCCCTCGAGCAGTGGCCTAGGCCCAAACATCTTCAGACCTCTTGATCAATGAACTTCCCTCCATTTTAAGGTCAGAAGTGGGGATGTTCGCCAATGATTGCACAATGTTCAGCAACATTTGTGGGTCCTCAGATACTGAAGCAGGCCATGTCCAAATGCGACAAGATCTGGTCAGTATCCAGGCTAACAAGTGGCACGTAATATTGATGCCGCACAAATGCAGACCGTGACCATCACCACTAATATGCAATCTAACACGGCCCCTTCGCATTCAATGGTGTTACCATCACTGAATCCACAGTGGACTGCAGTGGTTCAATAAGGCAGCTCAATACCACCTTCTCAAGTGGCAACCAGGGACAGGCAGAAATGCTGGCCCAATCAGTCACACCCAGATGCCCGAAATAAATATTATTTTAAAAAAAGATAACAGAGGAAGATTGCTGAGATATCACAAAGATCGGTGTTCGGGCCCCAGCTGTACACACTACCCATTAAACATTTGGTTGCGGGAATCAAATACAATATATCCCAACCTTCTGACAGAACTAACGGATGTTGGATTGTGAGTGGGTGAGGAGGTTGTAAAAAAGCCTCTAAGTGACTAAGACAAGTGGAGTGAATGGGCAAATACGTGGCAGATGGAGAGCAATCTGGGTAGAGGTGACGGTGTGCCCTTTGATTTGAAGCTTATCCTTTGAAACGGGATTATTTGAAACATGTTGATGTTCAAAGGGACGAATGCTCCTTTTTGTTGTTTCGTTCTGCGCAGCCTCCGAGGTCCCTGCAGCACAGTGAGGTCTGAACCCAGAAGGCAATACTGGGATGGCATTGGCACGTTGCCCAGTGTACACAGACCCACCAAGTGGGGAGCTATAACATTGCAAAGGGTTTAGATATCCCTGTCGACCAGTCACTGAAAACAATATTGCAGAAGCAGAAAGCAGTTAGGAAGGTAAATGGGTGTTGACCTTCATTTCAGGAGTAAGGGTGTCTTACTGCAGCTGTACAGGGCCTTAGTGAGACCCCATCCCGAACATTGTTCAGTGTTGTGTGCAGTTTTGGCCTCCGTGCCTAATAAAGCGCAAACCTGACATTGATGGAGAGCAGTGAAGGATGACCAGACTGATCTCTGGGATAACAGGCTTGTTGTGGGAGCAGTGTTTGGGGCAACTGGGCCTGTATTCTATGGGCTTTAGGAAAATGAGTGGTCATCTCAGTGAGATATATGAAACTCTGGCAGGGTGAGACAGATTGGAAGCAGGGATGATAATTCCCCAGGCTGTGATGTCTAAAACAAGTGGCCACAGTATTAGATACAGACAGGCTATTCTGTATTGAGATGCCAATAAATGTCTGCCCTCAGAGACTGGGGAACCTGGGGAATACACTCGATCCATGACACTGAATATAAATATGGATTTAGACACAGTAAAGATATGAGGGGAGAGCAGGAGTACGATGTGGTAACAAAGGGCAAGCCATCATTATATTGAATTGGGTAGCAAACTCAATGGGCCAAAGGGACTACTGCACTTGCTAATTTATAGCTTCCCAAGGTTAATCACATTAACGGATATATTCATTGCGTGGGATAAGTGCATTGTGGAAATATTTGAACATGAACAACAATGAGGACGGCTCAATATGTTGTATGACCCACTCCATTCCCGATATTTCTGTGCAGTCTGTGGGAAAGCTCTCTAAATGCTGTCACAAGCTCTCAGATGTTAGGAAGGAGGTCTCGGAAGGGTCAACAGGACTCTGTTCCTGTTCCCTTTTTCCGATACTGAGGCTGGGGCCGGGTGTTCTGTTTGGGTTTATCCTTTAAGACCTCGGAGCAGTTTGATACAATCAATAGAGTGTCTTGCTTGGCCGATTCAGAGATCATTGAAAAGTTTTAACACATGTATATGTGTCTGCAGTCACAGATAATCATAGATAATCATAGATAACAGCCTGCAGTCTGATAAGTATCCTTCCACTAAACCCTCTGCTTCCTCCCATCAAGCCAACTGTGTATCCAATTGGCCTGTTCCCCCAGCATTTCACGTGATGTAACCTTCCAGAGCAGCCTGCCATGTGGAACCTTATCAAAGGCCTTACGGAAATCCATGGAGACTACGTCTACCACTCTGTCCTCGTCAACCTTCCTCGTAACTTCATAAAAGTACTCTAACAAATTTGGGAAGCATGATCGCCCACTCACAAGTCTATTCTGACTGCTCCGAATCAAACACTGTGTAAGTAATGGATGCAGTCAATGGTTTGCTGTCCTTCATTGTAAGATGATCCGAGTACATAAGTAAAGCCATCTTCCTGCTGTTATAGAGCCTTGCTGATAGAGCATTTGGGACACTCTCTACAGAGTTGATGTCCTTTGTAAGGAATGATCTCCTTACCACAGACACCGGTGATGGTAACATGAGGGTAGAGTGAAGAAGCTGAGTGTTTGATCTGTAGAGCTGTGAGAGATGAAGAAATGGTGATGCTGAAACACGAGGAGTGGCAGCGATCACTTATTTCCAAAAGAGACATTGATAGGGAGAGAAATTCCATACTTTCCCAGGATTGATTGGTTTGATTTATTGTCACGTGTATCTCAGTACAGGGAAACACTTTGTTTATGAGCAGTGGAGGCAGGTCATAGTAAGCATGGCCAGGCAGATCATAGGACAGAAACCGACTTGGACAGAATAAGGCACACAGGATACACTGAACAGGACGTGCACTAGACAAGATCAACATGAACAAGATCACCATTATTTGAACTTAGAGAGTCCATTCATCAGTTTAACGTGACTATCCTAATAGTTTATATGCCTAAATTAACTCTCCCCACGTTATTGTGCTTTCGGTGTGTGAACCCTGTACTGAACATCAGGTTATTCACAATCCGCAACAGTAGCCACAATATCTTCCATCTGAAACAGGTAGCCATTCCCACCAGCTTCCGCCTTACATACAGAATACCAGGCTGTCTTCTCGGAGATGGAACATGCCTTCTTGAGACTTCACACAAGACATATGGCTTCCCTCCTCACCACTAGAAAACCACGTTAAAGTCCCACGTGTGTTACATAAGCAACGGGGCCACCTGGAACAACGTGGAGCAGTCTGTCTGTGCAGCCTCTGCTTCAATTGGTCATCATTTTAAAGCATCAATCTGGAGACACGTAAGACTGCTGATGCTGGTGATCAGAGTAGAACCTCGATTGCTGGAAAAGCACAGTGGGTCAGGCAGCATCCCAGAAGCAGGAGAATCGATGTTTTGGGCATAAGACATTCATCAGGAATCAGCATCAATTACCTCATTCTGCCCCCGTGTAAGTACATTGAGTTGGGAATGGCCTCCTACTGTTCCTGTATATGTGACTCAAGGGACTGACTGGCTTCTTCCTCGTCCGAATAGACAGGGCCAAGGGCCTGACTGGGTTACTCCTGGTTCCTGTTTGACAGCTCGATGTACTGACAAGTGTGACAATGCTGCAGCTTTAAGAGGTCATTTTTATCCTGGTTTCGTTTAAGAGAGAGATTGAACGATCATTACCAAGCTGGCTAGTTAAGACCACTTGAGTAACAGCTAGCGAGGCCTTAAGTTTATTTTAATGCAGCCTGAATGGGTGTGGCCAGCTCTCACAGATTAGTATCACTGGGTTTTGTTTTCTCAGTAACATCAAAAGCTTTTGGGGTCTCCACAGAGTTGGAAGCTTCAGGGAATGTCACCTGGTTGGTACTCTCTCTGAATTTTCTCTTGATGCTGTTTTCTATTCCTGAATATTCCTTTTTTCCAAGGGCTGCGTTTATGGGAGTTTCCTATGTTGGACTAGTTCATTAGTAAAAGCTCCTAGATCTATTATTCTGTTTAGTTGCCCAATAGAATTACGTTTTTCTAAATTCCTCTTTCTTTGGTTTTGTTTTATCTTCCATGTTTAAGTAGATGGTGTTTCGCTGACCACCGAGTAGTTTGACCTGTCACATTGCATCCGGAACAGGCACTTTACATTTCCTTTAAAATAAGAAAACATTAGAGTCTCAGCTAGCGACTTCAAATATTTTCGAGGCGCTCTGGTGTGCCCCATCACACTAGACTCCTTCTCTTCCTGGGTAATAGGCTGGAGGCACTGAATGGGCTGTCCCTGTTCTACTCTAATACTGTCAATAGGCTGAATGGCTTCCTCATATTCCTGTGAAACCAGCGTTAGGTGCTGAATGAACTCTTGTTTAACTGTGACAATGTGCAGTGTCAGGAAGTGCTGTTACATGAATGTTATGGACACTTTAACAGCACACGCATCAATGGAGTCTGGGTCTTGTTGCACATGGACATAATCAGTTCAGGAACTGACGGGGGATAAAATGTTCTGAACATTGTGGAATCTTCAGTGACCATCCCCACTTCTGACCTTATGGTGGGGAGGATGGGGGTGGTGGTGGTGGCAGGGAGACATTGATAAAGTAGCTGAAGATGTTTGTGAAGAAGAAGCTACCCTGAGCATCTCCCACAGAGCTGACCCAGGACTGAGATGATGAACATCTTCCTTTGTGCCATGTTTGACCCCAAACAATGGACAGTTTACTCTGATTCCCATTAAGTCCAGTTTTGTTAAGTTCCTTGATGTCAATAAAAGTTAACCACTGCCTTGATATTGGGGCCAGTCATTTTTACCTGAACCCTTGAGCCAAACTCTTTTGTTCATATCAATAGGCCATGGTATAGGAACAGCACGCGTTTTCTTCAAACAAATGGGGATTGAATGTCAGGGTTTCTCTTCTCAAGAATCTTAGGGAGCAAGATGACTGAACGTATTTGAAGAGGAGGGAGATGGATATTGACCTGTCAGAGAGTTGGGGGCTATGAAGAATTGGGTATGCAAGAGGATTTCAGACCGAGAGCAGATCAGCCACGATCTTAGTGAAGGGCAAGGCAGGCTTGGGGAGTGAATGACCTGCCCCTGTTTCTGATGTTCTCACATTCTGTTATTGGAAAGTTAGTGAGGGTTATTTTCATGGACGTTCTGTTATTGAATGTTTCAATCAGGGAGACCAGAGGATTTTGTGAGCCATCTCTGGGTGAGGTATGGGAGCTGTATTCTCAGTGAATTTGGGTCTACAACATGACCAACAAATGAAGCACAAGTTGCAGAGAGGGGCTCTTTCATAGCTAGCCTGGGCTTTCCAATTACATTTCCCAAATCATGTCAAAACGTGTGGGACAGTCTTGAAGGGCTGAATAGTCTCCTCTGTTTCTGTGAATCAGTTTATTGCAGTAAGTAGCCTCCCACTGCTCCTGTCTAACAGGTTTGATCGGCTGAATGGAATATAGAAAAATGGGACTGAGGAGCAGGAGTGGGTCATTAGATACTTTGAACCTTCTCCACCAGGCAGTAAGATTGTGGCTGATCAGGTTGTGGTCTCAGCCTCACTTTCCTGTCTCCATCCCATTAAGCATGACTCACTTCTCTGTCAAATATTTACCTAACGCTGCTTTCAATCAATGTGAACAAAGAGGCACGATACACTTCCAGCGAAGAGAATTATGACTTGAAAGGTCCTTTCAGAATTTTTTGTCATCCCTCTTATAGATTCAGAGAGTCATGCAGAACAGAAACATACCCGTTAGTCCAATCTGTTCACTCCGATCAGATATCAAATCTGATCTCGTCCCATTTGCCAGCATTTGGTCAATATCCCTCCTCTCAGATACTTTTTAAATGTGCGCTTGTAACCGCCTTCAGCACTTCCTCTGACAGCACTTTCTGTACACACACCACTCTCGGTGTGAAACATTTATCTTCAGGTCCCTTCTAAATCAATCCTCCTCACCTTCAACCTATGCCCTCTTGTTTTGGAACCCCCTATCCTGGTGGAGCAGAGTGTGGCTGTTCAGAATATCCATGCCCCTGATGATTTTATAAACCTCTATAATGTCACCCCTCAAACTCTTACACTCCAGGAGATAGCACCTCAAACAATCAACCTCCCCCTAAAGCTCAAACCTCCAGTCCTGGAACATACGTGTAAGTTATTTCTGCAGAAAACCGAACTGTACGCAGTATTTTTAAAGTGGCCTCACCAACATCCTGTACAGATACAACATACCACCACAACTCCTATACTCAATACTCTGACTGATTAAGGCAAATGTGCTAAATGTGTTCAGCACCACTCTGTCTACCTGCGATTCCACATTCAAGGAACAATATACCTGCAGCCCTATGTCCCTTTTTTCCACAACACTCCCCAGGATCTCACCATTAAGTGTATAATTTCTGCCCTGATTTACCTTCCCAAACTGCAAAACCTCGTCTTTATCTAAATTAAACTTCATCTGTCCATCCTTGTCCCTTTGTCCCATCTAATTGCGGTCTTGTTGTACTCTGAGATAATCTACCACACCACCTTTCTGATGTCATCTGTAACCTTACTAACTATGGCCCCAATATTCACATCTAAATCCTTTACATAAATGATGAAATGCAGTGAAGTCGGTACTGATTCTTACAGCACACTGCTGCTCACAAGCCTCCAGTCTGACACATACGCCTCTTCCTTCAAGCCAATTGTGACTAGCTTCTTCTGTGTCCCATGTGACTGAAACTTACTAATCTGTCTACCAAGCAGAATGAAATACTAGCTATGAAGACAGGCTGAGTAGGTTAGGTTTATTTTCCCTAGAAAAAAGGAGATTGAGGGGGGACCTGATTGAGATTTAGAAATTCATGAAGGGTATAGCCAGGGAGGCTAGAGACAAACTTTTTCCCAGGGTGAAGGATTAAATAACGAGAGGTCGTGCTTTCAAAGTGAGAGATGGAATATTTAAGGGGGATACACGCAGTAAGTACTTCACACAGAGTTGGTGGGCGTTTGGAACGCATTGTTAGCAGAGGTGGTAGAGGTAGGCACGGTAGATTCATTTAAGATGCGTCTGGACAGATGCATGAGTAGATGGGGAGCAGAGGGATACATATGTTTAGGAATTGACCGACAGATTTAGACAGTACATTTGGATCGGCTCAGGCTTGGAGGGTGAAGGGCCTGTTCCTGGGCTGTAAATTTTCTTTGCTCTTTGTGTTTAAATGAACACTTTGCTGAAGTCCATTTAGACAATGTCTACCAAACTGCCTTCATCAATCTTCTTTGTCACCTCTTCAAAAAACTCAATCAAATTGATGAAACATGATTTCCCATGCAGAAAGACACGTTGTCTACCCCGATCAGCCCTTGCCTTCCCAAATGTATGTAAGTCGTGTCCCTCAGAATCCCCTCCAACAACTTTACCCACCACTGACATCAGGCTCACCGGTCTATAGTTCCCTGGCTTTTTGGGTCACTGTTACCTTTTCTAGTCCCACTCCTCCACTGCTCACAACAAATGTTAAATGTAACCAGGTTGATGATATGGCCGATGATATTTGTCTCAGACTGGGTCAGGGTCTCACGGCACCAGGGACTTGGGTTCAATTCCAACCTTGGGTGACTGTCTATGTGGAGTTTGCACATTCTCCCCTTGTCGGTGTGAACTTCTAATGGGTGATCCAGTTTCCTACCACAGCTCAAAATGTGTAGGTTCATTGGATTGGTCATGGTAAATTGTCTGTCGTGTTCAGGGATTTCTAGGTTAGATGCATTAGTCAGGGGTAAATACAGGGAAATGGGTTGGGAAGGTTGGTATGGACTTGTTGGGCGAAGGGCCTGTTTCAACACTGTAGGAATTCCATAAAAATACGAATAGTAACGATGACTTCAGAGTTTTTTTTAGCTTGCACATATTCCTGTGATGAGGAACAATGAAGGAGAGAGAGTGTAATAGGCCATTTCTTCTCGGGCAGATTACATTTTCGCCCTCTCTGAGCTGAATCACACAGTAATGTCATCCTCTCCCAAACTGGACCATGTGAGGTCTCCTTGTACATTGCCAAACTATGTCTCCATCACATTCCCTGTTCCATGAAGGTGCATCATTGCTGCTGTCATACACAGAGCCATATCATTAGCAGAAAATGGCCTTGGTCGATTTGAAGATATGTTTATATGTCTCGGTGTCATTAAAAAATAAAAATGTTTAATTTAATCAGAATACCTGTGTTAAAATGAATGCATTTTTTAAAGAAATACAGAAATTGATGGAAAACCTCGGCATGTGTGTCAGCATCCAGATGCCTTTTTCATGCTGTAGGTGTACCAGCCTCCAACACTTCCTCTGGCAGCTCATTCCATACACACACCACACTCTGTGTGAATAGGTGCCCTTTAGGCCTCATCAAAACCTTTCCCCTCTCACTTTCCACCAATGCCCTCCAATTTTGGATGCCCCTAATCTGGGGAAAACCCCTGACTACTCACCCTATCTATGACCATTCTGATTTTACAAACCTTGACTGCTGTGAAATGTGACTCCAATCAACACGAATGGCTGTATTTTCAGTCATCCCGGGCCTAAATTCTGAAATCCAATACTGACACTTCTTCCTTCTCCATCAGGTCACAATTCTACAATCAGTTTAATCAGTTTGTTCAGATGTATTATGAGACACTTCTGTGGGATTTACACCTTGACCTTTGTGCCCAGAAGAGGCCTCACCAATGTCCTGTACAATCTCAAAATGGCGTCCCCATTCTGATACTCAAAGGTCTTTCCTATGAAGACAAGTGTGTTAAACACTTTCTTAACAACACGATCTATATGAGGTGCAAATTTTAAAGAATTAAACCTGACAGCCGAGGTTTCTGTACTACAGCACTGCCAAAGGCTCGACTTTTAATTTTATAGGTCCTGCACTTGGTTGATTTACCAAATCGAATACGTCACATTAATTCAAACTAAACTCCATCTGCCACCCCTCTGACCAGTGTGTGATATTACTGTCACCTCCCCCTAGCATCACTCAGCAATATCCATAAAGCTGTAACATTATTCTCCTGTGTGTTTGTTCATCAGATTGTCCTGACATGCTGGGTCATACCTCTGCAACAGGCAGGACTGGAACCCAGGCCTTCTAGTCCACAGCTAGGAACAGTACCACACAAGTCAAGAATTGGAATCAAATCCAGAGTTCTGGCTCAGAGACAGGGACACTACCATACCCAGATTATGGGTCATATTTTAAGTGCCCGATTTCAGCTCGATATGGATTTAGTATAATCAGGTTACCATTACTGAATCACAAAAAACATTTTGTATTATTAAACAAATGCAAGATATTTGTCTCATCTGTAGGATATTGAGGGTACGTGCTGTGCCATCGAAATTAACTACAAACATCTTTAATTGCTATTATCTGAAGTCTGCAATATTAGAGAATGAAATTCTGCAGACACACTGCCCAATGAAGGGTCTCAAACAGATATTTATTATCAGAGACAAAGGAAGAGCTTAATTTCTGGTCCCAAAACACGGATCACACTTCCTCAACTCTCACGTGCGACTCCCCTTTTCCTAAAACCATGAAATGACACCAGGCCGCTGATTACTGTCTAGCCTCTCCTCCCCACTGACTGTGTCTGCAATCTGTTCCTCCTCCCCCTAATCGTACAAGGCAAACCAAGCTCAGGGTCTTTGTGAAAATCAAGGCCTGAGTGTGCAGGCCTCCTGGGGAGGGGGAGGGAATTTTAAAATTGAAGGGGGAGGGGAGGTGGCAGTAATTTCACACACTGGACTGAGGGGTGTCAGATGAAGTTTAGTTTGGATTAATGCGAGGTATTGGATTTGGAAAATGAAACAAAAACAGGACCTATACAATTAAAACCAGGGCCTTTGGCACTGTTGTAGGACAGAGACCGAGGCCGTCAGGTATAATTCTTTAAAATTTGCATCTCATATAGATAGTGTGTTTAAGAAGGTGATTAACACACTTGTCTTCATTGGTCAGACCTTTGAGTATCGGAATTGGGACGTCAATGTTGTGGTTGTACAGGATATTGATGAGATCTCTTCTGGAATACTGTATCCAGTCTGGTCATCCTGCCCGCTCATTCCATAGGCACACCACCCTCTGGGTGAAAAAGCTGCCCCTTAGGTCACTTTTAAATGTTTCTCCTCTCACCTTAAGCCTATGTCCTCTAGTTTTGGTCTCCCCGTACCCTAAGAAAATACCTTGACTATTCACTTTGATATTATTGACGTTGATATTATTAAGCTGGAGAGGGCTCAGAAGAGTTTAACCTGGATGTTGCTGGGAAAGGAGGGAGTGAGCTATAAGGAGAGGCTGGATAGGCTGGGATTTTTTTCACTGAAGAATATGAGATTAAGCGGTAACTTTGCACAGGTTTATAAAATAATGAGGGGGACAGATAAGCTGAAGGGCTGATGTCTTTTCCCTAGAGTTGGGGATTCAAAACTGAGGGATATTTTAAGATGCGAGGAAAAAGATTTACAAAAGTCATGAGAGGAAATTATTTTAGACAGAATCTGGCTTGGGTTTGGAATGAACTTCCAGAGGAAGTGTTGAAAGCAGGGACAGTTAAAACATTTAAAAGACATTCAGATCAGTCCATGGATAAGACATCAGTTTGGATGGTGATGTGAGCAGCTGCCCTCTCCCTCCCCGTCTCTGAATGAATCCCTGTTGGTTTTCACCGTCTGCCAATGCCTGTGCAGTGGCGTGTGGAGGCCTGCAGATGGTGGCATTGCATCACTTCAAACACCACAGGGACTGCCAGACCTGCCCCACACAGAGACACACAGATACACACACAGCAATTGTTAGGACACAACATTGAGCTCATCTGGTACTTTAAACTAAACATAAAGAAATGCTCAATTTGCCTTGTAAACTGTTAAAATATGAGTGACAGAGATCTCCCAAATTCCACTGCTAAATAAAAACATCAATTTATTTTTTTTACTCTGAAACTGAACATTTTACATCAACTATGCACAACTCTGACTCCCCCTTTCTCTTAACTGCTTATTACCCGTCTCCAACTCTATAGCAATATACTGTTTCAAAAAGACACTTACTAAAATTACATAAACGTAATTTCAAAACCACACTGCAGCTGACCTCACACCAATATCCCTTTTTCCCATCTTTCCTGGGAAGACTGGCTCATGTTACCGGATGCTATCGGAGTGTCTACATTTCAGCATTCCACAACCTGGGAACACATCCTTCCATGATACTGTCTCTCAGTCTCCCCCTCTCTGTCTATTTCCTAAACCCCTCCCATGTGGTGATATTTAAACTGATTCCCCCGCTATCTCTCTCTGGCAGTGATGTTCATACCCACAGAACACCCTTGTCAGGGCACAATGGAGACATGGAACTGTAAATGGGTGGGAGCTGTACATCCTGTCACTTCCAGCCCGGGTTGCAAGTTTCCCCACACTGGGCAGGGATCGAACACAGTATTACTGAGCAACGCACAGGGGTGGTGTACTGTACACAGTCCTATATGCTGGGAGGGTAACTGCTCCTGGTTTACAAATTAATTCACGAGTGATCACTGCACAGGTTGCTGTGCTGGTCACACTATCTGGTTGAGGTTTATAGATACTGCAATGCTGTGGTCTGTGCAGCTCCACATGCTGGATGGATATTTGTTTCAGGTTTACACATATTTTGCCCAGTTGTGTTCTGCACAGCTCCCCGTGCTGGACAGATATCGAGTCTGGGTTTATAGATCAATGCCCTGATCTCATCTGCACAGTGTTCCACGGTGAACAGATATCTCCTCTGGGTTTATGGTGTCTGGGCTGGTTCTGTGAGGTGGATTGAGAATGTGGTATATCGAACCATTTCAGCTGATCTGGCGATGCCTTTAGTTCCCATTCCTGTGATTGGACCCTCCGTCTCTCTCCCCATTAATGTTACAGTGTGTCCAGGTACAGTACATCATGTTGGTGGGGTGGGTAGGGGGGAAAGGTGATGGACAGGTCAAGGGGTTACACGGAATGTTGTGTCACTGACATTCTATAACTGACATTCCCAGGAACGTTCTGTCCCTGACATTCTATAACTCACATTCCCTGGAACGTTCTGTCCCCAACATTCCATAACCGCCATTCCCCAGAACGTTCTGTCCCTGACATTCTATAACTGACATTCCCAGGAACGTTCTGTCCCTGACATTCTATAAATCACATTTCCAGGAACGTTCTGTCCCTGATATTGTTTGTGAACGGCCGGACCTCAGTGAATTGAACAAACGATAAGATCCCGAGGGAAGAGATCCCGTTCCAGGGAGAAGGAGACACTGTTCCGAAGGCCCTTCAGGCAGTTAAAGGGGGGAATACGTTTTCCCTGCGTTGACATTTCTCCACGACACAGGATAGACCACAATTCAGACCAAAATACAGGAATTCCCAAACTCCGTTAGTCTTCAGGAAACTGGGAGAGAATCCTTCAGGACGGTAACGTTTCCACCCTCCGTATTAGGAACTGGGAAGGAGTGACCTTTGTCTGCTCTCGAGTGATCGAGTGTGTGGGAATGTTCTAGAAACCATCTGTCCTTATGGATGTGTCTCTGTGTGTTTGGGGAGGGAGGGTTTCTTGTGCTTTATGTCACATTTTTGTCAGTAATTCCAACCTTCCCATTTGTTATTCCAGCTCCAATTATTTTAATAAATCCCTGAATACAGGGACACATTTGAAAATCTCACTGGGTCCCCGATCAAACGGGTCCCTTTGCCTCCAGGCTGATGGATAATGGGTTTGTTTTCCTTCCTCACAGTTAACGTAGTGACCATCTACGTCCTGCTTTATAAAGATTGTGGATTGTCTCCATGTGTCAGACGTTACCTGGGAGCCATGGCAGCGGCGGATCTCCTGGTCATTATCCTCGACCTGATCCTGAGACACATTCCCATTGTTTTTCGGGAACAGTTTTATTTCCTGCACTCCGTCCCCGTGTGTAATATCCACGCCGTCCTGCTTTATGCAGCCACTGACTGCTCTGTCTGGTTCACCGTCACTTTCACCTTTGATCGGTTTGTGGCCATTTGTTGCCAGAAGCTGAAAAGTAAATATTGCAGTGAGAAAACGGCGGCTGTGGTTCTGGGAGCAGTGACTGTGCTGAGCTGTTTAAAGAACATTTCCTGGTATTTTATGCTCACGGCTTGGTATTGGCTGAGGAACAACCCCTGGTTTTGTGATGTAACAGGCATTGTTCAATTCTCCAGTGTCTGGGTCACAATCGAATTCCTCCACCACATTCTAACCCCGTGCGTCCCATTTCTCCTGATTCTGCTGCTCAATGTTCTCACCGTCAGACACATTTTAGTGACCAGCAGAGCCCGCAGGAGACTCCGCGCTCACACCAATGGGGACGCTCAGTCTGACACTGAAATGAGAAACCGAAAAAAATCCATCATTTTACTGTTTGTGATCTCGGCCAATTTCATCCTGTTGTGGTCAACGTTCATGCTGTATTCTATATGGAGACGTTTGTGGTATTTTGGGAATCGGTCTTTGCATCTCGATGACTTTGTGCAGGAATTGGGCTTCATGCTGCAGCTCCTCAGTTGCTGCACAAACACCGCGATTTATGCCGTGACCCAGACTAAGTTCAGGCAGCAGCTGAAGAATGTGCTGAAATACCCCTTCACCCAAATCCATCCATCCATTAAATTCCCTCATTAATCACACCATCCAGGATTTTCTCATTTCAGTTCAGTGTTTCAGCGATGCAGCAGCCTGTCGCTGTGGTAACGGAATGAGGTTATCGCTGGTTTGTCCATCCTTATTCCACAGGGGGGTTACAGGGAAACATTTCAATGTTTCTCACAACTCAGGAGCCAGTGAGAAAAGGCACCATCCCACTGACTGTATCCATCACTTCCATTTGTAACCAATAAAAATGTTGATTAAAGCGTGCTGAGCAGCAGAGTGACCGATGTTTTTGTGTGTCTTTGTGTTGGAGAAGCTGAGCTGGAGAGAGACAGACTCAGCCCCAAGTCCTGGTCCTCAGGGAAGGGGAGGACACCGCGCCCTGACCTGAGGAGCTGGGTGTAACTCCATCAGACCCCCCATTCCAACCTGGCCTCCCCATTTCCTCACCCCCACTTTTCCTCCTCAATTCTCTCACTCTCTCTCTCTTTCTGCACACTCTCTTTCTCACCACCTGTCCCTTTCACTCTCTCTGGTCCCCTCTCAGAAACACCCCCCAACCCCGGTTTTACCACCTGCCTCCACTATTCTTTCTGTCTCACTCTCCCCCCCTCTCTCTCACACCCCCAACATGAGTTTCTCCACCTGCCTCCATTCTTCTCTCTCCCCCTCACCCTCATTCTCTCTCTATCCTGCCGTCTCTGTCTCCATCCCGCAATTCCGTCTCTACTCCATTTTCCCCACCTCCCACTTCCCACATCTCTCGATCATCTCACCCCCACCCCCCACCCCCCACGCCCGCACACGCAGCTTCACGACTAACCCAAAGTCTCTGGGTCAGAGGAAGAGGGAAAGACCAGGGAGATAGAGTGTGTCAGAGAGAGAGGGAGGGATGGACAGGAAGGAAAGAGATTGAGTCAGAGAGAAACGGAGGGAGGTGGAGAGTGAGAGACCAAGGTAGGGGGATCGAAAGTGAGAGAAGATGGAGAGAGAGTGAAGGAGCAGGGAGAGAGAGAGAGAGAGAGAGAGAGAGAGAGAGAGAGAGAGAGAGAGAGAGAGAGAGAGAGAGAGAGAGAGAGAGAGATAAGGTGAGGGAGGGAGAGAGAGAAATAGGGGAGGACATAATGAGAGAGGGGTCAGAGAGAGAGGGGACAGAGAGGGGGGACAGAGAGAGGGTGACAAAGAGAGGGGGGAGATAGAGGGTTCAGAGAGAGAGGGGACAGAGAGAGAGGGTGACAATGAGAGGGGGGACAGAGAGAGAAGGGGACAGAGAGAGGGGAGTCAGAGAGAGGGCGACAGAGAGAGGTGGGTTCAGAGAGAGAGGGGGACAGAGAGAGGGGGACAGAGAGAGAGGCACAGAGAGAGGTGGGTTCAGAGAGAGAGGGGGACAGAGAGAGGGGGACAGAGCGAGGGGGACAGAGAGAGTCGGGGGCAAAGAGAGGGCGACAGAGAGAGAGGGGGACAGAGAGAGAGGGGGACAGAGAGAGGGGTGACAGAGAGAGGGGGACAGAGAGAGGGGGGCAGAGATAGAGGGCGCAGAGAGAGGGGGACAGAGAGAGAGGAGGGCAGAGAGAGGGCGACAGAGAGAGGGGGACAGAGAGAGGGGGACAGAGCGAGGGGGAGAGAGAGAGAGAGGGGGACAGAGAGTGGGGGACAGAGAGAGAGGGGACAGAGAGAGAGGGGGACAGAGAGAGGTGGCACAAAGAGACGGGGAGACGGGGGGGATAGAGAGAGAGGGGGACAGAGAGAAGGGGGACAGAGAGAGGGGGGACAGAGAGAGGGGGACAGAGAGGGGGGGGCAGAGATAGGGGGGGGCAGAGATAGAGGGGGCAGAGAGAGAGGGACAGAGAGAGAGGAGGGCAGAGAGAGGGCGACAGAGAGAGGGGACAGAGAGAGTGGGGGGCAAAGAGAGGGAGACAGAGAGAGAGGGGGACAGAGAGAGAGGGTGACAGAGAGAGGGCGAGAGAAAGGGGTACAGAGAGAGAGAGGGCGAGAGAGAGGGGAAGAGAGAGGGGGGCAGCGAGAGGGCGACAGAGAGAGAGGGGGAACAGAGAGAGCGAGAGGGTGAGAGGGTGACAGAGAGATGGCGACAGAGTGAGGATGACAGGGAGAGAGCGTGACAGAGAGAGGGGGGACAGAGAGTGGGGGGCAGAGAGAGAGGGGGATAGAGAGAGGGGGTCAGAGAGAGAGGGGAACAGAGAGAGAGGGGCAGAGAGAGGGGGACAGAGAGAGGGGGGCAGAGATAGAGGGGGCAGAGAGAGTGGGACAGAGAGAGAGGGGGACAGAGAGAGGGGGGGACAGAGAGAGGGGGACAGAGAGAGGGGGACAGAGAGAGAGGGGAACAGAGAGAGAGGGGCAGAGAGAGGGGGACAGAGAGAGGGGGGCAGAGATAGAGGGGGCAGAGAGAGTGGGACAGAGAGAGGGGGACAGAGAGAGGTGGACAGAGAGAGAGGGCAACAGAGAGAGAGGAGGGCAGAGAGAGGGCGACAGAGAGAGGGGGACAGTGAGAGGGGGACAGAGAGAGTGGGGGGCAAAGAGAGGGCGACAGAGAGAGAGGGGGACAGAGAGAGAGGGTGACAGAGAGAGAGGGGGACAGAGAGAGGTGGCACAAAGAGAGGGGGTCAGAGAGGGGGAGACAGAGAGGGGGGACAGAGAGAGAGGGGGACAGAGAGAAGGGGGACAGAGAGAGGGGGGACAGTGTGAGAGGGGGACAGAGAGAGGGGGGCAGAGAGAGAGGGGGACAGAGAGAGGTGGCACAAAGAGAGGGGGTCAGAGAGAGGGAGACAGAGAGGGGGGACAGAGAGAGAGGGGGACAGAGAGAAGGGGGACAGAGAGAGGGGTGACAGAGAGAGGGGGACAGAGAGAGGGGGGCAGAGATAGAGGGGGCAGAGAGAGAGGGACAGAGAGAGGGGGACAGAGAGAGAGGGTGACAGAGAGAGGGCGAGAGAAAGGGGTACAGAGAGAGAGGGCGAGAGAGAGGGGGTGAGAGAGGGGGGGCAGCGAGAGGGGAACAGAGAGAGGGGAACAGAGAGAGAGGAGGGCAGAGAGAGGGCGACAGAGAGAGGGGGACAGAGAGAGAGGGACAGAGAGAGGGGGGACAGTGTGAGAGGGGGACAGAGAGAGGGGGGCAGAGAGAGAGGGGGACAGAGAGAGGTGGCACAAAGAGAGGGGGTCAGAGAGGGGGAGACAGAGAGGGGGGACAAAGAGAGAGGGGGACAGAGAGAAGGGGGACAGAGAGAGGGGTGACAGAGAGAGGGTGACAGAGAGAGGGGGACAGAGAGAGGGGGGCAGAGATAGAGGGGGCAGAGAGAGAGGGACAGAGAGAGGGGGACAGAGAGAGGTGGACAGAGAGAGAGGGAAACAGAGAGAGAGGAGGGCAGAGAGAGGACGACAGAGAGAGGGGGACAGTGAGAGGGGGACAGAGAGAGTGGGGGGAAAGAGAGGGCGACAGAGAGAGAGGGGGACAGAGAGAGAGGGTGACAGAGAGAGGGCGAGAGAAAGGGGTACAGAGAGAGAGGGCGAGAGAGAGGGGGAGAGAGGGGGGGAGCGAGAGGACGACAGAGAGAGAGAGGGGGAACAGAGAGAGCGAGAGGGTGAGAGGGTGACAGAGAGATGGCGACAGAGTGAGGATGACAGCGAGAGAGGGGGACGGGGGAGAGCGTGACAGAGAGAGGTGGGACAGAGAGTGGGGGACAGAGAGAGGGCGACAGAGAGAGGGGGAACAGAGAGAGGGGACAGAGAGAGGGCGACAGAGAGAGGGGGACAGAGAGAGGGGTGACAGAGGGGGACAGAGAGAGAGGGGCAGAGCGAGAGGGGGACAGAGAGAGGGGGACAGAGAGAGTGGGGGGCAAAGAGAGGGCGACAGAGAGAGAGGGGGCAGAGAGAGGAGAGGACAGAGAGAGGAGTACAGAGAGAGGGTGTGGATAGAGAGAGGGGGGACAGAGAGTGAGGGGGACAGAGAGAGAGGGGCAGTAAGAGAGGTGGTCAGAGAGAGGGCGACACAGAGGGGGAGGACAGACAGAGAGGGGGACAGAGAGAGAGGGGACAGAGAGATTGGGGCCGAGGGGGGGGAGAGAGAGAGGGGGTGCAGAGAGAGGGGGACAGAGAGAGAAGGGGGCAGAGAGAGTGGGGGATAGAGAGAGAAGGGAGCAGAGAGAGAGGGGGCAGAGAGAGGGGGCCAGAGAGACGGGGACAGAGAAAGAGGGGGACAGAGAGAGTGGAGGACAGAGAGAGAAGGGGACAGAGAGAAAGGGGGAAAGATAGAGAGTAGGGCAGAGAGAGAGGTGGCAGAGAGAGAGAGGGGGCAGAGAGAGAGGGTGACAGAGAGAGGGCGAGAGAGAGGGGGACAGAGAGAGAGGGGGCAGAGAGAAAGGGGTACAGAGAGAGAGGGCGAGACAGAGGGGGAGAGGGAGAGGGGGGCAGAGTGAGAGGGGGATAGAGAGAGGGGTGTAGCGAGAGGGCGACAGAGAGAGAGGGGGACAGAGAGAGCGAGAGGGTGATGAGGGTGACAGAGTGATGGCGATTAAGAGAGGATGACAGAGAGAGAGGGCGACAGGGAGAGAGGGTGACAGAGAGAGAGGGGGACAGAGAGAGTGGGGTACAGAGAGAGGGCGACAGAAAGAGGGGGACAGAGAGAGAGGGGGGCTGAGAGATGGCGACAGAGAGAGGGGGGGACAGAGAGAGAGGGGACAGAGAGAGAGGGGCAGAGACAGAGGGGGACAGAGAGAGGGGGACAAAGAGAGGGGACAGAGATAAAGGGGAACAGAGAGAGAGGGGCAGAGAGAGTGCGACAGAGAGATGGGGACAGAGAGAGAGAGGGGGCAGAGAGATGGCGACAGAGAGAGGGGGGACAGAGAGAGAGGGGACAGAGAGAGGGGGGACAGAGAGTGGGGTGACAGAGGGGGACAGAGAGAGAAGGGCAGAGAGAGAGGGGGATAGAGAGAGGGGGACAGAGAGAGTGGGGGGCAAAGAGAGGGCGACAGAGAGAGAGGGGGACAGAGAGAGGGGGACAGAGAGAGGGGGCAGAGAGAGAGGGGACTGAGAGAGGTGGCACAAAGAGAGGGGGTCAGAGAGGGGGAGACAGAGAGGGGGGACAGAGAGAGAAGGGGACAGAGAGAAGGGGACAGAGAGAGGGGTGACAGAGAGAGGGGGACAGAGAGAGTGGGGCAGAGATAGAGGGGGCAGAGAGAGAGGGACAGAGAGAGGGGGACAGAGAGAGTGCGACAGAGAGATGGGGACAGAGAGAGAGAGGGGGCAGAGAGATGGCGACAGAGAGAGGGGGAAAGAGAGAGAGGGGACAGAGAGAGGGGGGACAGAGAGTGGGGTGACAGAGGGGGACAGAGAGAGGGGGGCAGAGAGAGAGGGGGACAGAGAGAGAGGGGGGCAGAGAGAGGGATGGACAGAGAGAGGGGTACAGAGAGAGAGGGACAGAGAGGGGGGCAGAGACAGAGGGGGACAGAGAGAGGGGGACAAAGAGAGGGGACAGAGATAAAGGGGAACAGAGAGAGAGGGGCAGAGAGAGTGCGACAGAGAGATGGGGACAGAGAGAGAGAGGGGGCAGAGAGATGGCGACAGAGAGAGGGGGGACAGAGAGAGAGGGGACAGAGAGAGGGGGGACAGAGAGTGGGGTGACAGAGGGGGACAGAGAGAGAAGGGCAGAGAGAGAGGGGGATAGAGAGAGGGGGACAGAGAGAGTGGGGGGCAAAGAGAGGGCGACAGAGAGAGAGGGGGACAGAGAGAGGGGGACAGGGAGAGGGGGCAGAGAGAGAGGGGACTGAGAGAGGTGGCACAAAGAGAGGGGGTCAGAGAGGGGGAGACAGAGAGGGGGGACAGAGAGAGAAGGGGACAGAGAGAAGGGGACAGAGAGAGGGGTGACAGAGAGAGGGGGACAGAGAGAGTGGGGCAGAGATAGAGGGGGCAGAGAGAGAGGGACAGAGAGAGGGGGACAGAGAGAGTGCGACAGAGAGATGGGGACAGAGAGAGAGAGGGGGCAGAGAGATGGCGACAGAGAGAGGGGGAAAGAGAGAGAGGGGACAGAGAGAGGGGGGAGAGAGAGTGGGGTGACAGAGGGGGACAGAGAGAGAAGGGCAGAGAGAGAGGGGAACAGAGAGAGAGGAGGGCAGAGAGAGTGCGACAGAGAGAGGGGGACAGAGAGAGGGGGACAGAGAAAGTGGGGGGCAAAGAGAGGGCGACAGAGAGAGAGGGGGACAGAGAGAGAGGGTGACAGAGAGAGGGCGAGAGAAAGGGGTACAGAGAGAGAGGGCGAGAGAGAGGGGGAGAGAGAGGGGGGCAGCGAGAGGGCGACAGAGAGAGAGGGGGAACAGAGAGAGCGAGAGAGTGAGAGGGTGACAGAGAGATGGCGACAAAGTGAGGATGACAGCGAGAGAGGGGGACAGGGAGAGAGCGTGACAGAGAGAGGTGGGACAGAGAGTGATGGACAGAGAGAGGGGACAGAGAGAGGGGGAACAGAGAGAGAGGGGGACAGAGAGAGGGCGACAGAGAGAGGGGTGACAGAGAGAGGGGGACAGAGAGAGGGGGCAGAGAGAGGGGTGACAGAGGGGGACAGAGAGAGAGGGGCAGAGAGAGAGGGGGACAGAGAGAGAGGGGGCAGAGAGAGGGGAGGACAGAGAGAGGTGTACAGAAAGAGGGTGTGGACAGAGAGAGGGGGGACAGAGAGTGAGGGGGACAGAGAGAGAGGGGCAGTAAGAGAGGGGGTCAGAGAGAGGGCGACACAGAGGGGGAGGACAGAGAGAGAGGGGGACAGAGAGAGAGGGGGACAGAGAGAGAGGGGACAGAGAGATTGGGGCCGGGGGGGGGGGGAGAGAGAGAGGGGGTGCAGAGAGAGGGGGACAGAGAGAGGGGGAACAGAGAGAGAGGGGAAAGAGAGAGGGGGGGCAGAGAGAGAGGGGGACAGAGAGAGGGGGACAGAGAGAGGGGGACAGAGATAGAGGGGAACAGAGAGAGAGGGGCAGAGAGAGTGCGACAGAGAGAGGGGGACAGAGAGAGAGAGGGCAGAGAGATGGCGACAGAGAGAGGGGGGGACAGAGAGAGAGGGGACAGAGAGAGGGGGGTACAGAGAGAGGGCGACAGAGAGAGTGCGACAGAGAGAGGGGGACAGAGAGAGAGGGGGGCAGGGAGATGGCGACAGAGAGGGGGGGGACAGAGAGAGAGGGGACAGAGAGAGGGGGGACAGAGAGTGGGGTGACAGAGGGGGACAGAGAGAGGAGGGCAGAGAGAGAGGGGGACAGAGAGAGAGGGGGGCAGAGAGAGGGATGGACAGAGAGAGGGGTACAGAGAGAGAGGGACAGAGAGGGGGGCAGAGAGAGAGGGGGACAGAGAGTGATGGGGACAGAGAGAGAGGGGCAGTAAGAGAGGGGGTCCGAGAGAGGGCGACACAGAGGGGGAGGACAGAGAGAGAGGGGGACAGAGAGAAGGTGACAGAGAGAGGGGGGACAGAGAGAGGGGGGACAGAGAGAGGGGGCAGAGAGAGAGGGGGACAGAGAGAGTGCGACAGAGAGAGGGGGACAGAGAGAGAGGGGGGCAGAGAGATGGCGACAGAGAGAGGGGGGGACAGAGAGAGAGGGGACAGAGAGAGGGGGGACAGAGAGTGGGGTGACAGAGGGGGACAGAGAGAGGGGGGCAGAGAGAGAGGGGGACAGAAAGAGAGGGGAGCAGAGAGAGGGATGGACAGAGAGAGGGGTACAGAGAGAGAGGGACAGAGAGGGGGGCAGAGAGAGAGGGGGACAGAGAGTGAGGGGGACAGAGAGAGAGGGGCAGTAAGAGAGGGGGTCCGAGAGAGGGCGACACAGAGGGGGAGGACAGAGAGAGAGGGGGACAGAGAGGGAGGGGACAGAGAGAGGGAGGCCTAGAGAGGGGGGGAGAGAGAGAGGGGGCAGCGAGAGGGGGACAGAAGGAGAAGGGGACAGAGAGAGAAGGGGCAGAGAGAGGGGGACAGAGAGAAGGTGACAGAGAGAGAGGGGGACAGAGAGAGTGGGGGACAGAGAAGGAAAGGGGGAGAGAGAGAGAGGGGGAGAGAGAGGAGGGCAGAGAGAGGGGACAAAGAGAGTGGGGGACAGAAAGAGAGGGGCAGAGAGATAGGGGGTCAGAGAGAGGGCGACAGAGAGGGGGGACAGAGAGAGAGGGGGACAGAGAGAGGATGACAGAGAGAGGGGGACAGGGAGAGAGCGTGACAGGGAGAGAGAGGGGACAGAGAGTGCGGGACAGAGAGAGAGGGGGTCAGAGAGAGCGGGAGAGAGAGAGGGGAGGGCAGGGAGAGAGGGGTACAGAGAGATGGGGGACAGAGAGACAGGAGGGCAGAGAGAGGGGGGACAGAGAGAGGTGGGAACAGACAGAGAGGGGACAGAGAGAAAGGGGAACAGAGAGCGCGGGGCACAGAGAGAGGGGGCAGAGAGAGGGGTGACAGAGAGAGTGGGACAGAGAAAGTGGGCGGCAGAGAGAGAGGGGGTCAGAGAGAGGGCGACAGAAAGATGGCGGACAGAGAGAGGGGGGACAGAGAGATGAGGACAGAGATAGGGGTGACAGAGAGAGTGGGGCAGAGAGAGGGTGAGAGTGAGAGAGGGGGCAGAGAGAGGGGTAGAAAGAGAGAAGGTGACTGAGAGAGAGGGGGACAGAGAGAGTGTGGGACAGAGAGAGAAGGGGACAGAGAGAAAGGGGGACAGAGAGAGAGGGGGACAGAGAGAGGGGGAGAGAGAGAGGGGGGGCAGAGTCAGAGGGGGACAGAGGCGGGTGGGCGAGAGAGGGCGAGAGAGAGAGGGGGACATAGAGAGAAGGGGACGGAGAGAGAGGGGGCAGAGAGAGGGGGTCAGAGAGAGAGGGGGACAGAGAGAGGGCGAGAGAGAGAGAGGGGGACATAGAGAGAAGGGGACAGAGAGAGAGGGGGGCAGAGAGAGTGGGACAGTGAGAGGATGACAGAGAGAGAGAGGGCAGAGAGAGAGGGTGACAGAGAGAGGGCGGGAGAGAAAAGGGGACAGAGAGAGAGGGGGGCAGAGAGAGAGGGAGAGAGAGAGGGGGCAGAGAGAGGTAGAAAGAGAGAGGAAGCAGAGAGAGAGAGAGACAGAGAGGGGGGACAGAGAGAGAGGGGGACAGAGAGAGAGGAGGGCAGAGAGAGAGGGGGACAGAGAGAGAGGGCGACAGAGAGAGAGGAGGGCAGAGAGAGAGGGAGGCAGAGAGAGGGCGGGAGAGAGAAGGGGACAGAGAGAGAGGGGGGCAGAGAGAGGGGGAGAGAGAGAGAGGGCAGAGAGAGGTGGAAAGAGAGAGGGAGCAGAGAGAGAGAGAGACAGAGATGGGGGAGAGAGCGAGAGGGCGACAGAGAGTGGGGGACAGAGAGAGTGGTACAGAGAGTTGGGGGATTGAGATAGTGGGGGACAGAGAGGGGGTCAGAGACAGGGGGCAGGGAGTGGGGGGATTGAGAGAGTGGGGGAGAGAGAGAGAGGGGACAGAGAGAGAGGCGGGTGGGAGAGGGGGGGGTCAGAGAGAAGCAGGTGAGCGAGAGAGGGGGACAGAGAGAGGGGGAACAGAGAGAGCGGGATAGGGGGGGACAGAGAGAGAGGGGGACAAAGACGGGGGATAGAGAGAGGCAGGTGGGAGAGAGAGGGGGACAGAGAGAGGGGGAGATTGAGGGTGTCAGAGGAAGAGGGACAGAGAGAGCGGCACAGAGAGTGGGGGAGATAGAGGGTGTCAGAGAGAGAGCGGGACAGAGAGAGGGGGACGGGGGGACAGAGAGAGGTGGACAAAGAGAGAGTGGCGTGTGGGAGAGAGAGGGGGTCAGAGAGAGGCAGGTGGTAGAGAGAGGGGGACAGAGAGAGGAGGAACAGAGAGCGCGGGACGGAGAGAGAGGGGAGAGAGAGAGAGAGGCACAAAGAGAGGGGATAGAGAGAGGCGGGTGGGAGAGAGGGGGGAGATAGAGGGGGAAAGAGAGCGAGGGGGACAAAAAGGGCGGATTGAGAGAGGCGGGTGGGAGAGAGAGGGGGAATGAGAGAGGGGGAGATAGAGGGGGTCAGAGGGAGAGGGACAGAGAGAGGGGCACAGAGAGTAGGGAGATAGAGGGGGTTAGACAGCGAGGGGGACGGGGGGGCAGAGAGAGAGAGGGCAGAGATATGGCAACAGAAAGAGGGTGACAGAGAGATAGAGGGGGCAGAGAAAGAGGGGGCATAGAGAGGGCGACAGAGAGGTGGGCAAAGAGCGGGGGAGAGATACAGGGACAGAGAGAGGGACAGAGAGAGGGGGACAGAGAGGGGGGCAGAGCGAGGGGGACAGAGAGAGAGGCGGGTGGGAGAGAGATGGGGTAAGAGAGAGGCGGGTGGGAGAGAGAGGGGGACAAAGAGAGGGGTACAGAGAGAGAGAGAGATAGAGGGGGTTAGAGGGAGCGCGACAGAGAGAGGGGCACAGAGAATGGGGGAGATAGAGGGGTCAGAGAGAGCGGGACAGAAAGAATGGGAGGGAGAGGGGGTCAGAGAGAGGGGGACAGAGAGAGGGGGAGATAGAGGGTTACAGAGAGAGGGAGACAGAGAGTGCGGGTCAGAGAGAGGGATACAGAGTGAGGGAGAGAGAGGGGGGACAGAGAGAGGGGACAGAGATAAACGGGGTCAGAGAGAGAAGGACAGAGAGAGGAGGACAGATAGTGCGGGAGATTGAGGGCGCCAGAGAGAGGTGGACCGGGAGAGGGGCACAGAGAGACAGAGAGGGGACAGAGAGAGAGGGAGATAAATAGAGAGGGGGATAGTGTTAGAGGGGGACAGAGTGAGGGGGGCAGAGAGAGGGGTGACAACGAGAGGGGGACAGAGAGAGAGGGGACAGAGAGTGGGGGAGATAGTGGGGGGTAGCGAGAGGGGGGACAGAGAGAGGGGTGACAGAGAGAGTGGGACAGAGAGTGAGGGGCAGAGCGTGGGGAAGATAGAGGGGGTCAGAGAGAGGGGGAACAGAGAGGAGCGGCAGAGAGAGGGGGCAGAGAGGGGGGACAGAGAGAGAGGGGGACAGCGAGGAGGTACAGAGAGAGGCTGTGGGAGAGAGAGGGGGACAGAGAGAGGGGTACAGAGAGGGGGTCAGAGGGAGAGGGACAGAGAGAGGGGCACAGAGAGTAGGGGAGATAGAGTGGGTCAGATAGAGGCGGATGGGAGAGAGAGGGGGATAGAGAGAGGGGTAAAATAGAGAGCGGGACAGAGAGAGGGGGGACAAAGAAGGGGGGATAGAGAGAGGCGGGTGAGAAAGAGGGGGGGCAGAGAGAGGGGTCAGAGAGGGGGTCAGGTGGAGAGGGACAAAGAGAGACGCACAGAGAGTGGGGGAGATAGAGGGGGTCAGAGAGAGAGGGGGACAGCGAGGGGGGGCGGCGGGACAGAGAGAGAGGGGACAGAGAGTGGGGGAGATAGTGGGGGGTAGCGAGAGGGGGGACAGAGAGAGGGGTGACAGAGAGAGTGGGACAGAGAGTGAGGGGCAGAGCGTGGGGAAGATAGAGGGGGTCAGAGAGAGGGGGAACAGAGAGGAGCGGCAGAGAGAGGGGGCAGAGAGGGGGGACAGAGAGAGAGGGGGACAGCGAGGAGGTACAGAGAGAGGCTGTGGGAGAGAGAGGGGGACAGAGAGAGGGGTACAGAGAGTAGGGGAGATAGAGTGGGTCAGATAGAGGCGGATGGGAGAGAGAGGGGGATAGAGAGAGGGTCAGAGGGAGAGGGACAGAGAGAGGGGCACAGAGAGTAGGGGAGATAGAGTGGGTCAGATAGAGGCGGATGGGAGAGAGAGGGGGATAGAGAGAGGGGTAAAATAGAGAGCGGGACAGAGAGAGGGGGGACAAAGAAGGGGGGATAGAGAGAGGCGGGTGGGAAAGAGGGGGGGCAGAGAGAGGGGTCAGAGAGGGGGTCAGGTGGAGAGGGACAGAGAGAGACGCACAGAGAGTGGGGGAGATAGAGGGGGTCAGAGAGAGAGGGGGACAGCGAGGGGGGGCGGCGGGACAGAGAGAGAGGGACAGGGAGAGAGGCGGATGGGAGAGAGAGGGGTTCAGAGAGACCCAGGTGGGAGAGAGAGGGGGACAGAGAGAGGGCGACAGTGGGGAGCAGAGAGCGGGGGAGAGAGAGGGGGTCAGAGAGAGGATACAGAGAGAGAGGGATAGAGAGAGAGGCGGGTGGGAGAGAGAGGGGGACAGTGAGGAGGTACAGAGATTGGCAGGTGGGAGGGAGAGGGGGTCAGAGAGAGGGCGACAGAGAGGGTGACAGAGAGAGAGGGGGCAGAGAGAGAGGATCAGAGAGAGGGGAACAGATAGAGGTGGGACAGAGAGGCGGGACAGAGAGAGGAGGGCAGAGAGAGGGTGACAGAGAGAGAGGGGACAGTGAGTGAGGGTTAGAGAGAGGGGTCCAGAGAGAGGGGGACAGAGAGAGGAGGGGACAGAGAGAGAGGGCAGAGAAAGATGGCGACAGAGAGGGGAGCAGAGAGAGGGGAACAGAGAGAGAGGGGCGGATGGGAGAGAGAGGGGATCAGAGAGAGGCGGGTGGGAGAGAGGGGAACAGAGACAGGGGGCACAGAGAGTGCGGGACAGAGAGAGAAGGACAGAGAGTGGGGGAGATGGGTGTGTTAGACAGAGAGGGGCCAGAGAGATGGCGACAGAGAGAGGGTGACAGAGAGAGAGGGGCAGAGAGAGGCGGTCAGAGAGTGGTGAACAGAGACAGGGGGACAGAGAGAGGGAGGCAGAGAGAGGGGGTGAGAGAGAGAGGGGGACAGAGAGAGGGGACAGCGAGTGGGGGAAATAGAGGGGTTCAGAGAGAGTGGGACAGAGAGAGAAGGGACAGATAGAGGTGGGACAGAGAGGGGTGACAGAGAGAGAGGGGACAGAGAGGGTGGAGAGATAGAGGCGGGACAGAGAGGGGGACAGAGAGAGAGGACAGAGAGTGGGGGAGATAGAGGTGGTCAGAGAGAGGAGGACAGAGAGAGAGGGACAGAGAGAGAGCGGACAGAGGGAGCGGGCGGCAGAGAGTGGGGCAGATAGAGGGGGGAACAGAGAGGGGAGTCAGAGAGAGGGAAACAGAGAGAGGGGGACAGAGAGATAGGGAACAGAGAGTGAGGGTCAGAGAGAGGGGTACAGAGTGGGGGAGAGAGAGGGGTCCAGAGAGAGGGGGACAGAGAAAGAGGGGCAGGGAGAGGGCGACAGAGAGGGGGGCAGAGAGGGGGACAGAGAGAGAGGGGGGCATAGAGTGGGGCAGATCGAGGGGGGTACAGAGAGGGGAGTCAATGAGAGGGAAACAGAGAGAGGGGGACAGAGAGAGAGGGAACAGAGAGTGAGGGTCAGAGAGAGGGGTACAGAGAGGGGGAGAGAGAGTGGTCCAAAGAGAGGGGGACAGGGAGAGGGGGACACAGAGAGGGGAACAGAGAGAGCGGGCAGAGAGGGGAACAGAGAGAGGGGGACAAAGAGAGATAGGCGGGTGAGAGAGAGAGGGGATCAGAGAGGGGAGGGTGGGAGAGGGAGGGGGACAGAGAGAGGGGGAACAGAGAGTGCGGGACAAACAGAAGGGGACAGAGAGAGAGAGGCGGGTGGGAGAGAGAGGGAATCAGAGAGAGGTGGGTGGGAGAGAGAGAGAGGGATAGAGAGAGAAGGCACAGAGATTTGGGGAGATGGAGGGGGTTAGCGAGAGGGGGCAAAGAGAGGGGGGGCAGAGAGAGAGAGGGGGACAGTGAGGAGGTACAGAGAGAGGCGGGTGGGAGGGAGAGTGTGTCTGAGAGAGGGCGACAGAGAGAGGGGGACAGAGAGTGGGGGAGATGGGGGATCAGAAAGAGAGGGGGATAGAGAGAGGGGGGCAGAGACATGGCGAAAGAGAGAGGGTGACGGGGGTGCAGAGACAGTGGAGGAAGAGAGAAGGCGACAGAGAGGGGGGCAGAGAGAGAGGGGGACAGTTGGAGGGGGACAGAGGGGGGCAGAGAGAGGGGGACAGAGAGGGGGGGCAGAGAGAGAGAGGCAGACAGAGGGAGACAGAGGAGGGGGCAGAGAGCGGGGGAGAGACAGAGGGGACAGAGAGAGGGGGACAGAGGGAAGGGCACAGAGACGGGGGGACAGAGATAGGGGTGGCAGAGAGAGAGGTGCAGAGAGAGAGGGGGGACAGAGAGTGCGGGAGATGGAGGGGGTCTCAGAGAGAGGGGGAACAGAGAGGGGGGGCAGAGAGATGAGGGGACAGTGAGAGAGGGGTTCAGAGAGAGGGCAACAGAGAGAGTGGGCCAGAGAATGGGTCAGACAGAGGGGATCTGAGAGAGGTGGACAGGGAGACAGGGGTTCGGAGATAGAGGGGGCAGAGAGAGGGCGACAGAGAGAGGGGGACAGAGAGAGAAGGACAGAGAGAGTTGAACAGAGAGAGGGGTCAGAGAGAGGGGAACAGACAGAGGGGTGATAGAGGGGGACAGAGAGAGAGGTGGACAGAGAAAGGGGGGACAGAGAGAGGAGGAACAGAGAGATGGGGGACAGAGAGAGGAGGACAGAGAGAGGGGGATAGAGAGAGAGGGGACAGAGAGTGGGTGAGATAGAGGGGGTCAGAGAGAGTGGAACAGAGAGAGAGGGGGACAGAGAGTGGGGAACAGAGAGAGTGGGGTACAGAGAGAGGGGTGATAGAGGGGGACAGACAGAGAGGTGGACAGAGAAAGGGGGAACAGAGAGAGGAGGGACAGAGAGACGGGGGACAGAGAGAGGGGGACAGAGAGACGGGGATAGAGAGGGGACAGAGAGTGGGGGAGATAGAGGGGGTCAGAGAGAGTGGAACAGAGAGAGAGAGGGGGACAGAGAATGGGGAACAGAGAGAGGGCTGATAGAGGAGGGACAGGGAGAGAGAGGGAGACAGAGAGAGAGGGGACAGAGAGAGAGAGGGGGGACAGAGAAAGGGGGGACAGAGAGAGGAGGGACAGAGAGACGGGGACAGAGAGAGGGGGACAGAGAGAGGAAGAGGGGTGTCAGAGAGAGGGGGGACAGAGAGGGTGGACAGATAGAGGCATAACAGAGAGGGAGGACAGAGAGAGGGGGAACAGGTAGAGGGGGGACAGAGAGAGAGAGGGGGACAGTGAGGGGCCAGAGAGAGGGCGACAGAGAGAGGAGGCAGAGAGAGGGAGACAGAGGGGGGGAACAGAGAGACGGTGACAGAGAGGAGGCAGCGAGAGGGCGAGAGAGAGAGTGGACACAGAAAGGGGGCAGAGAGAGGGAGGGAGAGAGAGAGAGAGGGAGAGAGAGAGGGGTGACAGAGAGAAGGAGGAAAGAGAGAGGCGGACAGAGGGAGGGGGACAGAGACGGTGACAGAGGGGGGCAGAGAGATAGTGACAGAGGGAGGAGGAGATAGAGGGGGTCAGAGGGAGGGGGGCAGAGACGGAGGCTCAGAGAGTGGGCGAGATAGAGGGGGTCAGAGAAATGGCGACAGAAAGATGGGGAGATAGAGGGGGACAGAGAGAGGTGGAGATGAAGGGGGTCAGAGAGAGGGGGACAGAGAGAGGGGCACAGAGAGAGGGGCACAGAGAGTGGGGGAGATAGAGGGGGTCTGAGAGAGAGGGGGACAGAGAGAGGGGGACGGGGGGAGAGAGAGAGAGGGACAGAGAGAGATGCGGGTGGGAGAGAGAAACTGTCAGAGAGAGGCGGATGGGAGAGAGAGGGGACAGAGAAATGGCGACAGAAAGATGGGGAGATAGAGGGGGACAGAGAGAGGGGGACAGAGAGAGGGGGAGATGAAGGGGGTCAGAGAGAGGGGGACAGATGGAGAGGCAAAGAGAGTGGGAGGTAGAGGGGTTCAGAGAAAGTGGGACAGAGAGAGGGGCACAGAGAGAGGGGCACAGAGAGTGGGGGAGATAGAGGGGGTCTGAGAGAGAGGGGGACAGAGAGAGGGGGACGGGGGCGAGAGAGAGAGGGGCACAGAGAGAGATGCGGGTGGGAGAGAGAAGCTGTCAGAGAGAGGCGGATGGGAGAGAGAGGGGGACAGAGAGAGGGGGAACAGAGAGAGAGGGGGGCAAAGAGGGGGGATAGAGAGGCGGGTTGGAGAGAGAGCGGGACCGAGAGAGGGGGAGATAGAGGGGGTCAGAGCGAGAGGGACAGAGAGAGGGGTAGAGAGAGATGGGGTCAGAGAGAGTGGGACAGAGTGAGGAGGACAGAGAGAGCGGGGGACAGAGAGAGGGGAAAAAGAGAGAGGGGGCAGAGAGAGGGGACATAGAGAGGGGGGCAGAAAGGGGGGGCATAGAGAGGGGGGCATAGAGAGGGCGGGAACAGAGAGAGGGGCAAAGAGAGAGTCGGGTGGGAGGGAGAGGGTGACAGAGAGAGGGCGAGAGAAAGAGGGGCAGGTAGTAGGCGTCAGAGAGAGGGGTACAGAGAGAGGGGCGCAGAGAGTGGGGGAGATAGAGGGATTCAGAGAGAGGGAGACAGAAAATGTGGGAGTTAGAGGGGGTCAGAGAGAGGGGGACAGAGGGAGGGGGACAGAGAGAGGCGCACAGAGAGTGCGCGAGATAGAGGGGGTCAGAGAGAGAGGGACAGAAAGACGGGGAGATAGAAGGGGACAGAGAGAGTGGGACAGAGAGAGGGGGAGATAGGGGGGTCAGAGAGAGGGGGACAGAAGGAGCAGGAGGTAGATGGAGTAAGAGAGGGGTACAGAGAGAGGGGCAGAGAGAGAGGGGCACAGAGAGTGGGGGAGATAGACGGGGACAGAGAGAGTGGGACAGAGAGAGGTGGGAGATAGGGGGGGTCAGAGAGAGGGGGACAGAAGGAGCAGGAGGTAGAGGGAGTCAGAGAGGGGTACAGAGAGCGGGGCAGAGAGAGAGGGGCACAGAGAGTGGGGGAGATAGACCGGGACAGAGAGAGCGGCAGAGAGAAATGGGGGCAGAGAGAGTGGGACAGAGTGAGGTAGGGTCAGAGAGAGAGGGGGACAGAGGGAGGTGCACAGAGAGTGGGGGAGATAGAGGGGGACAGAGAGAGGGGACAGAAAGACCCGGAGTTAGAGGGGGACAGAGAGAGGGGGACAGAGACAGGGGGAGATCGAGGGGATCAGAGGGAGGGGGTCAGATGGTGGGGCACAGGGAGTGGGGGAGATAGAGGGGGTCAGAGAGAGGGGGAAGAACGAGTGGGAGGTAGAGGGAGTCAGAGAGAGGAGGACAGAGAGAGGGGCACAGAGAGAGGGGCACAGAGAGTGGTTGAGATAGAGGGGGACAGAGAAAGAAGGGACAGAGCGAGGGGCACAGAAAGTTGGGGGCAGAGAGAGTGGGGCAGAGTGAGGGGGTCAGAGAGAGTGGGACAGAGAGAGGGGGGAACAGAGAGTGGGGGAAAGAGAGACGGGTGGGAGGGAGAGAGAGGCAGAGAGAGGGCAACAGAGAGAGGGGCCAGAGAGTGGGATAGATAGAGGGGGTCAGAGAGAGGGGGACAGGGAGAGGGGAAGTTAGAGGGGGTCGGAGAGAGAGGGTGCAGAGAGTGGGGGAATTGAGAGAGTGGGGGACAGAGAGAGAGGGGGACAGGGGGCAGAGAGAGAGGGGACAGAGAGAGGGGGACAGAGATAGGGGGACGATGGGGACAGAGAGAGGGGGACAGAGAGAGAGGCAGGTGGGAGAGAGAGGGAGTCAGAGAGAGGCGGGTGGGGGCGGGACAGAGAGGGGGGAAATTGAGAGCGAGACAGAGATGGGGGGACAGAGAGAGAGGGGGACAAAGAGCGGGGACAGAGAGAGGCGGGTGGGAGAGAGAGGGGGACAGAGTGAGGGGGACAGAGAGTGGGGGAGATATAGGGGGTCAGAGGGAGATGGGGACAAAGAGGGGGGATAGAGAAAGGCGGGTGGGAGAGAGAGGGGGACAAAGAGGGGGGGACAGAGAGAGGGGGAGATAGAGGGGTTCAGAGGGAGAGGGACAGAGAGAGGAGCACAGAGAATGAGGGAGATAGAGGGGGACAGAGAGAGAGGGGGGCAAAGAGGGGGATAGAGAGAGGCGGGTGGGAGAGAGGGGGACAGAGAGCGGGGAGATAGAGGGGGTCAAAGGGAGAGGGACGGAGAGAGGGGCCCAGTGAGTGGGGGAGATAGAGGGGATCAGAGAGAGGGGACAGAAAGAATTGGAGGTCGAGGCGATCAGAGATGGGGCACAGAGAGAGGGGCACAATGAGTTGGGGAGATAGAGAGGCACAGAGAGAGAGGGGCAGAGAGAGAGGGGTACAGAGAGATGGGGGCAGAGAGAGTGGTAGAGAGTGACGGGGTCAAAGAGAGAGGGGGACAGAGAGAGGGGAAAAAAGAGAGGGGGGCAGAGAGAGGGGGGCATAGAGAGGGGTGCAGAAAGTTGGGTGCATAGAGATGGGGGCATAGATGGGGGAACAGAGAGAGGGGCAAAGAGAGAGGCGGGTGGGAGGGAGAGGGGGGCAGAGAGAGGGCGAGAGAAAGAGGGGCAGGTAGTAGGCGTCAGAGAGAGGGGCACAGAGAGTGGGGGAGATAGAGGGAGTCAGAGAGAGAGAAGGGGGATATAAAATGTGGGAGGTAGAGGGGGTCAGAGAGAGGGAGACAGTGGGAGGGGGACAGAGAGAGAGGCACAGAGAGTGCGGGAGATAGAGGGGGTCAGAGAGAGGGGACAAAAAGACGGGGAGATAGAGGGGGACAGAGAGAGGAGGACAGAGAGAGGGGGCGATAGAGGGGGTCAGAGAGAGGGGGACAGAAGGAGCTTGAGGTAGAGGGGGTCAGAGAGGGGTACAGAGAGCGGGGCACAGAGAGAGGGGCACAGAGAATGGGAGAGATAGACGGGGACAGAGAGAGAGGGACGGAGTGAGAGCTGCAGAGAGAGATGGGGGCAGAGAGAGTGGGACAGAGTGAGTAGATCAGAGAGAGAGAGGGGGACAGAGAGAGAAGGATAGAGAGAGAGGGGCAGAATCAGGGGGGCATAGAGAGTGGGGCATAGAGAGGGGGTCAGAGAGAGGGGGGACCGGGGGGGGAAAGAGGGAGGCGGTGGGAAGGGGTCAGAGAGAGGGGGATAGAGAGAGAGGGGCAGAATCAGGGGGGCATAGAGAGTGGGGCATAGAGAGAGTGTCAGAGAGAGGGGGGAACAGAGAGAGGGGGACAGAGGGAGAGGGACAGAGAGAGAGGAATAGAGAGTGGGTGAGATAGAGGGGGTCAGAGAGAGTAGGACAGAAAGACGCGGAGATAGAGGGGGACAGAGAGAGGGAGACAGAGAGAGGGGAGATCGAGGGGGTCAGAGGGAGGAGTCAGAGGGTGGGGCACAGGGATTGGGGAGGTAGACGGCGTCAGAAAGAGGGGGACAGAAAGAGTGGGAGGTAGAGGGAGTCAGCGAGAGGGAGTCAGGTAGAGGGGGACAGAGACAGGGGCACAGAGAGAGGGGCACAGAGAGTGGGGGAGATAGAGGGGAACAGAGAGAGAGGGGACAGAGAGAGATGGGCAGAGAGAGATAGGGGCAGAGAGAGTGGGACAGAGTGAGGGGGTCAGAGAGAGAGGGGCACAGAGGGAGGGGGGAAAAGAGAGTGGGGGAAAGAGAAAGGCGGGTGGGAGGGAGAGGGAGGCAGAGAGAGGGCGACAGAGAGAGGGGCACAGAGAATGGGGTAGATAGAGGGTGTCAGAGAGAGGGAGGCAGAGAGTGGGGTGATTGAGAGAGTTGGGGACAGAGAGAGAGGGGGACAGGGGGCAGAGAGAGAGGGGGCAGAGAGAGGGCGACAGAGAGGGAGGCAGAGAGCGGGAGAGAGAGAGAGTGGACAGAGAGAAGGGGCAGAGCGAGGGCGACAGGGAGGGGGCCAGAGAGAGGGGGACAGAGAGAGGCGGCAGAGCAGGGGACAGAGAGAGGGGGACAGAGAGATGTCCGGTGGGAGAGAGAGGGGGACAGAGAGGGGGAACAGAGAGTGCGGGCCAGAGGGGGGGGGACAGAGAGAGAGGGGGTTTGAGAGAGGGCGACAGAGAGAGGGGGCAGAGAGCGGGGGAGAGAGAGGCGGGTGGGAGAGAGTGGGGATCAGAGAGAAGGGGACAGAGAGAGGAGGACAGAGAGTGGAGGAGATAGAGGGGGTCAGAGAGAGAGGGACAGAGAGAGAGGGGACCGAGAGAGAGGGGGACAGAGAGAGAGGGGCAGAATCAGGGGGGCATAGAGAGTGGGGCATAGAGAGCGGGTCAGAGAGTGGGGGGGACAGAGAGAGAGGGACAGAGGGAGAGGGACAGAGAAAGAGGAACAGAGAGTGGGGGAGATAGAGGGGGTCAGAGAGAGGGGGACTGAAAGACGCGGAAATAGAGGGGGACAGAGAGAGGGGGACAGAGAGAGGGGAGATCGAGGGGGTCAGAGGGAGGGGTCAGAGGGTGGGGCACAGGGATTGGGGGAGGTAGATGGCGTCAAAGAGAGGGAGACAGAAAGAGTGGGAGGTAGAGAGAGTCAGCGAGAGGGAGTCAGGGAGAGGGGGACAGAGAGAGGGGCACAGAGAGAGGGGCACAGAGAGTGGGGGAGATAGAGGGGAACAGAGAGAGAGGGGACAGAGAGAAAGGGGCAGAGGGAGATAGGGGCAGAGAGAGTGGGACAGAGTGTGGTGGTCAGAGAGAGAGGGGGACAGAGGGAGGGGGAAAAGAGAGTGGGGGAAAGAGAAAGGCGGGTGGGAGGGAGAGGGAGACAGAGAGAGGGCGAGTGGGAGAGAGTGGGGTTCAGAGAGAGGGCGACAGAGAGAGGAGGATAGAGAGTGGAGGAGATAGAGGGGGTCAGAGAGAGAGGGACAGAGAGAGAGGGGACAGAGAGAGAGGGGGCAGAGAGAGGGGGAACAGAGAGAGGAGGGGACAGAGAGAGAAGGGGCAGAGAGAGTTGTACAGAGAGAGGGCGACAGAGAGTGGGGGAGATAGAGGAGGTCAGAGAGAGGGGGACAGAAGAGGGGGAGATAGAGGGGGACAGAGAGAGGGGGAGATGTATGGGTCAGAGAGAGGGGGACAGAGGGAGGGGCACATAGAGTGGGTGAGGTAGAGGGGGTCAGAGAGAGGGGAGTGAGAGATGTGCACAGAGAGAGGGCCACAGAGATTGGGGGAGATAGAGGGGGGCAGAGAGAGAGGGGACAGAGAGAGAGGGACAGAGAGAGATGACGGCAGGGAGAGCGGGACAGAGCGAGGGGATCAGAGAAAGAGGGGAACGGAGAAAGTGGGCAGAGAGAGGGGGGCATAGAGAGGGGGAAGAGAGAGGGGGGAACTGAGAGAGGGGGAAATAGAGAGGCGGGTGGGAGGAAGATGGGGGCAGAGAGAGGACGACAGAAGTGGGTGCAGATAATGGGGGTCAGAGAGAGGGGGACAGAGTGAGAGGCACAGAGAGTGGGGGAGATAGAGGGGAACAGAGAGGGAGGGGGCAGAGAGACAGGGGTAGAGAGAGATGGGGCAGAGAAAGTGGGACAGAGTGTGGGGGTCAGAGAGAGAGGGGGACAGATAGAGGAGAAAAAAGAGAGAGGTGGCAGAGAGGGAGAGGCATATAGAGGGGGGCAGAAAGAGTGGGGCATAGAGAGGGGGGCATAGGGAGGGAACAGAGAGAGGGGCAAAGAGATAGGTGGGTGGGAGGTAGAGGGTGCAGAGAGAGGGCGACAGAAAGAGGGGCAGGTAGTGGGGTTCAGAGAGAAGTGGCAGAGAGAGGGCGACAGAGAGGGGGGCAGAGAGAGCGGGAGAGAGAGAGAGGGGACAGAGTGAGAGGGGACAGAGAGAGATGAACGGGGGGACAGAGAGAGGGGGTCAGAGAGAGGCGGTTGGGAGAGCGAGGGGGATAGAGAGAGGGGGGACAGAGAGAGGGTGAGATAGAGGGGGTCCGAGGGAGAGGGAGAGAGAGGGGCACAGAGAGTGGGGTAGATAGAGGGGGTCTGAGAGAGAGGGGGACAGAGAGGGACAGAAAGAGGGGGTCAGAGAGAGGGCAACAGAGAGAGTGGGACAGAGAGTGGGTCAGATAAAGGGGGTCTGAGAGAGGGGGACAGAGATAAAGGCGGTACAGAGAGGGCGACAGAGAGAGGGTGACAGAGAGAGGAGGACAGAGAGCGAGGAACAGAAAGAGAGAGGATCAGAGAGAGGGGGACAGAGAGAGAGGGACAGAGAGAGAGAGACAGAGAGAGGGGAACAGAGAGGGGGGGTCAGAGAGAGGGGAACAGAGAGAGGGGGACAGAGAGAGGGGTGACAGTGAGTGGAGGACAGAGAGAGGGGGACAGAGAGAGTGGCGACAGAGAGAGGGGGGAACTGAGAGACGGGGACAGAGATTGGGGGAGATAGAGGGAGTCAGAGAGAGTGGAACAGAGAGAGAGGGGGCAGAGAGAGAGGGGGGAGAGAGAGGAAGAGGTGGGGTCAGAAAGAGGGGGGCAGATAATGTGGGCAGATAGAGGCTGGACAGAGAGGGAGGACCGAGGGAGGGGGAACAGTTAGAGGTGGGGACAGAGAGAGAGAGGGGGACTGAGAGACGGTGAAAGAGAGGGAGCAGAGAGAGGGAGATAGAGAGAGTGGGGCATAGAGAGCGGGTCAGAAAGTGGGGGGGACAGAGAGAGAGGGACAGAGGGAGAGGGACAGAGAGAGATGAACAGAGAGTGGGGGAGATAGAGGGGGTCAGAGAGAGGAGGACTGAAAGACGCGGAAATAGAGGGGGACAGAGAGAGGGGGACAGAGAGAGGGGAGATCGAGGGGGTCAGAGGGAGGGGTCAGAGGGTGGGGCACAGGGATTGGGGGAGGTAGATGGCGTCAAAGAGAGGGGGACAGAAAGAGTGGGAGGTAGAGAGAGTCAGCGAGAGGGAGTCAAGGAGGGGGGACAGAGAGAGATGCACAGAGAGAGGGGCACAGAGAGTGGGGGAAATAGAGGGGAACAGAGAGAGAGGGGACAGAGAGAGAGGGGCAGAGGGAGATAGGGGCAGAGAGAGTGGGACAGAGTGAGGTGGTCAGAGAGAGAGGGGGACAGAGGGAGGGGGGAAAAGAGAGTGGGGGAAAGAGAAAGGCGGTTGGGAGGGAGAGGGAGACAGAGAGAGGGCGAGTGGGAGAGAGTGGGGTTCAGAGAGAGGGCGACAGAGAGAGGAGGACAGAGAGTGGAGGAGATAGAGGGGTTCAGAGAGAAAGGGACAGAGAGAGGGGGGGGAAGAGAGAGGAGGGGACAGAGAGAGAGGGGCAGAGTGAGTGGGACAGAGAGAGGAGGGGACAGAGAGAGAAGGGGCAGAGAGAGTTGTACAGAGAGAGGGCGACAGAGAGTGGGGGAGATAGAGGAGGTCAGAGAGAGGGGGACAGAAGAGGGGGAGATAGAGGGGTACAGAGAGGGGGGAGATGTATGGGTCAGAGAGAGGGGGACAGAGGGAGGGGCACAGAGAGTGGGTGAGGTAGAGGGGTCAGAGAGAGGGGAGTGAGAGATGTGCACAGAGAGAGGGGCACAGAGAGTGGGGGAGATAGAGGGGGACAGAGAGAGAGGGGACAGAGAGAGAGGGACAGAGAGAGATGACGGCACAGAGAGCGGGACAGGGAGGGGGGGTCAGAGAAAGAGGGGAACAGAGAGAGTGGGCAGAGAGAGGGGGGCATAGAGAGGGGGAAGAGAGAGGGGGGAACTGAGAGAGGGGAAATAGAGAGGCGGGTGGGAGGAAGAGGGGGGCAGAGAGAGATCGACAGAAGGAGGTGCAGATAGTGGGGGTCAGAGAGAGCGGGGCAGAGTGAGAGGCACAGAGAGCGGGGGAGATAGAGGGGAACAGAGAGGGAGGGGGCAGAGAGACAGGGGTAGAGAGAGATGGGGGCAGAGAAAGTGGGACAGAGTGTGGGGGTCAGAGAGAGAGGGGGACAGATAGAGGAGAAAAAAGAGAGAGGGGCAGAGAGGGAGGGGCATATAGAGGGGGGCAGAAAGAGTGGGGCATAGAGAGGGGGGCATAGTGAGGGAACAGAGAGAGGGGCAAAGAGATAGGTGGGTGGGAGGTAGAGGGTGCAGAGAGAGGGCGACAGAAAGAGGGGCAGGTAGTGGGGGTCAGAGAGAAGTGGCAGAGAGACGGCGCCAGAGAGGGGGACAGAGAGAGCGGGAGAGAGAGAGAGGGGACAGAGTGAGAGGAACAGAGAGAGATGTACGGGGGGACAGAGAGAGGGGGTCAGAGAGAAGGCGGTTGGGAGATCGAGGGGGATAGAGAGAGGGGGAACAGAGGGCGGCACAGGGAAAGGTAGACAGAGAGAGAGAGGAGGACAAAGAGGGGGGATAGAGAGAGGCGGGTGGGAGAGATAGGGGGACAGAGAGAGGGGCAGAGAGAGTGGGGTAGATAGAGGGGGTCTGAGAGAGAGGGGGACAGAGTGGGACAGAAAGAGGGGGTCAGAGAGAGGGCAACAGAGAGAGTGGGACAGAGAGTGGGTCAGATAGAGGGGGTCTGAGAGAGGGGGACAGAGATAAAGGCGGCACAGAGAGGGCGACAGAGAGAGGGCGACAGAGAGAGGAGGACAGAGAGCGAGGGACAGAAAGAGAGAGGATCAAAGAGAGAGAGACAGAGAGAGAGGAACAGAGAGAGGGGGGTCAGAGAGAGGGGAACAGAGAGAGGGGGACAGAGAGAGAGGTGACAGTGAGTGGGGGACAGAGAGAGGGGGTCAGAGAGAGGGGCGACAGAGAGAGGGGGGACTGAGAGACGGGGACAGAGAGTGGGGGAGATAGAGGGGGTCAGAGAGAGTGGAACAGAGAGAGAGCGGGCAGAGAGAGAGGGGGGAGAGAGAGGAAGAGGTGGGGTCAGAAAAAGGGGGGCAGATAATGTGGGCAGATAGAGGCTGGACAGAGAGGGAGGACCGAGGGAGGGGGAACAGTTAGAGGTGGGGACAGAGAGAGAGAGGGGGACTGAGAGACGGTGAAAGAGAGGGAGCAGAGAGAGGGCGACAGAGAGAGGGGGACAGAGAAAGAGGAGACAGAGAGAGGGGGAGAGAGAGAAGGGGAGAGAGAGAGGGTTGACAGAGAGAAGGAGGACAGAGAGAGGCGGACAGAGGGGGGACAGAGACGGTGACAGAGAGGGGGCAGAGAGAGGGTGACAGAGAGAGGGGGACCGAGAGAGGGAGGCAGAAAGAGAGGGGACAGAGAAAGTGGTGGGCAGAGAGTGGGGCAGATAGAGGAGGGCAGAGAGAGGGGGGACAGAGAGAGACGGCACAGAGAGTGAGGGTCAGAGGGAGTGGTACGGAGTGGGGGAGAGAGAGGGGTCCCGAGAGAGTGGGACAGAGAGGGGGGGGACAGAGAGAGGTGGCAGAGAGGGTGAGATAGAGAGGGGGACAGAGAGAGAGGCGGGTTGGAGGGAGAGGGAATCAGAGAGAGGCGGGTGGGAGAGAGAGGGAGACAGAGAAAGGGGAAACAGAGTGTGCGGGACAGAGAGAGAGGGGGGACGGAGAGAGAGGGGTTTAGAGAGAGGGCGACAGAGAGAGGGGGAAGAGAGCGGGGGAGATAGAGAGGTGGGTGGGAGAGATTGGGGGTCAGACCGAGGGTGACGGAGAGAGGAGGGCAGAGAGTGGAGGAGACAGAGGGGGTCAGAGAGAGAGGGGGCAGACAGAGGGGGTCAGAGAGAGGGGAGAGAGAGGGGGGGTCAGAGAGAGGGCGACAGAGGGAGGGGGAGATAGAGGGGGACAGAGAGAGAGGGAGTCAGAGAGAGAGAGTGGGCAGAGAGAGGAGGACAGAGAGGGGGGGCAGAGAGAAAGGGGGGGCAAAGAGTGAGGGCGACAGAGAGAGTTGTACAGAGAGAGGGCGACAGAGAATGGGGTTGATAGAGGGGGAAAGAGAGAGAGGGGTCACATGGAAAGGGGACAGAGAGAGGGGGGCAGAGAGAGGGACAGAAAGAGTGGGAGATAGAGGGGGACAGAGAGAGGGGGAGATGTAGGGGGTCAGAGAGAGGGGGACAGAGGGAGGGGCACAGAGAGTGGGGGAGACAGAGGGGTCAGAGAGAGGGGGACAAAAAAGTGGGAGGTAGAGGGGGTCAGAGATAGCGGCACAGAGTGTGGTGCACAGAGAGTGGGGGAGATAGAGGGGAACAGAGAGAGAGGGGGCAGAGAGAGAGAGGGGTTGAGAGAGATGGGGGCAGAGAGAGTGGGACAGAGTGAGGGTTCAGAGAGAGAGGGGGACAGAGACAGGGGGGCATAGAGAGTGGGGGCAGAAAGAGGGGGGCACAGAGGGGGCTCATAGAGAGGGGGAACAGAGAGAGGGGCAAAGAGGGAGGCGGGTCGGGAGGAGAGGGGGGCAGAAGAGGGCGACAGCAAGAGGGGCATGTAGTCGCGGTTGGAGAGAGGGGGACAGAGAGATGTGCACAGAGAGTGGGGAGAGAGAGAGGGGATCAGAGAGGGGGGACAGAAAATGTGGGAGGTAGAGGCGGTCAGAGAGAGCGGCAGAGAGGGAGGGGGACAGAGAGAGATGCACAAAGAGTGCGTGAGATACAGGGGGTCAGAGGGAGGGGGACAGAAAGATGGGAAGGTAGAGGGGGACAGAGAGAGGGGGAGGTAGAGGGGGTCAGAGAGAGTGGGACAGAAGGAGCAGGAAGTAGACGGGGTCAGAGAAGGCTACAGAGAGCGGGGCACAGAGAGAGGGGCACAGAGAGTCGGGGAGATAGAGAAGGACAGAGAGAGAGAGGGACAGAGAGAGAGCGGCAGAGAGAGAAGGGGCAGAGAGAGTGGGACAGAGTGAGGGGGTCAGAGAGAGAGGGGAACAGAGAGAGGGGGAAAGAGAGAGGCCGGTGGGAGGGGGTCAGAGAGAGGTGGACAAAGGGAGGGGGACAGAGAGAGTGGCACAGAGAGTGGGGGAGATACAGGGGGTCAGAGAGTGGGGGACAGAGAGAGAGGGAGATAGAGGGGGACAGAGAGAGGGGGAGATAGAGGGGGACAGAGGGAGGAGAACAGAGAGACGTGGACAGAGTGAGGGGGCAGAGAGAGAGGGGAACAGAGAGAGGGGGACGGAGAGAGAGGCGGGTGGGAGAGAGAGCGGGACAGAGAGAGAGGGGGACAGAGAAAGAAGGGGAAAAAGAGGTGGGATAGAGGGAGACGGGTGGGGGAGAGAGGGGGCAGAGAGAAGGGGACAGAGGGAGGGGGAGATAGAAGGGGACAGAGAGAGAGGGGGACAGAGAGAGTTGTACAGAGAGAGGGCGCTAGAGAGAGGGCGACAGAGAGTGGGGAAGATAGGGGGGACAGAGAGAGAGGGGGGACAGAGGGAGAGGGGGCAGAGAGAGGGGGACGGAAAGACGGGGGCACACAGGGGGGTCAAAGAGAGGGGGGAACAGAGAGAGGGGCAAAGAGAGAGGCGGGTGGGAGGGAGAGGGGGCAGAGAGAGGGCGACAGAAAGAGGGGTAGGTAGTGGAGGTCAGAGAGAGGGGGACAGAGAGAGGGCTGCAGAGTGTGGGGAGATAGAGAGCATCAGAGAGAGGGGGACAGAAAATGTGGGAGGTAGAAGGGGACAGAGAGAGGGGGAAAGAGAGAGGGTGGGGACAGAGAGGGGGGACAGAGAGAGAGGGGGACAGAGAGAGAGGGGGGAACAGAGAGATGGAGGCCAGAGAGAGGGGGGGGGATAGAGAAAGGGGGACAGAGAAAGAGTGGGGCAGAGAGAGAGTGGGGGAGACAGAGAGGGGCAGAGAGAGAAGGGGGCAGAGAGAGAGGGGGACAGAGAGAGAGGGGCAGAGAGAGATGGAGGCAGACAGAGGGGGACAGAGTGAGGGCGCAGAGAGACGGGGTCAGAGAGGGGGACAGAGACACTGGGACATAGAGGGGGTCAGAGAGAGCGGCACAGTGGGAGGGGGAAAGAGAGAGGGGCACAGAGAGTGCGTGAGATAGAGGGGGTCAGAGGGAGGGGGACAGAAAGATGGGAAGGTAGAGGGGGACAGAGAGAGGGGGAGGTCGAGGGGGTCAGAGAGAGTGGGGACAGAAGGAGCAGGAAGTAGACGTGGTCAGAGAAGGGTACAGAGAGTGGGGCACAGAGAGAGGGGCACAGAGAGTCGGGGAGATAGAGGGGGACAGAGAGAGAGGGACAGAGAGAGAGCGGCAGAGAGAGATGGGGGCAGAGAGAGTGGGACAGAGTGAGACGGTCAGAGAGAGAGGGGAACAGAGAGAGGGGGAAAGAGAGAAGTGGTGGGAGGGGGTCAGAGAGAGGGGGACAAAGGGAGGGGGACAGAGAGAGGGGCACAGAGAGTGGGGGAGATAGAGGGGGTCAGAGAGTGGGGGACAGAAAGACGGGGAGATGGGGACAGAGGGGGGACAGAGAGAGGGGGACATAGAGGTGGTCAGAGGGAGGGGGACAGAGGGTGGGGCACAGAGAGTGGGGAGATAGAGGGGAACAGAGAGAGAGGGGACAGAGTGAGGGCGCAGAGAGAGATGGGGGCAGAGAGAGTGGGACAGAGTGAGGCGGTCAGAGAGAGAGGTGGACAGAAAGAGGGGGACAGAGAGAGGGCGGAACAGAGATTGGGGGAATGAGAGAGGCCGGTGGGAGGGAGAGGGAGGCAGAGAGAGGGCGACAGATAGAGGGGCACAGAGAGTGGGGTAGATCGAGGGGGTCAGAGAGAGAGGGGGGCAGAGAGAAATGGAGGCAGACAGAGGGGGACAGAGTGAGGGGGCAGAGAGACGGGGTCAGAAAGGGGGACAGTGACACTCTGATATAGAGGGGGACAGAGAGAGACGGACAGAGAGTGGGGGACAGAAAGTGCGGGACAGAGAGAGGAGGACAGAGTGTGGGAGAGAGTGGGTTTCTGAGAGAGGGAGCAGAGAGAGAGGGACAGAAAGAGGGGGGCAGAGATAGGGGGGGCAGAGAGAGGGGGACAGAGAGAGAGGGGTCAGAGAGAGAGGGCACAGAGAGTGAGGGTCAGACATTGGTGTACAGAGTGGGGGAGAGAGAGGTGTCCAGAGAGAGTGGGACAGAGAGGGGGGGACAGACAGAGGGGGCAGAGAGGGGGAGAGAGAGAGGGTGACAGAGAGAGAGGCGGGTGGGAGAGAGAGGGGATCAGAGAGAAGCGGGTGGGCGAGAGAGGGAGACAGAGAGAGGGGGAACAGAGAGTGCGGGACAGGGAGAGGGGGGTGACAGAGAGAGAGGGGTTTAGAGAGAGGGCGACAGAGAGAGGGGGCAGAGTGTGGGGGAGAGAGAGAGGTGTGTGGGAGAGATTGGGGGTCAAACCGAGGGTGACGGAGAGAGGAGGAGAGAGAGTGGAGGAGACAGAGGGGGTCAGAGAGAGAGGGGGAAGACAGAGGGGGTCAGAGAGAGGGGAGAGAGAGAGAGAGGGTCAGAGAGAGGGCGACAGAGGGAGGGGGAGATAGAGGGGGACAGAGAGAGAGGGGGTCAGAGAGAGAGGGGGCAGAGAGAGGGGGCAGAGTGAGTGGGGACAGAGAAAATTGTACAGAGCGAGGGCGACAGAGAGAGGGCGAGAGAGAGTGGGGGAGATAGAGGGGGACAGAGAGAGAGGGGTCAGAAAGAGAGGGGGCAGAGAGAGGGGGACAGAAAGAGGGGGAGATAGAGGGGGACAGAGAGAGGGGGAGATGTAGGGGGTCAGAGAGAGAGGGACAGAGGGAGTGCGACAGAGAGAGGAGGACAGAGAGCGTAGGACAGAAAGAGAGAGGGTCAGAGAGAGAGGGACAGAGAGAGAGGGGGTCAGAGAGAGAGGGGGCAGAGAGAAGGTGACAGAAAGAGGGGGGACAGAGAGAAAAGGGGGCAAAGAGAGAGGGCGACAGAGAGAGTTATACAGAGAGAGGGCGACAGAGAGAGGGCGACAGAGAGTGGGGGAGATAGAGGGGGAAAGAGAGAGGGGGGACAGAGGGAGAGGGGGCAGAGAGAGAGGGACAGAGAGAGACGGGAGAGAGGGCGACAGAGGGAGGGGGAGATAGAGGGGGACAGAGAGAGAGGGGTCAGAGAGAGAGAGAGGGGGCAGAGATAGGATGACAGAAAGAGGGGGGGACAGAGAGAAAGGTGGGCAAAAAGACAGACCGACAGAGAGAGCTGCACAGAGAGAGGCCGACAGAGAGAGGGCGACAGAGAGTGGGGGAGATACAGGGGGACAGAGAGAGAGGGGTCAGAGGGAGATGGGGCAGAGAGAGGGGGGCAGAGAGAGGTGGACAGAAAGAGTGGGAGATAGAGGAGGACAGAGAGAGGGGGAGATGTAGGGGGTCAGAGAGAGGGGGACAGAGGGAGGGCGACAGAGAGAGGAGGACAGAGAGCGTAGGACAGAAAGAGAGAGGGTCAGAGAGAGAGGGGACAGAGATAGAGGGACAGAGAGAGAGAGAGACAGAGAGAGAGGAACAGAGAGAGGGGAGTCAGAGAGAGGGGGTCAGAGAGAGGGCGACAGAGGGAGGGGGAGATAGAGGGGGACAGGGAGAGAGGGGGTCAGAGAGAGAGAGGGGGCAGAGAGAGGATGACAGAAAGAGGGGGGGACAGAGAGAAAGGTGGGCAAAAAGACAGACCGACAGAGAGAGTTGGACAGAGAGAGGGCGACAGAGAGAGGGCGACAGAGAGTGGGGGAGATAGAGGGGAAAGAGAGAGGGGGGACAAAGGGAGAGTGGGCAGAGAGAGGGGGACAGAGAGAGGGGGACAGAGAGGGGCGCACAGAGAGTGGGGGAGATAGAGGGGGGCAGAGAGAGTGGAACATAGAGAAAGTGGGACAGAGAGAGAGGGGGAGAGAGGGTGGGCAGCTAGAGGCAGGACAGAGAGGGTGGACAGAAGGAGGGGTAACAGATAGGGGTGGGGACAGAGAGAGAGAGGGGGACTGAGAGACGGTGAAAGAGAGGGGACAGAGAGAGGGCGATAGAGAGAGGGGAGAAGAGAGAGAGGGCAGAGGGAGGGGGGACAGAGAGACGGTGACAGAGAGAAGGCAGAGAGAGGGCGACAGAGAGAGGGGGACAGAGAAAGAGGAGACAGAGAGAGGGGAGGGAGAGAAGGGGGAGAGAGAGAGAGGGTTGACAGAGAGAAGGAGTACAGAGAGAGGCGGACAGAGGGTGGACAGAGACGGTGACATAGAGGCGGCAGAGAGAGGGTGACAGAGAGAGGGGGACCGAGAGACGGAGGCAGAAAGAAAGGGGACAGAGAAAGAGGGGGGCAGAGAGTGGTGCAGATAGAGGGGGGCAGAGAGAGGGGGGACAGAGAGAGGGGGGACAGAGAGAGAGGGCACAGAGAGTGAGGGTCAGAGAGAGGAGTACAGAGTGAGGAAGAGAGAGGGGTCCAGAGAGAGTGGGACGGGGGGGGGGGAGAGAGAGGGTACAGAGAGGGTGAGAGAGAGAGGGGGACAGAGAGAGAGTGGTCAGAGGGAGAGGGGGCAGAGAGAGGGGGGCAGAGAGAGAGAGGGACAGAAAGAGAGGAGATAGAGGGGGACAGAGAGAGGGGGAGATGTAGGGGGTCAGAGAGAGGGGGACAGAGAGTGGGGGAGATAGAGAGGGTCAGAGAGTGGGTGACAGAAAGACGGGGAGATGGGGGGACAGCAAGGGGGGACAGAATGAGGGGGTCAGAGAGAGAGGGGAATAGAGAGAGGGGGACAGAGAGACGGGGCCAAGAGAGAGGAGAATAGAGACGGGGTCAGAGAGAGGGGCACAGAGATAGGGGCGCAGAGAGTGGTGGAGATAGAGGGGTCAGAGAGAAGGGGACAAAAAAAGTGGGAGGTAGAGGGGGTCAGAGATAGGGGCACAGAGTGTGGGGCACAGAGAGTGGGGGAGATAGAGGGGAACAGAGAGAGAGGGGGCAGAGAGAGAGAGGGGTTGAGAGAGATGGAGGCAGAGAGAGTGGGACAGAGTGAGGGTTCAGAGAGAGAGGGGGACAGAGAGAGGGTAAAAAAGAGAAAGGGGGCAGAGATAGGGACACAGAGTGTGGGGCACAGAGAGTGGGGGAGATAGAGGGGAACAGAGAGAGAGGGGCAGAGAGAGAGGGGTTGAGAGAGATGGGGCAGAGAGAGTGGGACAGAGTGAGGGTTCAGAGAGAGAGGGGGTCAGAGAGAGGGGAAAAAAGAGAGATGGGGCAGAGACAGGGGGTCATAGAGAGTGGGGGAAGAAAGAGGGGTGCACAGAGGGGGGTCATAGAGAGGGGGGAACAGAGAGAGGGGCAAAGAGGGAGGCGGGTGGGAAGGAGAGGGGTGCAGAGAGAGGGCGACAGCAAGAGGGGCAGGTAGTGGCGGTCAGAGAGAGGGGACAGAAAGAGGTGCGCAGGGAGTGGGGAGATGGAGGGGATCAGAGAGGGGGAGACAGAAAATGTGGGAGGTAGAGGGGGTCAGAGAGAGAGGCACAGAGGGAGGGGGACAGAGAGAGGCTCACAGAGAGTGCGTGAGATAGAGGGGGTCAGAGGGAGGGGGACAGAAAGATGCGAAGATAGAGGAGGACAGAGAGAGGGGGAGGTAGAGGGGGACAGAAGGAGCAGGAAGTAGACGGGATCAGAGAAGGGTACAGAGAGCGCGGCACAGAGAGAGCGGCGCAGAAAGTCGGGGAGATAGAGGGGGACAGAGAGAGAGGGACAGAGTGAGGGCGCAGAGAGAGATGGGAGCAGAGAGAGTGGGGCAGAGTGAGAGGGTCAGAGAGAGGGGGACGGAAAAAGCGGGACAGAGAGAGGGCGGAACATAGATTGGGGGAAAGAGAGAGGCCGGTGGGAGGGAGAGGGAGGCAGAGAGAGGGCGACAGAGAGAGGGGAACAGAGAGTGGGGTAGATAGAGGGGGTCAGAGAGTGGGGGACAGAGAGAGGGGGAGATAGAGGTGAACAGAGAGAGGGGGAGATAGAGGGGGACAGAGGGAGGAGAACAGAGAGACGTGGAAAGAGTGAGGGGGCAGAGAGAGAGGGGGACAGAGAGAGGGGGACAGAGAGAGAGGCGGGTGGGAGAGAGAGCGGGAGAGAGAGAGAGGGAGACAGAGAAATAAGGGGAAAAAGTGGTGGGATAGAGGGAGACGGGTGGGAGAGAGAGGGGGCAGAGAGAAGAACAGAGGGAGGGGGAGATAGAGGGGGACAGAGAGAGAGGGGGACAGAGAGAGAGGGGCCAGAGAGAGGTGGGACAGAGAGAGGGGCTACACAGAGAGAGGGGGCAGAGAGAGAGGGCGACAAAGAGAGTTGTACAGAGAGAGGGCGATAGAGAGAGGGCTACAGAGAATGGGGAAGATAGAGGGGGACAGAGCGAGAGGGGGACAGAGGGAGAGGGGGCAGAGAGAGGAGGACAGAGGGAGAGGGGGCAGAGAGAGGGGGACAGAAAGACGGGGGCACAGAGGGGGGTCATAGAGAGGGGGGGAACAGAGATAGGGGCAAAGAGAGAGGCGGGTGGGAGGGAGAGGGGGGCAGAGAGAGCACGACAGAAAGAGGGGCAGGTAGTGGAGGTCAGAGAGAGGGGGGCAGAGAGAGGGCCACAGAGTGTGGGGAGATAGAGAGCATCAGAGAGAGGGGGACAGAAAATGTGGGAGGTAGAAGGGAACAGGGAGAGGGGGAAAGAGAGAGGGTGGGGACAGAGGGGGGGGGGACAGAGAGAGAGGGGGACAGAGAGAGAGGGGGGAACAGAGAGATGGAGGCCAGAGAGAGGGGGGACAGAGAGAGGGGGACAGAGAGAGAGTGGGGGAGAGAGAGAGTGCGGCAGACAGAGAGGGGCAGAGAGAGATGGGGGCAGACAGAGGGGGACAGAGAGAGAGGGGCAGAGAGAGCTGGAGGCAGACAGAGGGGGACAGAGTGAGGGGGCAGAGCGATGGAGTCAGAGAGGGGGACAGAGAGACTGGGATATAGAGGGGGACAGAGAGTGGGGGACAGAGAGTGGGGGACAGAGAGAGTGGACAAGAGTGGGGGTCAGAGAGAGGGGGACAGAGTGGGGGAGAGAGAGGGTTTCTGAGAGAGGGAGCAGAGAGCGAGGGGAACAAGAGAGAGGGGGACAGAGAGTGGGCAGCAGAGAGAGAGTGGGGCAGACAGAGAGGGGCAGAGAGAGATGGTGGCAGACAGAGGGAGACAGAGTGAGGGGGGCAGAGAGAGGTCGACAGAGAGGGGGGACAGAGAGAGAAGGGGGCAGAGAGAGAGGGGAACAGAGAGAGAGGGGCAGAGAGAGATGGAGGCAGACAGAGGGGGACAGAGTGAGGGGGCAGAGAGTCGGGGTGAGAGAGGGGGCAGAGAGACTGGGATATAGAGGGGGAAAGCGAGAGGGGCACAGAGAGTGGGGGACAGAGAGAGGGGGACAGAGTGGGGGAGAGAGAGGGTTTCTGAGAGAGGGAGCAGAGAGAGAGGGGGACAAGAGAGAGGGGGACAGAGAGTGGGCAGCAGAGAGAGAGGGACACAGAGAGAGAGGGGGACAGAGAGAGGGGGACAGAAAGAGGGGGGACAGAGAGAGGGAGAACAGACTGTGGGGGAGATAGAGGGGGTCAGAGAGAGAGGGGTTCAGGGAGAGAGGAGGACAGAGAGAGGGGTGACAGAGAGAGGGGGGATAGAGAGAGGCGAGTGGATGGGAGTGGGGCAGAGAGAGGGCGACAGAGAGAGGGGCACAGAGAGTGGGTGATATAGAGGGGGTTAGAGAGAGAGGGGGACAGAGAGAAAGGAGGATAGAGAGAGGGGGGAAGAGAGAGGAGGGTGGAAAGGAGAGGGGGCAGAGACAGTGCGGCAGAGAGAGGGATAAAAGAGTGGGGGAGATAGATGGGGTCAGAGAGAGGAGGACAGAGGCAGGGGGATATAGATGAAGACAGAGAGAGGGGGACAGAGAGTGGTGGAGAGAGAGAGTGGGTCGGAGAGAGACGGAGCAGAGAGAGGGCGACAGAGAGGGGGGCAGAGAGCGGGGGAGAGATAGAGGGGACAGAGAGAGAGGGAAAGAGAGAGGGCGACAGAGAGAGTGGCACAGAGAGAGGCGGACAGATAGAGAGAGGCGGACAGAGAGAGGGGATCAGAGAATGGAGGAGAGAGAGGGGGAAGGGGCGGGACAGAGAGAGAGGAGGAGAGAGAGAGTGGGAACAGAGAGAGGGGGTACAGAGAAAGGGGGGACAGAGAGAGACTGGGGGACAGAGAGAGAGGGGGACAGAGAGAGGGAGACAAAAAGAGGGGAACAAAAAGAGGGGCAGATAGAGGGTTCATAGAGAGGGTGACAGAAAGAGAGGGAGGTAGAGGGGGTCAGAGAAAGGGGGGCAGAGAGAGGGGAACAGAGATGGGGGAGATAGAGGGGGACAGAAAGAGAGGGGACATAGAGAGAGAGAGGGGACAGATTGAGAGATGCGGACAGAGAGAGGGGGTCAGAGAATAGGGAGACAGAGGGGGGGAGGGACAGAGAGAGGGGGGACAGAGAGAGGGGGGACAGAGAAAGGGGGGACAGAGAGAGAGTGGGGGATAGAGAGAGAGGGGGACAGAGTGAGAGGGGGACAGAGAGAGAGGGGACAGAGAGAGCGCGGACAGTAAAGTGGGGGAGATAGAGGTGGTCAGAGAGAGGAGGACAGAAAGAGGGGGAGGTAGAGGGTGTCAGAGAGAGGGGGACAGAGAGAGAGGCACAGGGAATGGGCGGGATAGAGGGGGACAGAGAGAGAGAGGTGGACAGAGAGATAGGGTCAGAGAGAGAGGCGGACAGAGAGTGGGGGAGATAGATGGGGTCAGAGAGAGGGGGGACCGAGAGAGAGGGGACAGAGAGAGAGGGGGACAGAGGAGAGTGGTACAGAGAGAGGTGGACAGAGAGAGGGGGACAGAGAGGGGGTTAGAGATAGAGAGTGGGGGACAGAGAGAGAGGGGGAGAGAGAGAGTGGGTGACAGAGAGAGGGGGGACAGAGAAGGGGGGCAGAGAGGGGGGCATAGATTTGGGGGGACTGGGAGATGGGGGGACAGTGAGACGGGGGACAGAGAGAGGGGGGACAGAGAGAGGGGGCAGACAGAGAGGGGAAAGAGAGAGGGGGCAGAGAGAGGGCGACAGAGAGAGGGGCACAGAGAGTGGAGGAGATAGAGGGAGAAAGTGAGAGGGGGACAGAGAGAAGGTGATATAGAGGGAGAAGCGAGAGAGGGTGTCAGAGGGAGAGGGGGACAGTGAGAGAGGGGGACAGAGTGGGAGGGAGACAGAGAGAGAGCGTGGCAGAGGTGGGGGGCAGAGAGAGAGGGGACAGAGAAAGAGGGGGACAGAGAGAGGGGGGGACAGAGAGAGAGGGGGCAGAGAGAGAGAGGGTCACAGAGAGAGAGAGGGGGACAGAGAGAGAGGGGGACAGAGAGAGGGGGGAAGAGAGAGGCGCGTGGAAGTGAGAGGGGGGCAGAGAGAGGGCGACAGCGAGAGGGATACAGAGAGTGGCGGAGATAGAGGGGGTCATAGAGAGGGGGACAGAGGCAAGGGGATATAGAGGGGGACAGAGAGAGGGAAACAGAGAGTGGTGGAGAAAGAGGGGTCATAGAGAGACGGAGCAGAGAGAGGGAGACAGAGGGGGGGCAGAGAGAGGGGGGACAGAGAGAGGGAGACAGAGAGAGACGCGGGTGGGAGAGAGAGGGGGTCTGAAAGAGGCGGGTGGGAGAAAGAGGGCGAAAGAGAGAGGGGCACAGAGAGAGGGACACAGAGAGAGGGGCACAGAGAGATAGGCACAGAGAGAGGGGGGAGATAGAGGGGGTCACCGAGAGGGGGACAGAGAGAGTGATACAGAGAGGGGGGAGATTGAGGGGGACAGAGAGAGGAAGAAACAAAGAGGGGGACAAAAAGAGGGGGAGGTAGAGGGAGTCAGAGGGTGGGGGACAGAGAGAGATGCACAGAGAGTGGGGAAGAGAGAGAGGGTCAGAGAGAGGGTGACAGAAAGAGGGGGAAGTAGAGGGGGTCAGAGAAAGGGGGACAGAGAGAGGGGCACAGAGAATGGGGCAGATAGAGAGTGACAGAGAGAGAGGGGACAGATGGAGAGAGACGGACAGAGAGAGTGGGTCAGAGAGTGGAGGAGAGAGAGGGTGACGGGGGGGACAGAGAGAGGGGAGGCCAGAGAGAGTGGGGACAGAGAGAGGTGGTACAGAGAAAGAGGGTGCAGAGAGAGTGGACGACAGAGAGAGAGGGGGACAGAGAGAGGGGGGCAGAGAGAGAGGGGACAGAGAGAGAGCAGACAGAGAAGTGGTGGAGATAGAGGGGGTCAGAGAGTGGGGGACAGAAAGAGGGGGAGGTAGAGGGGGTCAGAGAGAGGGGGACAAAGAAAGATGCACAGAGAGTGGGGGAGATAGAGGGGGACATAAAGAGAGGGGACAGAGGGAGAGAGGGGGACAGAGAGAGGGGGTCAGAGAGAGGGGGGCAGAGAGAGGGGACAGAGAGAGGGGGTACTGAGAGATGGGGAACAGAGACAGGGGTGGACAGAGAGAGGGGGACCTGGAGAGAGGGGGACAGAGAGTGGGGGAGAAAGAGGGAGTCAGAGAGAGGGGGAACACAGAGGGGGGCCAGAGAGAGGGGGCAGAGAGAGGGGCGGCAGAGAGGGAAGTATAGAGGGGGATATAGAGGGGGACAAAGAGAGAGATACAGAGAGTGGTGGAGAGAGAGGGGGTCAGTGAGAGACGGAGCAGAGAGAGGGAGATAGAGGGGGGACAGAGAGAGGGGGGACAGAGAGAGGGGGACAGAAAGGGGTGATATAGAGGGGGTCAGAGAGAGAGAGGGACAGAGAGATAGGGGGACAGAGAGAGGGGGAAAGAGAGAGGAGGGTGGAAGGGAGAGGGGGCAGAGAGAGGGCGACAGACAGCGAGATAAAAGAGTGGGGGAGATAGAGGGGGTCAGAGAGAGGGGGACAAAGGCAGGGGGATATAGAGGGGGACAGAGAGAGGGGGACAGAGAGTGGTGGAGAGAGAGGGGGTCGGAGAGAGTCGGAGCAGAGAGAGGGCGACAGAGAGGGGGGCAGAGAGCGGGGGAGAGATAGAGGGGACAGAGAGAGAGGTACAGAGAGAGGGCGACAGAGAGAGGGGGCAGAGAGAGAGGGGGACAGAGAGAGAGGTGGGTGGGAGAGAGAGAGGGAGTCCGAGAGAGGCGGGTGGGAGAAAGAGGGCGAAAGAGAGAGGGGCACAGAGAGAGGGGGACAGAGAGAGGGGTACAGAGAGAGGGGAGATAGAGGGGGACAGAGAGAGGGAGACAAAAAGAGGGGGAAAAAAGAGGGGGAGATAGAGGGGTCAGAGAGAGGGTGACAGAAAGAGGGGGAGGTAGAGGGGGTCAGAGAAAGGGGGGCAGAGAGAGGGGCACAGAGAATGGGGGAGATAGAGGGGGACAGACAGAGAGGGGACAGAGAGAGAGAGAGGGGACAAATAGAGAGAGGCGGACAGAGAAGTGGGAGAGATAGAGGGGTTCAGAGAGAGGGGGACAGAAAGAGGGGGAGGTAGAGGTGGTCAGAGACAGGGGGACAGAGAGAGGGGCACAGGGGGTGGGGGAGATAGAGGGGGACAGAGTGAGAGGGAACAGAGAGAGAGAGTGGGACAGAGAGAGGGGGACAGAGAGACGGGGTCAGAGAGATAGGGACAGAGAGAGGGGGACAGAGAGAGGGGGTACATAGAGGGGGGGCAGAGACAGTGGTGGACAGAGAGAGGGGGGCAGAAAGAGAGGGGGAAAGAGAGAGAGGGGAACAGCGAGAGAGGGGAC